>NC_091470.1:113128891-113737641 GCF_036971445.1 Narcine bancroftii
AATGAAACATTCAAAAAATAAAATGACCATCTGGAAATTTCAGATAACCAGTATGAGCATTATACAGGCAAGTCACAGCTGAAGAGACTGCTTTAATGCACCTCAGTCTGAAAAGATATTGCACTATTTAGCCAAGTGATTTAAGATCCAGGGATGATTGAAATTAATAAACCAATTTAAGATGGGTCAAGGTCTATGGAGTGTTACCATGGTTAGAATGATGTAAAAACCAGGCACATCAGGATGCGGTGCTACACTGGTGAAGTGGAAGAAAAAACGCTACAAATTTCAGTGTGGAGGTTCTGCAGGAAAAAAAAGGTGGGAGTAGAAACTGTAGAGAGTGAGGGGAGCAGTAGACTGAAGAGGAATAAGAACAAATTCAGGAGGTGATTGAAGCTTCACAAAAGCCAGGGGTGAAGGTGACAATGTCACTTTTTTAAAAAAAGATTCATTCAATGGCTTCGCAGCCTGAACAAACCTTTAATTGTCAATCCCTGATTGTCCTGGAGAAGTTGCCTACTTGAGTGCCCTCAGTAGTTGAGATGTGGGTAAACCCAGAAAGCTGCAAGGACAGGAACCCCCGAGATTTTGACCCAGCGATGGTGAAGGAACAGAAATACATTATCTTTGTGTCAAGTCATTTTGATCCTTGAGTACAAGAATCTGCACTCTTGTGTCGCCATGTTAAAGTAAGTTCTGTGTAGAGGACACAATGAAGCAACAGACCCCTTATCAATGGTTCAACACTATTTTATTACTTTATAATTGGGAATTTTCTTAGAAGCAAAACCATTTTAAGTATTAACAGAGTTTTACTGCAAGAAGTCCACCTACTGCTCCAAGACACTGATATTTACAGACTGGCTTCCTTGTCATATTATCTCACACTATTTTTTTTATATAAAATTGGCAATTAAACAGTACATCAAAAGCTGGATCAAAGCAATATACGGTTGACTATCCTGCCCCACAGTCCTCATCAGAGGTCATTTATCAAAATGACCACTATAAATTATGTCCAGTTCAAATTTCTCATCTCCCTATGATTCCTGACCTGATATTTCCTCTAAAATTGTTTGTCACATGCCTGGCTGACCATCTGGTTGGACATTTCTCATGTTTTAGGGGGGCCATATTGCTTTTACAGTCTATTCAGTGTATCCAGCAGGGTTGTCCTTCAACATTTACTGCCATTGGTGGTATTAACAGGACCTGAAATGGCCATTTCCACCAAGGTCCCAATCTCTTCCAATCCCAATTCTTTATGAGAATGTGACCTCCAGGGTCGACATTAGGATCAGTAATAGTAAAACACGAAAGTCTGCAGGGGCTATGGTTGAATTAAAAACACAATGCTGGAGAAACTCAGCAGGTCAAACAGTGTACTTTATTCTTTCTTTCTTTGGCTTGGCTTCGCGGACGAAGATTTATGGAGGGGGTAAAAAGTCCACGTCAGCTGCAGGCTCGTTTGTGGCTGACCAGTCCGATGCGGGACAGGCAGACACGATTGCAGCGGTTGCAAGGGAAAATTGGTTGGTTGGGGTTGGGTGTTGGGTTTTTCCTCCTTTGCCTTTTGTCAGTGAGGTAGGCTCTGCGGTCTTCTTCAAAGGAGGCTGCTGCCCGCCAAACTGTGAGGCGCCAAGATGCATGGTTTGAGGCGTTATCAGCCCACTGGCGGTGGTCAATGTGGCAGGCACCAAGAGATTTCTTTAGGCAGTCCTTGTACCTTTTCTTTGGTGCACCTCTGTCACGGTGGCCAGTGGAGAGCTCGCCATATAATACGATCTTGGGAAGGCGATGGTCCTCCATTCTGGAGACGTGACCCATCCAGCGCAGCTGGATCTTCAGCAGCGTGGACTCGATGCTGTCGACCTCTGCCATCTCGAGTACCTCGACGTTAGGGGTGTGAGCGCTCCAATGGATGTTGAGGATGGAGCGGAGACAACGCTGGTGGAAGCGTTCTAGGAGCCGTAGGTGGTGCCGGTAGAGGACCCATGATTCGGAGCCGAACAGGAGTGTGGGTATGACAACGGCTCTGTATACGCTTATCTTTGTGAGGTTTTTCAGTTGGTTGTTTTTCCAGACTCTTTTGTGTAGTCTTCCAAAGGCGCTATTTGCCTTGGCGAGTCTGTTGTCTATCTCATTGTCGATCCTTGCATCTGATGAAATGGTGCAGCCGAGATAGGTAAACTGGTTGACCGTTTTGAGTTTTGTGTGCCCGATGGAGATGTGGGGGGGCTGGTAGTCATGGTGGGGAGCTGGCTGATGGAGGACCTCAGTTTTCTTCACCAAAGATAAATATACATAATCAATGTTTCTGCAGACTTTTCACTCAGATTATAATTACACAAGCTTTTCATTTCTTGTTTGTCTTGCAATAAATCTTGCTTGCAACCTGCCATGTCAGATTACTCTTCTAAACCATAAAGTTTTATCGTCAACCATTCCTCAAATTGACTGCAAGGGATACAGTTCACGTCACCTCTTTTTGGTGATTTTCATGGAAGGATAAACTTACTGTTCATTATCACAGATTCACTCAAATTACCCAGGAGGATTAGTTTGTTTCCCTTTGAGATTCGAGCTAGGTTGGGGAGTAAATCCCTCAAGATAGCATTCATAAATGTGCTGGAGAAACTCAGTGGACCATGCAGCATCCACAGCAAGTAAACAGTAACCAACGTTTCAGGCCTGACAGCCTCAGATCAACAGATATGATAGTGGAGTGATGTTCAAGTCTTTCACTATTGGATTTTCCCACAAGGGCCTTGAAATTCCAGGTCAAGATTCCTTTATTGTCATTATGGAACTCTATCTTCTTTATTATTAGGTCCATAATACACTGAAGACCAGGCTCAGCTGCATGGTCATTCACGCACGTGTACACAGGCACATGTGCGCACAAACATTTGAGGTTGCACAAAATAATACACAGGATGGGAACCCTCACCAATAGGAGAAGCAACATGGAGTCCTTTCAGAGACTTCTTGTCCATTGATTCACCTCCTGGGCTCCCACAATGTCTACAGCTGAATAGCCTCCTGTCCGTTCTAGCACTGAACTCGGGCTCCTAGTTCCAAACCTCCAATACGATTAGGAAGCTGACCAGGATATGGAGAATTGTGCATGCCTTTTAATGTGGGATGACTGTGGCATATACTGGCTACCACATGAATGTGCAGAAGAATGGGTGGGTTTGGAAGCAGTAGAGTGGCCAGGAGTTTGTGGAAGGTGGAGAGGAAGCATAGGCTGTGACGGGAAAGAGAGAGAGTGTGCAAGAGTGTTGGAGGAAGGTCAATTATACAGAATGGGAGGAGGAGGGAATGGGAAAGGCACACATGTAGCATGTGTGTATGCACGTGTGCTTGTGTACATCCATAAATGTCCATGCAATGGAGCCTGATCCCCAGTCTTCTCATAGCCCCTTACCCCAGGATCGTCTTAATTGTGACTAGCCCTGCGCTCCTTTGACAACCTTACTCCTGTTCACGCACACAGGGAATAGCTTTGGATTCCCTTTTATATCAGCAGTTACCCTTTTATCATGCTCTTTCTTTATTCCTTTTTGACATCGCCTCTGAACTTTCTGTGCTCAGCCAGTTTCTCCTTCTCCTTCATTGACAAACTTCATGCATATTTTCTCTGCTTTATTTTAGCCTCCATTGTGATGTTTATCCAGAGAACTCCAGATTTCAATTTCTCCACCCTCTCTCGTTGTAGCGTGCAGCTCAGGGCAGAGTCTCTGTTTATTCATGGCCTTCCTGAGCTCTGCAACAAACTGAAGAGATACCTCTCTCATCTTTCACCCCTCTCTGCTTCACCAGTACCTGACTGCACCCTGTTAAATGCCTCTCACTCCATCTGCATTATACAGACTCTGTCCCCTCTGCACTCTCAGAACTGATGAAGGGTTTTGGCAATTGTTTTTCTCCCACTGATGCTGCTCAACCTGCTGGGTTCCTGGACCAGATTATTTTTTGGTCCGGATTCAGAATCCGAATTTATCGTCATGAACATGTCAAAATTTGGTTGTTTTAGGGTAGCATCACGTTGCTATAAATTATACTTCAAAAATAAATAAATAGTGCAGGAATGTCTCAGGGATTTTCTCTCCAATCTTAAAAACAAACCTAGCTCGTATCCCAAAGGGAAACCAATTGATCCTCCTGGGTAATTTCAGTGAATCTGTAATGGACAGGAAGTTCATCCTTCTACAAAAGTCACCAAGTGGAGGGGAAGTGAACTATATCCCTTGCAGTCAATTTGAGGGGATGGTTGACAATAAAACTTTCATGGTTTAGAAGGCTAATCTGACCTGGCAGGTAGCGAGCAAGATCTATTGCAAGACAAACAAGAAATGAAAAGCTTGTGTAATTATTTTCTGAGTGAAACACAAAATTCTGCAGTTGCTATGATTTTTTTTTTTTTTTTTTTTTTAATTTTTTTATTTTTCACACCATAAATCACATTAGCCATGATATACACTATTTCTTTTCACACATATACAGTGACTTTTTCTCCCCCCCCCCCGCTTTCCTCCCAAACCACCCCCCCACCCCCCCCTCTCATCCATTTTAGGTATACAATCTAGGTTGCATTAATCCAGTCAGACAATGTTGTCATTCAACAAAATTACACCAGAAATTCTACTGAGTCCATTCTTTTCTTTCCTTCTCCTTCCATCAACTTAGGTAATGTTTGTCCCCGGTAGGTTTTCGCTATTGTATTTAATGTAAGGCTCCTATACTTGTTCGAATATTTCAATATTATTTCTTAACCAATATGTTATTTTTTCTAATGGAATACATTTATTCATTTAAATTTGGTAGTTTCTTCCTTTTAATTTGGTTATGTATTCCATTAATATTTAAAGACATATAGTTCAGCGTAGCCCTTTTATATTTTGTTTATCTTCTCTTTCCGTTTTTCCATCATTACCTTTCCTCCTTTTCCATTTCTGTTTTCTTATTTTCAACTCTTCATAAGACAACATTCCTACAACATCTAACATTTTCCTTATTCTCCTATTTCTATCTTATTTATCCCCAATCTCCCCTTCACCTCCTGAGTTGTCCTTTATCCCTTGTCGGACAACCACATCTCCCCTCTCCATTTGGATTTGCGAATCCACTCGCAAGCGTCAACTGATTGTGCAGTGACCGCTATTTCCCCCCACCCCGCCTCCCCCAGAAAAGATTTCACTTTTCATATGTCACAAAGGTCCCTCTTTTAATTCCCTCCTTATTCTCTCTATTCCATTACCTTCCCTTATTAATTCTTGTCTATACTATCTATATTTTCCTCTAAGTACAGATACATTCATGTATGCTCATTGTCTCTATTCACTCTTATACCTCTTTACCTGCATACATATCAATCGTGATCATTTTTACTCTCATTACCCGTCTTCATCCCTCAGTCTATTTTTGTCTTTACCCACATACATATCAGTCGTGATCATTTTAACTCTCATTACCCGTCTTCCTCCCTCAGTCTATTTTTGTAATTGTTCTGCAAATTTTCGTGCTTCTTCTGGATCCGAGAATAGTCTGTTTTGCTGTCCTGGAATAAATATTTTCAATACCGCTGGATGCTTTAGTATAAATTTATACCCTTTCTTCCATAAACTCGCCTTTGCTGTATTGAACTCTTTTCTCTTCTTTAGGAGTTCAAAACTTATATCTGGATAAATGAAGATTTTTTGCCCTTTATACTCCAGTGGTTTGTTGCCCTCTCTTACTTTTTCCATTGTCTTCTCCAGTACCTTTTCTCTTGTAGTATATCTTAGGAATTTTACTACAATAGATCTTGGTTTTTGTTGTGGTTGTGGTTTAGAGGCCAATACTCTATGTGCCCTTTCTATTTCCATTTCATGCTGTAGTTCTGGACATCCTAGGGTCTTAGGGATCCACTCTTTTATAAACTTGCAGTTGCTATGATTGTCGTAAAACGCACACGGTGAATGCTGGAGGAGCTCACTCTTGCCCTGTAGTGCTCGTAGGAGGTAAAGATATGTTACTGATGATTTCAGCCTGACCCTTCTTCAAGGTGCAGGTATGAGCATAGAAGCTTATCATTTTCTGATCCCTTCAACCAGGTACCATCAAAGAGCAGTGCCGAAACATTGGTTATGCATCTTTTCCAGGAAGAACACTGCATGATCTGCTGAGCTCCTCCAGCAGTTAGAAAACTCAGCAGGTTGGGCAGCATCCATGAAGGGAAAAGCAGAGTTAACGTTTAGGTCAATGACCTGCCATTCAAGGATTTCAACTAGGTTTATATACTCCTGAAGAATAATCCAGATGTGGTCATTTGGAGGACTCTCCCTTTATGATATACCCTGCTTTGCATTGCACAGAACAGCATGTCTGTTCTTTTGGGTAAAGCACAGAAATGCTGGAGGAACTCAGCTGGTCTGGAAGCGTCCATTGGAAATAAAGGTATATTACCATTGTGTCGGGCCTGAGCCCTTCTTCAAGGTATAAGCATACAGCTTATTATTTTCTGGAGCATTCAGGTTGTTTACAACTATTAATTTCAGTCCCATCCAGATTGATTTCACAAATATGGTATGGGAAAGTTATATTTTCAGTTTCTGACATAATTCCTATCACCATAATGGAGTTATATGATAATAAAAAATAATTCACTCAAAAATGGCTCATTCATGAAAAGTAGACTGAGAATGGAAAAAGAAAATGGGTCAGGAGGATGGCTTTGGCACCTGCAGTGTTGTGTGTCTCAATAAGAAGGGAAGCAGTGAGGGTCAGTGACCCAGCATGGCCAGTCAATAAGGTTAGGACTGTTTCTGTGTCTCCATGACTGAGTTTCCAGAGCCATTCAGGATAGAGAATTCTGAATGAGAACCCCTCTCCTGAAAGAAGCATCTCATCTCAGCCACAATGGTCAGCTCCTTGTCACAATGCAATGGCCCTCTTCTCAAGTCAAGTTTATTATCTGATTGCACAAGCCAACAGAAGTCGTTCTCCAGTCCTCGGGGCAAAACACACAGATGCACAACCAGACATAACACACATAGAGACAAACAATACATATGTAGGACAAGTATTCATGTATATAAATAAATATTGTTTCATAATGAGAGTCTTAGATGGTTAGTGCGAGCAGTTCCTTTGGTCGTTCAGTGTTCTCACTGCCCGTGAGAAGAAGCTGTTCCTCAGCCTGGTGGTGCTGGCTCTGATACTCCTGGATCTCTCCAGATGGGAGCAAAGGTGGGGGGGGGGGGGTGGGAGGAGGGAGACTTTTGTGATCCTCTCTGCTACTCTTATGGTCTTGAGGATTGACCTCCGATCCATTTATCTGCAGTAACCATATCACACCATGATGCAGAAGCCAGAACACTCTCGATAGCGCTCCTGTCAAAGGTTGACATAATGGCGGCTGGTAACCTTGCCCACTTCAGTCTTCTCAAGAAGTGCTGTTGTGCCTTCCTGACAAGTGAGATGTTGTTTTAAATGAACTCCAAGGAACATGGTATTCTCCACTCTCTCTACCACAGAGTTGTTGACCTGTAGTGGAGGGTGGTCTTTCCTGGTCCTTCTAAAGTCCATGATCATCTCCTTTGTCTTGTCCATGTTGATGAGATTTGCACCATTTCATGAGATTTTCCACAGGCACAAATGGTGTGGTGGTCAGCACAATGCTTTTACAGTGCCAGCTATCTGGACCAGGGTTCAAATCCTGCACTGTAAGGAGCTTGTAGATTCTGCCTGTGTCTGCATGGATTTTCCCCGGGGGTCTCCAGTTTCCTCCCACCATTCAAAAGCATACTGGGGATTGTCGGTTGATTGGGTGTAAATTGGGCAGCATGAGCTCGTGGGCCAAAAGGAGCCTGTTACTGTGCTGTATGTCTAAATTTTAAAATTGAAATTAAAAGATTTCTCTGTCCCCTCCAGAAGATTAGGCAATACCAAATATGACTCCCTTGTTCAGGAAGGGAGAAAGATCAAAGGCAAGGAACTGTAGGCAGGACGGTGACAAGCCCTTCTGGCCCATGAGCCCATGCCACTCAATTGCATCCAATTAACCTATATTTTAAAGGGTGGGAGGAAACTGGTCCTCTCGGGGTTGCGGGGGGGAGGGAAGAGAATGTACCAACTCTTTACAGGCTGTGCTGGGATCCAGTTAGTTTTTGGCTAGATGCTAGAGTCAAGAATCAAAGAAAAAAACAAGTAATCGTTTAGGAAATTTCAGTTTAATTAAAACAGGTCAATATGATTTCTTGAAATTCCCTGTTGCCCTACAAATGAATTTTCTATGAAAGCCAAGCATCAGCATCACTTTTGTATCCATCAGAGTTCAAAAAGCTAATTGCACCCTTTAATTTGGATTATAGATGCATTAAATTAGCAATGACAGAGCTTGCACAAAATCAGACGCTCCACGAAAAGTTAGCCAGATGGAACTGAATCCACGACTATTGATTTGATCACTTGAATTGGCATAGCACCATGAACTTCAGGCTCAGGGCTTCAGACCAGAGGTCCACAAATCTTGACCTCTTCATGAGACCATTGAAGAAGGTTGGTGGAGAAGAGATGTAACATCAGACCCAGAGGGCAACGCTTCTGCTGAGGTTGTTGCTAGGAAGCAGATTTTGTCACACAAAATGGCCAGATGCAGCAACTGTGGTATCGGACCAACGGAGGGCAGGTGTTCTCCAGCCAATCTTCTGGACAAAGTTAGCTTCCCTGGTTTTTATCAGTAAGAATTTTTTTAAATTCACATTGGCTCAGCTCTGTACATTCTAAAAGAAACAGAGGGTTATGTTAAATTGGGAATATGTTTGCAAAATATAACACTAATGCTATCCATAAACCCAGTTTAGCTGGAATGTGGGATATATGGACATGAACAGAAACTTGGTCTTGGAAGTAAGCTCTAAGGAAAGGAAGGTGTGAGGATGAGGAATTATTGTTGTTTTTTGTCATTTGTACAAGTACAACCCGATTAAAACCATGTTCTCCGGTCCTTGGTGAAAAACACACAGATGAATAATTTGTATGCAGGACAAGTATTCATATATACAAATAGATATTGTTTTGTGAATATGAGAGCCTTGGGTAGTTAATGTGAGCAGTTCCTTTGATCGTTCAGCATTCTCACTGCCCATGGGGAGAAACTGTTCCTCTGCTTGGTGGTGTTGGCCCTGATACTCCTGTATCTTTTTCCCAAAGGGAGCAACTGAAAGATCCTGTGTGCAGGGTGGAAGGGGTCCTCAATGATTTTCCACACCCTCTTCAGTCAACGATCCTGGCAGATCACATTGATGGGGGGGGGATGGGGGGGAGAGGGAGGGAGACTCCAATGAGCCTCTTTGCAACTCTGGTCCTGTGGATTGACCTCCAATCCATTTCTCTGTAGGAACCGTACCACACTGTGATGCAGCCGGCCAGGATACTCTCAATTTAGTTCCTATAAATGATTGTTATAATCATGGCCAATAGCTTTGGCCATTCCAGTCTTCTCAGGATGTTCAGTCACTGTTGCACCTTCCTGACAAGTGAGGAGATATTGCATGTCCACAATAGGTCAACAGTTAAATGAACTCCAAGGAACTTGGTTCTCTCCACTTTCTCCACTTCGTGTAGTGGAGGGGTGGTCCTTGATCCTCTTGAAGTCCATGATCATCTCTTTTATCCTGTTCATGTTGAGACTCGTGATATGGTGCGAGAGTACCAACCTGAGATTTTCCACCTCTTCTCTGTAGTGCAACTCATCGTTGTTGCTGATAAGAATATCTATTGTTATGTTATCTGCAAACTTGATGACGCTGTTGGAGCTGGATTTGGCGATGCAGTCGTGGATCACTAGATGAACAGGAGCGGTGCGCTAGTGCTCAGCGTGACGGTGCTCGACATTCTGCTGCCTGTGGTCTTTCTGTTAGGAAGTCCAGAATCCAATTATAGGAAGGTGTGTTGGGTCCCAGTGAGGACAGCTGGGACTCAACCTGATGGAGGTGTTTAGGGAGGGTGGTTCATAGAGCGCCATCTATCCAGCTGAAAGTGCAGTTGGCAACTCACACCCAGAGTTAGAATAAGGCAGTGACCCCAGGGCTGTAGTAAATACAGAGACTGATGAAGTCCCAGAGGGACTGAGCATGCAGAGACTAGGCAATGTTTGATACAACTGCGACATTGGTGACAGTTCATCAGTTGGTGAGTACTCGGGACTCTCTGGTTCTACGTCAGTTTGAATTCGCCTCAGTTTAGGGAGGGTGGTTCATAGAGCGCCATCTATCCAGCTGAAAGTGCAGTTGGCAACTCACACCCAGAGTTAGAATAAGGCAGTGACCCCAGGGCTGTAGTAAATACAGAGACTGATGAAGTCCCAGAGGGACTGAGCATGCAGAGACTAGGCAATGTTTGATACAACTGCAACATTGGTGACAGTTCATCAGTTGGTGATTACTCGGGACTCTCTGGTTCTACGTCAGTTTGAATTCGCCTCAGTGAATCCTTTCTTTTCCAGGAAGCCTGGAATGGGCCAGTCCTCTGCTCAACTGAGAAAATTCTCATTTGTCCATGTTATTTTCTAATCTAAAACTGAACAATTGACTCATTCCACGGATGTTACTTTCCCTTCAAATTAAGTAACAGGTGTTTGGCTTCATCGTAACCTTTCTGTGCTACATTCTGTCAAATTAATTCAGCAAATTATTTCTTCCTCAATTCTGTGGCAGGTGTGATTAAGATTGTCTACTCTATAAAAGCCATTGTGTGTTTAATTGGAACAGTGAGCATGCCCTTTAAGTAATTTCATATTGCATTGAAACTTTCTGTTCACATCAATTATGGACAAAGGAAAGTTGAACTGATAAAAGCTAATCTACATTCTATGACACACAAAGACTATTAATGAATACAAATCACAGGAGGAAAAACAGGATTTTTTTTAACAGAACTGAGACTTGGAAGAATTTATACAATAAATAATTTCTTTAAGATTCAGTCAGTTAAAATAAAATTAAAATCAATCTCAGATTTTCTTTGAAGTGCAGAAGAATGAGAGGTGACTTAGAGGTCGACAAGATTATAGATAAGGTGGACAGCAAAGGAGTAGAGCAAACACCAGAGGACTTGTGTACAAAGTGAGGGGAGGTAAGTTTAGGGGAGACGTCAGGGGTAAGTTTTGGGTTTTTTACACAGAGTTGTGGGGGCCTGGAATGCCTTGCCAGGGATGGTGGTGGAGGCTGAAACATCAGGAGCATTTAATCTTAGATGGGCACATGGAGGGAAGAAAAATAGAGGGTTATGGGGTAGGAATTTTTTGGGAAAGTATAGGGCGGCGCAATATTGTGGGCCGAAGGGCCTGAACTGTGCTGCAGTGTTCTATTTTCTAAGATGGTTGTAATTTTCCTCCGGGAATGTGGTTCTTGCTACAATGTGGAGGGGTTGGCAGAAAAAACATTGCACTTAGAGAGGAAATGCATGAGAGTATGGGGAGGCAACAACTACAAAGAACACTCTACAGCAGACCTTTTAGAAAGGGGCCATTCTAATCAAAGCCAGCAGAGCAGTAACTGGTGAGGAGGAAAACTGTAAATCTCTAATATTGATTGATATGTGATCTGTCCTGTCACTAAACGCTCAGCAATACAACACCTGCAGATTAGAATCTAAACGCAAGATGCCGAAGGAACTTAGCGGGTCAGGCAGCATCAGTGGGAGAAAAGGATCAGTTAACATTTTGGGCCAGAACCCTTCATCAAGACTGGGGATCCAGAGAGAGAAGCTAGAGCAGAGAGGACAGTCAATGAATTACTTCTGATGTTCTGATAATGTAGGAGAACTGGGCAAGCAGTGCATACTGGGGAAAATCCCACAAGCATCCTGGTAATAATGAGTCAGTCTATCTGTTGAGCAAAGTTTAACATTAGCTGGCACACTGGATAATAAATCTGTAGCTTTTTTAAAAAAAACCATTTTATCAATACAGTACAAGGCCATTCCAGCCTATGAAAGGGTGACACGGTTGGTGTAGCAGTTAGTGCAACGCATTTACAGCGCCAGCGATCGGGACTGGTGTTCAAATCCCGCACTGTCTTTAAGGAGTTTGTACGTTCTCCCTGAGTTTGCATGGGGTTTCCCCGGGGGCTCCAGTTTCCTCCCGCCATTTGAAATGTACCTGGGGTGTAGGTCAATTGGGTGTAAATTGGGCAGCACAGACTTGTGGACTGAAAGGGCCTGTTACCGTGCTGTATGTCTACATTTTTTTATTTTAAAATTTAAACCTGAGCTGCCCAACTACATCCTAATAACTTACCAACCCCTTTTGGAGGGTGGGAGAAAACTGGTGTACCCAGGGAAAACTCACCCAGGTCACTCACACAAACTCCTTACTGACAACACCAGATGGAAAGAATCCTTTGTGCCCACCCAAGAGAGCAACCTAACTCTTGACTTAACCTTGCATTTATCAGGAAGATCTTCTAGAACTTTCCTAGTTCTGCAATCAAGCATCAACCCTCATTTTTGTACACATCACTAGAGAGGGACTCGACTTCATAAGCCTTTGTGATAGGGATAAGATTCTACCCAATGAAACACAGTTGCCATAAAGGAGACTACAGCCATATTCTGGAATGATAATGAGAGGTTATCATACCAACCATACGAGACTCATATTACTAAACAAGATTTATTTTGTAGTCCGTACTTGTGTAATTGTCGATTCTGTGTATTAGTCAACCCCCCCCCACCCCCCGGACTTTTTATGGAGCAAAAATTGGGTGTTATTGTATGAACTATGTAAAAGTCGACGACCCCCCCCCCCCCAACCCCTTAATTTTGGCTCCTGCTACCAACCTATCCAAGCTCCCGACTGTGGATCCCGACTGTCCTCCCTCTGAGCTCCCAATGCCAAGGCTGCCCAGCCATCTGAGTTCTGCATGTCCCGGCCATCCGAGCTCCTGATGCATTGAACAGTGCAGGTACTTACTGGGGGGTCAAAGGGTTGACCTGTGTAAAAGTGGTGCAAAAATTTGACAATTACATGAGCATGTATGTCATGGTTGTGTCTGCGTGTTTTGCACCCAGGACTAGAGAGGACTGTTTCATCAGGGTGCAGCGTGCAATCAGATGATAATAAACTTGATCTTATCAAGGTCAGTGAAGGCCCCTTAGTTTCAGTGGTTTTCACACCGACTCCAGAATTTTACTGAGTAGGAGAAAACGTGGCCACTTGCCATTCACCCAAATACCACTTGGTAATCGTCAGTGATAGCCGACTGTGTCCCTTCCCATGTCCTTGGTTGTATTGTTTTTACATTTCCAACAGATCATCTGGAAATATCATTTTTTTTAATTAAAAAGAACAGCATGTCCCTTCTACAGAACTCAAAACATGGCTAGTGAACATGATATCCAATGGGAACCAGCACATTTACCAGACTCCGACCAAGCACAAACTGGAGGGACAAACCCACATATTCTGTCTGAGCACCCTCCAACCCGATGGCATTAACATCCATTAGAACATACCCCTACCTTCCTCTCAGCTCTCTCGCTCATATCCCTTTTCCCTCTGTCTCCTTTCACAGAGCCAAAATCAATTCTCAACTTTCCTCTTGTATCCAATTAACACCTTTTGTCTGTTGGTTTGGACTCCTTCACCCCCCCCCCATCCTTTAGCCCAATGGTTCTTAACCTTCTTCTTTCCACTGACATCCCACTTTAAGTATTCCCTATGTCATTGGTGCTCTGTGATTAGTAAGAGATTGCTTAAGGTGGGATGTGGGTGGAAAGAAAGTTTGAAAACCACTGTTTTAATTGTCCCTCATTGACTCATTATGTGCACAGTTTCAGAACTCCAAAGGAAATGGGCCAATGACAATTTTTCTCAAGCGAAATATTTCAGTAACAATTGGGTCCAGAGCAGTGATTCTCAACCTTCCCTTCCCATCCACATCCCACCTTAAACAATCCCTTACTAATCACAGACCACTTGTGGCACAGGGATTAGTGATATGAGTGGAAAGAAAAAGATTGAGAATCATTGCTTTAGTCTTTATTCAATCACCTTCCTGTTTTTTTTTGCTTAAACCTTGAGGAAGGTCTCAGGCCCAAAACATCAGTTATATAACTATACATCCTATGGACGCTGCGAGATGAGCTAAATTCTTCCAGCATTTCTGTATTTTTACTACAATCATAGTGTCTGCAGAATTTCGTGTTTCACTACATTTATATTTTTATTTATTTGTTAAAAGTACCTTGAAAACATAATGATTCACTACATATATGCAAATTATTAGTTATAGCTCGAGATTACTCCCATTCATCAACTTAACACCTTGCTAACTTTAATAGGTTACCTGAAAAGATTGGATAAACACATTCAAAACCCATCATCTTATGGTGCGCTGTCGTACAGAAAAGCAGACACAAAAGTTAAAGACTGATCAACAGGCTTTATTCCACTTAAAGTCCCTGGTGCAGTTAGCTGTAGCTCCAAGTGACTGACCTCGAGGTGCAAGATGTGGCTTGTATCCCGGCGGATGGTTGGGAGCTGATTGGGTGGGGCTTGGTCCATTTAGGTCAGCTGGTTGACAGCTGGCCAAATGTTGTCTTGTCCTCTGGTGCTCTTCCTGCAGGTACACTGGTTGCCCTCTGCAGTAGGTTAGTGGTGTATCACTATGGAGTCCTTGTGAAATCATGCTTATTCAAAATACTGGAGAAGAAACATGCTTCCTTCCCAACATTGTCGGGTTCTGATGAAAGAGAATTTGAAACTTTGATCCTGTTTCTCTAACACAACAACTGCTGCATCACTTTCTCTTTCCAACGTATTCTTTTCTGCCACTTTCATTGTTTATTCTGCCATTTCCTATATCCCCTCTCTCCCTATGTATGTCATACCCGTGCCTGCTCATTACATCAATGGGGCAAGGAAGTTGCCCAGTACTTGAAGTAAGTAGGTATACGTTGTGTGTAACATGAATGGGGCTTCTTTTAATGTCAAGCACTAAACCAAGATGAGAGAAATATATGAATTCCAGAGATCCACAGAAATATAGTGATAGTTAAAAAAATTTAAAAGTGGAGCCAAGCTGCCATCTGACATGGTGAATACAGGCATACTCTTAAGCTTTAAAAATAAATTGGATAGATATATGAATGGGGGAGGACTGGAGGGTTATGGAATGGATCGATGGGACTAGCAGTATGTTGTTTTTGGCACAGACAAGAAGGGCCGAATAGCCTGTTTTCTCTGATGTAGTATTCTGTGGAAAGAATTCGATATGTAGTGGTTCTATGTACACCCATCAGTAAAACAGGAAGGTCTGTGGACACTGATGGTAGTGCAATACACAAAAGTACTGGAAAAGCTCAACAGGTCACCCAGCATCTTTTTTGGACTCCGTCGGTCATGGTCGACCATAGGTACTGCGCCTCTGGTAGTCACTGTGGAATGGTTTCTCCAGGGTGTAAGCCAGGACAGAGTTGATTTGGAGATCCGTCTATTGCCTATGCAGTAGGAACTCCCATGCTTGGTTCAGCATCATGCTGAAGAAGATTGAAAAGAGGGTTGGTGCGAGAACGCAACCTTGCTTCACGCCATTGTTAATGGAGAAGGGTTCAGAGAGCTCATTGCTGTATCTGACCCGACCTTGTTGGTTTTCGTGCAGTTGGATAACCATGTTGAGGAACTTTGGGGGGCATCCGAGGCACTCTAGTATTTACCAAAGCCCTTTCCTGCTCACGGTGTCGAAGGCTTTGGTGAGGTCAACAAAGGTGATGTAGAGTCCTTTGTTTTGTTCTCTGCACTTTTCTTGGAGCTGTCTGAGGGCAAAGACCATGTCAGTAGTTCCTCTGTTTGCGAGACATGAAAGACCTCAACAATGAAGACGCTGTTTACATCCGGTACTGCACGGATGGCAGTCTCTTCAATCTGAGGCGCCTGCAAGCTCACACCAAGACACAAGAGAAACTTGTCCGTGAACTACTCTTTGCAGACGATGCCACTTTAGTTGCCCATTCAGAGCCAGCTCTTCAGCGCTTGACGTCCTGTTTTGCGGAAACTGCCAAAATGTTTGGCCTGGAAGTCAGCCTGAAGAAAACTGAGGTCCTCCATCAGCCAGCTCCCCACCGTGACTACCAGCCCCCCCACATCTCCATCGGGCACACAAAACTCAAAACGGTCAACCAGTTTACCTATCTCGGCTGCACCATTTCGTCGGATGCAAGGATCGACAACGAGGTAGACAACAGACTCGCCAAGGCAAATAGCGCCTTTGGAAGACTACACAAAAGAGTCTGGAAAAACAACCAACTGAAAAACCTCACAAAGATTAGCGTATACAGAGCCGTTGTCATACCCACACTCCTGTTCGGCTCCGAATCATGGGTTCTCTACCGGCATCACCTACGGCTCCTAGAACGCTTCCACCAGCATTGTCTCCGCTCCATCCTCAACATTCATTGGAGCGACTTCATCCCTAACATCGAAGTACTCAAGATGGCAGAGGCCGACAGCATCGAATCCATGCTGCTGAAGATCCAACTGCGCTGGGTAGGTCACGTCTCTAGAATGGAGGACCATCGCCTTCCCAAGATCGTGTTATATGGCGAGCTCTCCACTGGCCACCATTACAGAGGTGCACCAAAGAAGAGGTACAAGGACTGCCTCAAGAAATCTCTTGGTGCCTGCCACATTGACCACCGCCAGTGGGCTGATATCGCCTCAAATCATGCATCTTGGCACCTCACAGTTCAGCGGGCAGCAACCTCCTTTGAAGAAGACCGCAGAGCCCACCTCACTGACAAAAGACAAAGGAGGAAAAACCCAACACCAAACCCCAACCAACCAATTTTCCCCTGCAACCGCTGCAACGGTGTCTGCCTGTCCCGCATCGGACTGTCAGCCACAAACGAGCCTGCAGCTGACGTGGACTTTTACCCCTCCATAAATCTTCGTCTGCGAAGCCAAGCCAAAGAGGAACCCCACCCCCCATGCTAATGACAAGACTAAAGGAACGACGAAGGTCGATACAGTTTTGTGCCAGCAGCAAAGCAGGAGTTGGCGTGCCGGTACTGAGTACAGCAGTCAGCTGCCTTTGGGACTCTGTCTCTGGATTTTTCCTCAGGGTTTACTCCCAAAGCTTTTTGCACCTATAGGAAGGGTAACCAATATTTCAGGCCTGAGCCTTTCCTCAAGGTATAAGCAAGAAGAAAGCAGGTTCCTGAGTAAAAAGTCAGGGGGCTGAAGAGAGGAGGAAGGGGCAGGGCAGGGGGGGGACGGGGAGGAATTACAGCCCTTAGGAAATGGTGGAACTGTAGAAGAGAGAAAGCGATGGGGGAGGGTAGCTCTCTGAATGTAAATCGAAGGGGGTGGAGAGCAGGAGGAAAAGAAACACGGTTAGAGAAAGAGAGATTCGAGAGAGGGGTTTAATGGAAACTGCAGAAGTTGATAGCTAATTCCATCTGGAACCCAGACAGAATATTAGATGTTGTATTAGGTGTTGTTCATCCAACTGATGGGTAGCCTCGGTTTGGCAGGGCATGAGGACGTGGACCGATATCTTGTTGTGGGAATTGGGTGTGGATTATTACCATTATAAACAATAACACATGTCCCTCCCACTGAAACCCACCTCAACCATCATCTCCTACCTTTCAGGTCTCCTTCATACAAGACAAAACATTTAAACATTAAATAAATAAAAATGACGACATGCAAACTCCACACCGACAGCACCCAAGGTCAAGATTAACCCAGGTTCCTGGAGTTGCAAGGCAGTTGTGTCAATGTGCTGCACATTGATTCTCAAGCTGAAGAAAGCTTTGCACCTATTGTTCTGCATTACAGCACAGGCTACCTATAGTGTGAAGCACCAAATGATTTGAATAGTGTCAGTCTCCTCCCTTCTGTCTAGCTCCCCCTCTTATCTCCTGGAATTCTTGCCACATGATTTGTTTCTCATATACCTATTCACACGGGACAATTGTGGAGGCCAGTTCACTGGGTACATATAAGACTGAGGTCTTGATGGAGAAGGGAATCAAAGTTTCCAGGGAGAAGGGTATTTACAGCTCTCCTCTGGGATGAAATCAGAGGACGAGTTTGGGGGGAGTTCGGAGGGAACCCATGTCAATTCCATGCTGATTAAACCTGAAGACAAGTTCAAGTTTATTATTATCTGAGGACATACACAACCTGAAGAAACAGTGTTTCTCCGGACCACAGTGTGCGTGCGTGGACACACACACTATCACAAGAACAAAAATATATAATTTAAAATAAATATATACAGATATTTTGGGATTATTTCACCCGAGCCCCACTCACTACTGCACCACCCCAGTTATAAGGATATGTTGGAACTGTTCAGCACAGCAAACAGAATCACTAGAAGGCAGGGCTCTCTGAACAAGTTGCAGAACTGCTGCTTAACTAACCTGAGTTACCGCGGTTTGGTAACTCGTTGGACATGGCACTAGATCATTGGCTCACTGGACACAAAGTTCAAATTCATTGTCAGAGTACATACATGACATCACTTACAACCCTGAGATTCTTTTTCCTGAGGGCGAAGCAGAATTTCTACTGATCAGTAGTGCAAAAAAACTGTACTCAAGAAAAGATGTGTATACAAAAGAGAGAAACGTAAACAAGAAGGTATTGTAAACAAACTTCAATACAGAAAATTAGTAATTAAAAAATCTGTGTGCAAACTAATAGTCCTTAAAAGAGTCTCTGGAACCTGACACCACCAGGTTCAGGAACAGTTGCTATTCCCTCCACCATCAGACTCCTAAATTGCTTCGATCAGAGATTAATTTACCTTTTACAGGATTTTCCACTGAAAGGTATTGGTGCCCCTGACCAGGCCATGATGCAGCCTGTCAGCACATTTTTCACTACACCTCTAGAAGTTTGCCAAGGTTTCGATGTCATACCAAACCTCTGGAAACTCCTGAGGAAGTAGAGATGCTGACATGTTTGCTTCATGATGACATTAGTGTGTTGGGCCCAGGAGATGGTGACTCCCAGGAATTTAAATTTGCTCAGCCTCTCTACCTCTGATTTTCCCCATTGATCACTGGATTATACATCGCTGGTATTCCCCTTCTAAAATCCACTATCAGCTCCTTGAGTTTGGTGATGTTAAGTGCAAGGTGCACCATTCAGGCAAGTTTTCAATCTCCCCACTACCATGGTATCATCAGTGGATTTGTAGATGGTGTTACTTGCTGGTGTCATTGTACTGAGCCACACGAGTTCAAATGTGCATTTGTCAGGTAAATTAAATCAGATGCAAATGAGTTCAACCAACGAGGCTCATGAAATATTAGTAAGGACTATCTGCCGGAGGAACTGAGTGGGTCAAGCAGCATCAGTGGGTGAAAGAGAATGCTTTTAAACAAGAAGGTCTGCAGATGCAGGGGGAGCGTGCCATACACAAATGTGCTGCAGAAACTCTGGCCACGTGACTTGCCAAGTTTTCTTCCCAGCACAGTTGTGTACTCAAAGTTGATGATGATTCGAGCTGAAATCCTTAATTGAGACCTGGGGAAATGTAGAAGAGTTGGCATTTGCAATATTCTGCTTCCAATTATCTTATCAAAAATAGTGCTTTAAATCCCTCTTCCTTTCCAATAAATATAGAACATCGCCATCTCAGTTATTTGTGACCTCTGGCCAGAAATGTATTATATTTAGCTACAATAGAAATAACAGTTTTGACAAATAGCCAGTTTTGAGACACGCAATTTCTTATTTACCATTACTAAAGAAACCTTGTTGAAGGGAGGTACTGGAGTCAACTCAGCAGGTCACGCAGTGATCATAGAAACATAGGGGCAGGAGTCGGCCATTTGGCCCTTCAAGCCTACCCCGCCATTCAATATGATCATGGCTGATCAGTACCCGGTTCCTGCCTTCTCCCCATACCCCTTGATCCCCTTATCCACAAGGGCCAAATATTGAAAGGAACCTGCCTAAAACTATTTCCTGTGGCAAAGAATTCCACAGATCCACTACCCTCTGAGAGAAGAAATTTTTCCTCATCTCAGTCCTAAAAAACTTCTCCCTTATTCTTAAACTGTGACCCCTGGTTCTGGTTTTTCCCAGCATTGGAAACAACCTACCTGCGTCTAGTCTGTCTAAATCCTTAAGAATTTTATACGTTTCTATCATAGGAAGAAAAGATATATAACCAATGTTTCGGGCCTGAGCCCTTCATCAAGGTACAAGCAGAAAGCAGGCAGGTGTCTGAATAAAAAGATGGGGGGAGGAATAAAGAAGGGCCTGGGGGAGGAGCAGAGGAGGATATGCCTGGGAGGGCAGAAGAGGAGGGAAAAAAAAGTTGAGGTGCTGGGAGATTCAAAATTAAATAATAGTTTTTTTTACCCATTTTGCCTCACAGGTTCTTTTTTTCCAGCTTACAAACCCCCAGAGACTGTCTTCAAAATAACATTTTGGCTCGGATATTTCAACAGCTGCCTAAACCCCATTATATACCACTCTTCAAATCAAGAATTTAAAAAGGCATTCCAGAATATTTTGAAGGGCCATTGCAGGCACAGAACACGCTCATACACCAAACAGTCCTTGGGTGACGGTTCAGCAAGCGGCGGCCACTCAAAGGGAAGGGACAGGGAATTGGGACACCTCTCCATGGAGTCCCAGGGAGCTTTCTACAAGGTCTCAGAGCCAATCGGGGTGTGTGAATGGATGTTGTTTTCGGATCCCGGCGTGAAAAGGAAGCACAATCCGAACTGCCAAACACGGGTCAGCGGAGGCAACTCGATTCTACATTCCTGCTGCGCTGTTTCTAGCCCCAGTACGGGTGCATCCATATATTGGGAACAAAGTCGTTTAGAGGCTCAATAAATATATTTTGAAACTGGACACTGACTCATTCGGAAATTACAGGAATCCAGTCTGGGCCAGATGCTCACACGTGAGATAACTGCCAACCCTAATATTTCCATGCTCGTTTGACAAAAAAAAATGCATCTCAAAACTTATCCAAACTGTGTTTATAACCAATACGGCAAATTTAAAACAAGATTTTAAAAATATAATGTGCAATCTGCTTCTGGAGATGACAGGGTCACCAGCCTGGCGGAACAGCATCTGGAGAGATAACGCTTTGTTGCTTTCCAACCAAGGATGTTTCTTCAGTTGCACACACATCTACTTGAAGCATGAACCAGCTCTACTTACTAATCTCTAATCTTGAACAATTCCTCAATTGCATACAGGTTTACTTGGAAAGTGAATCCACTGTACTTAATTTAAATGATGTAACTTTGATTTTCCATCGTCTGTTATAAGCTTTATTTGAAACGTGCATTTCTACTGTAAATTAAATCAAACTTGAGCACTGCAGTGTGATAAAGTCCAGAAGATCCATAAAATTCCTAATCTTGCATGTGAAGTTTAATATTGCAACTTCTTGAACCAGTGGAGAAATTTCAAGAGAAGGGTTAACTTTAGAGTTTCATGACCTGCCAACTTCCAGATGCAATGGTGGCTCTATTACCCACAATGCACTGCAGTGCTAAAACTGCTCTATAAATTCAACTTCAACTGTTCGAAGAATTGACCAAAATATCTTAACATTTTGGTGGGAATTTCTTTTGTCTTTCTTTTAATCACGCCAATTCACAATTTTTACAACATTGCTATTAGTTATTTTGGTTTTAAGGACATCCTGAACCTGCTATCCCAATAGAATTTATCATTTGCAGATTAAAAGGAAGGAAATATGTGTAAATTTCAGATGAGCCTCTGCTTTCTGATCAGTTTTCAGGATGAGTACGTTTTTAATTTGTTAACAGCATATCCCTTCATTGGGAGGAATTTTACCATCATTAACTTGCTCGTTTCTCTGCCACGTATGGGCAAGTGCAGAGAGACAACACTATTAACCACAGTAAGGTCCATTGGTGAATGATACCAATTGTTAAGATTAAAATAAAGTCGGAGCAGGTTTTATGAGAGCAGATTACCTGGTGCAAAACAATGCACTACATTGGGTGCAGCAACACAGCAGAATGTCTCATTAGCTGCCACACGGTACACCACCAATATACATGTGACCCACTGAAGTCCAGGACTGATCTGGGAGATGCTGAGCATCAGTAATAACCACTGACCAGAGCCTGGTGTTCTAAGTCACTCTCTGGATCAAGTTGTTCCCCTTTTCCACTTCACCCCTCTTTCCAGAACTCAACCCCCACCCCTCCCCCAACTCCTCAAGTTCGGGTCCCTCAAGGTTCCCCCACACAGATTTGAAAGTCTGAAACCTGGCATCAAGTAACTGTAAATTCCTCAATAATTTCAACTGGCTCACTGTCGGAAACAGACTTCATTGTATATCAAGGACTGTGTCCAGCAAAGTAATTGAATGTGTCTGCAGCCAACATAATAATCAGTGGATACTCATTGTCAATAAAAACCAATGAACCACACATAATATTTAAGCATTTAACTGATTTTTTTTATTTCAAAGGAGCATTTTTCATACAGCAAAACAAGAGAAGATTGCTAAATGGACAAAACATCCACTTCCATTCCTCCCACCCACTCCAAAATCACCACCTTTTACTATTTGAATAGAAGTGCTGAACCTTTAAAAGATTCAACTTTGGGTTTCCAAAATCCTTCCAGAAATAGCTCCCTCCGATCCTGTGAAAATTCCACAGGAGCAATGCCAATAATGCAAACTGTGACTGATCATTTCATTTGTCTCTTTCTGTTAAAGCTCAAATCGGGTTTTAACCATTTATCTGAATGTTGCCCAGGACCTTCTGTCCTGCAGCCTCTCGCTTGGTGAAACCCTCACCCTGCAATCTCCTCAGTAGTGCTGAAAGAGAGATGGAAATCCACTTCTCCCACTCATGGGGTTGGCTGATCAATTCTAATGTTTGTGTCATGAAAACTGAGATCCGGTCCAGAGCCCCACACATAGACAGTTCCTACAGGGAAAGGCCCTTTGGCCCATTGAGTTCACACTGGTAGCCTATTTAATACAAATCCATTTTTTTCTGCCCATGATCCAGTTATCTCCCCTATTATTAGAAACACAGAATATTGCATCATAGATGCAGGCCCTTTGGCCCATCTAGTCTATGCCAAACTATTATTCTGCCTATTCCCACTGACCTCCTCCCACTCCATCCTCATACCTGTCCACATTTTTCATAAAATGTTAAAACTGAGCCTACATATACCACATCAGCTGGTAGCTCATTCCATACTCCAACCATTCTTTGTGTGAAGAAATTCCCCCTAATGTTTATTCTAAACCTTTCACCTTTAACCCATGTCCTCTGGTTTGTATCTTACCTACCTTCAGTGGAAAAAAAACCTACCTAGATTTACTCTGTTTATACCCTTCATAATTTTAACCTCCTCTGTAACATCTCCCCTCATTCTTTTACGCTCCAATGAAAAAAGTCCTAACTTGTTTAATCTTTCCCTGTAACTCAGTTCCTGAAGACTGGGCAACATCCTAGTAAATCTTCTCTGCACTCTTATTGCTACCCTTCCTGTAGTCAGGTGACCAAAACTCCAAATTTGACCTCATCAATGTTTTACACAACTTTACCATAACATCCCAACTCCTCTACTCAATACTTTGATTTATGATGGCCACTGGACCACTCACTAAGGCCAATTAATGTACCAATCCACATGACTTTGCAAAGTGGGAGGAAACCCACACAGTGAGTCACGTAGAAAGCATACAAACTCCACAGATGGTGCTCAAGGTCAGGTTGCCTATCCTGTGAGGCAGCACCTCTTCATTCCAACCCTGTGCCGCACATTGATTGCCAACAATTTTGGTGGGAACCTTTCAGTGAGACTCGCTGAAGGGTTTTGACATGCAACATCGACCACTCTATTTCTCCCACTCATGCTGCTTGACCCTCTGAACTCCTCTGGCAGATTGTGTGTCGGGCTTTTTTTTTACCCATGCCAATTCCTTGTTGCTTTGCCCACCTTATTCCAAGAGTGAGCTGATTAAGGGATAACTGATGACTGGAGCCAGATGAAAAATGAAAGGAGGTAACTACACACTGTCTTAAATACGGCAATGCCAGGTATGCCACAGGTCTATAAAATAAACCTTCATCGCATTGTGCACATCAGGCGTCTAAGGGAACAAATAAACCTTGTCAAAGAAAGTTACATTTGCAACAGAGATCAAGAGATTGCAGTGTGGGAACCAAACATTGGTCTAGATCGAAGGCAAAACGTCGGTAGGGAGTAATGCTCACTGAATTAGTGACTGACAGTTAAGCAGTACTATAAAGTTTTTCCACACATCATTGCCAATTCCTCCACAGCTTCATTCGTTTTCTGAAATCTCTGTATTCTACTCATTCTAGCTGGTCACCATTTTTGCTCCTTCTGAAATCCTAAGGACTGCAGGTCCATCCCCAAACCTCTGTGTCTGCCTCTATTTCTGGAACACACTTCAAGCTCTCTGGGCCAAGGTTTTAGGCACACCATGGGCTGAGATCCTGCAGCTCATCCTGTCAAAATAACGTGAATGATTAAGCGGAGTTGACATGCTCATTCAAGATTTTTTTTAAATGGTATTTGCTTTGTCAGTGAGCGTTTTGAAACTCAGTGATGGAGATGTTCCAACTTTAATCTGAAGCCAACAGGACAGTGGTTGATTGAATTGTTTCCTGGATCAATAGAGAACAAAACCAGCCATCTCCTGAGACTATTAGTTTACCAAATGGAGACAATTGATACATCAAAATAGCAGCAGATGTGAAGTCGATTTAAAGAAGTACTCAGGTGATATCCTGCCCCCTGGAGCACCAATCTACACATCCAACTGAAATTTATTTTTCTCAAACTTATTATGCATTGCTTCACACTTGATGATTTATCTCTGCAATGATTCTAAAAGAGGTCCCAGAGGTTGAGGTAGCCTTCTTAAACAAAGGTAATCTCTCTCAGAACCAGTGCAAGTGCAATGGATTGCAAATTTTCTGGTTCAGTGGGATCCTGATGAGATGAATTTGGAATTCCAGTGTGAACAAAACTGCACCATTAACTGTGTGCCCTGATGAAGCAGCCAACAAACAATCAATTAACTAACAATCAGCTTATCTGAGGGATGGAGAAGGAACAAGTAGGAGTCAAATGTGTGGGCCGGGAGGAGACGACATTCAATAATGGACAACTCACTCAAGGAAATGGTGGGCATCAAATTGCCAGCAGATGTGAGGTCAACAAAGAAGTATTCAGGTTTATAAAATTATGTAATTGTCAAGTAAGACAAGTTCTGGCTTCAGATTTTGTATTTTACATTAACCCTTTGGACTCTGGCCATTTTTAACCTTTCATAATATTTTCTCTGGGTAAACTACAGTATGAACACTGTATGAGCCAGCTGGTGGTTGGGTATAAAACCAATCCCAGAAACCGGGACATGGAGTATATGTGAATGTTGTAGTCCCTGAAAACTAGGACACAGAGTCCAAAGGGTTAAGCTCCACCTGAATTAGTGTACTGTGGTGACGGACATTTAAGTGTTGTACCGTTAAGAATTCTGATCAACAGGATGGACAAACCATCATCAAATAGTGATGGATGCTTTTTTCCAAAGGATGTGGATTCAAGTCTGACATCAAGGGAATTAAGTATAAAAATCTAGACTGTGCTGAAGTTGTGCGACACTACCAGGGATGTCGTTTACAAATAAGTTGTTCAGCCCAGGCATCATCTGCCCTTTCATGTGTAGCTAAAAGTTTTGAAGAAACACAGATTGTCCTGGCCAATATTTATCCCTTATTCTACATCAGTAAAGCAAGTATCTGCTCATTATCACATTACCGTTAGTGGCTCCTTGCTGTGCACACGCTGGCTGCCAGATTTCCGACAATGCCACCGTGATCTGAAACAGATCTGAATAAATCACTGCCAAATGTTTCTTTTATTTGAAGTTCAGAGAAGGATCCGGTTGAAATATCAATCGCAAAAGTGGAAACTCCACATAAAATTGCTTTCCCCAACAGGTCATACACAGCAGAAAATTGAACTTCAGTAGGAAACAGATGAAAATATTTATATCAATTCACTCAACAGTCAAAATGTAAATACGGGTTAAAGTGGCTAAAACTTCATAAATATTTGAAGTAGAGGAGATAAAGGGAAGTAAGGGGAGACAGGTTTATGGGATTAATTTTTGGATCACTCCTGAAAAAAAGAGACATAAATCAAATGATTTTATTCTGGACATTGGGAAGCGAAAGCAGGTACTTATACACTTAAGTCATCGCTGGATGACTTAATGGCTTCTAGAGCCATGGCAAGTGATGCCCCTCTGTGCAGCCTTCTTCCCTGGAAAATGTAGATTCAGAGTAATGTAGATCATAGGAGGTGGAGATTCTGCCCATCATGCTTATGCTAGCCTATAAAGAACTCCTGAGACAACCTCCTCATTCCAGCTCTCAGACCCGGTGTTCGTTCAGATCCTCGAAATGCGCTGAAGGGGTCAGCCTTCACCAGGAATAAAACCAGTGAGTTATTAAATGATTTTTTTCTCATCTGTTTTCACAAAGAAAAAGGACATTGGACTATGTGAGATAAGTGAGGCAAATGGGTTAGCTATGGAAAAGATAGGGATTAGTAAAGAAAGGGTTTTGGAGCTTCTAGAGTCAGTAAAAGTGGATGTCTCCTGGTCCTGATGGGATTTTCCCCAGGATGTTAAGGGAGGTCAGGGAGCAAATAGCGAAGGCATTGTCAGTGATTTTTTAATGATCACTGGATGAGGGTATGGTGCCTTGGGATTGGAGGGTTGCTAATGTAGTTCCATTGTTTAAAAAGAAGGCACGAGGTGTCGGCCAAGTAATTATAGGCCTGTAAGTTTGACTTTGGTGGTAGGGAAAGTTATGGAGGGTATCCTTAGAGATGGTGTGTATAAATATCTGGATAGGCAGGGATTGATCAGGTGCACCCAGCATGAGTTTGTGAAGGGGAAGTCATGTTTGTCGAACCTTGTTGAGTTTTTCGAATAAGTGACAAGAAAGGTGGATGAAGGTAGGGCAGTTGATGTAGTCGATCTGGATTTTAGCAAAGCTTTTGATAAGGTTCCACATGAAAGGTTAGTAAGGAAAGTTCAGTCACTAGGGATTAATAGAGAAATAGTAAGATGGGTCCAGAGGTGGCTGGAGGAGAGACAGAAGAGGGTCATGGTGGACAACTGTCTGTCAGGATGGAAGCCTGTGGTGAGCAGCATGTCTCAAGGATCCCCTGTTGTTCATAATTTATATTAATGATTTGGATGATGGGGTGGTTAACTGGGTAAGTAAATATGCAGACGATACAAAAATAGGGGGAGTGGTGGATAGCGAGGAAGGTTTTCAGGGATTACAGAGGGATTTGGTGTGTCTGGAAAATTGGGCTGAAAGATGGCAAATGGAATTTAATGTAGAGAAGTGTGAGGTGCTTCATTTCGGAAAAAAATAATCAAAATAGGACATGTGTAGTAAAGGGGAGGACATTGGGGAATGGACAAGTACAAAGAGATCTTGGATTTATGGTGCAGGGTTCCTTGATGGTGGATTCCCATATTGACAGGGTGGTAAAGAAAGCATTTGATATGTTAGCCTTCATAAATCATAGCATAGAGTATTGGAGCTGGGAAGTGATGCTGCAACTGTTTAAGGCATGGTGAGACCAAGTTTTGAGTATTGTGTTCAGTCTGGTCTCCAAATTATAGGAAGGATACAGATAAGGTGGAGAGGGTGCAGAGAAGATTTACAAAAATGTTGCCTGGCTTAAAATACCTAGAGTACAGAGAAAGATTAAGGAGACTGGGACTTTATTCATTGGAACGCAGACGGTTGAAAGGGGATTTGATAGAGGTGTTTAAAATTATGAAGGGAATAGGTAGACGAGATGCAAGTAGACTCTTCCCCCTGAGAGCAGGGGAGTTTGAAACAAACAAGAGGACACAAGTTGAGGGAAAAGGGGCAAAATTTTAGGAGAAACATTAGAGGATGGTTCTTCATTCAGAGAGTGGCGGCTGAATGGAATAATCTTCCGGAGGAAATAGTCGAGGCAGAGTCAATTCTTTCATTTAAGCGGAGGCTGAATATATACATGGATAGGAGGGGGTTGAAGGATTTTGGGCGGAGAATAGGCAGGGGAATCTAGCAGAGTTGTTTGACTGAACCGGCGTGGACTTGAAGGGTCGAGATGGCCTGTTATATGGTTATATTTAAAAGGCATTGAGACAGCTACATGGAGAGTACATGTCATCATTGCACTGCTTGCTATTCTGAACCATGACAATAACTGTCCTATAGAAATAATATTCACCTGATAATTTAGAGCCACTGAATAACTGGAGATTTTTTCATTAATGCCGTATTAATTTTTTGAGACATGCTAAATAGATAACAAATCTGTTCTCCAATGCCTGTCAGTTACATTGCGAGATTCATTCCAATTCCTGATGAAAGGTTCCAGCCCTAAACGTCGACCATCTCTTTCTTTCCATGTATGCTTCCTGACCTACTCTAGCACATTTGGTATTGTTCCAGGTGCACGATGAGGAAAGAGTGAAGGGGTATTGGAGTATTGTGTCCTAAAGGCCCGAATGCAGGTAAATGAGATGAGCTTACAGTAGGTAGACAATCTCGCCCAAAGTACTCGTTTCCTCGCTGCAAAACTTTAATCAAAACATTAGGAGAATGTGATTTCATTTTAATTTAAACATACACCACGGTAACAGATCATTTTGGCCCACAGGTCCATGCCGCCCAGTTTACAACCCCTGGAAATACGTAAATATTTAAATACAAAAAAATATTAAAACTAATTCATTTTTTTAAAGGAATTAAAAAATTTAAGTTAGACATACAGAACAGTAATAGGCCCTTCTGGTCCATGCACCTATACCACCTAATCAATCGACAACCCTTGGTAGGTTTTGAAGGGTGGGAGGAAACTGGAGCACCTGGAGGAAAGCCATGCAAACACAGGGAGAACATACAAACCCCTTACAGACAGAACAGGTTACTGGTGCTATAACAGCATTCCGGTAACCTCTACACTAACTGTGCCACCTATATATGTTGCAAGAACCACAGGGTCCAGCCCCACTCAGTGCTAGGGTAGGGCAACCGTAAATGTGGCCTTCCTCCATACAGGCCTTCAGCTCATCCTTTATCATTAACCGTGCACTGTGTCAGTCATGCTGTGTGGACAGCCCCTTACACTGGATGACCAGCAAGTTCCAGTCTGCCCAAAGTGTGCCTGTATTCCTTCCATGATGACATTGCATCCCTGTAACTGAGCATTGGTTTGACTGGTGAAGTGCTTGCATGTTCTACGGAACTTTGACAAGTGATGGGATGACTTGCCTGGGTTGTAATACTGGTTATTTTTGGCTGAGGAACAGAAAGAAGCCACTTGCACATTTTAGATTTTATGGAGTACTTATGTCTACTAAGGACAAGATACCAAGTCTTATTGCTATAAAGCAGTGGTTTTTAAACTGCCCCCCTAAACTCACATTCCACTTTAAGTATTCCCTATGCCATAGGTGCTCTGTGATGAGTAAGGGATTGCTTAAGGTAGGATGTGGGTGGAAAGAAAAAGTTTGAAAACTTCTGTTTTAATCGTCCCTAATTGACTCGTTATGTGCACCGTTTCATCACTCCAATGACAATGTTTCTCAAGCAAAGTATTTTAGTAATGATTGTGTCTAGGGCAGTGATTCTCAACCTTCCCTTCCAACTCACATCCCACCTTAAGCAATCCCTTACTCATCACAGAGGACTGATGGCATAGGGATTACTTGAGTTGGGGGGGGGGAGGGCAGTTGGAAAACCACTGCTAAAGCATGCTTAAGATTTGTCTTTGAATGCAATTGACCTGCGAAATTGAATATTAATTGATCTTCTTTTGTCAATGTGCTTAATATTTGTTTCTCCTTCAATGCAAGATCACATCAGTGGCTATCCACCTCACCATGCTACTAGTTGTTTACATGTCGATCTTTTATCAGACCCAAAAGCATCTATAAGTTCTGCCTCTGAATCCTCCCTGGAAGCTAACCCTTCCCTTTTCTTCTTGCCTGTGTGTGTATTTCACGCCTTCTCAGGGAAAGGCAGGCTTCTGCTGGCTGATCTCAGGCAGTGTCTTTCAGCAAGCAATGGGACATGGGTTAAACAACATCCATGGGCAGGTAAGGTAAGTCAGTAGTTCAGATCAAGCCCCAGAACCCAACACATTATGTAAAATGGGGGTGATATTATTTATATGAAGGGGAAAGAAAGGTAGGGAGGGTGAAAGTGTAGAAACAAGTAGATAGAGAGACCAAAGTGAGGGTGGGGGGGGGGGGGGGGGGTAGAGGGAGAGAAAAGCAACAATGTGGGCTTAAATGCTGGATCTTTCCCACCTTTTCATGTAATGCTGAGACTCCATAAAGCACTGGTGAGGCCTCACTTGGGGAACTGTGTGCAGTTTTGGACACCTTATTTGACGAAAAATGTGCTGGCATTGGAGGGGATTCAGAGAAGATTTACTGCCAGGAATGACAGGGTTAGCATATGACTTTTATTCCAGATTCCAGCATCTGCACCAAACTTAATTCTGGTTGTAGGTCATCATAACTGGACAACAAATGCTTTTCAAAAGGTTTGCTTCCTGAAAAAAAATTGGGGATTTTGATAGGCAACTTCAAGCTGAACACAAAGATTATTTCAGATTTTCTGTATCACATAGGAAGTTGGAGAAACATTAAATTAACTTTGATTGAATTTAGTGTGTTTAATCACATAATGATGCTGACACATTGCGTTAGTTCAACTGGCCTAAAAATATTCTGCACTGATTTTCATTTGTACTCAGCATCTGATGCCTCTTGAGCCAGTGTTAGGTAACTTTGAAAGTATCACCCTTGAAATGTCATCGTCAGATTCTGAACTGAAATGTATTAAGTTGGCTTTAGTAATAGGAAGGAAATGTGTCACTGGAACATGGAAATCTGATGTCTCATTACCTTTAGAGAGGAGGCATGCTGAAATTCAAAGTTGTATTCCATTGGGGAAAATTATGTATCATTTGAGGAACAAATATTCTTTATTTTTTTCTAATTTTGGGGTCCGTATGCTAGATTTATGAAATTAAAATTATAAAACTTATTTTTTATATTTTTCCTGTTCCATGAAGTTTTCCTAGAAGAAATAATATTATGATTTGAGGTCTCTTAGTGCCAACTGATCCAATCCGAATTAATTAACTGTGATCGTTTGTTTAATTAAATACTTGGTATTTTAGTTTTGGGATTATAGTAGTTTTTGGGGGGAGTGTGGGAGGGGTTTAGCTTTTAGTTTTAGTTTTAGTTTCTTTTTTCAACAAATATTTGTTAACATTATTGGGTAATTTGGTATATTATTCGTAATTATTTGATCTTGTATATGTTGATTAAATAAAATATTCAAAAAAAAATAGTCTGCCAGCAAAGATGGATTCCAGTGGCCCTGATCCTGCATTTCCATGGTCACAATGTCCTGGTGAAACCCTTCACCGTGTCCGTCACTGACTCCACCAGGATCAGCAGGGAAGAAGCCCAAGTGCGAATGCAGAACATGAATTTTCAATGGCATGTTCCACTTTGTGGTTCTGTATGCTTGAAGTAGACCTAAATTATGACAGGAAATCACACAACTTGGTTACATCTAAAAAACAGTATGTGATAGGAAAATTGTAAGGTGATTTTTTGTGATTAGCAGCTCAAAATCCATAAAATACACCCAAAAGTGTTCAGGAAGAAAAATCCCCATTGTCCAGTATAATTATAGTTGCATTCAATTTCTACTATGGTTCCCAGTTTTTCTAGCAACGTTAATGGGTTTCAAAGTAACCTTATTAGATGTTTATCACTGTGAGGGATTTCCATTCAGCAGTGTGAACTTGAGCCTGCATTCTTCTTAGAGGTGATCTTGAACACACTGCCTGAAAAGTTGGTGCCCCCAGTTGCCTCCTTGCAAGATTTAAAAAAGTATCCAGAAAAGTATTTGAATCACTAGGAGATAGAAGATTACAGACAACATGCTGGTAACTACAATCAGTATGGGTAGTATTTCATGGTCAGCATGAAGGCAGTGGGCTGAACGGCTTCTTCTGCGCTGAATAATGGCTCCACCGTGTACATTGGGACCAGTAAATGGTTTTCAGTTGGAGGGCCTTTTATGGTGACTTTGACTTCACTCTTCATCAAAACCCCTGTGTTCTCTCGCCCCCCCCCCCCCCCCACCCACTCTTCTGAAGCCAGCTTCCCAGCAATGAATACCAGATTTGATCTCTGATTTAATGCCCTCTGGCGCTTCCTGAATGAAATCACGTGGGGAATGTCAGCTCACTGAAGACATCTGTGGGTGGAGGATGAAACTTCAGAGGCCTGCAGGATCCCATGAACTATACTTTGACATTTTAGGACAACTGGAGGCAGCTACCACTGGGAAAGAAGGTTTTATTTAATTAATGGATTCTTCTGGTATTTTCACAGGAATATATAAAGAAATTGTAACTTTGACCTTGTCTCCCTTTCCTAAGTGATTATGTTTGGAATGTGGGGATGTTTCTTTTACTAGAGTAAAAGTCCTAAAATCCGGACAACTTGCGGATTGGGTTGGAACTGATTTTATGGATTTTTGGGCAAATTCAAATTTGAGGAGAATAAAGAAGAGATGAGCAGTTAAATTTTGATAGTTTATTAACAAAGCATTTTTTGGATAAAATAAGAGAGTACAAAAAAAAATATTCATTCATTTCCATGACTTTGGTGCATCTACACACACACACACACAACACACACAACACGCGCGCGCGCGCACACACACACACACACACACACACACACACACACACACACACACACACACACACACACACACACACACACACACACACACACACACACACACACACACACACACACAAGCAAAAACCCGCTAAATTTTAAAAGTTTGAGAGTTTCGAATTCTCTGGTGGTCCCAATTTCAGGCATTCGGAGTTTTTGAGTTTTAGTGTGTTTCTACTGCATTCCACATTTGATTTTTAAAAAAGTGAATTTCTGGATTTTCAACTAATATAAAAACTTCTGTGAAAATGATACAAGGTCCAAATGCAGCCATCAGTGGAGATGATGGATGGGTTTTATTAACTGGGAATATATCAAGGGATGTGAAAATATCACATTTCAACTAAGTGGCTGACAGGAATACCATTGTCCCTTAGAGATAAAAACCTAGACTTAAAAAGTCTCGTTCTTGTACCCACTGCTATGTCATTTGTTCTTTGTGATAGGTTATTGAATTTGTCCCCAGCTCTGTCTGGACTATTCACCGAGAAATTGGTTCAAATCCTGCCACGGCTTGGTGATTTCCAGGCAGTAACTAGGCTGGCTTAAGCCGGTTTTTGCGTTGTGGCCTTCTCTAAGTCGGAGACCCTGGACTCAGACTGGGAGTTCGTCTCACTGAGCATCTTCATTCTGTTCATGTCAGTGATAGGAATCTCTCAGTGGGCAACCATTTCAACTCCGTGCCCCACTCCCACACTGGCATGTCTGTCCATGGTCTCATGTACTGTCCTACCAAGACCACCCATAAATTGGAGGACCTCTCTGGTTTCTGGTACACCACTCCCCATTCTCTCTCTCTACCCTATCCCTCTATTTTTTTTCTCCAGCTCTCCACTCCCTTCTCTCTCCATTCACTGGACCCTCCCCCTGTTTGCTGATGTTCCCTCCCTCCCTTATCCACCTATAACCTCCTGCCTATGGGCCTGTTCTCCTCCCTCTGCCCCCCCCCCCCACCATCTTATTCAGGTGCCTGCCCACATTTGGCTCAAACCTTGATGAAGAGCTCAAGCCCAAAACGTTGATTATGCTGTATAAAGTACATACTTTGGCCTGCTGAGTTTCTCCAGCATTGTATTTTTACTGGGACCGCCCTTGCCCAGTTCCAATCCTTCCTCTTCCTTTTGCGATCCTCAAACATCCCTCCTTGGCCCTCACAATGATCCTCACAATGATCCTCGGGAACCACGTCACTTTCTGGTAGTGACCCGAATGCACATCAGCACCACCTCCTTTCTCCTCCCACCACACCCCTCTGTTGTTCAACGGATGGCCCAGCAAATAGCAATAAGGAAAGATCTCACGTGCCAGCCTGATACGTCAACCAATCTTGTTCTCCCACAAATGGTGTTTAACCCATTGAGTTCCTCCAACAACTTGTGTTTATTTTTTAATAATTTTCCATTTAATACTTCACCGAGAACCTTGTCAATAACAATATATACAAACATTCATCATTAAAATATACACAGTGACATTTTCCCCCCTTCCCCTCATCCTCCCCACCCCCATAACATAAAGCAAGAATAATAGTAAGAATAAAAATAAACAATAAAAGAACACAAAAGAAAAAAATAGAAATCTTATCATCCAAAATTCCATATTTAAGTACTTTCAAATTTGTATTATCACTTTAATTGATGGGGGTCTGAAATCAGTGGTTTCTAATATACTCTATGTATGGCTCCCAAATTTGTTCAAATAAAGTATCTTTGTCTTTTAGATTGTAGGTAATTTTTTCCAATGGAATACATCTGTTCGTTTCTATGTACCATTGTTGTATTTTTAAGGTTGCCTCCATTTTCGTATGATACAATACAATTGGCTACATAGATTATATGTGACACCACAAAAGTTAAAATCCAACAATATCAGACGAATGTTTCCGTTGTATACAAGAAATTGGAAAAACGTTACACGACATGTACAAAAGTGAAAACTTTTTGGGAGGATTTAAACTTAATATTAAATAGAATTACAAAAAATAAGATACCAAAAGATCCAGAAATCTTCCTGTTAAACAACATAAAAGACAAAGAATTAGGCCTAAAATTGGAAAGGGCTCAAAAAAGATTTACGACGATTGCGCAATTTGTGTTTAGCTACGAATTCCAGCATCTGCAGCACACAAACCTGCCAGGGAACTCAACAGGTCAAGTCATATCATTTGGAAGTAGAGATATAGATGATACACTGTGACTCCTGTTATAGAAATCTTCACTTCAAGTCCCTTCTCACTCCTGTCCATTTTATTCTTTTTGTTTAAAAATTTAAATTGGACAAGGCTTGGACAGAGTAGATATGGCAAGGTTGTTTCCCATGGTAGGGGATTCTTGGACAAGTGGGCATAACTTCAGGATAAAAGGACGTCAATTTGAAACAGAGATGCAGAAAAATTTCTTTAGCCAGAGGGCCGTGAGTCTATGGAACTTGTTACCACAGGTGGCTGAGGAAATTAGGTCATTGATTGAATTTAAAGCAGAGATTGACAGGTACTTGATGAGGCAGGGCATCAAGGATTACGGAGAAAGCCGGGGAGTGGGGCTGAGTGAGAGGATGGATCAGCTCATGATCAGAATGGTGGAGCAGACTTGATGGGCTGATTAGCCTCCTTGTGCTCCTATATGACTTCCAACCCCTGTTCATTTTAAAAGGTGGGAGAAAACTAGAGCCACGGAGGAAATCCATGCAGACATGGGGAGAATGTCCAAACACCTTAGAGACCGCGTCGGATTCGAACCCAGGCTGTTGGCGCTGTAATAGCGTTCCACTAACTGTGCCGCTCATGTCAATTTTTGACAGAAGTCTCATACTTGTCCAACGTGGTTGTGTTGTTAATGTTCAGTCAAAGGCCACAAAGCAAAGGAAAAAAATGACACCATTGCATCAGCGCACTTCCATTAGTGCCCACGTCACGTCACTAAGCATTCTCCAAAGTAAATAAGAAAAGAATTAGATGTAGCAATCAAAGAATGGGCAGGAGACATGGCAACACAAGAGGCTGCAGGCACTAGAACTTGGAGCAGAAATAAAAGTGAGCTGCTTGATGAGCTCTGTGTGACAAGCTGACCGTTTATCATCACTGACATGAGCAATTGAGCAGGAGACAGAACACCAATATGATGATGGGCCAGCTTTGCCAACCAGAAATATATCTCGAGGCTTCACTTGCAAATGACTTCATTCACAATTACTGTGAACTTAGCACAGTAACCCCACAAAAGAATGTGCAGTGAAGAAGGCTGTTTATTTGTATTCAAGGTGCTAGTTGGTACAAACCTAGTCCAGGGAACTAGAAATCCCTGCTGCTATTTAAATATTAGAGAGGAAATTATAGTATATTCATTAAACCTGAATAGAAATGCTCTCTGTAGGGCAGAGACGCAAAGCAGATTAAAGCTTCTGCAAACAAAGAATAACTGAATGTCCATGGGGAGAAATGGTCAGTCACTGTTTCGGGTGTGGACCCAACACTTCTGCTGGGGGCTCCAAGCCAATCACTTCCAGCGCCCCCTTCTGAGACCAGGATACTTTCAGTCAATGATGTGGCTGAGCCCTTGTCATCTTGTGTGGTAAAGGGCCTGGGCAAAGGCAGGGAAGAACCTTTCCCATACAGCAGGTAGTTGTGGTCCAGAATGCCCTGCAAGGAAGTGCCACAGGCAAGGTTTGTTGAGGCTTTCAGAAAAGAACTTCATAAAAATGAGAAGGTCTCAGGTGAGTTGACAGGACCTGGGCCACATACTGGGAAATTAAATAAATATGTACCATATATACTTGTGTAATAGTCTAGTTTTTTTGGACCAATTTTTCAGGTTAAATTTGAGGGGTCGACTTTTACATGGGTCATACTTTTGACTCTGCTTAGTACTTTGATGTTCTAGGTGTCAGGAGCTCAGATGGCCACGACTGGGTGGTATGTCTGCGTTCAGGGCATCGGGAGATTCAGTGAGTGGAAAACCAGGTCAATGATCCACGGTCAGGGCATCAGGAGCTCAGATAGGCAGGTGGTCGGAGCCAAAAAAAAAGAGGGGAGTCGACTATTACATGGGATCAACTATTACATGATAATATGTGGTAGATACATGATCGTCTGTACAAACGTGATGGTCCAAAGAGACGGTTTGTCAGAAACAGAATTGAATGGATTGAAATTGCCTACTAACACCCATTTCAATTCCCCATCCTATTTCCTTGCTGACATGTCGGTCCACAGACTCATGCACTGCCAAACTGAGACCACTCGCAAATTGAAACAACACCTTATCTTCCATCTGGGCACCATCCACCCTGATGGATTAACATTGACTTCTCTGGTTCCCATTAAATCTCCTACCCCTTCTTCATCCCCCGTCAGCTTTTTCCAGCTCTCTCTCTCTCTCTCTCTCTCTCTCTCTCTCTCTCTCTCTCTCTCTCCCCATCCCCTTTTCCTTCTGTCTCCTTTCACAGAGCCAAAATCAATTCTCACCTTTCCTCTTATCAGATCCAATCCACACCTTTAGTTGGTCTGGACTCCTCCCCCTCCCAGCCTTCAGTCTTTATTCTTATGCCTTCCTGTTCTTTGCTTATACCTTGAATAAGGGCTCAGGCCTGAAACGTCGGTAATCTATCTTTACCTCCTGTGGATGCTGCGAGATTGGCTGAGTTCCTCCAGCATTTCTGTGTGTTTTTACTACAATCTGCAGGCTTGCATGTTTCACTCTGCTAAGTCGATCATCTCCAGTTGCTGTAGCAATTCTATGATTCTCAGTGTGATAATGGCACCATTAGTTCGTTATTGCCATTTGGCCCAATGAAACATTTGATTTTGATCTATTCAGCTGACTTGCAAGCTATAATCCTAATCAATAATTTATTGTCAGAAAACATCATATACAACCCTGAGATTCTTTTACCTGCAGACAAGGCAGAACTCCCACTTATTGGTAGTGCTAAAAAAACTGAACACACTGTACACATGTAAACAAATAAAGAAATGTGAAAAAATGACTGTGCAATACAGAGGGAATAAACAATAAAGTGCACATAAGAGTCTTTAAATGAGTCCCTGTTTGAGTTTGTTGTTGAGGATTCTGATGGTGATGGGGGAGCAGCTGTTCCTGAACCTGGTGGTTCAAGACTTGTGGCACCAATACCTCCTTCCTGATGGCAGCAGCGAGAACAGAGCGTGTCCTGGGTGGTGTGGATCCTTGATGATCGCTGCTGCTCTCCAATAGCAGTGTTCCCTGTAGATGTTCTCGATAGTGGGGAGGGTTTTGCCTGTGATGTCCTGGGCTGTGTCCACTACCTTTTTGGAGGGCTTTACCCTCAGGTATAACCGTGATGCAGCCGGTCAGCACACTTTCTGCCACACAACTGTCGAAAATTGCTGGGGCTTCTGATGTCATACCAAACCTCCGCAAACCCCTGAAGGAGTGGAGGTGCTGACGTGTTTTCTTCACGATGCCATCAGTGCATTGAGTCCAGGAAAGATCCTCCAAGATAGTGACTTCCAAGAACTTAAATTTGCTCACCCTCCCCACCTCTGATCTCCCAAAGATCATTGGATCATACACCTCTCATTTTCCCTTCCTGAAGTCAACAATCAGCTCCATTGAGTGTGAGGTTGTTGTTGGTGCACCATTCAGCCAAGTTTTCAATCTCCATCCTGTTCACTGACTCATCCCCTTCCTTTACACAATCCACTACCGTCGGCAAATTTGTAGATGATATTATTGTCGTACCAAGCCACACGGTCGTAGGTGTAAAGTGAGTAGAGCAGGGGACTAAGAATGCAGCTGTATGGTGCTCCCACACATCAAAGGTAAAACTCTCTCCACCATCAAGAACATCTACAGGGAACGCTACCATCAGAGAGCGTCAGCAATCATCAAGGTTTCCTCCTACTGTTTGAAATGTACCAGGCTGTAGGTTAATTGGGAGTAAATTGGGCAGCACTGGCGGGCCTGACTGTCCTGTTACTAATGCTATATGTCTACATTTTTTTTTAAATTAAATTCCTAATCTGCAGGATGTGAGCCTACCACAGTGGGCTTGACCTGGCCAGGAGCAGAATCCAAGAGGCAATTCCACAAGGAGTCCACCAACACATCACAGTGACAGACGCAACACCACCTATCATTCAGCACGTCCAGATTTCCACACTTGAAAGTATAGATTCAGAATTTGGCTGAATGGGCCAAATGAATTCATCGGAGATTCCATTGACAAGATTCTGCAGGAGTGAATCACGAAAGTCTGCAGATGCTGTGATTGTAGTAAAAACACACAGAGATGGTGGAGGAACTCAGCCAGTCTCACAGCGACCATCGAAAGTCAAGATACATTACTGACGTTTCAGGCCTGAGTCCCTCTTCAAGGTGTGAGCAAAAAGCAGGAAGGCATCTGAATTAAGACTGGAGAATGAGAATGGCAGGGGAAGGAGTCCAGGCCAACAGATAACAGGTATTATGAAGATAGGAGACAGAGGGAAAAGGGAAGAGAGACAGAGCTAGGGGAAAGGTGACGGGGGAAGAGACACTGTCTCACAGCTCCATAGACCTGGGTTCAATCCTGAGCTCAGGTGTTGTCTGATTTTAGGTGATTATGGAGATTAGGCGAGAAAATGGAGCTTAGGTCAAATCACCTTGTAAATGGAGCGGTACAGTTAACAGTTATACCTTCAGCTAATTTAATTACAAAGCACAAAATTTGCAATATTAGCACAAAGCTAAAAGCAAACGCAAATCATGACTTTATGTTGCCTTGAACTTTCAGCAGAATTTAACTGAAGGCTGCACCTGGCAATTGGACTTTGGGGACTCAGGCACTAGTGTTGAAAAGCTCAGATCAGCAGGAAACTGATTGGGCAAAAAGAGATCAAGTGGTCTTGTGACACAGCGTGGTGTTAATTCACTTCAGTTCAGCAGTCTATGGAGATGGTATCATTGACTGGAGTTCATGCAGTGAGTAGGAAACTTACAACTAATTAGTTTTATTTACAAACCCTTCTGGAGAAACTACTTGTGAAATTATCTGGTGGAAGAATGTTCAATAGAGTGGAGTGGGGGATGTTGACAGTTTTTGTGCGCGGGGGGGGCGGGGGGTGGGAACTGACTGACCTAGTTTTACTGGGTTCAAAGCAAAGGCTGCTTTACCTTCTTCTGTCACTGGGTGTGGTACTGAGGCCATCCTCAGCCCAAGTCTTGTGTGAGGGAGTTGCCCTCATCTCCAACCAGTGGTGTTCAACCGAGTGCTGAAGTTCAATCCACCCAGGTTAAATGGATGCAAAAGCAAAACAGAGTAAAACCAAAACTCAAGTGACCGGCAGCCTCAAGCAACTGGTTAAATAAAAATTGAGGAAAATAAATAAATTCAAATAAACAAACTGTTCTAAAGCTCAACTCAATTACCTCAGAGTAAGTCTGAATCAAGTAATAGGCACTTTTTTTTTGAAGAGGCTGACTTATTCATCATACCTTGAAGAAGAGGCCAGACACAAAATATTGGTTATCTATCTTCACCTCCTAAGGATGCTGCTGCAGTGGCTGAGTTCCTCCAGCATTTTTGTGTTTCCTACAATTGCAGTGTCTGCAGGCATTTGTGTTTCACATAAATCATTAAGCGTTTGGGCAAAGTAGCTCAGGAATTTAACCTTATCTCTGAGATCATGTGATCTTCAGTCCAGCAATATTCTCACAGTAAATTACATGCTGAATTGAAATATCAAGATCCAAAGCTTAAGTGGGTGGTTTTATGAGCCCAAACGACCCCAAAACTCAGCAGGAGTAGATATTCACCAAGACAAATAGTTACTTTAAAAAAAGTTGCTTTTAATTATCTTTAAACATGAAAACAGGATCACACTAACTTATCACTATTAACTTAACTAACGTAACTTCTAATTCTAAGCACACGTGTATGTGATGTGTGTGTAAGTTTAGAAAAGTTCTTTCACAGTCCAATCTCACTTTTCATTCCTCCAAGTTCATTGGTTGCAGGCAATTCTTATTCTGTGCACAGAATTTAACATTTATGAAATTCACCAGTCTTTGGTGCTTGAAAGGTAAATGGTTACCCCTTAGGAAGGTTCTTGTCAGTTTTCAGAGGGAGATTTGTTGTTCCTGGACACAAACTGATCCCTTCTAAAAGTGTCTTGCTGAAGAAACTTGCCCCATCAGGGTTTTCCAGATGATTACCTCTTTCTTTCAGAGTTCCTTTTTGTTTCTCATATTTCAAATGAAACATTAGGCAGCCAGTCCTTTCCTCTTGCATGATCCACAAGGGCTTTGGCCAGGCTGAACTAAGCACTCACAACCCGTCTTCCAAATGGGGTTTTCCACAAGCTTTCCAGCTTGTCCTGTTCTAGACTGCTGCTGACTGCAGAACTGCTCTCTTTCTCTCTCACTCTGAGAAAAAGCCTGTTTGACTCTCTCTACTTGCAAAACCACATGACCCTTTTAGAACAGAAAGCTGCCCTCAGACAGCCTGCAGCTCTGAACTACTCCTCTGATCTCTTTCATTTGTTGCTTTTCAAAACAACAATCCATTAGTGAAGTATCTTGGGCACTCCCCAAAGTTTTTTGCAAAGGCCCCCAGGAGCTGCCCTGTCTGGCTTGAGCAGAACTCCATTATTTTAAATGAGATCTGTTTTGAAGTGTTTGTATGTGACCTAAACTAAAAAGCCTTCACCAATTTATCTCCCAAAAACATATCTATATACAATACAAACAACATAATCTGTCACTGTGGCTTCTGAATTAATGGGAACCTCAAGCACAGAAGTCTTAGAGTATGCGGTGTACTGTTGGAGATGTTGTTCTTTTGACTAACCAAGACCCTATCCATTCTCTAAGGCAAATGCTCTGGCACTGTTTTGAAGAGGACATGGACCTTCTTTGGTGTCCTGCTCCATATGTTCAGAAGAATGACAATTAACCTGAACTTGCAGAAAATTAGTCCATACAGTGATCATGGCAGTGGACCAGTGAGGGGCTCATTGTCTGAAAGACCCACACTGGCTGTGAGTGGTTGGTGACTTGCAGACAGGGGACACACACAGGCTACATGCTGCTGGAGACTGGGAACTGGAATTCAAGAGGGCAAGAAGGGCTCCCAAAGGGCCTCGGGCTCTGATGACTTTCTGATCGTGCCAGAAGTTTGATGGCAGACAAATCGAACAGAGTCTGTGTGGTTGCAGTGGCTGAGGGAGCGCTGGAGGTGAATCCACAGATATTCAGTGACTCTGAAGGAACTCTTGCATCTCTTTCCCTTATTGTAAGGGGCACTGGGCAACACTAATGGTGACCTTTTGTCTGCCTTACGGCAGGTAAAAATAAATTTTGTGTAAGATTAAATTTTCATTCCAGACTGCAGGAGTAGGTGCTGAGGGACACATTGAGGCTTGGGGCAGCCAACGTGAGGGCGCCGTGGGGAAGAACCTCAGTCTAGAGTCCTCCCGTTACTGTGCACTGAGGGGCTGAGACTGAGGGGAAGCCCATCAAACCAACGGGGGGGGGGGGGAGGGGGGAATGACAAGATGCCACAGTGGTGGTAATGGGGTAGTGAGAGAACAAATCTAACTCTGCGCGGTGTCAGGAATATATCGATATGACCAACATGGGTGTGAAAAGACTTTTACAATTTTATTTAATATAACACCACTTAACAAACAAATCACGATATTTCAAACTTAATCCAAATGCATGTATTTTATATATAAAAGAGGAAAAAAAGGTTAAAAAAAACTACCTCCACTCCCTCCAAACCCTCTACAAACTTTAAAAAAAAAGAAAAGGGGTGAGCAAACCACAAGAGCTCTTCACTTTCCCATACTTTTAAACGTGTCTATTCACTGAGACCAACAGGAGAAAGGGAATGTTTAAAATTTGTCTAAATTTTAATACCCACAGCTTGTAAATATGGGCTTCATATTTGACAAAATACATGGTATTTATCTCTTAAATTGTAAGTAATTTTCTCGTGGAATAGAATCTCAAACTTCTGCCTGCCATCTGTCCATTCCCAACATCCAAGTTATAGCAACACATTTTCTAGCTATTGCCAAATTTGAACAAATTTTACTTGATATGTATTCAATTTTAATTTAGGTTTAATCCCTCTAACATCTCTCTGTAAAAATAACATTGGATCCTGTGGGAATCTTATTCCAGTTATTTGTTCTAATAAATTACCCAAATCAAGCCAAAAAGGTTTAATTGTGGAATACTGCCAAGTCAAAGGCAAAAAAAAGTACCAAATTCTTATGTAAGTTTTGTGGTGTTAAATATGACTGATAAATAAAATTATATTGAACTCACCAATATCTCACATTTATTGTACCTTTCATACTCTCTCTACATATCTGAATCTATCTATGTTCATCTATTTGCTTATTTAACCTTTAAGGCCCAGACAGTAGGCGTGGCTAAGCTCTCAGCCAATCGCTGTAAGCACAGTCTAGATACTGTAACTATATACACTATATACATTGGTGATAGATCTGTACTATCACACCCAGCTTCAAAACCATCTTTAATTTTCTTAATACTACAATTTTGACAATTAAAAAAAAAATTTATTTTCCATAGAAAATGGAATAAGTCTATTATGAAATAAAGGTGTTCTTCCAAACATTAAACCTCTTCCTCCAATCTCTTTATCAATTTTATTCCAAAGTTCAATTAAAGATTTCAGCATGGGTGTTTCTTTATTTGCTATAACTATCTTGCATTCCATTCATAAATAAAACGCGGATCTGTTTCTCATATTTTATCAAGTCCTATATTTGCCCACGCTGGAACATTATTTAATTTGTACATTACATTAATAAATCTCAACTGTGCTGCTTTATAATAATTCATAAAATTAGGGAGCTGTAAACCTCCTAAATCGTATTTCCATCTCAATTTCTCTGAAGAAACATTAGCCATTTTTCCTTTCCATAAAAAATCTCTAACACAAACATTTAATTCCTTTATACAAATTTAAGGAATTGAAATTGGAATCGATAGGAATAAATATTGTATTTGAGGAAAAACATTAATTTCTTTGAACATTTTAATTTGAAGTTTTTAAGTCGTACATTCATCCATATTCAAGATTCATTGTACAATATAGTCATTGACTTTAAAACCCAAATCTATTCAACCCCTCCCCCCCCACCAAGCACCCACTCCTCACTCCTGTCAATGATAGTGCCCTCTACCAATGACACTTCACAGAAAAAAAGTATTAGTATTAAGAATAGAAAAAATCTTAGGACTAGTATCAAGACAATAGGAATGTTTTTACCATTTTTAAAGATTTTAAAAGTATTAGTGTGAATTTTTAAAATGTAGAAAAGGAACCCACAATTTATAACAATTCTTAAAATCTTTAGTTATCATATTCCACACATAAAACCCATTATTATTGTTATATTTGTTTCACACCTTTCTTTCTATCCCCCAACACCACATTCCTTTCAAAGACCATTTTCACTTCTCAAACATAGGACCCAATATCAACAACAATATTACAATCATATTTAATCTTAGGCAATAAATATAAATAATTCAATTAATATAAATGATTGTAATTATCATCTATTATTATTCCTAAATATTTAATTTAACCAGATCACTTAAATTTCACAATATGTTTACAAGATGAAGAGTCCACATCCACCAAAGGCATTATTTCACTCTTATCCCAATTAATCTTAGAACCTGATAATTCGCCATATTGTTCCAGTCTCGCATGGAGATTCCCCAAAGACTGCAAGGGTTGCATTAAATATATCAGAACATCATCTGCAAATAAGTTTATTTCATATACAGTTATTTTTGAAAACAAATTCGGTTGATAGTAAATTTGTTCTGTGGGATGCCTTGAAAGCTTATTTGAGGGGACAGATTATTAGTTATATAAAGCTAAAATTAAAAAAAACAACATTTGACTGAGACTAATAAATCAGAGAAAGAGATATTGGAAAAAGAATTACAGCGGGATGCTACGGAACCTGAAAATGTTTGCTTAACTAATTTGAAATTGCGGTATAATTCATTACAAACATAAATTTGAGAAGTTATTACAAAGGACTAAAGGACTAAACAATGTTATTATGAGTGGGTGAAAGAGCCCTAAGTATTAGCGTGACAATTAAATACTGAACAGGCTTCTATTAGAAGCTGTTATTAGCCGTGACTCACTGATTACTTATATTCGTCAGGAAATTAATGATAAATTTTGTTTAATTTACTTCTGAATCATTGGAAGATGATTCTAAAATTGACACCTTTTTATCTGAATTGGTTTTGCTGTCTTTAAGGGATGCAGAGATTAAAGAGAGATGCTTTTTTTACTGTTATGGAGGTGAAGGAAGCATTGCGGTCAATGCCTGGTGGGAAATCTCCAGGAGAGGATGGTTTTACTTCTGAATTTTATAAGGAGTTTCAGGATTTGTTAATTCCTATATTGATGGATGTTTTGAAGCAGGTGATGGAGACTGGTTCTTTTTCCGGATTCTTTTTCCAGAGCACTTATTACAGTAATTCCAAGAAGGATAGGGACCCATTTAAAGTGGGATGTTATAGACTATTTCTTTATTAAATGTGGATTATAAAATTGTTGCCAAGGTTCTGGCTAATAGACAAGCTAAATATTTACCGGATTTGATTTAAGTAGATCAAGCCGTCTTTATTAAAAATCAGTATTCAGCAGATAATATTGTTAAGTTGATTTCTTTAATTAATATTTCTCAGGAAAAATATGGTAGAAAGGCCTTTGGTAGAATGAAATGGAGTTTTTTTGCTTAAAGTGTCAGAAAAGTTTAAATTTGGTCTTTTTTCATTGTCTGGGATAAGGCTTTATATAAAAATCCATTGGCTAGAGTTGAGACAAATGGACAAGTATCTTCTTCATTTGTGTTATACAGATCAACTAGTCAGGGCTGTTCTATTTGTATTGGTTATTGAACCTTTGGCTCAGTTGATTAGACAAGATGATGGTATTAAGGTGAATGCGGATGAGTATAAAATGCATGTGGTAACCATTCTTGAAAGAAGTGAATGGGATTTATCCCCTCCTTTGAGTCCCACCATTTTAACATTATTATGTCTACTAAAATTTTCTAAGAATCCATCTTTTCCAATATTTTTGCTTTTTCCGTAGCCCATTCATTCAATCCTTTTTTCCACTTCAACCACTCTTTCCGTAGTTTCATACATTTTTTCTTCCGTTTCTGTCATTCTTTTAAAATCCTAATTTCTGTTTCTAGCCTGGTTACTACTTTTAAAATATGATCCAGTTTCTTGTTAGTATTCTGATCTTTCAATAAAAGTACTTTCATTAAATCTTCATTAGTATATTTTCCTTTAATTTGTACATTAACTTTTTTTAACTTAGCTCACTGGTTTAACATTCACCAGTTCATCCTCTTCTTCTGTAATTTGATCAGTCTCTGAATCGCCATTTTGGAGAGAGCTCCTTCTTCTTGCTCCTTCCAGTTTTCCTTCACTGTGCGTGTGCCCAGTCTCTTCTTCCATAACATCTCTTGGCTCCAACGCTGAAGACGTTCCACCATTCCTCCCAGGCGCCAAGTTGTCTGCACAGGAGGCAGAACAAACCACAATTCCCAGCTTCTTCCTGTAAATAGGCCGTTTTCAATTGAAAAACTGTGCTTCTTGTTGGGAGCTCAAAGTCGCTGACAATTGTTGATTCTTTTTTGACATCTTCATCTTTTCTCTTTAAATTACTGTAAATTATTTTATTTTCCTTTTATTAATTACCCGGGAGCTTCAGGAGGCCACCTCATTCCTCTTCTACATCACGTGACGTCCCCTGAAAAACATTCAACTTTAATAACATTCACAATTTACTCTACCCATCAAAATAATAGGTAACATATTCCATTTTTCTAAATCTTCTTTAATAAAAATAAATAATTTAATTAAATTTTTTTGTCAAATCTGACTGCACTTGAATACCTAAATATTTTATTCCAAGATCTGCCCATCTAGATTCAGTTACTTCCTAACATTTCTGATAATCTCCATTAACTAATGACATAATCTCACTCTTCTTATTTATTTTACATCCCGATATATCTCCATATTCTTTTATTCTAATTTTAAGTTGTTGCAAAGAATTTAAAGGATCTGTTAAATAAATCAAAACATTATCTGTAAATAAATTTATTTTATATTCTTCTTGTTTTACCTTATTACCCACAATCTTTGAATCTCGTTTTATTAATTCAGCTAATGGTTCTATTGCTAAAACAAATAAAGCTGTTAACAATGGACAACCTTAATCTCATTCATTCAAAAGATGTTGAAATCTGTCCATTTGCAATTGGTTTTCTATACATCATTCTAACCCAATCTATAAAATTTGAATCCAATAGTGTGAAAAGACTTTGAACGGTTTTCTTCTTTGTAAAAATATTATTGCAAATGAAGTATATTTTTTATTTTAAAAAAGATTGCTTCACAATAAAAGGAATCTTGAATTTATAATGTTCCTGTTCGAGGGAGTTAAATCACACGGAAATGGTGGAGGAACTCAGCCAGTATTTTCAGCATCCATAGGAGACAAAGATATATTGCTGACATTTTGGGTCTGAGCCCTTCTTCAAGGAATGAGCCAGAAGCAGGAATCTGAAAGTCTCAAAGTTCAGACAGGGCCAGCTGGGGGAGGAATCCAGACCAACACAAGGTGTTAACTGGATATGATAAGGGATGAGATAGCAATGAGATAACTTTATCCTCTATCATATAACCATATAACCATATAACCATATACAGCACAGAACAGGCCAATTCGGCCCAACTAGTCCATGCCGTAGCAAATCCCCACCCTCCTAGTCCCACTGACCAGCACCCGGTCCATACCCCTCTAGTTCCCTCCTATCCATGTAACGATCCAGTCTTTCCTTAAATGTAACCAATGATCCCGCCTCAACCACGTCTGCCGGAAGCTCATTCCACATCCCCACCACCCTCTGCGTAAAGAAATTTCCCCTCATGTTCCCCTTATAATTTTCCCCCTTCAATCTTAAACCATGTCCTCTAGTTTGAATCTCCCCCTTTCTTAATTGAAAAAGCCTATCCACATTTACTCTATCTGTCCCTTTTAAAATCTTAAACACCTCTATCAAGTCCCCTCTCAATCTTCTACGCTCCAGAGAAAAAAGCCCCAGTCTGCACAACCTTTCCCTGTAACTCAAACCTTGAAATCCTGTCAACATTCTCGTGAACCTTCTCTGCACTCTCTCTATTTTGTTTATATCTTTCCTATAATTTGGTGACCAAAACTGTACACAGTACTCCAAATTTGGCCTCACCAATGCCTTGTACAATTTCATCATAACCTCCCTACTCTTGAATTCAATACTCCGATTTATGAAGGCCAACATTCCAAATGCCTTCTTCACCACACCATCTACCTGAGTATCAGCCTTGAGGGTGCTATTTACCATAACTCCTAAATCCCTTTGTTGCTCTGCACTCCTCAATTGTCTACCATTCAATGTATATGACCTATTTAAATTTGCCTTTCCAAAATGTAGCACCTCACATTTATCTGTATTAAATTCCATCAGCCATTTCTCAGCCCACACCTCCAGCCTTCCTAAATCACCTTTTAATCTACGGTAATCTACCTCACTGTCCACAACACCACCAATCTTTGTGTCATCTGCAAACTTGCTTATCCAATTCTCCACCCCTACATCCAGATAATAGTGGACCCAGGACCGAACCCTGAGGAACTCCACTAGTCACCGGCCTCCAATTGGACAAACAATTTTCTACCACTACTCTCTGACACCTCCCATCCAACCACTGCTGAATCCATTTCACTACCTCTTTATTTATACCTAATGCCTCCACCTTTTTTTCCTAACCTCCTGTGGGGAACTTTGTCAAAAGCTTTACTAAAGTCCAAATAGACAACATCCACAGCTTTCCCTTCATCAACCTTGTTTGTAACCTCCTTGAAGAACTCAATCAGGTTTGTCAAGCATGATCTACCCCTGACAAAACCATGCTGATTACTCCCTATCAATCCCTGTACCTCCAAAAATTTGTAAATAGCATCCCTCAGAACACTTTCCATCAACTTGCCCACCACAGACATCAGACTTACAGGCCTATAATTCCCAGGTTTGCATTTGGACCCTTTCTTAAACAGAGGAACCACATACGCCACCCTCCAATCCTTTGGCACCACCCCCGTGGCCAGTGACATCATAAATATCTCTGTTAATGGCCCCACTAACTGTCCACTAGCCTCCCTGAGTGTCCTAGGGAATATTTTGTCCGGTCCGGGAGATTTATCCACCTTTATATTTTTTAACACAGCCATCACTACCTCCTCGGTTATCCTTATATGCTTCATGACCTCCCCACTATTTTTATTTACTTCAACTGGCTCAACATTTTTTTCCCTAGTGAATACCGAGGCAAAGAAATCATTCAAAATTTCCCCCATTTCCTCAGACTTCTCACTCAGCCTACCCTCGCTATCTACAAGGGGTCCAATTTTATCTCTCACTAATCTTTTACTTTTAATGTACTTATAGAAACCCTTTGGATTTATTTTTACTCTGTCAGCCAAAGCCTCTTCATGCCTTTTTTTGGCCTTTCTAATTTCTTTCTTAAGATTCCTTCTACACTCCTTCAACTTCTCAGCTCCCTGCTCTTTATACCTCTTGTACACCTCCCTTTTTCTCCTAACCAAATTTCCAATATTCCTCGAAAACCAAGCCTCCCTATGACTTCCAGCCTTTCCTTTGATCCACACTGGGACATAACTACTCTGTACCCTCAAAATTTCTTTTTTGAATATCCTCCATTTTTCATTAACATCCTTACCTGAAAATATCCTGCCCCACTCAATACTCCCCAAATCCCTTCTTATTCCTTCGAAATTTGCTCTTTTCCAATCCAGAACCTCAACTTTAGGCCTCTCCTTGCTCTTCCCTAAAACTACCCTAAAACTAACAGAATTATGATCACTAGATCCAATTGGTTCTCCAACATTAATGTCCGCTACCTGACCTAGCTCGTTCCCTAACAGGAGATCCAGTATTACACCATCCCGAGTCGGTTCTTCTACTAACTGATTTAGAAAACAATCCTGAACACATTTAACGAACTCCAATCGTATCAACATGATCATTTCTTCCCTCGCCCCTTATCATATCCTGTTAACACCTTGTGTTGGTCGGGATTCCTCCCCCAGCCAGCACTATCTGAATTCTGAGATTTCCTGGTTCTGGCTCATTCTGCATATTCCTTGAAGAAGGGCTCAGCCCAAAAATGTCGGCAATATATCTTTGTCTCTGATGGATGCTGCAGGACTGGCTGAGTTCCTCCAGCATTTTACCATATAACCATATAACCATATACAGCACAGAACAGGCCAGTTTGGCCCTACTTGTCCATGCCGGAACAAATCCCCACCCTCCTAGTCCCACTGACTTTTGATGTGTTTTTACTACAATCACGGCGTCAGTAGACTTTCAAGTTTCACTTTGTTTGTGGGAGCTTTCTGTGTACAAATGGACTGCTTTGTTTCAGCAAATAATTTCACTTGAGAATTTGCTCCCTTGACTTTAAACACCTTAGGATATGGTCATCATTTCCTCCTTGCTTCGGGTGAGCAAAGCTCGTTCAATTCCCCGGTCCTTCATTGGTTAAAATGTGAGGGCATCAGAACAGCTGTGGAGAATCCCAGGCAACTGAGCTGCCAATTGAAGTAAACTGCTACAGGGAATAGGGTCACAGAGCCTTGCACTCACCCACCACATCATCTCCATAGGCATTTTCACCTCCTGCAGCCACACAGGTCGACTGAGCTGGTAACCTTATTCAGGCCACAAAGCCTTTTGAGAAATCCTTGCTGTCGAATTGTTCTGTTTAAATATTCTGATATTCAGAGTTGCTTAGGAAAAAAATGTTCAAATTAAATTTTTAAAATTTAGACAGGTCCTTCCAGCCCACGACCCCATGCAGCCCAATTAACCTTCAACCCCTGTACATTTTGAAGGGTAGGAGAGAACTAGATGAAATGTACACAAACACAGGGAGAATGTTCAAACTTCTTACAGACAGTGCTGGATTTGAACCCATCTCACTGGTGCTGTAATAGCGTTGCACTAACTGCTACACTAACCATGCCAATTAGCACAAAGTACAATTGAGAAGTGACAACAGTGACTTGAAAGAAAAGAGGGATGTGGACATTGGCCAAGAAGGAGAGAGGGAGAATTAAATATTGAGAAAGTGAGGGCACAATCTAAAAGTGAGAGAGACAGTGACCGACCGAGACCAGAGGACATATATCCCCTCATAATTGAATGAGATTGGCAATCAAAAGAAGCAGGACTGCTCAGGACATTTATAAATCTACCAGTAACCATCATAAAGAGGAAAAGGTAAAAGAAAAAGTTTGAGACAATCTAAAATATAAAATGGAAAAATTCAAGAGAGAATCCAGTTCTCAGGCTCCTTACAGCTTGAGTCATCAATAAAGTGTAATTACTGCCCCGCAGTAGGTCTTTGACTGGCCAATCTTTACTTAAATACCATCTAAACTTAAAACTACTCTCTTGTCAACTCGATCACAGAATCTCAATGAGTTCTCAAGGTGAGGACATAATTGACAGTCGGTTGCAAATGAAGAAAAGGAGATTGAACCTGACGACCAACTTTGACAAAAGTGTCCATTGCTATTTTTAGGCTATTGCTTAAACTGACAAACTTTTTGTGGGAAAGGACTGTGTGGCCAACAGTGTTCTAATGTTGGAGTGAAGCCTCAGCGATATAATGTTCATAATGATAATGTTCTTCTCATGTCCATATGTACAATCTACATTTTTTTAATGAAATAAGCTATATTTTTAAAATGTTCTAATGTTTTAAAATTTAAATTTAGACAATCAGCATGGTAACAGGTCCTTTCCGTGCTGCCCAATTAATCTCCAACCCCCATACCTTTCAAACCCATGCAGACATGGGGAGAACGTTGAAACTCCTTATAGACTGCGTGGGATTCGAACCCTGGTCCTAATCGCTGGCACTGTAACAGCATTGTGCTAACCATCCTATTCACAATAAATTTTTTAGTAAAAATAAAACCATTCTCTCTTTTTCATATCTGAAATGTCGTATCGATCCTTCCACATCACTGTTCATTGTTACATTCATTTTCTCCCCCATTGCCACCCCTGTGGCACCATGTCATTGCTTCCTGTTGTTTGAGGGACTTCCCCTCAGTCTCAGCCCCTCCGTGCCCATTGACAGAAGACCAGCCATTCTCAACAGAGGCCCTACGCCACCCCCCTTTTCCTCCCCCAGGGGCCACAGAACACTGAAGTGTTCTTTTCAACTTGTTTCACAGAAATATTTTTTTGTCGTCTGTAGGAGAAACTTGATTTCTTTGAGAGGAAGGCAGCCCATAAACTTTGAGAAAAGACCTAAGGAATGTAAAATTATGGGGGGGGTGGGGGGATGGGTGTCTAGACAGCAAATATTGGTCAGCTTTTTCAACTGAGATACAAACCAGAGAATATAGGTTAAGGGTGAGTTTAGGAGGGGGGGGGGGTTCCTGCCCCCTTGAGGTTCTAAACCAGGCTGTGATGTAACCAGTCAATAGACTCCCTGCGAGAAAGAACAGCTCCGTAACATTATTCCTGATTCTTCTCAGTGCATTAGGTATGCGCAAGGTGTCTGCAGCCCTGGCTGATGTGTAGGCATTGCTCAGTAAGTTACTTTTTGTAATTTCATCTGAGTTATCAAAAATCAATCACTAAAAGACAATTGCTGACTGGTTAATTAAAAAAACTAATAATGAAATCTTTGCGAGTGAAATTGCAAACTGCCCATTAACCGTGTCATCAGATTTATTTCTTGGCAGATGTTAGGAATTAATTTTTGTTAGTCGTGGATGTTGGCTGGGTGCCAGAACGATGGTGTTCTGGTGTTTGTCTTGATCACCAAGAGCTGCAAACTGTTTGGGCTGAGGGTCATAAAGACAGCTGCTGCTACAGAGGTGCAAAAGGGACAACACCACCTCCCAGCTTTAGTCACCCAGGTTTGATCCTCAACTTCGGCCTCTCTGTGGGGATTTTCCCCACCCCCCACGAGGTTGTTCCAGGCTGCTCTGGTTCCCTCCCACATCCCAAATATGCCACCGTATATTGTCTCTACCATAGGCAGGTATTGATAGATGTGTGTGGTGGAGTTTGCAGATGGTAGTAAAATCACACAGGGATGCAGGAGGAACCCGGCCGGTCTCACATGTCCATAAGAGGTGAAGATATATGACCGTTGTCTCAGGCCTGAGCCCTTCCTCAAGGTATAAGCAAAAAGCAGGCAGGCATCTGAATTAAAGACTGGGAAGAGAAAGAGGGAAGAATGGGAGGGAGAGGAGACCAGACCAACAGACTACAGGTGTTTAATCGGATGTGATAAGAGGACAGGTGAGAATTGATTTTGCCTCTTTGAAAGGTAGATATATGGCAGAGATATGACAAGGAGGGATGTTATGAGATTGCCCCTTCAGTGCCATGGATTCGATGGGCCACATGGCCTCAATCTGCTTTATAAGGAATGATAATTTTCTTTCAAATTTTATTTACAACATGGAAGAAGCTAAATCCAACCATTGAGACCAGTGCCAACCTCATCCGTTTTGAAGGGTGGGAGGAAACCGAAGCACCTGGGGAAACCCAAACAGGTTACAGGGAGAATGTACAAACTCCTTACAGATAGCGCGGTATTTGAATCCATGTCAATGACACTGTACAGGTTGAGTACCCCTTATACAAATACCCAAAAATATTCAAAATCCGACTCAGTTTTTGCCCATGTTCCCATAAGGTAATACATAATAGAGTTCAGAAATCCCGATTGGAGAATGGGACATAGCGGGTGAAGGTAGTGTATTATTAAGTGTAGATTTTTAAATCCATGTCTACGTCAGTTCATTGGTGTATATGTAAATATTTGTATCGTAATGTGAATGCATGTATCTTTACGTCTGAGTGAATGAGTGCATTTTTTAAATGGTGTTCCAAAATCCAAAACACTCTGGTCCCTTGCATTTCAGATAAGGTGGTACTCATCGTGCTAACCGTGCCCCCATGAATGAAGCATCCTGGTAGTGGTTAAGACAGAGATGAGAAAGAACTAGTTCTCCCAGAGCGGAATGGAATTCTCTGCCTGAGGAAGCTGTAGAGGCTGCCTCGTGATGTGTACGCCGGACACCAATAGATTTCTGAACAGTAGAGGATTGCAGAATTGTGGGGAACAAGCAGATCAGTGGAGCTGACCGGTGGAGCTGACCAGTGGAGCAGATCAGTGGAGCTGACCGGTGGAGCTGACCAGTGGAGCTGACCAGTGGAGCAGATCAGTGGAGCTGACCAGTGGAGCTGACCAGTGGAGCAGATCAGTGGAGCTGACCAGTGGAGCTGACCAGTGGAGCTGACCAGTGGAGCTGACCAGTGGAGCAGATCAGTGGAGCTGACCAGTGGAGCTGACCAGTGGAGCTGACCATGACCAGGTCAACCATAAACTTACTGAATGTGGTGCAGACTCAATGGGCCAGATGGTCTTCTCCTACTTATAACATCATAGCATTTTGGAAATATAATCCCAAAGCCTGGTTTAAGGATTCAGCAGATATTGGTTCAAATCCAATGACAAGATGGGGAATTGGGGCTACTTCCTCAAGAGTTTGCAGAGGTTTGGTATGACATCAGAAACCCTGGCAAATTTCTACCAGATGTGTCGTATGCATCACAGTCTGGTATGGGAACCCCTATATCCCTGAGTCTAAAGCCCTGCAAAAAGATAGTGGGCACAGCCCAGGACATCACATGCAAAACCCTCCCCACCATCGAGAACATCTACAGGGAACGATGCTGTCGGAGAGCAGCAACAATCATCAGGGATCCACACCACCCAATGTACACTCTATTCACACTGCTACCATCAGGAAAGAGGTATCGGTGCCACAAGACTCACACCACCAGGTTCAGGAACAGCTGCTCCCCCTCCACCATCAGACTCCTCAACAACAAACTCAAACAGGGACTCATTTAAGGTCTCTGACTTATGCACTTTATTGATTTTTTATTTTTATATTCACTTTATTTTTATTATTTCTCTGTATTGCACAGTTTGTTAACATTTCTTTATTTACATGTGTACACTGTGTTCAGTTTTTTTTTGCACTGCCAATAAGTGGTAATTCTGCCTGGCCCTCAGGAAAAAGAATCTTAGGGTTGTATGTGATGTTATATATGTACTCTGGCAATAAATCTGGAATCTGAATCTGAGTCAGACAAGAGTATTGATGTGCTCTAAAAAACCATCTGGCTGATCAATGTCTCTGAAGAAAGTCCTGGTGGAACATTGGGCCCAAGGCCACATGATTTGAGCCTTTATCTGCCTCAGAAATAGTCCAGGCCAGTGCCAAAGGAGTGCTGCAGTGTTGAAGGAGTGCTCTTCTCAGATGCGGCATGAAGCCAAAGCCATGTAAACGTTGCTTGGCACCATTTCTGTGCTAGTGTGTTGGTGCTGTGAGTGTGGTCATTGTTACAGTGTAATTTATCATGCAGGGGGCTGCAGAAGGTAGCCAGTTCCATCACAGACTCCACCCTCCCGTCCATTGTAGTGTGAGGCATTGACTCAATGTGAAGGCCAACATCATAAAGGGCTCCCATCCCCCTGGTCACAACCTCTTCCCACTGCTCCCTACAGAAGATTGAAGTCTGGCACCTCAAGACCACCCATTGCCCCCCCCACCCCCCGAGCCTTGTTTTATTTTCACCTCGTGTAATGAAAATATATTTTATGTAGTTGATAGGAGAGAAACGTGACTGTTTCACAGGGAAGGGGGCCCATGTATGTTGAGCAGAGTAGGCCAAGAGAATGGCTGCTTTAGATTCAAGAACGGTTTCTAATCCAACTGTGATCAGGTTCTTAAGCCTCCAGTGCTACACTAATTATAAACAACCTCAGCACCACAAACGGCCTGTCTGCATTATTTGTAGCAGCAACAGATTGGTCGGAACCTACCTTGAACCGAATTCATCGACAGTGCAGGTTCAATGGGCTGAATAAGCTCCTCCGACTGTCATCACCAAATATAAAAGAATTGTTTGAGTTAGAGAAGTTGTGAGGAAGGTTGGAACCAAAGGAAAAGACAACATCCCCAACAGATCCCATGGAGGGAGAGAGAGAGAGAAACAAGATTAGTGATGAATGGTTGGTTCGTGGAGCTGAATGCCTTTGCTTTCTCCTGCGTGTGTGATTGTCCTCTAGTGATGGTTATTGTCAAACACCGTGTCCATGCACTAGAATTCTTACTTGCTGCAGCTGAACAGGTTCTTTGTGAAAGAAAAACTTCAATAACCTATACAGTAAAATCCAGCACCTACAGGGGTTGCGGATGGCGGATATGCAGAGTTTCCGGTTGACTGAGACACTCTTTGCCTAACTATACACATGCAATAAGAATAAACAGTTTAAAAGACAGAAGACAGTGAAAAATGTGAAGCAATTTTAAAAAATAATATTGTAGTCCTTAATTATGTAAAGTTTTACTTTAATCAGGTAATTCCCATAATTTACAAAATTTAAATTCAAGTGCCGATCGCTGGCACTGTAACAGAGTTTCTCCTAATCACGCGGCCATCAAAATTAGCTCCTCCCCCAAGTTGACAGATAAAGCCTTACTAATACTAATAAAGAATCTCACCAGGGAGGGATTGGGAGGCACTTTGGGAGAGTCCCCCAGCAGCATCAGCCGGCTCTTCATCCTGGGCACCACCATTTTATTCAAACACAACTTTATTCAAAGAGCTGCTGTGGGCAGGGAACGATCCGGGGGGTGGGGGGGGGGCTCCGCTGGCTGAATGTTTGCTCCCAATGGGATTTTGCGTTGCTTTGGAGAACATCAACTTTTACAATTTTAAACTTTTATTTATTTTTTACTTTATTACAAAGAGATGATAAATGCAAGTGATGGATAATATTCTCAGGTAATGGAAGGAAAAGTGGTTACAATCCTGCAGACAGGCCGTTTGTAGTGCTGAGGTTGTTTATCATGACTGTGGTGTAATACAGGAGGTTTAAGAGCCTGATTGCTGTTGGGGGGGGGGGGGGGGCGGGGAACGACAGTTCTCACATTGAGAGGAGCCAGACTTCTGGCTTCTGTTCCATCTGCCTGAGGGTAGCAATGAGAAGCGGTTGTGACCAGGGTGATGGGGGTCCTTCATGATGTCGGCTGCCATCGAAGGCAGCACCCCACATGGATGTGTGCAGTGGATGAAAGGTCAGAGCCCGCGATGGACGTGGGTACGTTCACTGCCTTCTGCAGCCCCCTGCATGATAAACTACCTCGCTACAATGACTACACTCACAACACACACACCCCACTGACGCAGAAACAAGAGAGGCTTGAACACAGCTGATGTGAGAAAAGGTTGCTTACAGCACCATAAACTTGTTCAATGGCTTGAGAGAATTAATGGTGTGAAAACAGACACATAGAAAGTTAAATGAAAATAGATGAAAGGTCCTGGAAAATGCATTAGCCTGGGAAGGATAAAAGTTAAATAAAATTGTTCTAAAAATGCATGGGATTACTGTGTCATGTGAAAACAGGAAATAAATAGTTTTGTGAGTCTTGATTCCATCTTTATAAAGGAGCACATCATGTTCCCCTCCGATTCGTTTCCGCACCCCGTCTCCCTTACGGTTTTCCTACGTGAACCACATTTGGACTGTGGATCAATCCACAGCTTGCTTTGAAATTCACTGCTTGGAGACTGGGCTCTGACAGTGAGCTTCCAGCAACTGCATTTTCAAAGTGGCTGCAAATTGCGATAACAAAGCAGCTTGAAGGTATGGGGATCGTCCCGAGTCCTTGGGCAAGGGCACTGTCATAGAGAATATTGGTCCAAGCCTCATTGGGGAAGCATGGCCCACACACAGTCAGCACAGAGCTGTTACTGTGCCGGTGACCCAGGTTCAAGTTCTGTGCTGTCTGTAAGAAGTTTGTACGTTCTCCCCATGTCTGTGTGGATTTTCCCTGGGGTCTCCGGTTTCCTCCCAACCTTCAAATCATACCGGAGGTTGTAGATTGATTTGGGTGTAATTGGGTGGCATGGATTTAAATATCTGGAATCAACTTCTACCATGCTGTATATTTTTTTAATTTAATTTAAATTTAAAAGGGAAAAGAGCTCAGCTTTACCAAAGGGATGGCGTAGTGCAGGGTTTCTCAACCAGGGGTGCGAGATAGCATTCCAGGGGGTGTGAGATAACATTTCAGTTTTTTTTTATAAATCCATACTCCTTCAATTTGGATAATATGTCGGATGATGAAGAGCTGAAGGAAGATCTTATTGAACGGCGCACAAATCATGTTCTTGAAATGCAGTTTGAAAGCGAAACTTTGGAACAATATTGGTGTTCGGCAATGGACATGTTTCCAAGACTTTGTGAAAAAAGCACTAACTGCGCTCATCCCCTTCGCGTGGACATACTTCTGCGACAGGCAGACACGTGGTTTGCTATCAGCAACAAAGTGCTACGTTTTGAAAAACTCTTAAGCAATAAACAGGAACAAAAGGGTCATTAAATTTAAATTGGCTTATGAACATTTGAACATTAGTTCTTTAATTTTTTTAAAGAAATTTCATGCATGGAGGAAAATTTAATTTTTTTGTAGGGTTTATGCAACTTTTAATTTGTTGTAATATTTTTTTCTTTTTAATATGTTTCATTTTTGTTTATATATGGATGACGTTTCACCCAATGTAATACTGACCTTCAATCTTTGACAATAAAATAATTTTTAAAAAAAATATATATATATTTATGGTTATATTGGACCGGGTGCTGGTCAGTGGGACTAGGAGGGTGGGGATTTGCTACGGCATGGACTAGTAGGGCCGAACTGGCCTGTTCTGTGCTGTAAGTGGTTATATGTTTATATGGTTATATTATTAAAAATTGATCATACAAATTTGTTTTGGTCACCTTCACCTTTATTCTTAAATAAATTATTACTTTAAGGGGTGCGAGCACATATGAAAATCTTTTAGGGGTGTGGGGGTTAAAAAAGGTTGGGAACCACTGGTATAGTGGTTAGTTTTGGTTCAAATCCCGCGCTGTCTGTAAGGAATTTGTACGTTCTCCCCGTGTCTGTGTGGGTTTCCTCTGGGTGCTCCGGTTTTCTCCCTCCCTCCAAAACATACAGGGTTAGCAGGTTATTTGGTCACATGGGTTTATCTGAGCAGCATGGGCTCATGGGCTGCACCTCTCGAACAAAATTGTCCAGGGACTCCCATGAGGAGATCTGTGACTGTGACTTCAGGAGTCCTTGCAAGATCTTCTGGTCCTCCCACTGCTTCAGTGCTCAGAGCACCAACGCCAACTAGTAAGCATTTAAATGCATTCATTCTTGTCGAGAAATGTGACTGTGGAGGAATTAATCTTTAGAAAGATAGAAAAATAGGAGAATAAATCATTCAAGCCTCCAATATATTTCCTTTTTCCACACGACAACCATTCAGTGGGATTTTAACCTGAATCTGCCTCAATAATATGTGCCCTCCCATCCTCCTTAGTCTTTTGTGCGATGATTTGCCTTAGCAAATCTTCACCCACTCTTCTTCAAGCGTTTATACCACTCTCTCAAGCTCTGTATCCCTTTTCCAACCTTGGGCACACTCAGGTTGTGGTCAATGCTGCCCTCTGGTGTTGCCTCTTTGGCAGGACAACAGGACAGCAGAAATGTTGTGGCCACCCGCCACTGGCTCAGGACTTCTGCCTACCAGCTCCAGTGGCCTAGGTTCGATGCTGACCCCTGTGACTGCCAACGTGGAGTTTGCACATTCTCCTGAAGATACGTCGATGGTAATTTAGCCAGCATGCACAGGCTAATGTGTGGAGGGAGGGGGGGGGGTGTGGTGCTAGAGGGTATGAGAGAAAAAATAATATTGGTGTATATGGGTGCTTGATGGTCAAGCCAGACACAATGGGCCGAAGGACCTGTTTCCCTGCAATGTAACCTCTCCATGATTCCAATAACAATAAATTAGGCCCATAAAAACCAATGGGAAGGACCAACAAATAAACTTGTGAACGATATTCTATTTTACTTTGAACCAACTTTGAAATTATGTACAAATTCATACAAAGTTGTCATGTGTTTCACATTTTCTGCTCCAGTCACTAGTGTTAACGTTCTCGCTGGGCTACGTTTCCACTTTCCCAGTAATACAGAATTCCCCACAACACCAGGTCCAAACCCCTCAGTAAATTCTGGCTTGTTGAGCTGTTCCAGATCCAGGATTGGGAATCATCTCTCGAAGGATGCTGGAGGAACTCAGCATCCACAGGAGGTAAAGATATATTACTGACATTTCCGACGTGAGTCCTTCTTCAAAGTATAAGCATAAAGCAGGCAGGCGTCTGAATTAAAGACTGCAGAGTGAAAGGGGGAAGAATGGGAGGGGGAGTCCAGGTCACAGACAAAAGGTGTTAATTGGATAAGAGGGAAAGTGAGAATTAATTTTGCCTCTGTGAAAGGAGACCGGGAAAAGGGGAGGGAGCGATCTGGAGGAAAGGAGACAGGGTGGGAGGTTTAATGGAAACCGGAGAAGTCGGTATTAATGCCATCCAATTGGAGCCCAGTTGGAAGATCCAATTTGTGGGTGGTCTCAGCCTGGCAGTGCACGAGACCATGGACAGACAAATCAGCGAGGTGCTCAACGAAGAGATCTCCCAGTCTGCATCCAGTCTCTCTGATGTTGAGGAGACCACAATGGGATCATCGGATTCTCCCGGGGTGGTGGGGAGCACTTGGGTATCTTGTTAGAAACCATTTGGTCCCTTGACCTTGCTCTGCCTTTCCGTGATGATCTTCGACAGGCAGGCGGCTGAATTTCCCAGTACCTGCTGCCTTCCTTGGTGGGAGAGATCATGGGCTCAGACATCACAGTCGGAATAAGTAACTGCAATGCGTTTTGTTAACAGTGTGCACTGTAGTGACTGTGTATTGGCCAAACATTGGGGGGGGGGGGGGGGGGGGTGGCGTGGTGCCAGTTAAAATAACTGCATTGTTCTGGATTGTGCTGAATGTTGTTGGGAGTGGACAATAATCTGTCATTCCCTTCAATATAATGGGGTACTTCATGTGGTTCAGGAATCGCAGTCATTGTGCTCAGACTGTGAACCAGCAGGATGGGGAACAGTAGGTTAATCCAGTTGAGGGGGGTCTCCAAGAGGTGCTCTGATCCTAATGGGAAGTACAGTGAAACTGCCGGTATCTGGCACCTATGGAGGGGATTGGTTAGCACAGCGCCAGTGACCTGGGTTCAAATCCACTGCCATCTACAAACATTTTTCCCATGTCTTGGTGGTTTTCCCCCACCCTTCAAAATGTGCGGGATGGAGGTCATTGGGGTGTAATTGGATGGCCTGTTACCGTGCTGTTTGTCTAAAAGTTTTTTTATATTTAAACCGGATAAATAAATTTGCCCGTTGCTTGAGATTGCGTGATTGGTGCCAATTTTAAACTTTAGTAGTTTTTGCATTTATTTCCACAAATCTTTTTGCCGATTGCTGAAGGCTGCCAGTTACTTTAATTCTGGATAAGGGAGATTTAACTGAATACAAGTTGACTTGCTCAGGCCAAACAGAGGAAGAAATTTAAAAAAATGAAAGTCTTCAGCAATCCTGATGAAGGCCTCAAGCCCGAAACATCAGTTACTGATTTCTCCAACTTTGTTTTTTAACAAACAGGGGCAGAAATGGCTTGACAGTGTCCCAGGGATAAATAGCTGTCAGAGGTCCTAATTTCAGGTGCGTCTCTCTCCACTTGCCGTGAAATGAATCACGAGGAGAGCAGATCCGAGACTTGGAAGCCCACTCATCGTGCTACCGGTGCCCACAGAAAATCACAGACTCTTGTTTCAAACATCACCCACACACCGTTATACAGCAAGACCTTTTATTGTCAGTTCAGGTCAGTAAAACTTTATTTTTCTTCAACCTCTTGAGGAACAAATCACAACTTCATTCAATACAACAGTCAACAAAGGGGAAAAACAGACAAGGGGAGTATCCTCGACCCTTCTCACAGCAGTGCAAGAACTCAAACCTCTTTGGGAAGGTACAATACAGGGTTGGGAGGGAAAAATCCATCAAGACTACATTTTATAATTACAATGAGCTTCAGAGCATCAAGTCACTGTGGTCAATGAACCTATGAATCTCCCCCAGGTCACCCTGGTGATAAACTCGCACAAGCTATCAATGAACATGCTGGTCTGAGAAAGACAGCAATATGGGCTGTAAGCACTGACGGAGGAAAACAACACTGAATTCCCACTGGGCAGAAAAGAAACCAAGGCGAAGAGCAGGCAGTTAATCCCTGGTCTGAGAAATCAGATAAAGGATGGACAATTAAGCATTGAGAGAGGAAGATGACAGACAACTCTCACTGGCCACAGTTCAAAGGAATTAGGGGATCGGGCAGCAGAAACCACATGGAGCAAATCTTGCCATAGAAGTTTAAAGTAAAACACAAAGTCTGCAGACACCATGCTGGAGCATGGTCAAGCAATGTCCTCTATGTAGCAAAGATACAGAACCAATGCTTCGGCCTTCATCAGGGGATGAACGTAATGTTGGCGGGTGCCTGAATAAAGACGCCCAAGCAGTGAGAAGAGGTTGTGGCCAGGGTGATACAAAGATTAAGATGCATAATTGACTTTTCAGGCCTGAGGCCTTCATCAAGGTTGGAGCAAAATGTTGGCGGATGCCTGCTGACATGTTGCTCACACCTTGGTGAAGGGCTCAAGCCTGAAACATTGGTTTTTATCTTTGCCTCATAAAGCACACTGTCCAGCTGAGGTTCTCCAGGATCGTGTTTTTACTTTTCCTTTATTCAATGCAATGATTCACATGTGCCCACTAAACTCTGCTTCAGAGGTCTGGTCCAAATGGAACCACAATCCAGAGTTCAGGTGGCACTTCACCACACCACCTGTACCCAATGATGGATTTCCATCCACTTGTGTCAGGTAACAGGTGAATGGTTGGAAAAGTGGTTACCGCATCACCTTCCCAGCACCAGTGATCGGGGTTAGAATCCTGCACTGTCTGTAGTAACAAAAAATTGCTATGTCCTCCCTGTGTCTGCGTTTCTACAGGGGCTCCGGATTCCTCCCACATACCAGGGGTGTAGGTTAATGGGGTGTAAATAGGGAGGCACTGACTTGTGAGCCAAGATGGCCCATTACTGTGCTGTATGTCTAAATTTTTTTTTAATTTTAAAAATATCTCACTGAAAAATCTGGTGGGAATTTGTTACTTGGAATAGTCACCGTTCAAAGATGCAAGATCTTCCTGCTGTATCGTCGAACAGATTATTGTGACAAGTTGTGGCACACACATCAACAGCTGAACAATGGCTACACTTAATGACAATGTTTAGGAAGCAAATTACTCCCAACAATCGTTTGGAGAATAGGACTCGGAGAAGTAGAGCACTGGGGGAAACTTACAGCTTCCTCTGCCACACCAGTCGTCAAAATAACAACCTTGAATCTTTTTTCCATTTCCAGACTCGTGCATTGATAGTCTCATCCTTACATCTGCTGTTTCACAGTGAGCACCAACGTTAAGGGATGAATATTCAACATGGTGAAATTTTGAAATTGATTTGCTGAGCTTTTAATGATTTAATTCTATCTAACCAAAGCTAAAAAGGCTAAACCATTTCTTTTAATATTTTTTACACATCACAGACTACGTTTACTGAGAACAGATGGGGCTCTGACACACATTTTCTCAACCCTTCCCCAATCTGTGGAATTGATGTGTGTCCTGTCTGCCACAGTGATGGCTCAATTGCACAGAGGGGGTTGGAGGATTCACTTCTCCCTCCCTCAATCAAGGTGCTTTACTTGTCCAATAAATCCAGCCGTTGGCTGGACTCATCATATCAGGTTCGGGGGTGGGGGGGGGGAAGAAGAAGGAGAAGAGGGAGGGAGGGAGAAGAGGGAAGTATGAGTAAGATTAAGAGGGAGGGAAGGGGTATGTGGAGGGGGTGAGAGAGGAGAGAAAAGGAAAGAGAAAAGAAGAGATAGAGGAACAAGAGAAAGGAGAGAGGAAAGGGAGATGCCTCACGTCGGTGATTCATATAAGCGGAGGGGGGTGAATCTGAACCCAGGATTGTTTGTCCACAGTAACTGTCACAGGCTCTTCAAAAACAGAAATATGAGAGAAGATGACTGCTTCACCAGCGCCAGTGCACAACCAGGGATCATCCGAGGGTTGTAATGTTCGCATGGCCACCAGGTGGCATCACGATGCGTTGCCCGGTACGGCGAGGGAGATTGTCATCCACCTGGGCACCTGATGGCAAGGAGGAGCAGAGGGATTAGTCTGCAGAAAGTTCATTCTCCCACCCACCCACCTTAAACATTAACACAGTGGGAACAGCTCAAGTGGATGCACGTGGTTGAAGCAAAAACAGAATGATGGAAGAACTCGGGAACGCTGCGAGACCAGCCGAGTTCCTCCAGCACTCTCTACAATCACTGCATCTGCTTAAATAGGGCCAGAAGAATTCTTGAGGACCCTTCCATCCAGCACTCAAGATCATCAAAAATCAGGACCGACAGGCTGGGGAATAGCTTCTTCCCATAGGCTGTGAGATTGATGTACAGTGTCCGAGTACATGATCCCAAAATATTTACTGTATAATATGTGTGTGTATATATATATATACACACACATTACATTTTTAAAGTTTATATGTGCTGTGTATTGTGTTTGTGTTCACCATGGTCTGGAGAAAAGCAGTTTTGTTGAGTTGCATATATATATAAAATATATATATGCAGAAAAGTACAGGCCTTTCCGCCCACAATACTGTGCCAACCTACAAATACCTACCCAAATAAACCCTCTCTACCTTGTAACCCTCTATTATTTTTTCATCCATTGGCCTGCCTAAAAGTCTCTTAAATGCCCCTATTGTTCCAGCCTCCACCTCTACCCCTGGCAACGTGTTCCAGACACCCGCAAATCTAGGTGTGTAAAAAAAACTTACCCCTGGCGTCTCCCCTAAACTTCCCTCCCTTCACTCTGTACCGATATCCTCTGGTGTTTGCAACTCCCGCCCTGGGAATAAGGCATTGGCCGTCCACCTTATCTATACCTTTCAGAATCTTAACTGTCGCCTCTCTTCTTCTTCTTCACTCCACCAATAAACATTGAGACGTTCACTATCAAAGGTCACCTGAGCTTTTCTGCACACAACCATTTAGCATCCACTGATTTACAACTATCTAAAGTCGCCTCAGTGTCCAGAAAATGGTTCACAGAGGAGAGGACATGACATAGTTGATCTGCCACTTAAGGTACAGGTCGTCCTTCCCCTCCTTTCTCAAGGATTCCAAATCTCACTGGTTTCAGCCTCAAGACCATTCAGTGACTAAAATCTGGGAGGTTAGAAACTCCAAAGATTTAGGGTGACACGGTTGGCAAAGCAATTAGTGCAGCGCCTTTACAGAGCCAGCGATCGAGACCGGGGTTCGAATCCCGCGCTAAGGTGTTTGTACGTTTTCCCCCGGGGGCTTCCACCGTTCAAATCGTACCAGGGGTTGTTGATTAATTGAGTGTAAATTGGGCAGCGTGGACTCGTTGGCCAAAATGCCCTGAAACTGTGCTGTATGTCTAAATTTAAATTTAAAATGTAAAAATTTTAATTTTAAATTTAAAAAACTTTCCCAGCTCTCTAAAGCCCCTGATTGCCTCAGAACTAATGCCCAACCTAGTGAAAACCTTTCACCGTCTGAACCCTTCCCGAGCACCACCCCTTTTTATTCTTTTAAGTAGAACTCCAGTCCACTCTGTCTCCCAGCAGGAGATCCCTCCCTTCTACTGGCCCAGGAAAATAATATGACCTCTCTGGCACTGGAGGTGACAACATCTACAGGGAGAGATGCTTAAAGAGGGCCCAGAGAATCATCGAGGACCCTTACAATCCAGCCTCCGGTATCTGAGTCACTACCTTCAAGGAAGAGGTGCAGGGGCATAAAAACCAGGACTGCCGGACTGGGAAACAGCTTCTTCCCACGGGCAGTGAAACTGTTGAACAATCCTGGATAAATCATTTTTATCCACATTTATTTTGGATCGCTATGTATATATGTAATTTGTGTGTAGGGTAAACTGTGTGTGCTTGTGCGCACTGTTTTGTCAGATTGTATACGTACAATCAGATGGCAATGAACTTAACGTGTTTCTCAACATCCACATTAGACACTTGCTCATTCAAACACTTTTTTAAAAAATACCTAGAGGTAATAAAACAGGAAACACACATTTACCAGACAAACTGAATCCAGACTGGTGCAGGTTCCGGACGGGGGCCACTTGCTGTTTGGCAGGAGAGGTCCTCGCAGAGGAGGCAGGCGTGACTGACTTGGGAGTCACGGAAACCTCACAGACTGGGCCGTCATACAGGCCTCGGGGGACGCCCCGTAGCTCTGTCAGCTGTGGAGAAGATAAAAACACCACAGGGTTAAACGTGGCACACAAACGTGCTGGAGAAACTCAGCAGGTCACACTGCATCCTCAGGAGGTCAAAGAGTAACCAGTGATATGGGCCTGGGCCCTTCATCGAGCTTTGGAGAGGATGCAGAGGAGATTTATCAGGACGTTGCCTGGATTGGAGAGCATGTCTCATGAGACAAGGTGAGCAGAGCTACAAGATTATGATGGGTACAGATAAGGTAGACATCCAGCATGTCTTGAACCCACAGCCTCAGCTACTCGCTGAGGACTTTGTTCCTCCGTCTTGCACAGAAGCCACACATCACAGTGTGAGTCCACAGCAAAGGTGAAGCACAAGATTAGTCAAACAAGAAAAAGCTGCAAGACACAAAGGGCTCAGGCCTGAAACTCCAGGGGATGTTACGTGACCTGCTGAGTTTCTCCAGCACTGCAGAGAACGGAGGAATACAAACCACTTGCATTCAGACACATTTAGCTTGGAATGGAATTGTGGTCAGCACCGTAATCGTGGGTCTCTTCTCATTCTGTGTTCTAACTGGTACACCAGCTGCCCACAAGTGTAAAAAGGGAATGGTTTCCAATCACAGGGAACCATTGTGGGCATGAAGGCTCGAGACTTTCCTCACCGAGATTTATTTTACTCTCTGTATTGTACAGTTTGTTTACATGTATCCATACCTTCTGGAGTAGTTTTTTGGTACTACCAATAAAAATTAATTATGCCTCGCCTGCAGGAGAAAGAATCTCAGGGTTGGATGTGATGTCAAGTATGTACTCTGACAATAAACCTGAACTTCGAACAACATCTGAAATAGAAGCCCGTGGAATGGCTCACAAACTGAAATGCCTGGGTTGTGCTAAAACACGAGAAATGAACAGGGATCCACTCTGGTCCCAATCAAGGACAGGACACTCTTTACCTTGCTCCGTGCTTTGATCCTTTTGTAGACATAATCGGGGAATGCCTTCTTGGGGATGAAGCGGCCAGAACCCTCCGTTGCATGCATCATTCCATTCTCCAAGACAATCTTCCCTTGGCTGATCACCACCAAGGGTCCCCCACGGCACTCCATGCCCTCGAAGATGTTGTACTCCACTGCCTGTTTGCAACATGGGAGGAAGGGTGGGAGCAGTGCGGTTAGATCACCTTGGCACAGACTTTATCGCTGCCGGAAAGCACGCGGTTGATTTCTCCTCCCATCAGATTCCTGATGGGCCTCAGTCCCATGGGAAATTTCCCTCTGGGAACCTGGCTGAATGGAGATTCTCTGTTCACTCAACTTGTTGTACAAGTGCAAATATCCCTGGAGGTGGAGGCCTGGGCGGCTAGCAGAACCCTGTTATGTCTCCAGCAATCAGCACCAGGGTTTGAATCTGGTGCTATCTGTACATTCTCCCTGTATCTGTGTGGGTTTCTTTTGGGGACTCTGGTTTCCTCCCACGTTCTAAAGTCACACTGGAGGTTTAGGTTAATTGGTCTATTTTGGCAGCACAGGCTTGTGGGCAGAAGGGCCTGTTGCCGTGCTGTATGTCCAAAGTTAAAACTTTAAGTACAGCACAGGAAATTTCCAATCCCCTCCCCCACAATCTCTGACTTATCTTCTCTCCTTCCCAGTTCTGAAAGGTCCCAGATTGAAAATATTGATTGCGTTGGATCACCTCCACAGATGCTGCCAGACCAGTTTAACGCTTCCACCACTTTCTGAATTTATTTCAGGATTTCCAGCATCTGCGGACTGTTTCTAATTTACCTGCCTGACCTGCATGACTCCAGACCCAGCTAATTTTGCCTTCGGACATGGCCCCACAAGCCACCTGGTCTGGGGGTGGGGGGGGGGATTAGGAATGAGCAATAAACGACGGCCCTTTCAGTGACACTGACATTCTGTGAACAAGTATAGAAAAGGTTTATTAAGTGCTTGAAAGGACTGTAATAGGTCTTCAATTGAGCAAGGGAAAAGGATGAACCCAAAAATGAGACATTGACAGGGCTCTATGGAACAGAAATGGGGTGCCTCCCCCAGCGGGATCCTGCCAAATCTCCAGCATGGGCAAGGTGAGCAAAGTAGCCCTTCCCACCTTTGGTGATGTAATTTGAGGATACATTAATTGATGAATATTAATAGTGGTCTCAGACTAGACCCTTGGAATTCTAAAAGACACAAGGCCAAGTCTTAAAAGTCTCCATCTGCTCTTTGCTCCTGAATTATTCTCAGAAGAAGGTCCCGTAACCATGTTGGATGGAGCCAATGCTTTAGGTGGCATTGGGAATTTCAGACTGCAATGGGAACATGTCACAGGACAGACAATGGTTGATCAGCCATGGTTGTATGGAATGGCCTGGTGCCCAACTCCTGCCCCCATTTACTTCTGTTGCTGAGGAATGATCTGCTCAATTAAGAGTTTCGGAAAACTTCCACTTCATGGCAGGAGAGAGAAATGCCCAAGTGCTGGTCAGTGAATGTAATGGGTTGTGCAGATGTGCGTAGATTGTGCGACTCATCAGATACCAGGCGACACACCAGGTTATGGTTCTTGGCAGTGATGGTCTTGACAATATCAGGGTCCCAGATGACCAGGTCTGCATCGGAGCCCACTGCGATGCGGCCCTTCCTCGGGTACAGGTTGAAAATCTTGGCTGCATTGGTGCTGGTCACGGCCACAAATTGATTTTCATCCATTTTGCCAGAGACCTGTTTATAAAAAATGACAGGAGACATTTGAGTGAAGGAACCCAGACCCAATCATTGGGAATGGAAAATGACACGATCTGAAGCTTCACAGTACATCTCTTGCTCAGATGTTCCTCTGAGCACGAGAGAACAGGTTTCACCAGAATCTCCAGGTCGTTCACCAGCAATTGCTAAGTGGCTGTTCATCGCTCACCACTTCCGAATCTGGCTTTTCTTGACTTCACGGGATTTCAAACAGGGACTACGACACGTAACTAGTGCAATTACACTGGACAAGAAAGATTTTGCTTTTGAGTGTATTTTATGGATTTTGGGCTGCTGATCACGAAAATCACCTTAATATTTCCAATCACGTACCATTTTTTAAAAATATAATCTATTTTTGTGATTTCCTACCATATTTTAAGTCTACTTCAAGCAAACAAAACCATGAAGGGCAACATGGCATTGTAAATTCATTTTCTGCATTCGCACTTGGACTTGTTCCCTGCTGATCTTGGTGCAGTCAGTGACGAACATGGTGAAAGGTTTCACGAGGACATTGCGGCCATAGAAAAGCAGAATCATGGCCACTGGAATCCATCAATGCTGACCAACTATTGTTGGACACTGACATGAGGCATCAGATGCTGAGTACAAACGAAAATCAGTGGCAAAACATATTTAGTTCAATTGAACTAACGCAATGTGTCAGCATCATTATGTGATTAAACATGGTAAATTCAACCACAATTAATTTAAGGTTTCTCCAACTTCTAACGTGATACAGCAAATCTGAAATTATTTTTGTGTTCAGCTTGAAGTTGTCTTTCATAATCCCCAATTTTGTTTCAGAAAGTAAACTTTTTGGAAAAAAAATTGTTATCCAGCGAGCTACAGAGAGCAAATGTCCAGATCTTTTTATCAACATATTCAACAATCCAACTGTTTGCCTACATTAATTTTTCCATCCTTTATGGCAACAAATATTGTCCAATGTTTCTAATACTCAGATTTGCCAAGAAATGTGAAGATAGAGCAGAGAACACAATAGCACAGTACAGGCCCTTCTGCCCTCAATGTTGTGCCAACCCATATTTTCATTTTTAAAAAGCATTAAACCCACCCTACCCCATAACCCTCTATTTTCCTTCCATCCATGAGCCCGTCTAAGAGTCTCTTAAATGCCCTAATGTTTCAGCCTCCACCACCATCCCCGGCAAGGAATTCCTGGCACTCTCTGTGTTAAAAAAAAACGTAACCCTGATATCCTTGCTAAATCTTCCTCCCTTCACTTTGTACAGGTGTCCTTGGGTGTTTGCTATTCCTGCCCTGGGAAACAGGTGCGAGCTGTCCACCTTAGCTATGCCTCTCATTGTATACCTCTATTAAGTCTCCTCTCATCCTTCTTTGCTCCAAAAAGTCCCAACTTTGCTAACCTTGCCTCATAAGACTCATTTAACAATCCAAGCAACATCCTGTAAATCTCTTCTGCCCCCTCTCCATAGCTTCCAAATCCTTCCTATAATGAGGTGTCCAGAATGAACACAATACTCGCCAGAGATTTGTAGAGTTGCAACATGACCTCTCTACTCTTGAACTCAATCCCCTATTAATGAATCCCAGAATCCCATAGGCCTTCTTAACTATCCTATCAACCTGTGCAGTGACCTTGAGGGATGAAAGTTGATGGAAAGGACTCTGCTCCCTGAGTACCCAGGAGCTACTTAGTTTGGGATGGTCGATGTTGATCCCCACTGAGGATAACTGGCTCGACACTGCACAATTTCTCCCAAATGATGCAGCAAGTCTTCCAATACCTGAGGCCATTATTCACAAAAGTATGTGAAGCAAAATCTTGCACCCTGTTGATTACGTAGAGTCAGCCCCCCCCCCCCCCAATCACCAAATATCCTAACTTGTTTTTCAAGATTGTTCCAAATCTGCCAGGTGCTGTATTTACCTCAACACCAGAAGCTCGATTTCAATACAGGGGACCCAACAATATTTTTCCAAATAGAGTAAAACCTCCAGTATCCAGCACCTATGGGGATTGGTAGATGCAGTATGTGAATTTTTCCAGTTGTTTGAGATTGTGTGTTGTGTGATTGGAGAATTAATGGCAGGGCGTGCCAATTTAAAACTTTTTTACGATTTTTTTTGCCGATTGCTTAAATTCCAGATAAAGGTTTTTTACTGTATTACCACAACCTAGCCGTTTAATGTTGGGGGTGGGGGTAAAAATCACCTTCACAACCCAACCCTACCTTCCCTGCACATCTGCAATACTCACCACAGCCTTGTCCCACACAATGGTCAATCTCTCCTCAACCCCATTGGTACCCTCTGGAATCAAAGTGAAGTCATCCTTCCCGACAGCCTTCTGGGAAGTGTTGAAGGTGCAATGAGCACTACCGGTGACCTGCAGATCGCCGCTGTAGGAATAAGTAAAAAGATTCCATTGGAGTGCCTTCAGCAGACTGACAAGACAGTTGACAAGTATTCCATTAAGGCAAGAACACAGGGACTGGACCAGGAGTTGGCAGGCACCACTAGTTACAGCTGCTCCTATGCCTCGCCACTTTGCCAGCTAATTCCCAGATCCATGGATATTTTTGTGATCAATCTGTGAAATTCAGTCAAGGATAACTCGAGGTCAAAGAATCATGGGCTAGAGCAAGAATGGCCAACCTTTTAATTTTTAATTTAGACAAACAGCATGGTAACAGCCCACGTGTATGTACCGGGAGTGTCAGTTAATTGGGCGGCACGGACTCATGGGTCAAAATGTCCTGTGTCTGTGTTGTATGTCTAAAATAAAAATGAAAAGGTTGGCCATCCCTGGGCCAGAGACTTCCAAATGTCAAATACTACATGCAAAAATTGCTCCTCTTGATGTCCAAATTCCCATCCAGAGATTCCAGACTCCGAAGAAGTGGACGAGATCCTCAATAAGAAACTCACTCAATTAGATCACTTCAATTTCAATGAATATAGGTCAGTCTCATTTTTCTCAGAAAAATGTCTTCACCATTAAGTGTGGCAGAGCGAGAGAGACCAGGCAAATTCCTGGGCTGCATTGCTGCTGGGAATTGAAACGCCAAAGGTACCATCCAATCAGCCGGTGTGTGATTAGGGTTAATTAGGCGCCATCTCCCCTGCAGGAGTTGAGGCTAAAACCCATTTGGATCCCACTGTTTGTGTTTCCCTTCCTCCCAAAGCCCCAAGGCAAGAGTTGTCCCTGGTGCCCTGGTCAATATTAATCCCTCCACCAAACATTAACATACCACCTTCTACCCAAAGGCCAGTCCAAATAAATGATCAGTATCTGCCCATGAGAAATATCTCACTGAACTCTGTGCTTGCCTTGTCAGTAGCATTTGGAGCACAAAATTATTTAGAAAGATGTTTCCCATCAATTCACATTCCCTCGCCATGTTGTACCCCTCAAACATTAACTAATTGCCTTTCAAATGATGTAACAATTTCCTTCAGAAGCCCCTTAATAAATCACTCTCTGCACTGATAAACAGTACAACTGTCGTCCATAAATGCAAACAACTCCACCATTTCAGGCGCAGTAAAAAATTGGCTACATTGCTGTGGATCTGGACTCAATAGCAGTCCGAAGAAGACAAGGACAGCGGATTTCCTTCTCTGAAGGCCACTGATGAAGCAGACTGTTCTTTGGTTTCATTGGGCACTTCACCAAATCTAATTTACCCAAATCAAAATTCCACATGACAAGGAAGGGGGCGGGAGGAAGATTTTAATTTACACCACCAGGGGAACTGCCCCCACCTCCAACCCAGCCAACAAATTCAATTCTGCACCCCATTCCTATGCCGACAAATCTGTCCAAGGCCAAATTTAACCCATCCACAAAACGGAGGAAGACCCCCTAATATTCCATCTGGGGATTCTCCAAACAGGTGGCATTTACATAGACATCTCCAGTTTCTGTGAGCCCACTGTCTCCAGCTCCCCACCCCCTTTCCCTCCCTCTCCATTCAGAGTGCCACCGCATCCCCGATCACTTCTCAGGCCCAAAACATTGGTTATATATCTTTGCCATAAAGAACACTGCACGAGCTGCTGAGTTTCTCCAGAATGTTACCAGTATTAAACCTCCATACCAATAGGCCAGCCCATCTACACATCAATTCATCAAACTAAGTCATGGATAAACTCAATGTCAAAGCATCATGGGTTGGCGGATTCTAAATTTCCACAATTATGTGCAAAAATGGTCAATGTGTAACTCTACTAGTGACGACCAGCTATGCTTAACCTCTCAAACGGAGATTTTGTTTCAATTGGCTACTTCATTTCTACAGAAGAAAATCATCAGCGGAGCACATACCAAGACAGCAAGGAGTTCAAATAGTCTGGAGTGGTTGGGTCAGGGCTCAGAGCAGGGGAAGTCACAAAGGCAGCTGCCTTAGCCCAGTTCTTGCTCCAGTAATGGGATCCATCGGTACCAAGGCTGGCAGTGATTGGTTCGCCGTACACAACAGTACCTGTTGGGGAAACACCAATGTTCATATCAAGACTTGAGTGTCAGAGTCCAAGTTACAGAGCACTTTGGCCAACCTTGTGGTCCATCCACTGAGCCCATTCACCAAAGTTCAGATTTATTGCCAGAGTACATACATACAACCCTGCAGGTCATGCCAAATCACCACTTATTGGAAGAGCAAAAAAACTACCCCGTAAAAGATATGCATACAAAAGAGAGGGATGTAAACAAGATGGAAGAAATAATGTGCAAAGTCCGAGTCCTTAAGTGAGTCCCTGATTGAGTTTATCATTGAGGAGTCTGATGGTGGAGGGGGAGGAGCTGTTCCTGACCCTGGTGGTTCAGTTTACACCAGCACTTGGTTCATAGCTCAGAAATTCAAAGGCTTGTCTAGATCCTCCTTGAATTGAATGGAGTTTATTTCATTGATCATTTATGCCTCTGTCCAAAGAAGCCAAGAACAGATATTTGGACAGAGAGGGGTTGAACAAAGACTGATCAGAATAATTATTCAGGAGGCATTATGAAAAACTGAGGAGAAAGTGGCATTTATCACAATTCTCCAATTGCTGATTGGAGAAGAGGAAGGTTGAGTTTTTATTCAAGATTCACACAGAAAGCCACTCTTTCGTCCACTCTCCTGTTGCCCAATACATTATTACCCTTCAGGTGCATCAGAAATGCTGGAGGAACTCAGCCGGTCTTGCAGCATCCATGGAGATGCCGGAATTAGGACCAGGCGGTTGGACCCTTCAGAGCAGCACTGTGTCTTTGCTCTCCAGGGTCCACACCGCCATTAGAGCAGCACCGCCATTTTCATCCATGCAACAAACTTACCATCCTAGAAATTAATCTGGTGGACCTCTGTCACATTCCTAATGCAAGGAGAACTATTCTTGGGTTGGGAGACTAAATCGATACGCAATATTCCAGATGCAACTCTTCAGGGCCCTACATATTAGTGGTATGAATGTCCAAGTTTTGCATAGTTAATGCAAACAATCATACTCTTTTTTTTTAAACCAAGGTAGAGGAAATCAAACACTTAAGGCCATACTTTTTCAGGAGAATGGGGAAAGATTTAAAAGGGACCTGATGGGCATATTTTTCACCAAGAGAATTAACCGCCAGAGGAACTGTAACCTTTAAAAGACCTTTCGACAGATATATATAGGCAGCAATGTTTCAAAAGGATAAGGATCAAATGTTGGTAAAAGGGACAACTTGGTCAGCACGGTTATGTGGAGTTGAGAGCCTGTTTCCATACAACAATTCTCTAATTTGGAGTATTGTATTCAGCTCTGGTCACCATTAGGTTGTCTAGCTGGAGAAGGTACCGAGAAGATTCTACAAGGAAGTTGCCAGCACTCGGGGCACTGAGCTACAGGGAGAAGTTGAGCAGGCTGGGACTTTATTCCTTGGAGTGAAGGAGGATTGGAGGGGGGATAGATCTCACAGAGGTGGGCAGAATCAGAGAATAGATCAGGTGGACACAGAGAGTGTCCTGCCCAGAGTTGGGGAATCTCTAACCAGAGGACATAGGTTTAAGGTGAGGGGGGGGGGGGGTTGATATAATAGGAACCGGAGGAGTAACATTTTTTTCATCAGAGGGTGGTGGGTGTATGGAACTGGCTGCCAGAGGAGGGAGTTGAGACGGGTGCTGTTGCATTAAGATGACAATGTTTCTTCAGTGCTAATTTAAGAAAAAAATTGGATAGATACATGGGCAGGATAGATTTAGAGGAATGTGGGTCAAAGGCAGCCAGGTGGGACGATTTGGGTGGCATGAGCAAGTTGGGCCAAAGGCCTATTTCCACACTGTATGATTCTGATCATTTCCTCACTAACTCTGCAAAATGGCACACAGACCCGAGGAACTGGCCATCTTTAGGGCAGATGTGTGGAACAAACCATGTTTCGGATTCGGAAGTCGAAGCTTTATTTCAGAAGGTATTTCAGAGATAACCATGTTGCTAGAGATCTGGTTGTACGAACCTGAATGACGGTAATTCACTCACCTCTGACTCAGAAGCATTCAGCTTGAAGGCATCGTAGCATTGTGGGAACGCTGCACTGTCAGAGGGGGTTCATCTTTCAGAAAGAATACAAGAGCAGGGATGTGATGTTGAGGTTTATAAGGCCCTGGTGAGACCTCACTTGGAGGATTGTGAGCAGTTTTGGGCTTATCATTTGAGAAAGGATGTGCTGACATTGGAGAGGGTTCAGAGGAGGTTCACTAGGAATTAAAGGATAATCATACAAGGAGCATTTGACAGCTCTTGGCCTGTCCTTGTTAGAACTTAAGGGCATGAAGGGAATCTCATTGAAATATTTTGAATGTTGAAAGGTGTGGACAGAGTAGTTGTAGAGAGAGATTGTTTCCCACTGTGGGAGAGTCCAGGACAAGAGGGCACAACTTCAGGATTGAAGGGTGTCCACTTGGAACAGAGAGGCGGAGGTATTTCTTCAGCTGGAGGGAGGTGAATCTGTGGAATTTGTTGCCACAGTATTTGAGGCAGAGATTGATGGGTTCTTGATGAGCCAGGGCATCAAAGGTTAGGGGGAGAAGGCCAGGCAGCGGGGCTGAGTGGGGAAATGGATCAGCTCATGATTGAATGGAGGGGCAGATTGATGGGCTGATTGGCCTATTTTAGCTCCTATGTCTAATAGTCTAAAATTATTCCTTAATTTATGAAAGGCATGCATTCCTGGAAAACAATTTGCTGATCATATTTCATGCCTTATAAAAAGCTGGAGACGAACTAGGTTGAGGGCATCCTGGGGTAGGGCAGCCATTCTCAACCATTTCTTTTACACCTGCCTCTTATGACTCCTGCTCCATTTATGGGCCCCTCTACTTCTGACCTACTGACTACATAAAAACATGAGGTGTTGGGGTTTTCTCATGGTGAAAGTCCTGAAGTAGTAAACAAGTTTCAAAAATCAGGGACTCCACCAAAGAGCAAATGACAAAACAAGCTCATAATTTGCTGAATTACAGTGCAGCCACTAGAAATAGGAGCAGGAGTTGGCCATCTGGCCCCTTGAGTTTGCTCACACAGTCAACATCATGGCTGACCTGGTCATGGACTTTGTTCCACTGTTCCCCATAACCCTTAATTTCTCTACTATTCAAATATCCATCTAACACTGTCTTAAATATGTTTAATGAGGCAGCCTCAACTCCTTCCTTGGGAAGAGAATTCCATAGTTTCCCCTCTCCACTGGAACTGCTCCCTGTGAAACTCCCTTACTACTCCCCCCTTCCCACCAATAGCCCCCTCAGTACCTACCCCTGTGACCACAAGAAATGCTCCATTTGCGCCCACACTTCCTCCCTCACCACCATTCAGCCCTTTCCCCAACAGTCCTACCAAGTGAAGCAAAACTTCACTTGCAAATCTGCTGGGGTCATCTACTGCATCCGGTGTTCCCATCGTGGTCTCCTCTACGTGGGAGAGACTGGGCGCAGACTGGCTGATCGCTTCGTTGAGCATCTCGGCTCTGTCCACCACAATGGCGTTCATCTCCCAGTGTCCACCCATTTCAATTCCCTTACTTATATGTCTGTCCAGGGTCTAATGCACTTCCACACTTAGACCACCCGCAGATTGGAAGAACAGTACCCCATCTTCCCTCTGGGCACCTTCCAATCAGATGGCGTTAACATTGATTTCTCCAAATTCCATTGAAATCCCCCACCCCATCTTCTTCTTCTTCTCTCTCTCTCTCTCTCTCTCTCTCTCTCTCTCTCTCTCCCCCTCCTTTTTCTGTCTCCTTTCCCAGAGCCAAAATCAATTCTCACCTTATCATATCCAATTAACACCTTTTGTCTGTTGGCTTGTACTCTTCATGCATTGTCAAACTGGGGCCACCCATTTCTGGGGGGACTGTTACACCCAATCGCTTTTACTGATTAAAAGACCATGCTTTTCACAGCTTCCATGGTGGGATCTGCTTCACCAGGTGAGCTGACCATCACAACCACTCACCTTTCTTCCTGGCGTGGGCGATGATGTCAGCTGCCGCCTTACTCATCACCTTGGTTATGTAGAGCGGGCAGTTGGTTTGATTTGCAATAGTGATGGCCCGATTAACTGCCTCTGCCTCGACCTGCAGAGAGTGGGAGAAAGCAGATGACAAAGGGGGCCACTCAATCCACCACTAAACTGAAGCTGCCCAACCTCACTGAAGGGGAAACAGTGGGGAGGGATCTCCAGGAGACAGTCGATTAGACACAACTACACAGGCCAAGACTACCCAGGGTGTTGCTTGGTTATACAAAGGCAGGAATAAGAGAGTGGTTGACCAACAGAAAGCAGCCAGGATGAGTGGAATCTGAGGAACTGATGAGGTGCCACAGGGAGTAGGCTGACATCTTTATAATCTATGCTGATGCCTTGAAAGAAGGGACCATTGTCAAACTTCTAGATCAGTGGTTCTCAACCTTTATCTTTCCACTCACGTACTACTTAAGTATTCCCTATGCCATCGGTGCTCTGTGATTAGTAAGGGATTGCTTAAGGTGGGATGTGGGTAGAAAGAAAATGTTTGAAAACCACTGTTTTCATCATACACAAATGACTCATTATGTGCACGGTTTCAGAACTCCAAAGAAAATGGGCCACTGACAATTTTTTTTCAAGCAAAATATTTCAGTAACAATTAGATCTAGAACAGTGGTTCTCAACCTTCCCTTCCCACTCGCATCCCACCTTAATCACAGACCACTGATGGCATAGGAATTACTTAAAGTGGGTTGTGAGTGGAAAGAAAGAGGTCAAGAACCACTGGTCTAGATAATACAATGATAATAGATTTGCACATTTTGAGGCAAATGGATAGAAATGGGGAAAAATGGGAGGTTGAAAGTAAATCACGAAAATCTGTGGTCACCGTGGGTGAAGTAAAAACAAAATGCTGGAGAAGCTCAGCAAGTAGGTTTTTTTTAAAGACAGCAATGCTGTAAAAAATGTGAAAATTTTAACATAAATTAACATAATTATTCCCCTTGTGTTTGTTTACATTGCACCCCTCAAGTTCCTGTGCGTGTTAGTCCCAGTGCTTTTACGTGGAGCAACGTGGCCCGAGTCATCAGTTGGATGTCGAATTCAAGAGGCGAGTTTTGCAGTGCGATTTAGGCTGCAGGTTCCCCCGAAGGGGTCCGCAGGATAAACTGCAGTGAAGGAATTGACTAAAAATTCCTGCATTTTCCTTTTTAGACTGCTCGTGTAACAGCAAATTTCGTTCATTGTCCGTTACATGCCTGCAGTCTAAAAACCCCGTGTCCTTTATGTAGCAAAGATAAAAATATATAACTGATGATTTGGGCTTGAGCCCTTCATCAAGGTACTTCTAAAACAGTTGGAGAATTGTGATAAGTGGCCCTTTGGCCTCAGTCTATCTCAATGTTCCTGAATAATTGTCCACTTTATTCTGATATCACCCTGGTGTGATATCCCTGTCTTTCAAAACCTATACACTTACCTCTTCAGGTCTGCTCAGCACATGCCCCTCAGGTCCAGTAAGACCCAGTGCAAGAATCCTCCGCTGCTCCTACAACATGAAGCACAGTGATTAGGGTTCAGTTCAGTTCATGCAACCTTCAGAGGGCTGACGTAGTTCAATGCACTGGAAAGCCTGGGGATTCCCGTGTTAGGTCAGTAGCATTGTACTGCTAACTGAGGCTCCACCAGTGGGGATCCTTTGAAGTGAATCATTGCAGTTCATTCCGTTTAGGAATCGGGTCATACCTTAGGGGATTTTAAATTTAGACATATAGCATGGTAACAGGCCATTTTGGCCCACGAGCCCGTGCCACCCAATTTACACCCCATTAACCTACACCCCAATACATTTCAAACAGGAAGGATACCAGGACTCCCCCCCCCCCCCCCCACCCCGGAGAAAACATACGCAAAGGGAGAATGTACAAACTCCTTACGGACAGCACGGGATTCAAACCCCAGTCCGGACCCAATTGCTGGCGCTGTAAAGGCCTTGCGCTAACCGCTCGTTACACTAACCAAACTGCCTTTGAATTCTTTCCTTTCAAATCATCCACATTATGGAATCGTCCTCAAGGACATCATTTAGAAAATCGTGCACTTCCAGTCAAGTTGTTCCACTGGTTCCAGTACCATAAAAAGGAATCCAATCTTCCCAATTTCCACCTAAGATTACATTCAATTTCCAGCAATTTCCAGCTATCAATGATAATATTGCTTGGTGACATTTATTCACCAAAAACCTACTGGTGCTTCTTCAGACTTTGGCAATAGGCACCAGACTGCACTTCAGCCTTGATATGGATAAAAGCCAGATTTCAGAGGGAAGAATGAGAGTTGCTGCTCTCCACATCAAGGTGACACATGAACATAAGAAATATGAGGAGGCCATTTAGCCCATTGTGTCTGCTCCGCCATTCAATAAGACAATGGCTGATCTGATGATTGGCTCATCTCCACCTACCTGCCTTTTCCCCATATCCCTTAATTCCCCTACTCTAAAAATCTATCCAACCTTGTCTTAAATATATTTACTGAGGTTGCCTCTACTGCTTCAATTGGCAGCAAATTTCATAGATTCCCCACCCTCTGGGAAAAGCAGTTCCTCCTCATCTCCATCCTAAATCTACTACTATGAATCTTGAGGCTACGTCCCCTAGTTCTCGTCTCATCTACCAATGGAAAAAAAAACTTACCCACCTCTATCTTAACTATTCCTTTCAGAATTTTGCATGTTTTTTAAAATAAGATTCCCTCTCATTCTTCTAAATTCCAGCAAGTACAGCCGCAGGTGACTCAATCTCTCCTCATAGGCCAAACCCCTCATCTCTGAAATCAATCTAGTAAACCTCCTTTCCACTGCCTCCAAGGAGTCTTCACAAAACTAAAATGATCAGACCTCAAGAGGGACACTCATAGTCAGTGATGGCAGTGATTAGTGGAAGTCAATCATCTTCACCCCCCCCCCCCCACAGATATCTCCGTTGGACTTCCCCAAGACGGTGTCCAAAGCTCAACCATCTTCAGCTGCTTTACCAGTGATCTCCACTCCAAGATCAGAACTGAGGACACTTGCTGATGACCACACAATGTCCAATTCCATTTGGATCGCCTCAGCCAGACCGAGACAAAATTCAGGCATGTTAAATTTTAACCTGCTATCACCTAAAGACTGGGAAAACTCTTCAGATGGAGGGAGTGATGGAAACCGGCTCAATGCCAGCTGAAAGGGTGCCAGGTATTGAAACCGAGATGCGAGAGGGTGATAAGGGCACTGAGGGCTTCCTGATCATATCGGAATTTTGGATCTGGAGCTCGGGCTGCCAATGGTTTGGACTGAAGGCCGTGTAACTGTGGAGGCTGCGGGAGCACTGGAGGTGAATCCATGGACCTTCTGTGACTCTAGGTGGGGAGGGGGATCTCCTTTGCTTCTCTCTAATTGTAAGGGGCACTGGGAAATTTCAGTGAATCTTTGTCTGCCTCTCGGTAGACTAAAGGTAATTTCCTGTAATATCATTTTTTTGTTTTATTACATGACAATAAAAGAATCTTGAATCGTGTCTGTAAGCAAGATCGCCCTTCATGTGAAATTCACAATACTGATCAGTTCTACCGTGAATTCATATCTGTTTGAGGTCTGGGTAAATGGAGTGCTGGATCACTGGAGATCTTTAGATCGGGGGATTGAACCAAGAGCAGGATGATCCTCCACAAACAACTCACTTTTCCACATTTCACAGACGGAGGAAATCGCCATTCAAGTTATCAATGCAATTGCTCAACCCAGTCAATGATAAAGTACCCTCTGAATGCATGAGATGCCAGTTTCTCCCGTCTGTCTCAATGGACAGCAGAATACAGTGCGCAGCGCGCAGTTTCAGATAACAACGTTCCCCAGCTGCAGTACCTCGGCAATGATGTCCCCATTCTCGGCATGAACTTGAGCGATGGCCCCCATGTCACGGATCGCACTCAAGGCTTCATACATCTGCAAGCAGAAGGAGAGAGGTTTGTGGACATCACCACACCCGAGAAGGAGGCGCCGTGTTTTGCAGACTAGCTGTACCACTGTGTTGCGGACTCACCTGGGCATCTGAGAGCTGGTAGCGTTCTTTGTAAGCCATGTAGACGAGGAAGGAGTTCACACCTGGTGGAAAGGAGTGGAAAGGTACAAGTTCACTTGGTGGGATGGTTTTTCGATTCCTGTGTTAAAGTCAATTTGGACTTGGCCAGTGAATCTACTGCTTCCACACTGAATCACTGCAGTTTTCTCAATTTAATTGGAGTGTTGGGTCATTAACTTGTTAGTGCATTTGGGTTCTATCTCTTCAACCTCCATATTAGCTGTTGAAATTGCTGCTTCTCCTTCCTCCTCCTTCAAAGTACAAACTACCATAAGGTTTGAACAAACGCCAATCCTCCAAAACAGATTTTAATGAAAACCAGGTCATTTGGGAGTTCGATGGCAAACAAAGGTACACAAGAAGTTTTATTTTTATCATGCATATAGTAGGTACTATATTCATAAAAGGTATTCTAAAACAAGAATGATACCCAGCCAGGAGGTGCCCACTTGGGTAATGGGAATTTGGTCTTGGACATTCTGGAAAATTTAGACATGTAGCACAGTATCAGGCCCTTCCACTCTACGAGTCGTGCATCCCAATGCAACCCCCACACATTTTTTGAAGGGTGGGAGGAAAATTAAACACCCGGAGGAAACCCAGGGGGGAACAGCGCAAGGTTTGAATCCAAGTCACTGCCGCTATAAGAGGATTGCGCTGACTGGCACACTAACCTTGCCACTCTAAGAAAAGTGGGTTGGGAGGTGGAGAAAGGCAGGAATTACTGAGCTGAACATTATTGTTAAAGTGAGGAATGCATATAGAAGGGGGGAAGAGAGAGGTATAAAGAGAGCTGGCAAGAGAGGGGAAGAGGGGAGAGAGAGAAAGAGAGATGGGTGTACAGGATTAGAGAAGGATCTGAGCAGCAGTTTCCAATGAGCTTTAGTTTACATAGACAAATTCAATCCAAAACAGGTCCAGATCAGTCACATATAGGAACTGAGCGGTCAGACAGTTTCAAATTTTACCTGAACCAGAAATAATTTTGTAATGCCATGCAGTGACGTGAAGTGAAATTGGTTCATTTACAAGATACCTCAGTTCATGTTGTCACCATTATTTATCTTTAAAACTTGATAATTAGTATACGCATAAAAGCACCATAAAATATAAATTCTACTGCTCTTTCCCTTGGCTCTGACACTAGACGATTCCAAGGCTTGATTCAGTGTTGCTCCAAAATGGTGAGGACAAGATTGCCCAACAGTGAAGTTCTCTTATTCCACATTAAAACTACAGAACTAATCTATTCCTCCAGTAAATTTGCCATCTCACACTGTATTTTCAGATACACTAATTAACCAACAGATTTAACAATCGAGTTATTTACTTCACCCCTTTCTCAACCAGTGGAGCTTGAGAATTCTCAATAAAATCAGCTCTTTTTTGTTCCTACGAGTCTCTCAATGTAAACGTCTGATCCGTTCCATTTTCACTGGTTTCATCTGCAGACAGAATTATTCTGCCTCAAATCTGGATCACCGTGATGATCTGGGGTAGTTATCCTGGTCTCTGCACCAGAACTAGACCATGTGCCACAGTCGCACTAAGGAAGTTTAGGACATCCAACCCTTTGAATAGCTCCTCTATTCATCAAGAACATGGCCAATATCCTACCCCTGCACTACATCCCAAATCTCTCAAAAACAGTCTTGGCCAAGCCTAAACACCACCCTCTAGAGCAGGGGTGTCAAACTCAAATTCACGGAGGGCCAAAATTAAAAGCTTGGACTAAGTCGAGGGCCGAACTAATATTTATTGAAAATTTTCAACAACATCTGCATGTTTTCTCTTCTTTCAACATATGTAATGTTAAACTTTTTCTTATTAAAATAAATGTTTAATAATAGTTTTGGATAAACTCTTTCCAGAAGCATTAACAAATGAGAAATAAAATATTCAATAAATAATATTTCTCTATAGAGGATTTGTCAAATGTTGCTAGTGTGCTGTCGAATAGTAAAATCTGAGGGCTATTGAGAATGTGGGAGAATAACATGATTCCTGAAACAATCAAATGGGTGACTGATTGTGGGCATGAACTCTAGCAGGGTTATTTGCCATGCCCTTTTTCCATTGGTACAGATATCCTTTGATTTACACACTTTTCATGTTTTATGCCTAATGAGCTTGTATCCAGGTGCAGGACCATTTTTAATCAGGAATATATTAATCACTGTGATATGAAACAATTGGAAGATCATTTTATCCTGAGATTAAAGTTCATAATACTTACTCAGGCCTGTGTGCGGGAGGGCGGGATTTGCGGGCGATCGGGTTGGACAACAAAAGTGCGGGGGAATCTCAGCGGATCAGCGGCCCCGTCACCGTGAGTCGCAGGTCGGCCTGCGGCAGGGAGGGGGAGTGGGCAACGGTCCTGGCGAGGTCAGGACCCCCTGAGTTACTGCCGGACCCCCCTTGACCTGCTAAGTTTCTCCCGGACCCCCCTTGACCTGCTGAGTTTCTGCCGGACACCCCTTGACCTGCTGAGTTTCTCCCGGATCCCCCTTGACCTGCTGAGTTTTTCCCGGACCTCCCTTGACCTGCTGAGTTTCTCCTGGATCCCCCTTTGACCTGCTGAGTTTCTCCCGGACCTCCCTTGACCTGCTGAGTTTCTCCCGGATCCCCCTTTGACCTGCTGAGTTTCTCCCGGACCCCCCTTGACCTGCTGAGTTTCTCCCGGGCCTCCCTTGACCTACTGATTCTCCCGGACCCCCCTTGACCTGCTGAGTTTCTCCCGGACCCCCTCCCCTTGACCTTCTGAGTTTCTCCCGGACCCCTCCCCCTTGACCTGCTGAGTTTCTCTCGGACCCCCCTTTGCCCTGTTGAGTTTCTCCCGGATCCCCCTTTGACCTGCTGAGTTTCTCCCGGATCCCCCTTTGACCTGCTGAGTTTCTCCCGGACCCCCCTTGACCTGCTGAGTTTCTCCCGGACCTCCCTTGACCTGCTGAGTTTCTCCCGGACCCCCCTTGATCTGCTGAGTTTCTCCCGGACCCCCTTTTCTTTCCGTGCCGGTGTCTCAGGACCTTTCCAGGGCAGACTCCGCGCTCAGGACCGCGCTGGGATCCCGGTCAGCAGTGGAGGAGCAGGTGAGCGCGGCTAATCCCGATCCAGCCCACGCCACTCCTGAGATGGGCGGGGGGTTCCACCCTACCTGCCCGACCAGCCTCGCTCTCAACGTGTACTCCGGGCACCCGCCGCTGGTCCAGTGGGAAGGCGCAGGCCGGCCAGCGCCCCATCGCCCGGCGGGGATCCCCAATCTTCCCTCCGGCGTCCCGACTCCATCTGCAGCTCCAAGAAACGCTGTGCCACTGGGGTTCCGGGCGCTGGGAAGCGGCCTTGGCTTCCCCTGACACCGGCCAGGCCGCGCTGCGGTGGGGGGGGTGGTGGGCGGGGGGACACGACAGCGTGTTTATAAAACCACCCACCACTACTTTTCAAGGACCAGGATTTTTCTCTCTCTCTCTCACCCTGGGACACAGCGGTTACTGTGCATGCGCTATACTGGCCCGGCGGCCAGCTGGCCACCTCTAATACATGTTTGATATGATCTTGCGGGCCAAATATAATTTGGCCCGCGGGCCAGAGTTTGACATGTGTGCTCTAGAGCATAGAATTCCCAGTATTCACTATGCTTCTGGTCTCTGTTTACAACAAGAAGTAAATTAATCTGTGACCTCCCTCCATTTTTATTCTCGATCCTCAGTCAGAGGAATACATTCTCCCCATCTCCAACCCACCAAGCCCTGAGCCAGTGCAGGGTATGAGAAACAGGGAGAACATCCCCCTGCTGATAAGAAGCCTGGGAAATGACCCAGCAGGACGGTGACCATAGTAGCTCCCCCCCCCCCACCCCAGTTGAAGGACCCACACAAGCTGCAGGCGACTTGCAGTCAAAGTCAACCTCTTTTGACCTAATATGCTCGGTCTTTCTTCATTTCCCCATCCCAGAACCACAGAATGCAGCACACAAACTACCATCAACCCTACTCTGGTCCAAGGAATCCTTGTTGCACTCATTTCAGAGCAAGGCAATCTTTTTGTTCACAAATCAATAAACTCCACTAATCCTCAGGAAGGGCCCATCCACAGAGAACAAAGGTCACAGCAACTTTACATCAGTTTTATTAGACATCCTGCAAATGTTATTGTCCTTGTACAATTCCTCCTTCCACAAGTTCAGTCCCCAAAGAGCTGAAACGTGCCAAATGTCCACCTTCCAAATTAAACACACAGCAGATTCCTCAGTTTTCAAACTTTTTCAGTTAGTAATCAGCTGTGGGGCTGCGTAGCCCTCAAAGTCAGAAGGTCTAAGGTGCAAGCCTCGCATCCAGAGCTCTGTTACCATCTCCGCACTTCAATGCAGCAGCAGGGAGCAGTCATCCTCTCTAATGAAAGCAGGCTCGGTGTCATGGGGGGGGGGGGCATTCACAGGCCATGCTCCCCCCCAAATGTGCGCCCCCACCCACTCGATGTGACACTGATGATGCCACACCACCAACCCCTCCCTGCCACCCAGGTCCGATACCACAGAAAAATCAGTGCCCACCCCCACCCCCACCGTGATTACCCTAAAGTCCCCCGATTAGATTTGTTCTGACACCATTTGGATGGAACAAGGATATGAGAGTTGACCCCGGGCTCCTGGCCGTTAGTTTCTCAATCGGCAGATAATCTTGTCACTATCGCAGCTTGTTGCAGTTAGAGCAGTAACGGCTGCATTTCCTGCAGTGAGACTGGCTGCATCAGTACTTCACAGTTGTTCCGAATTGCACCAAACACTTTAGAAACGCTCTCAGTTTCCACCCAACCAACCCCTCCCCCCCTTCCCCATTTTGCAAGCATGACGCTATTTCAGAGCAGGAATCCCCTCTACGCAACCCAGCAATGCAGACTGCAGAGTATCTTTCCCTTCACACCGACACTTGAGGTTCTCAGCCAGCCAACCTCACCATGCTCTTTCACCAGGAACTCCATCTCTTCCTGCAGGCCTTTGTACCACTCAGTGATGTCAACGTGCAGTGAGTAGTCACAGCAGGTCTTGTTATCCGCCCAGTCTCTCCACTGTTCAAACGCGGTGATCAGACTGACACCGGGTTCCACCAGTACGTGGTCAACTGCAATAAAGATTGGAGCTTTCATTATCTGTGGGGTACAATTTGGAAGTAATTTTTTTTATTGTCCCATATAATGAGATACAGTGAAAAGCTTTGTTTTTCATGCTACCCAGGCAAGCCTCAACACAGTTCGATGGGTAGTGCAAGAACAAAAACAAGTAACAATAAAAATATTGCATTAAAGAGAAAATTACAAACAGTAACAGCAAGGTGCCCTACAACCAGATGGTCCATTCAAGGGTCTGACCACAAACTACCTCAATTCCAGAGCTGGGTGCTTTCAAAATCATCCATCTTCTGTCCAAAGAAAGTGACGTACTGAACAGACAGACAAAGCTGATACAGTGATGTCATTTCAAATCCCACCACAGCACAGAGGAAATTTCTATTCAAGTACTAAATATACTCATGGGAAAGTCAAATTTTCGAGACCAATTTTTAATGTTAAATTTAGGGGGTTGGCTATTACATGGATACTACATTTGAGGGGCTGAAATTCACACTAGAGTCCACACTACCGTATCAGTAGCAGAAATGCAAATGATCTTTAAATGAATAAAGAACAAAAACACAATGCATTGAAGTAATAAAGAGTCTGTGCATCAAAACACATGTCCTACCACAGGGAAGGTCAGTATCTGTGTCGTTGAAGACATCTAGAGCTCCAGTCGGTGGATCGGTCAAGAGTCCACATTTGAGGTGTCGGGAACTCAGGTGGGCAGGGCGGAGGTTAGAGACTAGGGTCGACTTTTACGAGATGCATGGAAAATTACAGATTTTTTGGCCAAAAGTAGGGGGTCAACTTTGACACAAGATCGACTTTTACATGAGTATAGATAGCAAGGGTGGCCAACCTTTTAATTTAGTCATACAGCATGGTAACAGGCCATTTCAGCCCAGGAGTCTGTGCCACCCAATTGACCTCCACTCCCGGCATGGACTCGTGGGCCAAAATGTCCTGTTATCATGCTGTATGTCTAAATTTTAAAATTAAACTACCATGTCACCAATCAGGGGTTAGGCTTCACCCAGAGTCTTTGATGGAGGGAACATATTTAGACTTTGGGAAATACAAGGGTTAGAAGAGAACAATTGATTAACCCATAGATCTGAATGCCCCATTGATGCAGAAATTCACAGGAGCCCTATATGGCCTATTGTGTCCATGTAGCCAAAATAACTACAACTTTGTAACCCTATGAGTTGGAGCACATCTGGGCTGCTTCAAAGTCTTTGTAAAATGCAGTGGTTCTTTTTCCTGACCACCACCTATCCTACTCAACGTGTTGAAGGTTTACTCATGTAAACCCCCTTGATCTGACCAACTGCCTTATGGTTGACGACCTCTCTCGATTCATTCCCCCTCATTAATGACCCCTCTGATAGGCTCATATCACTAAGACTAAAAATACATTGGTTTCTCTGCAAGATGCATTCACTTCGATATTTATTACTATGCTTCCTTCACTTCTCTCTGGTCAGCTTTTCTGCAGAAAGACCATGAAGGTGAAAACCAGAGAGCAAGACAGAACAGCACACCGTAAAACTCCAAAGTTTGTTCAGGCAAAACTCAGTGACAGGGGGAGCTCTGGCTCAATACACAACATCACCGAAATGCAGGCGGAACTCGACATCTATACGAGATACTGAAAAGATCTGGCGAGTTCCTCCCGCATTTCTGTGTGTCTTTACTGCAATCACAGCATCTGCAGACCTTCAAAACCATCGAAGTTGTTCCTAACTCTGGTACCATGCAGGTCTTCCTGTTTTACAAGCATCTTTGACAAAGACTTATCAATGACATGGCTGAGCATCAACAACTTTTGGCAGAAGAGGAGTTCCAAATTTCCACCGTTCTCTGCATTCATTTTCTAACTCCATCCCCAAATGACTGGTTCTAACCTTTAGATCCTACATCAAGTCTCAGACTCCCCAACCAACAGAAACAATTTTGCTCCATTCACACTCCCAACATTTTACACCTCCCCTTGACCTCCAAGTTACACAACTGTGATCTTCCGTCAAGCATTGGAGGGGAGAAGTTTTGGGTAGGTGGGTGGTGGGGGTTGCTCACACCAAAGTATTGCTCCCCTCTCACTTTCATCTTCCAGTGAGGTGGGAAAGGGTGGAAATCAATGAGGCAAAACATGCAGACAAAAAATTTACAGAGTACGGGAAAAAGGGCGAGACCTCAGCCAATCTAGCCTAACGATTCATCTGCATGGAACGAGTGCGAATTATACAGGATGGCAGTCATCTGCAGGAGATCCATACAACTACAGACTACAGTAGTAAAACATTAAAGTCTGCAGACACCACACCAGAACTGAAGTAAAAATTCAGCAGGTCAGTGTACAGTGCACACTTCCCCGACACTTCATTTGATCTATTGTTATCCTCAATTGAAAATCTATTTAATTGCAGTTGGGTAATGTTTAAGGTGCATTGTTTTTGCTAAAACAAAATCATTTTTTTTTAAATCAAATGAGGATTTTGGAAGAGTAAGGACACAAGACTTGAAGCTTACAGATCATGGTTGTGCCTCCTGCCAAGGCAGCTTTTGTTCCCTGGGAGAAGTCATCAATGGCTGTCATGCCTTTGCTGGGCATCTGTAGTCGGGTGTGGACATCGATTCCTCCTGGAATAACCATCCTTCCATGGGCATCAACAACTTTAACCCCACCGGGCACAATCAGGTTTTCACCAATCTGCCTAAGGCAAAGATCAGGAAAGTTGGTTTGAAAAAAAAAATCAACTCTCTAATAAAGGGCTAGTTTATTTCTCATGTTATCTTCGACACAGACACCACCAGATCCCTGCTGCAGCTTACTTGATCAGACCATCTTCTACATAAATGTCGGCAAAGAAAGACTGGTCGTCGTTAACGATCTTCCCACCTTTAACAAGCATACGCTCGCTCTGAAAGAGAACAATTAAAATCCATTAATTATGATAAAGTATTTCTTAAAATCCATTTATTTGAAGGCAAATTCAACTTCTGACAAAACCAAAAAATATCTCAGTATTTAAAATACGAACCAGCACAATGTCCAGCGTAAATGCAAGGATTGGAGTTGGGTTTTCTTAAACAGAATCAGAATTTATGGTCACGAACGTGTCCTAAAAAGGGTCGAATGGAGAAAAATTGCCCCTCGTGTTTACAACAGACTCCACAAATGATCCGCCTCCAATTAATTAGGAGTGGAAAATATAAAGTTGTCGTTATAAATTCGTCGCAATACCTACCTTGTTGTAATGCATTTGGGGAGAATTGGAGGGGGGGGGGGAGAATTGGAGGGGGGAGAATTGGAGGGGGGAGAATTGGAGGGGGGGGGGGAGATGGTGCAAATCGTTTGGCCAAAAAAAGGCATCTTTTTCCCATTTGCAGTTCGAATGGGTGTCCGAGAGACGGGGTGGGGAGGAAAGAGAGAGAGAGAGATCCCCAGACACCGCCATTATCCCTTCCCAGCCGTGCAGTCGCTGTCCTTGGTTCCAGGAGGTGAAACACTGCAGCGAGCCTGGGTCGGTCCTTGAACCTGGCTGCGGGCAGCGCGGACAAACCCCCCGCATTTTGCTGCTGAATCTTACCGTGATGCGCGGTATATTTTTCTTGCCTTGGTAAGACATGGCTGTGATTTCTTGCAATCCAAGGCAGACGTCCCCGCGCTGCAAAATCCCCTTGTCCTTGCAGCCGTGTCTGTGTTGAAATTGAACTTCTTTCTTCCTTCCTCCTCCTCCTGATGCCGAGCCGCCTCCAGTGGGGAGCAGCGGCTGCGGATGCGATCAGGCGCCCCGCCGCACCCAGCATCAATGCAAGCCCAGCCTCTCCGTCGCCGCTATTGGTTTCGACGTGAGATCAGCCTTCATCCCCCCCCCCCCAACCCAACCCAACCCGGACGCAGTGTGGGACCCAAACCCTCCAGCCCACAAAGCCCTTCCTTCCTGTCCCAGCGCCCACTCGTCAGGGTGGGGTCTGATTGATTCGCGTTCACTCTCGACACCCGAGTGGATAAAATGCCAGAGGGTTTGGGGGACTGCTGCAAGCGTATTCCTGGCCAACATGCGCCGTGGTCCGGTTGAAGTTCAGCTTCAATTTTTGTTTGAAACAACCAGGCTCTGCGCTACTCCAGATCCATCTGTTTAAACAGCACAATGTTTGCAACCGTGAATATTTTCCTTCATATTTATTGTTAAACCGTTCTCTCAGAGCATCATGTGGATTTAATTTGTCTTATTGTTAGGGTGCTGTAGCAAGCAAGAATTTCAGGGTATCTGTGTGTTGTACTTTTGCATACAATAGAACACCCTCATCATTATCTTTATTGAGAAACCTGTAGGAATGTATCCAAGGAACCTGATGAAAACAACTTCCATAACCTGGCGTGCTGTTAGCGGAACATTAATGGCTCCTATTTCTTGTTCTTATATTCTTTGTCTACCACGCCCCACCTTCTTCACTCCAAGAGATGGTGACTCCAGGGTAGGGCACGACCAGTAAGCACAGAGACAAGCTGAGGAAACGATAGGCTTTAATACTCAGAATATCAAGCAAAATAGTTCAGTAACAATTGAGTCTAGAGCAGTGATTCTCAAACTTCCCTTCCCACTCACATCTCACCTTAAGCAATTCCTTACTAATCACAGAGCACTTAAGGCATAGGGATTACTTAAAGTGGGATGTGAGTGGAATGACAATGGTTGAAAACCACTGTCCTGAAGCTTCTGCAGATGGGGCAGGTAGGTGGCAGGCTCCCTCTGACACTTGCACTGGACTTCCCTGTGCCCCCAAGGCACAGACCCCAGGTTCTCAGTGTCTTGCTGAGTGCTCCTCCTCTTCAAGCAGTTTTCGGCTAGGATCCCAAGGACGCGGTGTGATTTTCAGGAAGGCTGTGGAACATTCTCAATCGTAACCTCTGCTCCCCCACAATGCTAGTCTTACCATGACAAAACAGACATGATGCATGGGCTTGTATCTGGTCTAAGAGACGGCACCCTCAGAGCATCTTAAAAAGGGTGGAGTGGTCTGCAAGGGGGTGACAGCAGGGTTGCAGGGCCTGCCTTGTACTTATCACAGTATTGCTTCTGAAATCATCTTTTTACATCCACATTCATTGAATTTAATATAAATGCCAAGAAGAATGTTCCCATTGTTGGGGAAGCCCAGAACAAAGGGTCATAGTCTTACAGTAAGGAATAAGTGATCTGGGATCTGTTTACCATCTTCCGGTTTCAGTCATGACCTTCCTCCCAGACCTTTTGTTGTCTCTTCTCATCACCTGCCAGCCTCTGTCACACTCTCCACCCCTTCCCTGCCTGGCTCCACCAGTCCTTCAACCCCTCCATCTATCCTTTTCCAGATCCTGCCTCACCACCCTCCCCCATCACCTCTTTATACTGGCTATTCCACCCCCCCCCCCCCCCCACTTCACGTTCTTGGTCCTGATAAGTCCCTTCAGCAGCTCACTTTTTTTTAAATGGCCTTGAGAAGGCGGTGGTGAACCATCCCCAAGATCCGCCCCCCATCCTTTTAGTGAGAATGTTGACAGTCACGATGACACGCTGCACCCTTCTCTACATCGGAGAGACTGGGCACAGACTGAGAGATCGCTTCACTCTGTTCACATCAGTGACAGGGATCTCCCAGAGGCCAACCACTTCAATTCTGCGCCCCACTCCCATGCTCACTTGTCTGTCCATGCCCTTATGTTCTATCCCACTAAGTAAGTTGCAGGAACAACACTTGATTTTCCATCTGAAAACTCTAACCAAATGCCATCAACACTAAATTCTCTGGTCTCTACTGGCCTACTCTCTGCTCTCCCTCCCTTCCCTTTCCCTCTGTCTTCTTTCCTCCAGATCTCCACCCCCTTTCCTCTCCATTCACATAGCCATCCCCCCCTCCCCATTTGCTGCTGTCCCCTCCTTCCCTTATCCACCTATTACCTCCTGCCTTTGAGACCATGCCCCTCCCCCTGACCCTCACTCCCACAATCATTTGGCTGCCTGCCTACATTTTGTTCGTACCTTGAAGAACAAAGGCCCGAAACAATGATCACTGCTGGTGGCACAGGTCCCCTGGGTTAGAAGGAGTTAAAACAATATCTTTCAATCCAAGGCAATGAACATTGGCAGATGTCACCAAAGCACCACCAGCTATTTGTGGAGACATTTTAACTCAGGAGTCACTGGAAGAGGGACTGGAGTTTATGTTACATCCCCCCCACCACCCCCAAAGATATGTAGAAGCAGACTGATCCAATAGTACCCCTGACATCTAAAGATTAGTAACACACCACTGATCTTACTGACCAAGCCCTTTGTGCCAATCATTGGACGTATCATCCATTCACTTGCTCATGGTGTCCCAACGAGAAGATCAGTCATACTGTCCTTGTTGGACAGTATTAGTGGTGAAGCGCAATGGGTGGTTTTAGCCACTGACGACCTTTCCCTGGACAACATTCAACAAAATGCTGAAGTGGCTGGAAATTCAAAGCAAATAGGAATTCTTCGTTGAATACCCACATTCTCTTTGCCGCTTCAAGCTTGAGCTTCATGTAGCCAACCATTTCAATTCCCCCAATTATTCCGACTATGAAGTGTCTGGCCTCGACCGTTTGATACACTAGACGATGAAGACTTTGCTTTCTGAACACTTTTTCGTGGGCTGCTGATCACGAAAATCATATTAAAAATTTCCTATCACGTACTGCCTTTAGATTTAACCAATTTTTTATGATTTCCTGTCATATTTTAAGTCTACTTCAGGCATACAAAACCATAAAACGCAACGTGTCATTTTCTGTAAACACCCTTGGACTTCTTCCCTGCTGATCTGGGTGCAGTCAGTGTCGAACATGGTGAAAGGTTTCACCAGGAAAAGCAGGAATCCATCAGTGCCGGCCGACTATTGTTGGACACTGACATGAGAGGCATCAGATGCTGAGTACAAACAAAATTCAGCAGCAAAACATTTTTAGCCCAGTTAAGCGAGTGCAACGTGCCAGCATCATTATGCGATTAAACGTGCTAAATTCAATTAAGGTTAATTTAATGTTTCTCCCAGTTCCTACATGATAGAGCAAATCTGAAATTATCTTTATGTTCCTCTTGAAGTTGTCTATTATAATCTCCATTTTTTTTTCTTTCAGGAAACAACCCTTTTGAAAACAATGTGTTGTCCAGGGTTATCAGGGGCCAAGTCTGCAACCAGTTAGTTACAATTATTGGGCTTCAAAAGGTCTGACACAGACCACCACCTGAATTGATCAGATCGCAGTCCTGCTGATTAACAGCAAACAAATCCCAAGAGAAGGGCTAAAATCCCAACAGTTCCGAAATATTTGCCTTTCCGGCTCAGGGGGATGATCTAACTAGTTCATTTAGTTCTGAATCAGCAGTGGCAGGGCATTTCAAGCCCTCAAAATCATTTATATTTGAGGCTGCAAATTTTTAAAAAAATATCGTCCACATTTTTTTGCGCTGTGCCATTTTTGCTGATAGTAAATCTTTGCCTGACTATAGGATATTTCCTGCTTTATTGCACGACAATAAAATGATCGGTTGAACAGCAACATGACTCAGCGTCTGGGGCATCACAGCTTCTGCAAGAATACTATCTGTGGTGCGGGTAATAAGAGGGGTCCGTTTCCTCACCTTGTGTGGACGTCCTTTCTGCCGCACTGCTCTGCTCGTATCCGGGCCAGCCGCCAGAGTGACACATTGAGGACCCTCTGCTTCCTTCCCGCTTGTTCCCTGCAGACACCAGCCACAACCCAAAGCAGCAAAACTCAGAGATTTGTTCTCCGAAGCAGTGGCAGAAAGTGTCTCAGTGGATTTCTGCCGTGGGTTCATGTTGCCCGGTCCTGTGCATGCCCGCCAGGCTGGGATCTCCACTTGCCCCACTGCTCTCTCAGCCATCATCCACCCCTTTCTCTGCCACTGTTAATGAAACATCTGAAGGCTCGCCTGCTGCTTCTATGCAGAGCCTGATACTATTAAACCGCAGCTGCTTCAAAATGGGCAGTGATGTTACGAGTTCCCAGCACAGCAGCTACACAGCACTGAAACCAATCAATCAAGCCAGCACTTAGAGACAAATTGGCCCTCGGGTACCTTCGCCTCCCACTGCACAGACACCCACGCACACACACACTATTTCCTCCCCCCCCCCACACACACACACTTACCCACGCATACTATCCCCCAAACACACACAATCCCACAGGCACACTATCCCCCACAGATACACTATCCCACACCCACACAATCCCCCAGAGACACACTATCCCACACTCATCCACCCACACACACACATTATCCCACACAGACACACTCACCCACCCACACTGACACATTCATCTGTGTGCAAATCCAGCCCCACACGATACACACCTCAGACAACCATGCACAGACAGACAATCATACAGATGCATTGCCCCCCCCCCCCCCACACACACACACACACACACACAGAGGTTTGGACTCCTCCCCCTCCTATTCTTACCACAATCTTTTATACAGATGCCCGCCTGCTCACACCTTGAAGAAGGGCTCAGGCCTGAAACGTCAGTAATATATCTTTACCTCCTATGGATGCTGCAAGACCAGCCAATTTCATACCTAGTCACACGCTAAATGATGTAGACATACCCTCACATGCACTGTCTCACAGACACTGATGCACATTCAGACATATGCAGGTCCACATCCACAAACTCACTGATGCAGTCAAACAGTCTCACACACACAAATACACACACATTGTTGGCCTAAAAAGTATTATTAAGCAGGCAAATTGTCATTGAGGATATTCAATTGCACTGAAACTGACAGAATGGTTACAAAAAAGGATAACCTGCACCACACTCCAAGGCCATTGGCATTAATCCAGATTGCCTGTCCACCAGGAGAGTCTGGAATCCTACACCTTCCTGCTTCTGCACCCTCCTCCATTCAACGCACTCTCAGAACTTAAGCACTCCTCCAGTCTGGCCTCTCGCAAATCAATAGCCAAAACCCCTGGAATAGATGAACAAAGGCTTACTCTCAGAAATCTATCTCAAAGAAGGTTAAAAAGGAACCGCTCACTAAACTTCTCCCCTCCAGACCTGTGTTCAGTGCCTGTGAAGTCACTCCTTCACATCATCTCTCTGATTGGAGTTGAGGTGGAGAACTGCCGACTAAAGTTGTAAAATTTGCTAAAGCTTCTTACCAAACACAACATATTCTGTGGTTCCTGAGGAATGCTGTTGTTGTTATTAAAAATGCGATGCTGGAGAAACTCAGCTAGTCAAAGAGTGTCCTTTATTTAGCAAAGATAAAGATACAGAACCAACGCTTGGGGCCTGAGCCCTTCATTAAGTTATGAGCAAAATGTAGGTAGGCGTCCGAACCTTGGTTAGGTTTCTTTATCTTCTCTACATAAAAGACACTGTTTGACCTGCTGAGTTTCTCCAGCATCATGTTTTTACTTCAATCGTGGGGAGGACCTTCATCTCCTAAAGTGACAAGAAGATAAACATGATTAGACTTAAATATGTAGAAGTGGACGACACGACTTTTCTTTGTGGATTTTATTTTCTTGTATTTTGTATGTTTAATATTTATTGGTTTTTAGGGGGGGTGGGAAGGGAGGGGGGAGGGAAGGGAAGGGGGAGAAAAAAGAAAAAAATGTCACTGTGTATATTTAATGAAGAAGATTTGTATATATCGCTGTTGATATGGTTCATAGTGCAATAAATAAAAAGTTACAAAACAAAAACCATGGGGTGTGCAGACTTTCATGTTTTACTCCCATGTTTTTATTATTTTTTCTGCTCTTATGCAGGACAACTGGCTACTAATTAATTTCAGATTTATTGTCAGAGAACATACATGACATGACATACAACCCTGAGATTCCTTTTCCTGCGGACGCGGCAGAATCACCACTTAATGGTAGTGCAAAAAATAACTGTACTCAACATACATGTAAACAAATAAAGAACTGTAAACAGATAATGAAATTTAAACCCACGGACTGTGCAATATAGGGAGAATAACATAATTAATTAATAAGTAAGAATCCTTACATGAGTCCCTGATTGAGTTTGTTGTTGGCAGCTGGTCCTGTGTCCAAATGCAGATGGAGTGGGTAGGCAACATTGAGATGAATATTCATGGAATGACAGAAGCACAATGCTGGCAAAACTCAGCAGGTCAAGCACGCCGATCAACGAATGATACGTCGGTTATGTATTTTTTTCTTTTGCTATATCAAGGACAAACTGTGGTATCTGCGGACTTTTGTGTTTTACATTCATGGGATGGTATTTAGTGCAGAAATGCATGTGGTTATAAAATGGTATCGATGGGTTGGGTGAAGGAAGCTTAACAGACTTGTGCACAATCCCAGCCCCTTTCCCCTTCCATTTCCATTAACCCCAGTGTCAGCCCTGTCCTCTTCCCTCCTGTCTTTACCCCTCTCCTTTGCAAACCCCTCCACCCGGAAATTCTCCTCAGACACTGCAAGTCATTTGGGCTACTTCTGCTGAATTAACTCATTTTTGATTTGGCTACAGCCACCTCCTTGAGTGTTATCGTTTAATTTGACCTCCCTCCACACCGCTCACACAGACCACCTCCTCAGAGAAACTGCAAACCCTCCCCCTCAGACCTCAAACCCCCCCCTCACTTCTGGCCCATCTCAACACCTCACTCGGACACCAATCTCCCCACTTCTCTAGGTCCCCAACCCTCCCCTTGCTCGTACACCACCCCTCCACCTCATTCGGACCCCAACTTCTCACCCCCCTCTCTCCCCCCCCCCCCACAGCATGGACTCCAGCGAGAAAAAAGAGTTCTGGAACCCAAGAACTGTAGACCAATCAATCCAATATTGGATGAGGGTCCCAATGCAAAACATTGACTGAGTTCCTCCAGCATCTTATTGCTTGCTCAAGATCCCAGCATCTGCAGTATTTTTCTAATCCTAGATTGCTGTTCTAATCATCCAATTGGGCCAGTACTTTAGAAGCTGCTGCTTCTCCACACTCAGCCTTCAGGCATGTAAGCCCCCACTGCAATTCGCCTATCGTCACAATCGCTCCATGGCGGACATAATATCACTGGTTCTCCACTCAGCTCTGGGTCACCAACAAAACTGCAACATACACACGGCTGCACTTCATCGATTAAAATCCAGCCTTCAATACCATTATTCCCTCAGTACTGGTCAACAAGCTCCAAACTCTGGGCCTTTGCAACTGGATCATCAAATTCCTCATTGGACGAACACAGTCGGTACGAATTGGAAACAATGTCTCCTCCTCACTGACGATCAACACAGGTGAACCTCAATGATGTGTGTTTAGCCCACTGCTCTCCTCACTCTACACCCATGACTGTGTGGCCAGGCATAATTCAAATTTGCTGATGAGACCACGGTCGTCGGCAGAATCACAAACAACAATAAGGAGGGAGATAGATCAGCTCGTTGAGTGGTGTCAAACCAACAACCTTGCAGAGGTGATGCTTTAAAAAAAATTAACAGCCTTTATCCTCAAGGACCCCCACCATCCAGGCCAGGCCCTCTTCACTCAGCTACCATTGGGGAAAAGGAACAGGAGCCTGAAGATGAGCACCACTGGCACATGGACAACGTCTTCCCCTCTGCCATCAGATCCCTGAATGATCAATGAACCACTGACACTGCCTCATTTTGACTTTTTCTTGCACTATTTTCATTTATTTCATGAGGTTGTTTATATAAATATTTGCCCTGTGACGCTGCCGCAAAACAACAAATTTTGTAACGTGTTCATGACAATAAATTCTAATTATGATCCTGGGGTACTCGCTCTATTCTATCCACCAGCAAACACTAACACAAGAGTCTTCCCATCTTAGGACAGCTAGCACCTCAGAAGGAAAACCTGTGATTGGAGCAGCAGGGTTAGTCCAGCGGTTAGCACAATGCTCTTACAGCGCCAGCGACCTGGGTTTGAATCTGGAACCGTCTGTAAGGGTTTGTATGTTCTCCCCATGTCTGCATGGGTTTTCCCCGGGGTGCTCTGGGTTTCCCCCACTGCTCAAAATGTACTGGGGATTGTAGGTTAATTGGGCTGCACAGGTTTGTGGGCCAGAAGGGTCTGTTACTGTACTGTTTGCCTAAATTCAAAAAATTTAACTGGGAGTCGCACTGAAGCCAAATTATTCACTACCTGAGATGACAACAGTTCCAAGGAATGTGGGACGTGCTTGAATTGTTGAATATCTAAAGCGACCACACAAAACGGTCTCATAATGCAATAACAATGTAAGCTATCCGGCACTTCAACCTTCTTCAAGAGATACAGCTCATCAGTAACAGTTCCTTCTGGCTAACAAGTCCATGTCACCCAAATACACCCATGTGAAAAATTAACTGGCTAACCCTGTATGTTTTTGGAATGGTGGGAGGAAGCCCACGCAGACACGGGGAGGATGTACAAACTCCTTGTAGAGGGCGTCAAAAGAATCAAAGGCTTGTTGATCCAAACCAAGGCTTTTATTAACTCGAAGATTGGAGTGTATCGCATGTAGGTCGACCAGTCCAGAATGACCTGGTCTGGCTAGGAGCAATCCTTTAAGACCTGCCAGTAGGTGTGGCTACGCTCTCAGCCAATCACAGTCATCCTACACTACAATCTGTACACATTGGTGATAGAATCTATACTATCACACTCCTTACAGACAGCGCGGGATTCTAACCCGGGTCACTGGCAAAGTAATGGCGTTGTGCTGTCATTCATTAAGATTGTGGCTGATCTTCTACCTCTGCTCCATTGTCAGTAAAACCCCTGATTCACTTATTATTTTAAATGTAAGGATACTGTAAAACCCCCTGGTATCTGGCACCTATGGAGATTGGTAGATGCTGGATAAGTGAATGTTCCTGTTGCTTGAGGATGTTGTCTGGATGGGCGAACTAACAGCAAGCCACACCAATTATAACCATATAACCATTTACGGAGCGGAAACGGGCCATGTTGGCCTTTCGAGTCCACACCGGTTCACTGATTTTGTGCGCCCTCTTCAGGCTTTGGTCTGTTATTTCACCCATTTATTTTATCTTTTTTTTGCCGGTTGTTTGAATTCCAGATAACAGGGGTTTTACTGTCCAGCATGGCAACAGTCCTTTACAGCCCCAAGCCCACCCTTCCCAAATACACTCATGTGATTAATTAACCTACTAACCCCATACGTCTATGGAACATGGGAGGAAACTCACGGAGACACAGGGAGGACATACAAACTCCTTACAGACAATGCCTGATTTGAACCCTGGCCACTGGCGTTGTGTTAACCACTACACGAAACATGGTAACAGACCTTTACAGCCCCAAGCCCGCCCTTCCCAAATACACTCATGTGATTAATTAACCTACTAAACCCATACGTCTATGGAACATGGGATGAAACTCACGCAGACACAGGGAGGACACACAAACTCCTTACAGACAATGCCTGATTTGAACCCTGGCCACTGGCGTTGTGTTAAAGTGATGCTCTCATGTGCCACTGAATGACTGATCCTCTACGGGTAAACTTGTACCACTCTCTGAATGAAGAAAAACCTCATGTCAGTTCTGCATCATCTGCCCCATATTCTGAGCTGGTGAACATGGGGTCTGCAGACGGAGGTCAAACACCTTTCCTGCTGAGACCTCCTTGCAAGTTTTAATCCTGGGCTGCCTGCTGCAGATAGCAAAGAGGTGGGGTGAGACGGCAGGGGGAGTGGATGCTATGAGCAGGGCGAGTAGATGAATGGCCCACCGTGAGATGGCCTCACTTGTCAAACAAGTGGTTGTTCCCCATGGAACAAATACATTTTTAAAAATCCCAAATATTCCAGGAACTATCACCAGGAATGTGTTGCCTGAATCTTTTCTTTTGTTCACTTGACAAAGAAAAAAAACTGATCAATATTAATGATTAAGTTTGGAAGCTGAAAATCACATCAAACTGCATATTTCTGTTCAGAACCAGTGCATCTTGCCAAACCCTATAGCTAATGGGCATGGACATGGGTGTTGTTAATTGGAGAGATCAGTTGTCATGACATTGAACCAACCAATCAGCCTGCAGCAGAACATCAGAACACCACAGCCATCCAATCACAAAATGCAGGTGCTCAGGCTGCTGACTGGTTCTTGGTTGAAGATCTGCCCATTTGTTTTGATTGAAGTCTCCAGCCTGGCTGGATCGAAGGCTCTTGGAGGAAGGTTTGATGATGTAGTTGGCAGCCCGCATTTAGGGCTGGTCCCCAGCCTTGGTGTGGACCCAAGGACTGGAGGATCTGGCAGTTAAATGCATGTGGCACCAGCAGGGTGGGGCTACTGCTGTGCACTGCAGCTCAACCCTTGCTGAAGAACCTGCCAGGCATTGGGGTGAAATTATTGCTGTTCCTCAAAACAATGCAGTGCAAGGTTTAAAGAAAACCCTGCTCACCCTTTGCCTGGTTCACAACTAGACTTGCTCACCAATCAGAATTTGTCATGAAATTCAAGTCAAGTTTATTGTCATCTGATTGTACAAGTACAACCTGGCGAAATTCGAAATTCTCCGGTCCTCAGTGCAAAACTCACATACAGACAAATAATACACATGCAGGACAAGCATTCACATGTACAAATAAATATTGCTTCATGAATAGGAGTCTCCGATGGTTCATGTGAGCAGTTTCTTTGGTCATTCAGCATTCTCACTGCCCGTGGGAAGAAGCTGTTCCTCAGCCTGGCGGTGCTGGCTCTGATCCTCCTGGATCTCTTCCCTGACAGGAGCAGCTGAAAGATGCTGTGTGCAGGGTGGAAGGAGTCCTCAATGATTTTGTGTGTCCTCTTCAGAAACTGATCTTGGTAGATCACGTTGATGGGGGTGGGTGGGGAGGGGGGAAATGAAGACTCCAGTGATCCTCACTGCCACAGTTATAGCCCTGTTGATTGACCTCCAATCCAATACTCTGCAACTGTGATTTTCAAACTGCCCCACTTAACTCACATACCACTTTTAAGTATTCCCTATGCCATAGGTGCTCTGTGATTAGTAAGGGATTGCTTAAGGTGGGATGTGAGTCGGAAGAAAAAGGTTTGAAAACCATTGTTTTAACTCATTACGTGCACAGTTTCATAACTCCAAAGGAAATGGACCAATGACCATTTTTCTCAAGCAAAATATTTTAGTAACAATTGGATCTAGAGCAGTGATTCTCAACCTTCCCTTCCCACTCACATCCCACCTTAAGCAATCCCTTTCTAATCACAGAGCACCGATGGCCTAGGGATTACTTAAGTCGGAATGTGAATTTGGGGGGCAGTTTGAAAACAACTGGTCTACAACAACCATACCACACTGTGATGAACTGGGCCAGGACACTCTCGATAAAGCTCCTATATATGGTGGTCGGTATTTCCTGTTGTATCACGGTACTCAGTGACCTGCACCAACTTCTAGTGAAACCTAGACTTACACTTGCTTTCTTGTGATCTGGCTCTTCACAATTTCTGTACTTTTTTTGAATGCTTTTTCCTCATGGAAGCAGACCCTTTGGCCCCAATTCTTCATGTGATCAAATTATCTCCCAGAGCTAATCCCATTGACTTGAACTTGGCACATCACCCTCTAAGTCCTTCCTATCCAATTACCCATCTAAATGTCATTGTACCTGCCTCTATCTAGCAGCTCGTACCATATAACCCACCTCCCTGTGTACGACAATACAAAGTATACCCACTGGCAAACAGAAAAGTTTGGCAAACAAAATTAATGTTAATTGACAAAAGGGTACATCAGGGCAGCTGACTAAATGTTAGCATTTAAAATCTCCACACACACATTCAACATGTTCAGTAATACATTCCTGGAGGATTGTTGCAGCTGTTCCTTCTCCACAGCTTTAAACACGAGGTTGGATGTTCAGCTTGAAGAATGGGTACAATTTTCCATTGCGCTCAGCTCCCGATTATAGGAAGCTCCATCCCGTCAATACTTCATACCCACATCGTGACGACACAATTCCATATATTACTTTTACAACATTAAATCAGAGGGGTCAAATCTTGAACATCATCTGTCATGGCCGAAGTGACAAATCCCACTTTTATTCCAAAAACCTTTATGGATTCATATTTTATGATGTGTGAAATTTATACTGGTCAGGACTCAGAGTGTCAGTATTCGAGTTTGGACCATGTCCAACTTCAGGTGGGCAACTGATTCAAGTCTGATTTGACGTGGGTCATTTCACGCCACAGCTTGGTCTGGGTAGAAGGGCCTTGGGTGCTAAAAGCTTCCTGATCGAATTGGAGGTTTGGATCTGGAGCTCGTGTTGGCGGTGGATTGAACAGGAGTCTGTATGGTTGCAGAAGCTGGAAGCGAATCCATGGACACTCAGTGTCTCTGAAGGGACTCCCTATTGGTTCTCTTTCTCCTATTGTTAGGGGCATCGGGCAATGATCATGGTGACTCTGTTTGCCTTATGGCAGGCAAGAGTCGAAGTATATCATGTCGATTACATTTTAAGTATTACATGACAATAAAAGGAACCATGAAAAGGGAGCCTTGATATGAACAAGTTCCAGACATCAGTCTATGTTAATTTCAGCTCACCTTCATTACTGTTCAGGTTTATTCTCAACCCTCTCGGGTCAACCAGTCTAGAGCCTTTCTGTCACCAGGAGACTGAGGGGAAGCCCCTCAAACAGCAGAGGTGAGAGTTGACAAGATGCCACCATGGCAGCGATAGTGTAAATGGAAATTAATGTAACAATGGACAGTGATAGAAATTAAACTACGGGTAGGAAGAAACTTTAGAACAGTAAACTGAAATCTTGGTCTTCAACCAGCTTCCTGCTGTGCATTAATCTGCCCCAACCTGTTCAGTCCGTGCTTCATTCTATTTTAATGCTCACATCATCTCAGTGCTATTTTCAGTCAGAATGTACAGAGCAGCTTTCTTTCCCCCCCACCCCCCACAACAGCTATCATAATCTTGAATACTCCTACTGCAAGTCCGAAAATCCAGACTGCTCGGGGATTGGGTCAGTTCAGATCTTTCGGATTCTCAGGCAGTACTTTTAACATTCAAATTTAGGGAGGAATAAAGAGATGAACAGGGTTTGTAAATACGCATGCTATCGATGGTAAATGGAAAAAGTAGGACACAAAATTATCTTTTTCTTTAACATTTTTATTGATGTTTACATTATGCAAATTTGAACAGTTCCAGTTATACATCGCAATGTATAATTCAAAAGAAAAAAAAATTTTAAACCCTCATCATCCAAAACCCCTACTGTTAAGCAAGGTTAAAAGTTGACATGTAGGAATCAAGTGACAACGTGGAGATGGAGAGCACAGCACCAACACTTTAGAACAACCCAAATTCTTTAGGTTCTAGTAATAGTCCATGAGGAGGCCCCACATCTTTTGGATGTTAATATTTGACTCTTTAATGGCATATCTAATTTTTTCTAAACTTAAACACAATATCACTTCACCATTGTGTGCGTGTGTCCACGTGTAGGTGGAGTATAGTCTTTCCATTTAATCAAAATTGTACGTCTAGCCATCGATTAAATAAAAGATAAAATTCAGTTTTGAGTTGGAGTCAGTAAAACATCATCTTGAAATGATCTGAATTGAGCAATTAGAGGGCAAGGTTCAAATTTGAACTTGAGAATCACCGTTAATGTTTGAAAGATTTCTTTCCAAGATTTTTCTAAACTAGAGCAAGTCTAGAACATATGAACCAAAGAAGCATCACCAACTTTACATTTGTCACAGAGGATTTATAATAAAAATGAGGCAATTTAACTCTAGACATTTGTACTCTGTGAACCACTTTAAATGGCAACAGTGAAATGCTGGACAAAAGGAGGCAGGATTACAAATACTCAAGCACGATTGGGAACAGGATTTGAATCTTTCATTCTCGGATGAGGTGTGGGATTCTATGAGAGATTCAAATTCTGTTCCCAATCGTTCTTAATTTTAACTAAGCAGGCTATCCTTAAATCAAGCAAATCATTATAAATATGAGATATTAAACCTTGATGCAAAAATTGTAAATAAAAAATGATTTAGGATGTTTGCTTCATGGATTCATGGAAAGTCAGGGATCTGAGATTGATAAAAAATGTCTTAAAAATGAGTGTTTGGGACACATTATAGTGTTGTCACAGTTTGATTGCTCATTTCAAAGCTTGTTGCTGCTGTTCATCTGTGGCGCTTACACACACACAAGTCAGCTAAATTTTAAAAGTCTGAGAGTTTTTGAAGAGTTCAGATTCTCGGGTGGTCCAGATTTCTGGACTTCTACTGTATTACAACCCGAACCACAATGAAACTCCAACCAAAGATCTGTCTGCACACAACTGCCAATGTGAATATTTATCTTGTATCTCCCTGTGGTCATTTAAATTTATATTTACTGGTGTATTTCATTGACTTGTGTGGCTGCTGCATGGATTTCATTGTGTGCACATTGTACATTTATGACAAATACTGTCATGAAGGAGAATGCTTGTAAAAAAAAAAAATCAGACCAGTCTTTAAACTTATGAAAGGGTCAGTGGCCATTGAATCACTCCAGCCTAGTTCCACCTGCAAGCTCTGGCTCTGAAGCCCTCATGGGGCTACAGCAGTGTTCTTTCCTTAAACGCTGGTGCCCCAACACCCTCAGAGTGGACAATTAAATTCCTAGTCCCCTTCAACCAGACCAGCAAGTTAAAAGGGATTATGATTTGCCACCACATGGGCAAGACCAAATCTAGAGACTTTCAATGGAAATCCGTAATAAACCCACAAAGAAATTCTGGAGAGACTTATTCATCCAGAGAGTAGAGCGAATAGGGAATTATTGCCAAAGGGAGGGGCCAGTGTGTTATAGAAGCTGGAGGAGAATGTTGCTGGGCATTGTAAGAAGGAATCCCATGCACAGTAAAGAAAAATCACTAGGTTAGATTATTTCCTTTGGTGCTGGAGAAAGAGCCTCTGTGAAATATGGAAAGGGAGTCACACATGACATCCCTCCCATTTCCTGGTTTCACCCTGCTGTGAACTCCTTGCTCTGTGGGCCATGTGTCGTACACAGCATTCAAAGCCTACATCCTGCAGGAAAGGGAACAAGGGAAATACCATCAAGGGAGCTATATCTTGAAAGCTTGCCAGTGGACGAGAAGCTGCACCTCAGCACACTGACAGCTTGCCTGCTAAACTTCACAATAAACACAACAAAAGCCATGAGTTGGTCATTACCACATTGTTTCCAGGAGGTGGCTGTGTACATAGGCCACGTGTTCTACATTGCAGAAACAATTACACTTCAAAAAGTACATTGACGGTAATGTGCTTTGGAATGGTCTAAAATTGTGAAAAGCACCATAGAAATTCAGGTCATTATTTTTTTCCAAAAAGGACAACCAGATTTCTGTTTTCATGGAACATTCTTCCAATTCCTTGTTGAGGGAAATACATCCAGACAGAGAATTTGAAGGAGCCATTCATGCTCGTTTCATGGAGCATCATTAAAGGAGGTTCTTTGTAGCAGCTTTCAAAGCAACTGCTCTAAATATATTAATAGTCTTCTTCAAGCAGTGATACTGCTCTCAGAAGTGACCTCTACTGGCTAGTTCTTCTTTCTTTGGCTTGGCTTCGCGGACGAAGATTTATGGAGGGGGTAAAAAGTCCACGTCAGCTGCAGGCTCGTTTGTGGCTGACCAGTCCATGCGGGACAGGCAGACACGATTGCAGCGGTTGCAAGGGAAAATTGGTTGGTTGGGGTTGGGTGTTGGGTTTTTCCTCCTTTGCCTTTTGTCAGTGAGGTGGGCTCTGCGGTCTTCTTCAAAGGAGGCTGCTGCCCGCCAAACTGTGAGGCGCCAAGATGCACGGTTTGAGGCGTTATCAGCCCACTGGCGGTGGTCAATGTGGCAGGCACCAAGAGATTTCTTTAGGCAGTCCTTGTACCTTTTCTTTGGTGCACCTCTGTCACGGTAGCCAGTGGAGAGCTCGCCATATAATACGATCTTGGGAAGGCGATGGTCCTCCATTCTGGAGACGTGACCCATCCAGCGCAGCTGGATCTTCAGTAGCGTGGACTCGATGCTGTCGACCTCTGCCATCTCGAGTACCTCGACGTTAGGGGTGTGAGCGCTCCAATGGATGTTGAGGATGGAGCGGAGACAACGCTGGTGGAAGCGTTCTAGGAGCCGTAGGTGGTGCCGGTAGAGGACCCATGATTCGGAGCCGAACAGGAGTGTGGGTATGACAACGGCTCTGTATACGCTTATCTTTGTGAGGTTTTTCTGGCTAGTTATACTGCATATAAAAGTATACCTCAAGCATTACATCCACGAAGAATATTTTTTCCATAGTTTTATTTAAGATGGAACTTGACCTCGAGGCAAATACTGAATACATTGACTATGAGAAGTAGTCTGGACATTTTGATCAAAAACTGGAATCAATACCAGGACATCAGTCCAGAGCAAAATTCATAGAATGCGACACAAGAGTCTGACAGTTAATACTTTTTTTTTAAAAAAATACCCATTGGAAGTGCTCACAAAATGTTTTCCCCATATACAAATACTGTACTTTCAGGTGGAATTCAGAGCAGATTTCTAGACTTTAGCACAGGTTTTAAATGTAATCAGCAAAGCAGAAACATGAAAATACAAGGTGGTATGGAGCTAAGCTTACAACTTATGCCCCAGGGGAGATTAGCTATTTCAGTACAGGTGCTCCCGGTCTTACTAACACACTGTACACACAAACAAGCCTCTGCCTCTTGTTCCCTACCATGTTGTTCAGGTGCCTGCTGACATTCACTCAAACCTTGATGAAGGGTTCAAGTCCAAAACGTTGGTTGTGTATCTTTATCTTTGCTACATAAAGTACACTAACTAGTCGAGTTTCCCCAGCATTTTTACAAACAAGCCTTTGGGAGGCCAGTGGAATGGATGGACATGGATTAGTTGGCTGCTGCAGTGCTGAAGGCATCTCCTGGTCAACAAGAGCAGGGCATTTCTGGATGCCTTGTCTCCCCCACCCTCAAGCCTCAGCGGAGCAGGTTGAGAGTGCTAAGCAGAGTCCGAGGCCAGCTCACTCTCCACTTATAGCTGTTTCTCTCACCCTCTCCCACACTGCTTATGTTCATTTCCAACAATGCAAACAGATTGGGGTACAAACAGTTCCCTTTCATAACCTGGGACTTCCTGTGACTGGAAGGTTTAAAACAATGTTTGGGCACCTTCTTTGCTGTGATTTTTGTGCAACATTTGTTTATATTGCATTTTTCTTGCTTTATCAGTTTTATATTTTTAGAAATAGGTTCTGCTTCTTCCATTCATTAAACAGTTATTTGAATAAATTAATTTATTTGCTGTTCAAACAAATGTTTGGCAACATCACAAGCACAAAGACTTGGTTCCATTTCTTAGATCCAAAGAACCCAAGTTTTGTGAAAGATAACAGCTGTCACCCTGTAACGTCACTCCAACACTTGCTAAATTTTAAGAATACATTGGATGGGAGATGTCTGGAGGGTTATGGAATAGGTGCAGGTCAGTGGGACTAGCGGAGTGATGGCTTGTTTTCTGTGCTGTAGTGTTCTATCATATCCCCAGTGCTTCATTTCCACCTCTCCTTCAGTCTATTTCCCTAACTGGTTTTCACCGACAGCGACTCCTCCACATTGCTTGGAGCATTTACTGTGTTCACTGTATTACAGCAAATTTAAATGTAGACATACAGCATGGTAACAGGTCGTGCAAATGACACTCCATTGACCTCCAACCCCTGGTGTTTTTAACAGTGGGAGGAAACCAGAGCCCGGAGGGGAAACCCACACAGACATGGGGAGAATGAACAAACTCCTTACAGACAGCGCAGGATTCGAACCCGGGTCCCAATCGCTGGCGCGGTTACAGTGTAATGCTATTCTCTACACCAACCGTGCCACCCTTAACATGATCAAGTTTAATTTAAAAATGGGCCACAATGCAAAAGACATGTTGTGTCAGTATGTTTAATGGCACAAAAAAGTTATGGTACTAATTTTACAATAATTCAAATACGTAATACAAAGTACCGTCTAGATAAATGTCAGGTATATTGATTATCACTTTGGCTCAGTTCAATTCAACAGATTTTTGAAAATCTGCCCCCAGTTCAAAATAAAGAAATTATTTTTTTAATTGTTATATTTTTTTCATTAATATTTATGCTGGAGATGAGACAAGGTGCAAAATGTAGGTTACTATTTAATCAACATACAAGTAACCTGTACTTTTTAGAGGTGTAGGTCAGGTAAATGTTTGTGAGGCTAAAAAATTAAAGTATGGTCATTTCTGCTTATATGTTGGTTGAGGGACAAGAGGAATTAATCCAACATCATAAAGCTTTGATCCTTCCATTACATTTTAAGTGCAATTTAAAATGAGGAGTGTTCATCCCGATCTCCTCCTCCTGTTGAAAACAACCGAGATGGCAGAATTTTTATTGCATGCAGTTTACTAACCCTTACAAATTTCAGACCCAATCTGATATGCCTGAGACTGATCTTGGAAGCTAAGCAGGCTCAGGCCTGGTCAGTACTTGGAGGGGAGACCGTCTACGAAGAGTGGGTGTTGTAGGTTTCTGTGAGGGGCTCTGGACAAAGTGGCGACTCTGTCTGCCTTACATTAGACAAGAGTTAAAGAATTTCATGTATGTTACATTCTAAATGTAGTGACAATAATGGAACCTTTATATACGCAGATAAGCAACTATGGTGCAGTGCCAAAAGAAGAATTCTTACTGCACAGTGCAATATCTACAGGAGAAGTGGCAAATTGCTTCAATCAGGACCCTCCCTCAATATGCCGTATGCATATAAGTGACTTACTTTGTGAATTGTTTTGTCATATTACATATTAATATTGTCTGTAATATTACATCATTTATCAATTTTAATTTCTGAAAATGCATGTTTCAATATATCCTGAGCTTCTGCTTTAATTAGAAAAAGCATCAAACAACTGAGAATTTGTCATGCATAATATTAGCACAAAGTAAGAGTGATTCTCTGCTAAATTACCCTCTCCTTCAATTAAAGGAAATTTAAAACAAACTGTCCAGATCTTCAAAGCTGGAAATGGAAGGAAAACAGAATACACTGGAAAACTTCATTCAACTTCAACAGGATATAGACATGGATGTCTTTCTTTGCAAAACAAGCAACATTTCAAACTAATATTTTCTACAATAAGGCGTCATTTACTAAATGTAAATCAGAAGATGGACAATTTTGGAAGAATTTAAGCAAATTCACTTCATTTTATATTTTACTTGTCTTTCTTTCACAAAAAAACTTCATAAAAATGATTTTTCACACTTTGTTCCTTTCCTAGTCAATACACTCTAAAAATATTTGCCATTATGTTATGAGTTAGCTGAAAGAGGTTTATGGGTGGAATTTGTCAATATCCAGAGTCAACTGCGTTAGAACAGGAAGCAGTTCTTCATCACATCTTCAATCTCAAATTAGCCCCCACACACCAATATTCAATTCTAAGCAGACCTGTTAAATCAGTGAAGAATTTTTTTCCCCCCTGAAGAGAGATACTGCATGGTAACAGGCCCTTCGGCTCACGAGTTCATCGAACAAATACACTGATTAAAGCCCATACGGTTTTGAAGGGTGAGGAGAAACTGGAGGTTCTGGAGGAAACCCACGCAAATCACGGGGAGAACGTAGAAACTCCTTACAGTCAACTGAGATGCTGCTGCTGTTGTAGTGTTGAGCTAACTGCTTCACTTGAGGCCAACTTTGTGCCACAGCTGCCAACACTTTGGGAGCTGGACTAAGATTGCTTGAACTCACTTGGGATGGCCAAGAAAAAAAATGGATCTGCTTGTCCCATCAGAATTAGCTGTTACCATACACAAAAAGTCAACATCTCAAGCTTCACTCTAAATACTATCCAAACAGAAGTTCAAAAACAAACAACTATAAGCAACCTTGAAGGGTTACAGAAAACTTTAAAAAAAAATGCATACAAGGAAAGAGGTGTGTAAATTGGGACAAGAAGCAGACAGAGCCTCAAGATTCAGGGCAGTAGATTTAGAACGGAGATGAGAGGGTGGTGAATCTGTAGAATTCTCTGCCCATTGAAGCAGTGGAGGCAACCCTCAGTAAATTTATTTTATGACAAGGTTGGATAAATTTTTACGTATTAGGGGAATTAAGGGATCTGAGGTAAAGGCAGGTAGGTGAAGATCATCGGATCAGCCATGATCTCATTGAATGGCAAAGCAGGCTTGACGGGCTGAATGACCAACAGCGGCTTATGTTCTTAGGATAAGTTAGTGGAACAAGATGTAACAGACCAATGAAAATAATCATTATAGTCCATGGAATGCACTGCTCACATCCTCAGGTTATGGTTAGCTTTCTTCTTTCTACCTACCAGACAATTCAGAAATTTGACTTTTTTTTGGTACAATGAGCAGTCTGGGATGACTTGCCAAATCTTAGCCGGGCTGTTGCAACTGGTCTCAATACTTGATGGAAATGGAGTGGGAAGGGAGGGGGGAAAAAGGGGAGAAAATGACACTGTGTATATTCAAGAGGGAAATGTTTAAGTGTATTTTGGTCAATATGGTTCATAGTGTGAAAAATTAAAAAAATTTAAAAAAAATACTTGATGGAAATAGGATCTATTAGGGAAGAAATCAGCTCATTTTTTTTTCCCCCTATGAGCCCTGTCAGGAAGCATCAGTTGAAATAGGATGGAATTCAGCATGGTCAACAAAGTGTGCTCAAGTTGGACACAAACTGTCAATATTCAGAGGTAAAAAAATTAATTCTGCAATGAACCAGAATTCAGTGATGAATTGGACACCAAAGACAAAGAACTCTGCTCTGATAAATAGAATCAGAGCCAAATTGTATGGCTGCCCTCCTCGCGAGCATCAAGCAGGTAATATCAGAGAATGTGAAGAAAACAGAGGTGTCTGGGTAGGTGAGAGAAAACAACAGACAAAGAATATAATGCCAATAATTACAATCAATAAAGCAAATCTATCTGGAATAACTTCAATAGCAACACATTGATTTCTTAGTTCAAATATCTAATGTTGTTTGAGATTGTAAATCTTAAAACACGAGACTGCGAAACCTACTGCAGTTCAGTTGGTTCAATGCTGCTGAGCACAATTCTTAATTTTCCTCACCCATCCGACACCTTATGCTGTGCATCTATTGTGCTAACACATAACCTCATCTAAATGATGCATGAAACAGATGCCACAAGGGTGTTTGCTGGTGAATCCATTTCACACTGATGCAAACCATTACAGAACATCAGGGCTCCTGTGTCTAGCACATAGCTCGCTTAACCATCAGAGAGAGAGGATTCCATTTGATGCTTAGGCAAGCATTTTCTACAACGTAACAAGGGGAAATAGGTAATGAGGTGGGATGTCTTGTGCTTGAGATGGGTACTTTTCTTCCTCCAATTCAAATGCACTGATGGAACAGCCACACACTTTCACAGGCCATGTTTAAATCTGAATCTGGTTCAGAAGGTGCTGGATGAGGAGGTTGTCAGTCTTTTCCCAATGTAGATCCTAAAACACAGGTTAGCAAACTATGATTCTCTCGACGAAATTTTCACTCACAGAATGAAAATGACATCTTAAAATTTAACTTGTTATGTTACATTATAAACAAAAGTGTAACTTTATTCAACCCCAATTGAACTTTGAGATTTGGTCCGAGCATTCCACCTTTAATTCATGCAGCCACCAAATTTGGCAGATCTCCACTGCGTCCTTATAAAACATTTTAATAAATTTGAAATATTTTCATGCACTTATCTTGCACTTGGATAAGTCTTTCACAAAAATTAAATGTTGCGTATCTTTATCTTGAAGAGGAGCTTACTGAAACTGGTTTATAATGGTTTTATTCTTCAATAAAAATGAATTCTAACAATTAAAATCATCTAAATACATACGTAAAAGATGTCACTGTAAATACATTCAAAACATGATGCCTCATTGAAATTTGGTAATATCTCAATGAGATAAACCTGTATTTGTAACCAACCACAACTTTGAACAAAAAAAATGAGAAGTGCAACACAAGTCAGACAGCTTGAATAATCCGCAGAGTTCTGCACATATTAAAGGAATGAAACGATTACACTGGAGAATCTGCAGAGAATAATTACAAGGATGGTTTTGAGAGTGGAAATTTACATCTAGATTATTTAAACCAAGGTTATTTTGTTTTAAATGGAACAACAAAGGCTGAGAGGAGACCATCAGAGGTGTGTAAATATTATGAGGGACACAGATAGAGTTAAATAGGACTTTTCACCACTGTGTCAAGCTGGAGCTGATCAATATGCTCTCAGTCTAAAACTACTGTCATCGGAGCATATTCTGAAGATATTGGAGTAATGTTCCGGACTTGACCATGAGCCTTGCCAAAGTGCAGTTAAAGCAAGAGCTCAAATTTTTCAGCCATGGTTTGGTGTAAAAGGAAACAATTTAAATCTTTTGAACCTGCTGCCAAGGAAATAATCAGGAGGCATACATTTGAAGTAATTGGTGAAAAGTCTGAAGGAAAATGAGGAAAAAAAAGTTTTCAGAAGGAGGATCTTGCGACCTGAAAGGGTGAAAACTCTGATCACATTAAAAAGTGTATCGATGAATAGAGCTGTGACTTGCAATTGTGGATCAAGGTGAATTTGGCTGGGCTGCTCTTCATCAACCAAAGTAATAATGGAACTTCTCCTGCATCATAATTTTTTTTATATAATTCTATGAATTCATAAATAATGATGCAGGGAAGTAGAAGAGGAATTGGGGACAAAATATTAAAGAGAGCAAAAGATTTATTAAATTGTTTCATTTTACACCAAACCATGGCTGAAAAATTTGAGCTCTTGCTTTAACTGTACTTTGACACGGCTCGTGGTCAAGTCCGGAACATTACTCCAATATCCTCAGAAGATGCTCCGATGACAGTAGTTTTAGACTGAGAGCATATTGATCAGCTCCAGCTCGACACAGCGGCGTAAAGCCCTAGGAAAGGGGAATACAGTCCTAGCTGAACTCTGTCACACAACAGCAAGTGATGATTTTGCAAAATCAGTTTGTTCTGAATTATCTTGAAAATAAATCGCATGAACAAGCATGCAACTTACAGCAGGCAAGGAACCATTAAGACGGCAAGCCTGCATAATATAATAATAAAATGGTGACCTCAAAATACAAGGAACACAAAGGCTGAAGCAGCACTTCATATTGACAACAGCTATTATTGCAGAAAGGTTCTCCAATCTTACCAGCAAACAGCCGAGTAGAAAAAAACGACAAGTTAACAAATGGGGCAGAAGCATCAGCAATACGAGGTACCAGATCACAGCAACGCAAGAATAATCAATTACCATTGCAGCTGATTGGATTGCAGCTGGAGGGTGTGGGTGGCCTACAAAAGTCCATCAGTTTTATTCATCTACAAATCAGAGCAAATGTAGGAAGCAATATTTACATTTATATTTTATTAATTTATTCAATTATTTACCACTTAATTTTCCAAGGAGGCCATAAGATGGATAGCAGTACCATTATGATCTAATCACAAAGTTTATCAACCACCCTGCCTGCTGGAACAAGATGTCAACATTACTGCCCAACTGAAATCTGGTCACTCTTCAATGAAGGGCCAAATATTTTTCTTAAAATAATGACTTTTTAAAATCAACACTATGGTTTATTGCTAAACACTTACCCCAGACCAAGAGCCAGAATATGCGATAAAAGCAGGGAAGGAAAGAGGACCTTCAAAAATTCAGCAGAAAATACTCCTCCTTTCTTCATTGCTGCAGTCTTTCTCATACTGAGTATGACCGAGCGTTTAGGATGCTTGAAATGGAATTCCCTGGAGGAGAGGGGGAAATTAAGGGCTGTTTCATCGAAGACCAATTTGTTTTATGGATCTCTCAAACGAATACATCCAAGGTAGAAAAATCTATCAAATAGAATCTGAGGACATTCCAACCTTTTAAACATTTTCTGGAAATTAGCACCAGATGCAGCAAAAGTAGTGAACAAATGTAACGTGGCCTCTAGGAATGACTAGGTAAAATTAGTAGAAATGTCTGAAAGATTAGGTTAATCTTTCCACCTTGTGTCCAAAGCTTTGCAGTGGTAATGACTTGGATTTCTCTTTTCTTGCTTCCATTGGTGGGTGCACCAAGTGTACCTTTCAGTTTTTACTGCAGCAAGTTGGATACAAACTGTTAATATCGTGGATTGTAAAATGAGAACTGATTTCACTTTTATTTCACAAGTTCTTAATCACACCAGATCCAAGAGATTTTCTTATTTTGTAGGCTTGCCTACTTTATTACAAAATAACAGCAACAATCTTTGATGCGCATGTTCACATTTTTGTTACAGAACCAAAAGCCATCAGACATTAATACAAGCAACAAATGATTGTGTACAAGACCCTTGCAGGTATTCGGTTTTAAAGCAACATTTGTGCATTCCATACATAACGCATGTTCTATGTTCGATTACTGGTTTCCACTGAATTGGCTGATCTTTGCTGGCTATAAGTGGAGGTCCTGCAACCTTACTTTTGTGCCTAATGCCGAGAAGTAGATTAAAGAGCAAATCAGCAAGCATTCTGACTGCATTAGTACTGACAAATAGAACAGGCCCTGCCAGACAAACATGAACTCCTAGTTTGAGATTGTGAGAAAAAGAGCTGTTCCCCTGGCCAAGGGGGAAAAAAATGTCAGCATCTAAAAACAATAGTCACAAATGACCGTACATCCTCCAATAAATATTCATCATTTTTATATATCACGTATACTTGTGTAATCATTGATACTATATAATAGACGATCACCCCCACCCCCATTTTCAGCTATATAAAAAAAAAAATCGGGTGTTTTTGTATGATCCATGTAAAAGTTTAACTCTCTATTTTTCGCCCTGGCCGCCTGCCCATCCGAGCTCCTAACTGCGGATCCTCGTCCCAGCCGGCCGCCTTCCAGACTCTTGATGCCATGACTGCAGACTTACCACCTAGTCCCAGTTAAATCCTGAGCTCTTGACACCTTGAAAGACGCGGGTACTTCACGAAGTTAGCAGTTTGACTTGCATAAAAGATGACTCCCCTTTTCTGGGCTGAAAAACTCGTCCAAAAAGTTTGGTAATTACACGAGTTAGGCGGTAATTGCACAAGCAGACATTACACATCTCTGATGTACATTCAAAAGGGTGCTGAGGGCAAGGACTCCCGATTGACCTCAGGCGCTGAAGGCTTCCTGATAATATCGGAGGTTTGGATCTGGACCTCAGGTGGCCGATAGTTTGAAATGGAGTCCGTGCGGCTGCAGAGGCTGTGGGAGCGGCTGGAGGCGAATCCAAGGACACTCAGTGACTCTGAAAGGATTCTCTTTTGCTTCTCTTTCTCTTTTTATTCAGGGCTCCAGTCAATGCTCATGGTGACTCTTCATTTGCCTTATGGCAGATAAAAGTTGAAGTATATCATGTGCATTACATTTATGTAATTATGTGACAATTAAAGGAATCTTCGAATCTTATAAATATGACCTGTACACTTGCATGGTTCTGTTCGCAAGATACATTTATTACACAGACTGATAAACCGTTACTTACTTTGGAGGAATGTTTTCAGGTCGACTTGACCAGTTGGAAATCCATTCAGCACTCTTCATTATTTCCACCTCTCGGTCTCGTTCCAAACCATCATCTTCGGACTAAACAGAAAACCCAAGGCTGAATGCTCAAATATCCCCAGTGTGCAGATTGCTAGACACTAGTTTTGTAACACTTCTGACAGCCCAAAGTTGGTGGCCAGAGATTGCAGCACTGCACCCAATAGCCTGAATATGCCTGGGATTGTTTAATTTTAGAAGCTAAGCAGGCACTTGGAGGGCATAACCCCCAGGAACACCAGGTGCTATTGGTTTCTCTGAGGAGCATTGGACAAAGTGGTGACTCTCTATCTGCCTTACAGTAGACAAAAGTTAAAGAATTTCATGCAGGTTACATTCTAAATGTAATAATGGAACCTTTACTTTTAGTTGTCTGCCAAAGCTGACAAAAACTTTAAATATTTCTTTTTAAAAAAAAAACTACTGCAATCAAATGGGCAGCACAGTTTGCACAACATCTTTACAGCGCCAGCGATCAGGACCAGACTGGGGCTCGAATCCTGCGCTGTCTGTAAGTAGCTTGTATGTTCTCCCTACATGGGCTTTCCTCCCACCCTTCAAAAACGTATCATGGCTGAAGGTTAATGGGGTAAAGTGGGTGACACGGATTCGTGGGATGAAATAGCCTGTTACCATGCTGCATGTCTACATTATTTTTTTTTAATACACAACATTAAGATATTAAAAATAAATTAGAACAATATAAAAACAAATATTTTTAAATAACAAAAGTGTTCCTTCAGCTGTTCCTCTCTTTCAAATAAATGTAGTTCCTAAATCAGTTTAGAAATTGTTTTTAACAGTTCACGCGGCATTTCCAACCGTTTCAGTGCAAGTGTCCTGTCATTTTGAACTCCTGCCAACTCGGTCACAGAAATGATACGAAGCAACTGTTAGTGAGTTCAAGACTTCTAGATTTCTGAATGCATTGTTAATTGTTCTGAATTGTTGGCACTTGTGCAGTATTTCTTTACAAAATGCAAGCCATTATATTTGAATGTTGAAGGGAAAACAGGCTGAAGAGTCTTGTTCTGACTCAAGGTGAGAAATTCCTGGTAACAATTCCTACCTGTCTTTTCCAGCGTGGAGTCGAGAGTTCAGTTAATTATCCAAGCCTTAGGTTTGTGCTTATTTATACTGATGCTGTTTCCAAAAGACTGATCAGCTCTTTTAAACTTAACATATTGTCTCCCCATTATGTACAGACAAGGTAAAATGGAATGAAACACATTGAGGCACAGGGAGTAGAGATGTTACCTCCCAGCACCAGACATCCAGGATCGATTTGTGATCATGCTGTGTGGGGTCTGCACGTTTCCCTGGAGACCACATGGGTTTCTCTACAGTGCTCATGTTTCCTCTCACACCCCCCAATATAGGGTGCATTGCTAAATTAATTGACCACTGTAAATTGCTTCTAATGTGTAGATGAGCAGTAGAATGAGGGGCAAGTTGAAGAGGATGACAGAGAATAAAACTGAGATTAAAATGGGCCAAACCTTTCTCCTGAATCTCGCTCTACCTTAAAATTTAACAGCTAGTGCCAGATGATAAGCCACCAGTTCATACTGGTGTTAGCACTGAAAAATCAGGCAGTCACCCAAATAAAAAGGTGGGGACACTGGACCCCAGCATCTGCAGATTTCCTGGTTTACCTTCATGACTTAGCAAATCTAACTGGATCATATGCAGCACTGGATAGAGAGAATCAAAGAGTTTTAAATGGCATACACAAGAATCGACAAATGAATAAAGTGAAAAGATTCTTTCAAGGAGGAACAGGTCAAAATTATCCCATGAGAAATAAGACCCATTTGATTAGTTCAAAAATTTTATTTCCACTCACAAACCACCTTAAGTAATCCCTATGCCAAAAGTCAGAGATCCCCAAACCTTTTAGACCATCAACCCCTTCATGGAATCCTTGACCCCTCATAGACCACCAGACAATAGATAGATAAATAGATGTATAATAATTAAGTAGACTTTCACTTTCCATATACATTAGTGAGGGAAACTGCATACAATATGCATGGTGTCTGGGCCTCCCAGCAACAGCCCAAACTTTGTTACAACATCCCAATTCCCAAGTAACAAATCTGTAAGTTAAGCAAATAATTACAATAACAGTTTAAAAAAAAACTTTGCTTCTGGCCAGGAAGATGCCAAATGGAGCTAGGTCCAAGTCTTCAGCATCGGCTGCAACCAGAGTCGGCGACTCCATTCTCAACATCAGCTGCTATCCGCATTGAAGAAGTCACCTCAAGCTTTACGATTCTTTCAACCCCAAAAGTTCAATCGACCACCCTCAAATTTACCGACCCCTTGGATAGTCCATCAACCCCCCAGGGGTCGATGTCGATCACTTTGGAGACCCCGACCATAGGTGCTCTGTGATTAATAAGGGATTATTTAATGTTTGGCCTGGAAGTCAGCCTGAAGAAAACTGAGGTCCTCCATCAGCCAGCTCCCCACCATGACTACCAGCCCCCCCACATCTCCATCGGGCACACTGAACTCAAAACAGTCAACCAGTTTACCTACCTCGGCTGCACCATTTCATCTGATGCAAGGATCGACAACGACATAGACAACAGACTCGCCAAGGCAAATAGCACCTTTGGAAGACTACACAAAAGAGTCTGGAAAAACAACCACCTGAAGAAACACACAAAGATCAGCGTGAACAGAGCCGTTGTCATACCCACGCTCCTGTTCGGCTCCAAATCATGGGTCCTCTACCGGCATCACCTATGGCTCCTAGAACGCTTCCATCAGCACTGTCTCTGCTCCATTCTCAACATTCATTGGAGCGACTTCATCTCCAACATCGAAGTACTCGAGCTGGCAGAGTCCGCAAGCATCGAATCCATGCTGCTGAAGACCCAACTGCGCTGGGTGGGTCACGTCTCCAGAATGGAGGACCATCGCCTTCCCAAGATCGTGTTCAATGGCGAGCTCTCCACTGGCCACCGAGACAGAGATGCACCAAAGAAGAGGTACAAGGACTGCTTAAAGAAATCTCTTGGTGCCTGCCACATTGACCACCGTCAGTGGGCTGATATCGCCTCCAACCGTGCATCTTGGCGCCTCACAGTTCGGCGGGCTGCAACCTCCTTTGAAGAAGACCGCAGAGCCCACCTCACTGACAAAAGACAAAGGAGGAAAACCCAACACCCAACCCCAACCAACCAATTTTCCCTTGCAACCGCGCCTGCCTGTCCCGCATCGGACTTGTCAGTCACCAACGAGCCTGCAGCAGACGTGGACGTACCCCTCCATAAATCTTTGTCCGCGAAGCCAAGCCAAAGAAAGAAGATAGTATGTGAGTGGAAAGAAAAGGTTTGAAAAACACCTGTTTAAACATTCATAATGATGCAAGCCCGAGGTGAACAGATAACAAGCGGAGGGAGTCATGGCAAAGATATGGAGATAAAAATCAAAAAAGCAGAGTGCAATGAAAATATGCTTCACATATAGGCTGATGAGAGGAAATTCGAGCTGCTAAAGGGTCAATAGACCATAAACCCTTTGGACTCTGGTCATTTTTAAACTTTCATAATATACTCTGGACTGGGTCCATGGGTAAACTACAGCATGAAATGTTAAAAATCAGTTATGAATCAGCTGGTGGTCGGGGATCAAACCAGTGGAAAACAGGGACATGGAGTATACATGCTTGTTGGTAGTCCCTGAAAACAGGGACACTGAGTACAAAGGGTTATTAGATATACACAAGAAGCAGAGTGGGAGTTAAGCAGAGATATTAAATATAGACGGGATAGATGGCTTAAATTTTTGGCCTTAGTATAATGTCAACTAAGTGCTTGCTTTTATTCACTCATACATCTATCCCTTTAACAATATGGCTTTTCAAAAATATTCCACTCTTGTTTTGGACATTTCTACTTAACATCAATTATTCACATTTCTAACTCATCTATCTCTTTCTGATCAAACAAGAATCATGTATTTTAGGATAACAATTTTAACTCCCAGCTTATGAAATTAGTTCCAAAAATGATCAAACTGATATAAAATTTACTTCAAACTATAAAGCGGTCATGGTAAATCTTGCAATTTGCCCCAAACAACTAAATGTATCAATGGCACAGTTAAAAAGCAAATGTAGAGTGAGATTGGCCTGAAACCAACTATTTTTTCTGCCTGCAATGTCCTCACCTTGAAGGTCACAACTCACATAGTTGGAGCTCTCCAATATTTCCACTGCTGAAACTCTGCTTCAACAGTGCGGATGTGCAGTAATGCTCTCATCACCTTGTCCTTGCTATAAAACTAGCCTGCCACTATCTCTATGTAGATTGGTGTAAAGAACTATCTGAAAATAGTTGGACAGTTTATGGCATGAAATTTGACACAAAGTACAAATCACTGTTTCATAAAATTTAGAGTCAAACCCATACATCAGATCAACATACCTGAGAACTGTTGTCTCTGCTACCTTGCGGTTCTACTTCAAAGACTGCTTGAGTCATCTGAGGTGTTTGGGGTCGAGACTGACTGGAAAATTGAACAGGAACAGTAAGCTTTAATGATGAAAAAAAATAGCATTCTAAAAAGTTTGCAAGTTTTAAAATGACCACAACAAATACCTGCAATGTGCCTAAAGTTGGGTGGTAAGCAAAAGGTTACATAGAGATACCGCCAGTGGGCTGTATCCAGCATTTCTCTGTATTTATGGGATATGTATACCTTTTATAACTTTAGTACACATATCTCTATGTCTTCTTTCTTCTTTGGCTTGGCTTCGCGGACAAAGATTTATGGAGGGGTATGTCCACGTCTGCTGCAGGCTCGTTGGTGATTGACAAGTCCGATGCGGGACAGGCAGGCACGGTTGCAAGGGAAAATTGGTTGGTTGGGGTTGGGTGTTGGGTTTTTCCTCCTTTGTCTTTTGTCAGTGAGGTGGGCTCTGCGGTCTTCTTCAAAGGAGGTTGCTGCCCGCTGAACTGTGAGGCGCCAAGATGCAAGGTTGGAGGCGATATCAGCCCACTGGCGGTGGTCAATGTGGCAGGCACCAAGAGATTTCTTTAAGCAGTCCTTGTACCTCTTCTTTGGTGCACCTTTGTCTCGGTGGCCAGTGGAGAGCTCGCCATATAACACGATCTTGGGAAGGCGATGGTCCTCCATTCTGGAGACGTGACCCACCCAGCGCAGTGGGGTCTTCAGCAGCGTGGATTCGATGCTTCCGGACTCTGCCAGCTCGAGTACTTCGATGTTGGTAATGAAGTCATTCCAATGAATGTTGAGGATGGAGCCAAGACGGCGCTGATGGAAGCGTTCTAGGAGCCATAGGTGATGCCGGTAGAGGACCCATGATTCGGAGCCGAACAGGAGCGTGGGTATGACAACGGCTCTGTACACGCTGATCTTTGTGTATTTCTTCAGATGGTTGTTTTTCAAGACTCTTTTGTGTAGTCTTCCAAAGGCGCTATTTGCCTTGGTGAGTCTGTTGTCTATCTTGTTGTCGATCCTTGCATCAGATGAAATGGTGCAGCCGAGGTAGGTAAACTGGTTGACCGTTTTGAGTTCTGTGTGCCCAATGGAGATGTGGGGGGGCTGGTAGCCATGGTGGGGAGCTGGCTGATGGAGGACCTCAGTTTTCTTAAGGCTGACTTCCGCCAAACATTTTGGCAGTTTCCACAAAACAGGATGTCATGCGCTGGAGAGCTGGCTCTGAATGGGCAACTAAAGCGGCATCGTCTGCAAAGAGTAGTTCATGGACAAGTTGCTTTTGTGACTTGGTGTGAGCTTTCAGGCGCCTCAGATTGAAGAGACTGCCATCCGTGCGGTACCGGATGTAAACACCGTCTTCATTCTTGAGGTCTTTCATGGCTTGTTTCAGCATCATGCTGAAGAAGATAGTAAAGAGGGTTGGTGCGAAGACGCAGCCTTGCTTCACGCCGTTGTCAATGGAGAAGGGTTCGGAGAGCTCATTGCTGTATCTGACCCCGACCTTGTTGGTTTTCGTGCAGTAATGGGATGTAAATTGGGTGGCATGGACTCAGAGCTAAATTGGCCTGTTACAGTGCTGTTTGTCTACATTTTTTAAAATTGAAATTTAATTAGAGCAAGTACAAAATAAAATCCCTTGTCTATCATAATTTTAAACTGCTGCTTCTCTAACAGGAACTGTGCCATCTTCTATATTTTCTGTACTTTTTGTAGATTAATATTGCTAGAACTCTTTCTCTAAGGGATAAAGGGCACACAGAGTTAAAGTAGAATTCTGTTCCAAAACTCCAGAGCTAAAATGTTAGTTTATTTTTCCATCACATAATAAGAGATTGAAACTTGTATGGTAATATCTAAGAAATGTGTAAAGAGTTATAATCTCTCATGCTGACATTTGGATTTGTGATTTCTGTACATTTTTGTTGAACTGCATGAACTATAAAAAGCAGGCAACTCAACAACATTTTTTAAACTTGTTTAATACTCAAAAGGAATATTGATGGTTATAAGTCAGCAATATCCTATAAAGAAATTTGGCATGATGCATTTAGAGTATAATGCAATATTTATTTAAATAAATCTAGGCTGTGAAATATGGATCTCTACTGCAAAACATCATTTGAGATGATTGCCTGAGTTAATACTTGAATGAAAACATTGCAAACATGAATAACTGAAGCAAACTGGTGACATATTCATCTCAATACGACAAGTGCAAATGCCCCCAATTTGTATAATTAATTAATTTTGCACTAACAATATCTAATATGAAATGCAAATATAACACTTTCATAAAAGGAGCAAGACAGCTAACGCAGAAATCAATACAGAACTAGAGTCATCTCAAAAGATCACTTGTCAAAGAAGAAACAAAACACATGGGTGAAGATGGAGGTAGAAATGTTTCAAATTACGGTGGTGGAAGTGAGCAGTCTTTGAAGGGTAAAGTAAATGAGGTCAGAAATTGATTGCTGAATTTGAAGTTCAATTCACCCCAAAATAAACAACTGGACAAAGACATGAAATTAGCAGCAAGAGTGGAATCATCTTCTTGAAGATTAATGGCTAATATAATGTATGCATCCAAGAGTAGGATTAAGAGAATTAACAATTGGAGCTTCAATTAAATAAAAGATTTGCATCACTTGTCAAAGAAGAAACAAAACACAGGATTTCAATCGAATAAAACAAAAAGTGGCCCTAAAAGAGCATCACTTTTCTGAACTAGAAAAACCCATGGTATCCATCACCTACGAAGATTGGTAGATGCTGGATAAGTGTATTTCCCGGTTGTGAGAGATTGCATGTTCCACAAGGTACGACAATTTTAAACTTCTGTATTTTTCATCTATTTATTTGATGCAATTTTTTTTGCGGATTGCTTGAATTCTGGAGAAGGGGTACGTCAATGTATCTGTCAGCAATTCTTTACCTGTCAGAGTGGGAACTTCCCCGCGAACTAGTTTGACCAGATTCATGCTGCGCATCCAAGAGGATTTTTTCCATCTCTCCATCGTGGATGGAAGATGACGAAGGCACATGCTCCAGCCCTCCACTTCTCCCGGAGCTGTTATCACTTCCATTCCCATTGTTCTTTATGTGCAACTCTACCCAAGAACCTAAAAGGATTTTAAAAAATACAATCTTTAGTCTGCTTTCTTTAGTGAAGTCAGAGTATAACATTCATTCTGTTATTATCCAGTAGATTAGATGTGTTCCATTTGCAGTTACGATAGCAGTTAGTGCAATGCTGCTACAGCCCCAGCGACCCAAGTTCGAATCCGCCACTGTCTGTAAGGCATGTCCGTTCTCCCTGTGTCTACGCGGGCTTCCTCCAAGTTCTCCAGTTTCCCCCCATCCTTCAAAACTTCAGTCAATTGGGAGGAATGGGCTTGTGGGCCAAAAGGGCTAAATTTAAAGTTAAATTTAAAGTCTAAATTTAAAGTTAGACTGCAAATTTTATTTGAATATTTAGCAATAGCGTAGGGGGGAATCCTTCTGTAAATCTCATTAATAGCTTCAGGCACATGTATTGAGTCGATTACTTTTTCCATTCTTAGAAGTCTGGTTTACCCAATTTCCCATTCAACTGTCAAAATGAACAAAATTAATCATCACTGACCTACATGTTCCATCGGTGCCGATGGGTTTCCTTCCGTAGCTGGCAGATAACCCTGTGGTCAGCTGAACAGGAGATGTTATAATATCCTGGTAAGAAGGTTTTTGGGGAGGTTTTAAGCTAGTTTGGCAGCAGGATGGGAACCAGAATGTGAGGATAGTGAATAGGGCACTATTGTGTAATTATTTATAATTAATTATAACAAAATAGAAACTGCAGAGCACTGAGGTTATGAGGAAGGACACAGGCAGTCCACAGGGCAGAATTCCAAGTGCAAGACTAAGGATTCAACTTGAGGCACTTTGGAAATAAAATTGAAAAGGGTGATGAATACAGAACTAAAGGTTTTGTATTTAAATGCCCACAGTATTGGAAGTAAGATTGATGATCTAATCATGCAGCTGGAAGTTGGCAGATAGGACATTGTCACCATCACTGAGCTGCGGCTGAAAGACTACAGCTAGGAAATAAATTATCTGTGGCGACACAATGCATCAGAAGGACAGGAACCAGGCAGAAGGTTATGCTGGTTAAAAATGGAATTAAATCTTTGGGAGGTGGCATTGGATCAGAAGATAGAGAATCGCTGTGGGAGGAATTAAGAAACTAAGAGTAAAAAGACCATGATTGGAGTTGTATTTAAGCCTTCAAACAGTAGCCAGGCATGCAAACCACATAGGAAGCTAGAGAAGGCTTGCAAAAATGGCAATGCTACATTAGTCAAGAGGGATTTCAATAAGCAGGTTGATTGGGAAACAAGTTTGGCACTGGATCCCAATATAAGGAATTTATCAGATGGCTTTTTAGATAGCTTGTGACTGAGCCGAGCAAGAAAGTGGCAACTTTGGATTGAGTATTGTGCAATGAACCAGAATTGATAAGGGAATGCTAAGGAGGCAGTGATCATAGGATCAAATTCACCCTGCAGTTTGATAAACAAACTATAAATCAGATCTGTCGATCAGTATACCAGTGGAAATAAAGGGGACTACAAAGGTGTGAGAAAGGAATTGGCCAAAACTGATTGGAAAGACACACTCGCAGGAAGGACAGCAGAGCAGCAACGGCTGGAGTTTCTGAGAGAAATAAGGAAGGCGCAGAACAGGTAAGTTCCAAAAAAGAAATATTTAAATGGGAAAATGACAACTGTGGCTGACAAGTCAAGCCAAAGTAAAAGCAAATGAAAGGGCATACAAGTGAGCAAAAATTAGTGGGAAGGCAGAGGCTTTTAAAAGCTTACAGAAGGCAACTAAGGAGGTCATTAGGAAGGAAAAGATGAACTTTGAAAGGAAGATAGCAAATAATATCAAAAAGGATACTAAGAGCATTTTTAAGTACAGTATCAATTTTCCCTTGCAACCGCTGCAATCGTGTCTGCCTGTCCCGCATCGGACTTGTCAGCCACAAACGAGCCTGCAGCTGACGTGGACTTTTTGCCCCCTCCATAAATCTTCGTCCGCGAAGCCAAGCCAAAGAAAAGAAGATATTAAGAGTAAAAAAGGTGAGAGTAGAGATAAGACCAATGGAAATTGATGCAAGAGAAATTGTGGTGGGAGACAAGGAGATGGCAGAGAAATGAATGAGTATTTTGCATCAGTCATCACCTGACTTTCAAGGGTGTCAAGGAAGAGAGGGGAGTGTAGTCACGATCACCAGAGAGAAGGTGCTTGGGAAGCTGAAGGTCTAAGTGTAGATAAGTCTCTTGGACCAAATGGGATGCACACTCGGGTTAAAAAAAAAGTAACTGTAGAAATTGTAAATACATTAATGATCTTTCAAGAATCAATAGATTCTGGAAGACTGAAAAATTGCAAAGGTCACACTGTTATTTAAAAAGTTAAGGAGGCAAGAGGAAACAAAATTATAGACCTATTGGTCTCAATCAAGGATTTGGAAGCCTCTGAGAGTCAAGGATGAGGTTAGAGTACATGGAGGTGCATGACAAGATGGTTTACCTCAAGGAAAATCTTGCCTGACAAACTTACTACAATTTTTTGAGGAAACTACCAACAGGCTAGACAAAGGAGATACAGTGGATGTTGTATATTTGGACTTTCAAAAGGCCTTTGATAATGCGCTGCACATGAGGCTGCTTAACCAGATGAGAGCCCATGGAATTACAGGAAAGATACTAGCATAGGTGATCAGCAGGAAACAGAATGGGAATGAAGGGAATCTATTCTGGTTGGCTATCAGTGGTGTTCCTCAATGACCCAAACGTGTTGGGGTCATTTCTTCCATTGTGTGTTAATAATTTGGACTGTAGGATAAATGGCTTTGTGGCTAAGTTTGCACATGACACATAGATAAGTGGAGGGGCAGATAGTGAGAGGCTGCAGAGAGACATTAGGAGAATGGCCAGAGAAGTAATAAGGCCTCGAAAACCTTGGCAAACTTCTACAGATGCGTAGTAGAAAGTGTGCTGGCCAATTGCATCACAGTCTGGCATTGTGACACCAATACCTCGGAGCGAAAAGCCCTGTAAGCCCATAACATCACAGGCAAAACTCTCCCCATCCTCGAGAAAATCGACATAAAACGCTGCCATCAGAGAGCAGTAGTAATTAGCAAGGATCCACACCCCTCAGGACATGCTCTGTTCTCACTGCTGCCAGCAGGATAGAGCATCAAGAGCCACAAGGCTCGTACCACCAGGTTCAGAAACAGTTGCAACCCCTCCACCATCAGACTCCTCAACCACAAACTCAATCAGAGACTTATTTAATGACTATTTCTTTGCACATTGTTTACTATTGAATATTTATTTTCCATATTCCAGTTTCTTTGCATTTCCTTCTTTTTTACATTTGGATACTCATCTTTTCTTGAGTAGTTTTTTTTTGCTTTACCATTAAGTAGAAATTCTGCCTCACCCAAAGAAAAAGAATCTCAGGGTTGTGCATAATGGTCTGTATATACTATGACAATAGATTTGAACTTCAAAATGAAGTACAATGTTGGAAAGTGTGCGGTTATGTACTTTAGCAGAATAAAAGAGAAGACTATTATTTGGATGGGGAGAAAATTCAGAGGTGCAAAGGGAATTAGGAGTCCTCATGCAGGATACCCTACTCCAAGTGGAATCATTGATGAAGACAGTAAATGCAAGCTGGCATTCATATCCAGAATATCTAGGATATAAAAGCAGGGATCTAAGAGCAGAGGTACAGTTTCAAATCAGTTTTGCCACCTAATTTAAGAAAGGATGAGCTGCCATTGGAGAAGATTCAGAGAAGACTCACAAAAATAATTCCTGAAATGATGTAATTAGTGTCCAAGTATTTAACAGCTCTTGGACTGTACTCCTCAGATTTCAGAAGAATGAAGGGGGACCTCATGTTGAAAGACTTCGACTGAGTGGATTGGCAAAGTTGTTTCCCATGGTAGGGGAGTCAAGAACAAAAGGGTACAACTTCAGAGTTGAAGGGCGTCCATTTAAGACAGACGTGGAAGAATTTCTTTAGCCAGAGAATCTCTGGCATTTGCTGCGGAGACCAGGTCTTTGGGTGTATTTAAGGCAGAGATTGACAGGGTCAGGGTATCAAAGGTTATGGGGGGGAAGGCAGGGGTGTTGGGCTGAGTGAGAGAATAGATCAGATTATGATGGAGTGGCAGGATGGATTCAATGGGCTGAATGGCCTATTACTTCTCTCTTTTACACTCTTATTCAAAAGGAATCCGCAAATTCATTTGTGATACCACAGTGAACAATTTCACTGTAAAAATGAAACCTGGAGAGGATAGCAAGAGCTTTACAAATGTACCCAATGTCAGCTTCATATTTAGCATTTGCAATTCGTAATCAATTTTTGATCTTGTTCAACTTTTAGAGATGACATTTCTCCTTAAGGGCAAATCTGTGACTTCTGTGGGTGTACCAAAGAGTGGTCGACATGTTGAGTGGGAATCTTTCATCAAGGCTAAGAGTGCAACAGAGAGATAACCAGTAAAATGAGGACTGGGTTGGAGGGGGCTAGACAGGAACCAATAGTTCACCGATCTCCGAGTGGCCCCTGTCCAACTTTTCCCACCCAGTCCTCATGAGCCCATGCCGCCCAATTACACCCAAATGACCTACAACTCCCGGTAGGTTTTGAACGATGGGAGGAAACCGCAACACCCAGAGGAAATCCACACAGACATGGGGAGAGCATACAAACTCCTTATAGACAGCGCAAGATTCAAATTCTGGTCATCATTGCTGGCGCTGTAATAGCTTTGCACTAACCTTGCCAATTCCTATGATTCAACATTACAGCTACTGTGAGGTTGTCCTGGATTAACTTGTGTTTCAGATTTATGACATCATCACAGACAACTCTGAGAATTTTTTTCCTGAGGACATGGCAAAATTACCTAATTGGGTAATAGTACAGAGAAATAGCATTTAACAAAGAGCCACAAAGCAGGCTCGCCAGCAGTTATACTTTGTGAGGTGTTTGAGGAGATTTGGTATGTCACCAAACACATTTACTGGTGAACCGTGGAGAGCTCTCTGGCTGGTTGCATCACTGCCTGGTATGGAGGTGTCAACACTCAGAACAAGAAAAAACTCCAGAGGGTTGTTAACTCAGTGACATCACGGGCACCAGGCTCCACTCCATCAAGGGCATTGACATGAGGTGGTGTTTTAAGAAAGCAGCCTCTGTCCTCAAAGACTTCCACCACCCAGGCTAGGTCCTCTTCACTCTGCTACCATCTAGAAGGTACAGGAGCCTGAAGACCAGCATCCAGCAGCACAAGGACAGCTTTTCCCCCTCTGCCATCTCTCTCTTTCTCATGGCCCATCCATTCGCAAGCGAAGATGAACACGGTGCCTTGTAGCCCACAGAACTTTTGTTCCATGGAGCTTTAGGCACCAAGTGCTGGGGCAAGGACTTAGAGGCAAGTGCCTGTCCAGGACAAACGCCTCCCTCTGGGTCCCACGCCACTGGGCTTGGTGGAGTGCGAGGAATGACATTCAGAGTGATGCGGGATTGCCCCGCAATAGTCTGTTCTAAGACCGTTCTCGCAGGCCGTTGTCCTTACGGATTCTTCGCCCATCGAGTTTGCTGCTGCAGACCTCTAGGGAAACTGTTTCCCTCTGCCATCACATTCCTGAATAATCAATGACCAAAGTTATTTTTTATTATAGTAATGTGGTAAGATGGTTACAACAGGAATGCTTGCTCTAAGCATTCCTAAACCAGGTTGGGGTGAGGCTGTGTCCAGAGCAAGGCATATAACCCCGCCTCCCACCACTTCCCACTGGCCAGCCGCTGCCAGCACCGCTGATTGACGTTGAAGCGTCAAGAAGCGATTGGCTCGTGGCTCCATCATTCTCCCGACGACATTTCCGCCCCTGGCTTCTGTGCTGTTTACCACAGGACAGTTTTGATATGGGAGCCGCTCTAGTCGGGAGTGAAGCGAGCCGGGGTGGATAGAGCCGCACCTCTCACTCACCGTTCAGCCCTTCCTCGGTGGATGGTGGTCCGGCCGCCATGCGTAGATTCAATCACCGTTTGAATACTGCAGCCGCCCCGACGCGAGCGTCCACAGCTCTAGTCAGGTTCGGCGCGCATGCGCCGTTCGCTAGCGACCCGGAGAGGGTGTGATCACTGCTGTAACGCCATCACGTCAGCGTCCTCACCCGCTTCTCAGGGGCGCGGTGAACAAAACCAGTGCAGATGCTGCAATGCGGAGTAAAAATCCGGATCGAACTCTGTAATCTGGGAAAAAAAAATCAGAATCAATTTATTGTCATGAATAAGTCACAAATTTGTTGTTTTGCAGCATCATCATAGCTCAAACATTCGTATAAACCAACTTACAAAATAAATAAAAATAATGCACGAAAAGTCAGGCAGTGATTTTGGTTGATTGATTATTCAGGAATCTGATGGCAGCGAGGAAGAAGCTGTCCTTGTGCCACTGAGCGCTCGTCTTCAGGCTCCTGTACCTTTTTCCTGAGTAAGAGTGGGTGGGGATCCTTGAGGATAGATACTGTCGTCAATGGAGTGAAGGTCCTGGGCTACCTTTTGGAGGGCTTTACGCTCGGGAGTATTCGTGTCCTCATATCAGACTATGATGCAGCCGGTTAGCAAACTTTCCACCACACCTATAGAAATTTGCCAGCGTTTCTGGTGTAACACCAAACCTCCACAAACTCCTAAGTAGAGGCACTGATGTGCTTTATTCATGATGTCATTAGTGTGTTGGGCCCAGGAATGATCATCTGAGAAAGTGGCTTCCATGAATTTAAATATGCTCACCTCTGATTTCCCCCCCCCCCCCCCCCCCACATTATCATTGGATTTTATACCTTTGGCTTTCCCTTCCTGGTCAACAATCAGCTCTTTACATTTGGTGACACTGAGTTCAAGGCTGCTTTTGGTATGGCATCAGAAACGCTGGCAAATTTCTATAGATGTGTGGTGGAAAGTGTGCTGACCGGCTGTATCTTGGTCTGGTATGCGGACACCAGTACACTTCAGTGTAAAGCCCTGCAAAAGGTGGTGGACACAGCCCAGGATATTATGGTTAAAACCCTCTCTCCACAGCTACTGGAACCCTGCTGACAGATAATATCAGCAATCAAGGATTATCACCACCCAGCACACATGTTCTCGCTGCTATCACCTTGAAAGAGGTCCAAGTGCCTCAAGACTCGCACCACCAAGTTCAGGAACAGCTGCTCTCCCTCCACCATCAGACTCAACAACAAACTCAATCAGGGGCTCATTTAAAGACACTTACTTTTGCACTTTATTGATTTTTTCTATCTGCATTGCAGTTTGCTTACATTTCTTTGTTACTGTATAGTTTGTGTACAGTTTTTTTTTACTTCCAGTAAGTGGTAATTCTACCTCACCCGCAGGATAATGAATGTCAGAGTTGTTTGAGATGACAATCTGAAATTACCCCGCGAAGCATTATGCCTCGTCAGCCAACATTAGTTGTGCACTATTATTGCAAAGTTCAGATTTATTGTCAGAGCACATAAAATCCCGAGCTTCAATGGAACCAAAAGCTCTACTCAAGATACACATATAAGGCAGTACAAACAAACTGCGCTATGCAGAAAATAAATATTCAATGATAAATAATGTGCTAAATTAGAGTCCTTAAATGAGTCCCTGATTGAATTTTGTTGTTGAGTCTGATGGTGGAGGGAGAGCAGCTGTTCCTGAACCTGGTGGTGCGAGTCTTGTGGCTCCGATACCTCTTTCCTGATGGCAGCAGCGAGGACAGAGGTTTTCAGATATCAGCATTAAATATTGTGAAATTACTAATTTAGGTAGGGCATTTGTATCCTTTCATTTCACTGGTGGTGGTGCTCGTCCGTGGACTTCTACTTTGTAGCGATGGCATTTGTTAAATGATTAGAATAAATCAGTATAGTAATGTCAAATGTGTAATGGAAACAGACATTCAGAAGGGCTCAACAGACATGTCAAAATGTGCAAGCACATTGATAATGATCGCGAGTCAGCGAGGGATCAGGTTTTAAATAAGTCTTCGCTACTTACTGGAACGCGTGACTGCACCACTCAGCGATTACCAGGGTCTGTCGGAGAACCTATGAGAGGTTCAGAGCTTTTGTGATTCAACTTCCAACAAGTTTCTTTTTTTAAAAAAATGCAGCTCATTCCACTTCCCCCCCCCCCCCCACTCTTTTAAGGTTTACAGAGAAAGACAGTTTCTGAAGTCCTGAGTAGTAAATCACAAACCTGACTGCCCGAGCCACATTATGGATGATATTTACATGGAAGGAGAACAACGCGTGAAATCACAGTTTCTTCATCTACACATACTATTTTTTGAAATGGTGCAGGCACTTACCAGCTCCCCGATATCAAGGTGGCAGAGATTGCGGTCGGGGCGAGTCATCTTCCAGGCGGCGCACTAAATCAGAAATTATTCTTAAATGGTACGTTCAAAATCCGTCAATCAGAATTTTAAAAACTTTTGCAGTTAGTTTCCAGGGCAATTTTCAATAAATCAGGCTTGGAACAATAGTATATGTTGTTTTTAAATTCTACTGTCTTGGATGCGCAATTTACCATCCTCTTCCTTCACACCAGCACTGCTCACCATTCACAAACTCCATTGTAGATATTGTTTTGTTTTTGTTTGGGGTGGGGAGAATCTCAAATCTAACCATCTTCATAACTGAGATCAACAAGGCCACGAGGAAGACAAGAATGACACACACACGGATTGCCCTCAAAGGCTGAATTGTCCTTCCTTCTTTATTGGGGCAGAGTGGGGTTCTGAACAGCAATAATTGACCTTCAGTTTACTCCCACATTCTCCAGCCGATTTGGTTTGTCAACAACACCCACTTCACAAAGATAAAAAGGTTAGTAATTGCTCTCCCTCAATCACTCGAGACAAAAATTCAACAGCCATGGGGCAAAACTGGGACCTACGTGGTCCGGTCCGTCACTAAACATCTGCTCGCAAAAACAGATGCCTGTTTAAAAATAGCTAAAATATTAAAATAGCAGACGCCTTTGGGGAAGCAATTTTTTTTGTACACGGGAAAATTAAACAGAATAAACTAACAAATTACGTGGGCAACATTATCCTGAAGTAATGGAGCAGTGGTTCTTAAGGAGGGAGGTTTAGGTGTCATCCAGACAGATACAGCAGTAATTTGGTCCTCCATGTCAGCACCGACCACCAACACCCATTCTGGGACCCTCCAATCAAACCCAACCCCTCCCTTTCCGATTCCACCACTCACCTGTAGACAAATTCAGAGTAGCCAATGAACCAACCTCCCCACTTTTGAAAGTGGGAAGAAACCCATGCACTTCGAACGAAATTTTGCCGGCTCGTTACAGACAGCATCTAGTCACCAGAGCAGGCAGCAGATCCACTGGTTCCATCATCACTCAATTCACGCCCAACATGATCCGTAAAAACCTGCGTTTGATACCGAGTCACCATTTTGCAAATCAGTTACGTGTTGCAAGTATACCTAAATGACTTTGTCAGCGCCTATACTCTCGTAGCCATAACAATTCAAGACAGATACAAACCAAAACTTCAGTCAGTGGAACAGGTAAAGTTTTAAGGTTTTATGCCGGCACATACGGTATCCTTCACTTTTAAGAGGTTGCCTGTGCGAATTTGCAGTTTTAAAATTCCCTGTTGCAGAGACAGTCGACTGATACCACCTTACCAAAGAGAAACTTCGTACCAAAACAGAAACACTGCAGAAAATGTTAGCAACATTTTAGATTCCTTTATTGTCCTGTCATAAAACAGGTGTAAATATTGCACGAGATTGGCTTTAGTTTGCCCTAAACCAGGAAGATTCGCCATCAGCTGAAATTGCCCTCCCCCCCCCCCCCCCTTACAGTCAAAGCAAAAGGGCCCTTCCGCCCATGGAGACTTAAGAAAATCACAAATCCGAGAAATCTGATGAGACTAGAAACATTCTGTGAGTCTGTCTACCTGGATTTAGAAGACCACAATTTAAAAAAAAACCCACACATTTTCAGGATCCCTTTTATTAACTGTGGTGCCACTGTGTGGCAGCATACTAATACAGCCACAAGGGTTCTATCCCGAAGAACCACATTTTTTTAATGTCAGAAACCTCTATTTTGTCCATCTACACATATCATAATTCTACTTACTGTAATTCTCATTGAATATATTATGTGTAATGTCGGAATGTGCACTGTCCATGCACTTTGATAGAGGAAAAATAAACGGGCAGATTATTTTATAAAATGGGAAGAAAATGGAAAATACCCAGATTCAAAGGGACCCTGTGCAGTATAGACTGAAGGTAAACTTGCACGTTGAGTCGGTGGTGAAGGAGGCAAATGTAATGCTGGCACTCATTTCAAGAGCAGAATATAAAAGCAGGCATGTGATGTTGAGGCTTTGGAAGGCACCTGGGAGTATTCTGAGCAGTTTTGAGATCCTCATTTAAGAAAGGATTTGCTTAGTTCAAAGAAAGTTCACTAGGATGATTCAGAATAATGAAAAGTATGAGGAGCGTTTGATGGCTCATGGCCAAAACTCATTGAAATTTACAATTGTGGGGGGTGGGGGGAGAAGAGATCTCATCGGAACATTTTGAATGTTGAAAGGTATGGAGAGTCGATGTTTCCCAAGATGAGAGTGTAGGACAAGCGTGGGAAATCTTTTAGACATACAGCATGGTAACAGGCCATTTCACCCCACGAATACCGTGCTGAATGGCTAAATTAAAATTTAAAAGATTGCCCACTCCTGGTCGAGGACAGGGCACAACTTCAGGCTCACCTAGCAGAGATTGACAGGTTCTTGATGAACCAGAGGATCAAAGGTTCCGGGGAGAAGGCCGGACAGAGGGGCTGAGAGGGAAATGGATCAGCTCATGATTTAGTGTCAAGGCTCGATGGGCTGAATAGCCTATTTTTGCTCCTATGTCTTCTGGTTATATTCATCTTAACACTAGCCAAAATTAAATGAACGAAACATATACTGCATGCAGTTGTAATGAATATCGAAGCATTTTGTAACTTCCTTGAAAATGTCTTTAAAAATGTTCTCAAATCAAGTCTTTCATAATTCAGAGAGCCCCAGACCGTACACACCTGCCATGCAAGCTTAATGAGAGGCAAACTAAATGGAACAGAACATTCAAGTTCACTTCAGCAGACACTCATAATGCTATTTACAAGTCAACATGAGAGAATGAGAGAGAAAAACGAATTTAGTAAAACCATCAAACGTGCACCCTTCCCTTTATCATTTTTAAATCCCTCATCAGATTTTCTATTGTACGTGAAGATGCTGTTATTTATCCTGGGGACAGTCACAGTACTTGTGACAGTAGAGTGGGCTTTCTTTTGAAAGAGTTTACAGCATCACAAGAAAATTCATAATCTTGTAGAAAAGTCTTTAGATAGCATTCTACCCACTTCAATCCCCAAATCAGAACTTAAAACACCAAGAACAATATTCAGGAGCCTGGCCCAAATTTTAAGTTCAGTCCAAAATATATTTGATCTGGAATTCTGGATACTAAGTAGCTTTCACTTTCATTTCCAACATTCTTTTGATAGCGATCTAGCAACCTTGCTCTGTTTCAAACTCCATTTCAAACATTACACCAACTGAAAATTTGAGGTACACAAGGCACATCCGGTGACATTGCACTTTGGAAACGAGTGATAGAGCAAGGATCACTGATCTGTGGAACTGTTGCAAAACATACATACTTGTTGCAAACATTTTGGAAGGACTAAAGACCTTGTGTCTATACAAGAGCTCTCACCACAGTATTGCAACGTTTCGTAATTCATTAAGACACTCACTGGCCAACTCTTCCGTCTAATGCTGCACCAACCATGATGTCAATCTGCACACACAATCTTTCTGTTCATGCATCCATCCATCCAAATGCTGCTATACTGTCTTCTCTATTCCCCAATACCTACCACATATACAAAACTTGTCTCGTTGATGTCCTTTAACACCCCCCCATCCCCCAACCTCACTAATGCCTTTGCGCATTTTACAAATACATCCTGAGAAGAGACTTTAGCCCAGTGTTTCTAACTTTTTCTTTCCACTCACAAATCACCAATAGCATATGTGCTCTGTGGTAAGGGATTAAGGTGGTAAAGGTTGAGAATCCCTGCTTTTGCCTGTTTCTCAAATGTAGTTTTTCTTCTATTAGGTTGCCTTAGTCTCTTGTGCTGCAGTGAAAACAGTCCAAGTTTGTCCAATGTTTCCTGACAACTCATAACTCATGTTGGGGAAGCTCTTCTGCACTCTTCAAAGCTTTCATTCTTCCTGCAATAAGGCAACCAGAAAGGCACGCAATATTCCACACGAGGTCCAACCAAATTTTATACTATTGCAACATAACCACTTTTTACCCGGAGTCCTGATTGATGAAGGGCTTCTTCATTGACCCAGAAAATCAATATTACCTTCTCTGATCTCACCATCACCCATTTCCATCTCTTCATTTCCACTTCAGCTTTGTTTCAAGGTGTCACACGAGGCATCAGCATATCCTGTCAGACGGGGTGAAGAGTTGGGCACAAGGATTAAATGGGAGAAACAGCCATGTGGTAAGTAATCTCATTTAATAATGCTGAGGAAATACTAGTCAGGACCACGATCTCAGGACGGGTATTCTGCGTCAACAGATCCAGGATCATGATTCACCAGAAGCATGTTTGATAAATCACCCACAGCCGTGTGAGGCCTGGTGCTGCTGAAGAATTGGCAACCTTCAGATGAGGAAAGCGGAACACAAAATAAATGACCGTTCTCATATTTCCAACACCCAATTAAAAGCCAGATAGAATGACAGCACATTGCCAAGTAATGCAAAATGGCTTTATGAAACTTCCAAATATTTCATCCCTATTCTAGGATGCTCTGATCCTCAGGCTCCAGCTCCTTCGGGTCTGTAATTGGAAGATTTAAACCATGCTTTTGCTTCTGCAAGGCTGAGAATCAGTAACCTGCTTTGAGACTCAGCAGACATAAGCTAAATTCCACCATGGGGCCCAGAGATGCAGTTATCTGACAAAAAGACATCTGTGTACCAAGAACGTTTAATCTTCCTGCTTGTTAGTATATTGGTCACAGACTGTCAGACAGCAAACTAACCTTGAAGCAAAATAAACCATAGTATTCAAAGTGATAAGCTAGAAAGTTGTGATATTCAATAGAAGCCTAGGCATGCTAGCTTGCTCGCTTATCTTTCTTTTTGTGCTGGGAATAGGTGCTTGGGTAAGCAGTTTTTGGGTAATATAAGCCATGGTCCCGCTGCTGAAGTTGGAGACTCTCCAAGAGGTGGCAACATCTCTCAGCAAGAAGAACTTCTAGAGTCCAGCCAACGTCCCGGTCGGAGGAGGTGGAAAAGGTGCTACCGGCGCCCTGACAACCTACTACAAGTGTGCAGTTGGGACCAGTCCAGGCGTTGAACTGGAAATGGCTTGCATATTGTAGTTTGATATCAGCTTTAGAATTTATAATAAAGATTTGTATAAACTGAAGTGCTCTCGGTGTGTGTGTATGTCTATTTTCTTTTGGTAGCTCAAACACTGTGACCAATCTAAAACGAACAAAGTGAGAGGTACAAGTTTACCCAGGACAACTGGCGTAGTCGGCAGGATTGGTCTCGAAATGTTTCGCTGAAAGAAAGAGGTGAGGCCTGAGCAGTTCTGGATTTCGGGATGGACATCTCAAGACAATGGATTTGGCATGTTGGCCAATACCCTGTCTTTGTTGGGACCACCCATTAGTTGGGGTGAGAAGTTAGATCCATAAAGTGCGCCTCTGGGAGAGCGGGTTGCCACTCTCCTTCGAGAAAGTAAATTTCCTGTTAAAAAGGGGACGGTGACAGACGATTTTTGGCTGCTGGCCACAGCCTTACGCCACGCCGTTCTGTATGAAGCAGAATTAGTTCAGCGAGAAGTAGAATCCCAGCACAAGAAAGAGCAACTAGAGGAGGAGCTAGAAGCCGTGCGATATCGCTGTTGCATGATGAGCGAGATTGTTCGCACCAGTCAGGACTGAGCCAAAGAATGGGAGGATAAGCATGTCCAAACGATCTGCCGTAATATTAAACTCCAGTAGCAGCTCTGCGCAGATAAGGAAAGGCATGGAGTAGAACCCGATCCACATCGTATTTGTGCCATGATAAGGAATGGCGACAGTCCTGATGTAATTGATGATTGGACGGGAATATCTGGAATGATGACAATGGTAATAATACAGGGACAAAGGCTGATATCTGCTGCATGATGGCAGCCCAAGAGGAGATTGTGATCATTGGATAAAGTGGTGCACAAACTCACAGAACTGAGCCCTCCACCGAGGATTCTGAACCACCACCTCTACTGCCAGCCCCAACAGCTAAGCTCAAACAATGTTGAAAAACGATACGAATACTGCATTGGAACAACTTTTGCATCAAGAAGTCTATTTAAAAAGGACAAATCTTTTCCTTTCCAGACTGACTCAGTGTCTGTCTGGAAAGGTCCAAAAATCCAACACATGGAGTTAACCATGGGGTTAGGTGTGTGTAAAAATTGTACAGCTTCAGTTTTCTCCTATAACGTAAAAACCAACCAGAACTCCAGTTCCTGCTGATATCCAACAGGTCAGGTAAGTAGTGGAAACAAGTACCAGCAAAATGGAGACAAGCTAAGCAAATCACAAGTCATTGCAGATGTAGTGGTTTTACAAAACTAATCATACATTTTAGAAGAATGTGGGCTTTACAACTTGAGGCACATCATCTTGAAGTATTCTCCCCCACTCCACCCGTCAAGTCACAGAAGTGGTTGAAAAATCCACCATGATGCATCTAAAACCATACTAGACCAGAAGTTGCATTTCCCAGCAGCAATGGAGCTTCTGTTATCAAGGGAACAGGAATACTTCAATCATCTAATTTTCCACACAAGTGCAACAATTGGGATACATTTCAACTTCCCAGTTATCTGGGGCAATCCAAAAGAACAGCATTGCTATGTAATTTTTCAGTCAAAATGGCGTAAAGAGAAGCAATCACCATTATTTTATATGGGAAATTTTTTTGAACATTTCTAGACCCCAAAAAGTAACCTTCCAAATCATACGAAATAACACAAAACTAAAAAAACCCAACATTTAGTAAAAGCAGGAACGATATGATAAATACACAAACTATATAAAGTAGAAATAATGTATGTACAGTGTAATTTCACTTACCAGAAACTGGAAGACAGAGAGCCTCTTTAACGGCTTACTGCAAAACAAACGCTGAATGATATTTTCACTTTTCTCAGAAAAGCAAAAATTATATTCGGATTTCCTTCAGTTAGCGAAAACAGGTACTTGTGTAGGTCTTTCGTAAAAGCGTAAACTTTCAAAAGTGGGGGGGGGGCGAGTTCCTGTGTTTCATTTTCTCAATTGATGAGGAAAGGATAACTGGCATCAAAGGTCATGAATTTACAGTGATAATTTGTCTAATTCAGCTCTGACTTAACCTACCCAACTTAAATCAAAGTTCTAGAAATACTCTAAGAACTTTTGTACTAGAACACAGAATAATGGTGCAAGGTCTCTCACATGCAATTTCACACAACAATCTGAATCAGATCGTCGTCCATTATTTCTTGCACTAAGAAAACCGAATTCTCAAATTGGAACACCTTAAGGCTCACGCTGCAGCTTCTAACCATCCAGTTCAAATGGTAGAAAAAAATAATCAGGAAATAAAAAGGGGTAATGAAACAGTAAAAACAGATGGACCTCTTCAAGTCCACTGGTGTCCCCTTGAAAACGCACAAGTTTATTAACACCGAGTAGAAAATATTTGATTCATATTCCATTACATCAAACATCAGTAAAACCTACCAGTATTAGACACATTTTAATGCATTCATTTAAAAAGAGTACATGGGATTTTCAAAAAGATACAGTAAATTTCAAAAAGAAAAGCACCAAAGGAGCTATTTTTATCATTTTTATTCAGTAGGTTTCTCTTGTGCCAGAAATGGCAAGGGCAGCAATATTACAGTTGGTTGTTAAAACATCTGTATGCAACAAAAACCATCTGCCCCACTGACCCAACTCTGACCTGGTCATGTCCTTTATTCTCCAACAGGGCCGGATGGAGGAATCTGTGAGGTCAGAGAAGGAATGTTACAAGCATTAACAACAAGCTGTATGTAGATAAAAAGGGGGAGGGTGGGGCAAGGGAAAGAGAACATTACGGTAATGGGGGTACACAGTAAAACATTGCCATATCATGAATGGAGGACTTCTTCCTCAAAACCTCACCACAATGGAAGGCAAAGGAGTGGATTAAATGAACGTCTGATGCAGTAAAATGCTAATGTAGTAGCCCATAATTTGTAATGCAGAGACAACCTCCCTCCCCGCCAAATGACTAGCGATCATCAATTGCAAATTTAGAAGGGGCTGGATAGAGGAGTAAAAAGAATTCCCTGCGGTAACATGACTGGTGTGCATTATAAATGGCACTGATTCAAGAGAGGTGAGGAGGGGGCCAGAATGGGCCTCTCTCTTACAAGATACAAAGGCTACACTATCTTAACTAGGCAGGAATTGGACTCTTTCTTCACTGCACAGGTTTTAATTCACTTTGTCCTGGAATATATACAGGTTGTTGGTTGTGGCTACGGCAATGATATTTTCCTTAGGGTGCCAAGCTGTGTGCAGGATCTTCTTGTTGAAGTCCAGACTATCAACACTAATCTCGTCCTTCTTCCTCTTCCCACCTGAACACACCCTACGGGGTTTCAGGATAGCCCGTGGTTTGCTGTTCTCTCTCGAAGCCTCTAGCGTAATGTCCCGTTTTGTGTTTCTATCGAACATTCTGAAGAAATTGTTGTACGACCCAGTCATGACAATACTGGAAGGTGGGGGGGGGGGGAAGAAAACATACAACTATTAGTAAGTAGGCAGGTGTACCAGTGTCGTCAGTGCACAAGGTTTGGCTGCAATCTAAAATTCTGGCTCAGCATATCTACACAAGATTGTGAACATTTTACCAGAAAATTTGAGCCCCACATTATTTCAAAATCTGAGTGGCTGTGAAAATTTGTTCATTTATTTTGCGTTTATCTCTCAAAGTTCAGGATAACACGATAGCATTCAATCCAGAGCTCCAATACACTGACCAAGCATACAGTCACTCAGCATCCTTCAGTCCACCAATCACCAACTAGCCCATTCAGTCTTTCCTTTCTCTCCTCTCCAGTCTCGAAGGGTCTCAACCTGAAACAATGACTATCAGATTCCCTCCACTAATGCTGGCTGATCCACTAAGACCCCCCAGCAAATTTTTATTTGCTCAAGATTTCAGTATCTGCAGTCTCACGACTTCCCACCTTAAGTTTTCCAATACATGTCAAATCAGCCATTCCTTGCTTTCCTCCCCTGATTTTATCTTCACCAACAATGTGGCCATTGACACAATCGGTTTGATCAGCTGAGTTTCTCCACATTATTTTACCTTAAGCAGCTTATCCCTCATTATTTATCCACCAACACCACCAAGTGGAAATCTAGCCTTCTACCACCAATATCATGTTTCTTTCACCCGCTCACCAGGGAAAGAGACGAGAAAGAGAACAAGGGCGGCATGGTTAGCACAACGCTGCTACAATGCCAGCAACCACGGTTCGAATCTGGCACTGCCTGCAAGGATATTGTACATTCTCACCGTTTCTGCGTGGGTTTTCTCCGGGTGTCCCAGTTTTCTCCCACTGTTCAAAATGTACTAGGGGTGTTGGTCAATTGGGTGTCATTGGTGGCAGGGGGAAGGAAGAGGAAGAGAAAATCAGGCTTATGGGGGCACAAGGGTCTGTTGCTAAGCAGCATGCCTGTTTAAATTTAATGACAATCCACAGATGTATCAGTGGATCATAGCCAGTTGTAACCTGTACAATCACTGCTCAATTGAAATCGCCATTAAATTCTAATTGGGCCTTTGCTCCATTCAAGCATCAGATTAACTGGTCTTTACTGGACAACTGAAAACCTCTCAATCTTTGGCATCGGTTACCAAATCTGCAAAAGAGTGCTCACTTGGTTTCATTCTTCCATTGCCAGCCATCTCACCTCAGGCCAAAGGCAACACCAACCAAATGCTATCGTGTTTCAAGCAAAATTACAAGCCATACACTTTGAAACTCATAAATGTCCAGCACTGGATCACGGCACCTGAAGTACAATGCACACAGAAGTCACATGATACAATTTATAGACTTCAGTAATACAAGTAGCAAAATCAAAATGGCTGAAGGTCTCATAGAAAAAGCAGCTTTTACCTATCACATCCATTCCAACAACATTCGAACTTGTCAAAAATACAGTCGTTTTCATACAGTGAGCACAGTTTGCTTCGGAGGTATTCATGTACCTGCAAAAACAATCAGTGAATAAGTACAAGTACAGAACTAAGTGAAAACTCATCTGGGCGCTATGCAAACTTTTTCTAGCTAATTGGACTGTCATTAAATCTTTTAATAATTGACACAATCAAGTGTAAAATATAGAATTAGTTGAATTTTTGCAGTGGAAGAGGAAGGTGTTAATTAAGAGAGGGAGACTGCCAACAAAAATGGCAATGGAACTTATTCCACAAAGCTGAAAGTAACTTGTTTTTAAGGTTGTAACTAGAAATTGGTCTGGCTTCATCTGGACCAAACTGAACTTTCAAATGACCTATTATGTTCATGTATTTACTCTTGGTGGAACAATCTTTGGCCAATTAAGTTGTTGCCACTGCAGTATCACCCTTTTCATTTTAACAAGAGGTCTTGGGTCAAGCAAAAGTGAGAAATAAAAGCAAAAAAAAAAGTGAGCTGCATCACACAGTAACAGGGGGTTTCACAGTGCAAACTTCTGGGCCATAACTGGCAAAGCAACATTTGTTGAAATGCTATAGCCTCAGTAGCAACGGCTCTGTAGAGCATAAGCCTTGAGTCAAGTACTCCCCTGACTCAACCATTGTGTTACCACACAGTTAGCATGGCGCTATTACAGCGCAAGCAACAGATTCAAATCTGGTGCTAAGGAATTTTCATGTTCTCGCTGGTTTCCTCCCACCCTCCAAAACACTTATGAGGTTTGGAGGTTATTAGAGGGGCTTGAGCAGCACAGGCTCATGGGCCAGAGGGGTCTGTTACCATGCTGTATGTCTAAATTAAAAATAAAAAGAAACAGAATAATTAATCTTGTACCTGGGATTAAGCTTGCTTCAATTGGTAACACTCTCATCCAAGTCAGAGGACTGTGAATGCTAGTTCTATTCCAGGGCAGCAGCAAATGATTGAGAAGGACACTCCAAATCAATACTGAGATGCAGAGTCAGAAGGCTGCCTTTTGTACATTAAACTGAGAACTCACCTGCTTATTCTAGAGACTCTAGTATACAGTTTGAAGGGATTGCAAAAGAAAACAAAGTACAATTTACATCACAACTATCCATGGGATTTCAAATGTTTGCTGCACCTCCACACAATTGTTATTCGCTTAATACAAGACATTGTGAAGTATTGGAGGTGCACGTTTTATTCATCCTTGTACTAAAATATCCACTATCCACCCAAAAATCATGGGTGGTATGGTAAGTGTAGCATGGTCCAGGTGCTCTGGTTTCATCCCACCCTTGAGGATTAATTGGGCAGCATGGGATGAAAGGGCCTCCATTACCATGCTGAATATCCAAATTTAATTTAAAATCACATGGAGACCAGGTGAAAAAGTACAAGACAAATCTTGTGTTAAAAGCCATGCAATTTAGACAGCAACTGTTCTTTGTGGCAAATGTTAAGAATAAATTAGCAAAAAGGATACAAAGATAAAAATCCAAGGTTCTACTCTCATTTTCAGTTATGATAACCACATTCAACAAGTCCTAGAGGAAATTAATTTGTAGAACAAAGGTCCCCAATGCATTAGCTAGCTATCTCACTGGACAAGTTGACACACAAGGGAAAATATCACACTGGTTTAGCAGATATTTGTCTTCTGCAGTTTGTGGGGAAGGGAGAGCGAAGTTCATTCTGTACTGCAACTGTTTCAAGTGCATTAATTGGGGGGAAAGTGCACCCAGCATCCACGTCCTGAAGTGGTTAACTATATAATTATCAAGTAAACAGCATACCAAGATAACCATATAACCACTTACAGCACAGAACAGGCCAGTTCGGCCCTACTAGTCCATGCCGTAACAAATCCCCATCCTCCTAGTCCCACTGACCAGCACCCGGTCCATACCCCCCCAGTCCTCTCCTATCCATGTAACTATCTAGTCTTTCCTTAAATGTAACCAATTATCCCGCCTCGACCACGTCTGTCGGAAGCTCATTCCACATCCCCACCACCCTTTGCGTAAAGAAATTTCCCCTCATGTTCCCCTTATAATTTTCCCCCTTCAATCTTAAACCTTGCCCTCTAGTTTGAATCTCCCCCACTCTTAATTGAAAAAGCCTATCCACATTTACTCTGTCTGTCCCTTTTAAAATCTTAAACACCTCTATCAAGTCCCCTCTCAATCTTCAACGCTCCAGAGAAAAAAGCCCCAGTCTGCACAACCTTTCCCTGTAACTCAAACCTTGAAATCCTGTCAACATTCTCGTGAACCTTCTCTGCACTCTCTCTATTTTGTTTATATCTTTCCTATAATTTGGTGACCAAAACTGTACACAGTACTCCAAATTTGACCTCACCAATGCCTTGTACAATTTCATCATAACCTCCCTACTCTTGAATTCAATACTCCGATTTATGAAGGCCAACATTCCAAATGCCTTCTTCACCACACCATCTACCTGAGTATCAGCCTTGAGGGTATTATTTACCACAACTCCTAAATCCCTTTGTTGCTCTGCACATCTCAATAGCCTACCATTTAATGCATATGACCTATTTAGATTTGCCTTTCCAAAATGTAACACCTCACACTTATCTGTATTAAATTCCATCAGCCATTTCTCAGCCCACACCTCCAGCCTTCCTAAATCACCTTTTTATCTACGATAATCTTCCTCACTGTCCACAACACCACCAATCTTTGTATCATCCGCAAACTTGCTTATCCAATTCTCCACCCCTACTTCCAGATCGCTAATATATATAACAAACAATAGTGGACCAAGGACCGATCCCTGAGGAACTCCACTAGTCACTGGCCTCCAATTGGACAAACAATTTTCTACCACTACTCTCTGACACCTCCCATTCAACCATTGTTGAATCCATTTCACTACCTCCTCATTTATACCTAATGCCTCCACCTTTTTTTCCTAACCTCCTGTGGGGAACTTTGTCAAAAGCTTTATTAAAGTCTAAATAGACAACATCCACAGCTTTCCCTTCATCAACCTTTTTTGTAACCCCCTCGAAAACCTCAATCAGGTTTGTCAAGCATGATCTACCCCTGACAAAACCATGCTGATTACTCCCTAGCAATCCCTGTACCTCCAAATAATTGTAAATACCATCCCTCAGAACACTTTCCATCAACATGCCCACCACAGACGTCAGACTCACAGGCCTATAATTCCCAGGTTTACATTTGGACCCTTTCTTAAACAGCGGAACCACATGCGTCACCCTCCAATCCTTTGGCACTACCCCCGTGGCCAGTGAAATCCTAAATATCTCTGTTAATGGCCCCACTATCTGTCCACTAGCCTCCCTGAGTGTCCTTGGGAATATTTTGTCCGGTCCCAGAGATTTATCCACCTTTATCTTTTTCAACACAGCCATCACTACCTCCTCGGTTATCCTTATATGCTTCATTACCTCCCCACTATTTTTCTTTACCTCAACTGGTTCAATATTTTTTTCCCTAGTGAATACCGAAGCAAAGAAATCATTCAAAATTTTCCCCATTTCCTCTGACTTCTCACTCAGCCTACCCTCACTATCTACAAGGGGTCCAATTTTATCCCTCATTAATCTTTTAATGTACTTATAGAAACCCTTTGGATTTATTTTTACTCTGTCTGCCAAAGCCTCTTCGTGCCTTTTTTTGGCCTTTCTAATTTCTTTCTTAAGATTCCTTCTACACTCCTTGCAGTCCTCCTTCAAATTGTCAGCTCTCTGTTCTTTATACCTCTTGTACACCTCCCTTTTTCTCCTAGCCAAATTTCCAATATTCCTCAAAAACCAAGCCTCCCTAAGACTTCCAGCCTTTCCTTTGATCCTCACTGGGACATAACTACTCTGTACCCTCAAAATTTCTTTTTTGAATATCCTCCATTTCTCATTTACACCCTCACCTGAAAATATCCTGTCCCACTCAATACTCCCCAAATCCCTTCTTATTCCTTCGAAATTTGCTCTTCTCCAATCCAGAACCTCAACTTTAGGCCCCTCCTTGCTCCTCCCTAAAACTACCTTAAAACTAACAGAATTATGATCACTAGACCCAATTGGATCTCCAACATTAATGTCTGATACCTGACCTAGCTCGTTCCCTAACAGGAGATCCAGTATTACACTGTCCCGAGTCGGTTCTTCTACTAATTGATTCAGAAAACAAGATGCCAGGTGCAACACAAAACAAAAAGGCAAGAGACTAAGCACTGCTCTACTCTCTCTATACCCGACTGTGTGGCCAGGCACAATTCAAATGTCACCTACAAATTGCCAATGACACCACCATTGCTGGCAGAATCAGATGACAAAGAGGAAGGGTACAAGAACAAGACAGATCAGCTCATTGAATAGGGTCACAACCACCACCTTGACCTCAATATTAGTAAAGCAAAGTGAATGATGAAACCAGGAGAACACAAACTAGTCCTCATCGAGGGACCAGCAGTGGAGGGTGCAAGAAACTTCAGGGTGTCAACATCTCTGAAGACCTATCCTGGGACCATCATGTTGCTTCAATCATGAAGAAGGCATGCCAGCAGCTACAATTATTGGAATTTGAAGAGATTTGATACATCACCAAAAACTTGCAAATTCCTACAGATGTACCGTGGAGAGCACGCTGACTGATTGCATCACTATCTGGAATGGAGATGCCAATGCACAGGACAGGAACAACCTACAGAGGGATGTGAACTCGACCAGTGCCATTAAGGGCATTGGTCTTCCCTTCATTAATCTCATCTTTAAGAGGGTGTCTGAAGAAAACAGCCTCTATCCTCATGGGCCCTCACCACCCAGGCTATGCCGTCTTCATTGCTACCATCAGGGAGGTGGGAAAGGAGCCTGTAGAGACACACTCAACATTACAAAAAACACAGCTTCTTTCCCTGTACCATATTTCTGATTGGACAATGAACCACAGACACTATTTCACTTATTCTTTACACTTTAAAAAAAAATCTTTTAAATATTTACATATATGCAATTTTACATCTTGTTCTGAACTATACTGCTGCACCTAAACAACAAATCTTATGACCTTTTCATGATAATGAACCTGATTCTGATCTACCTGGTATGTCTCCACAGGTCTGCTTTCCATATTTAAGTCCCAGATTTTCACTGATAGGTAATCCCGTGTCATCATGTAGCGACCACTGTGACTGAATTTGACATCTGATATTGAAGAAATTATTTCTGAGAAGAATGACCTGTTGCTGGGATCTTCAGGTTCTTCAAACACTGTTGGGAGGAAAAATAAATGTCAGGATGGTCCAGAAAGTTGACCTTGCATTTACCGTATTTGTTGATGCATGAGATGGAATCTGAACCTTAAAAATGTCACCCCAAAACCAGGGGTTTCAAATCCAAACCTGATATCCTGTGGTTTAGCATTCCCCATGGCAATGAAACTTGCACAACTCCTACGATCCTACCACAAAATATTTTTCTACCAAAACTTTTTATATTTGGGAAGATGGATTAACAAAGTTATATTAAGACAATAAAAATCTATTATAAACCTACCAATACCTTAAAATACCACCACAGCAAATGAAACCAACAGTCACCATTTGCAACAGCTGATGAACTATAAACAATCAGCCAGGGTCCCAGGGTGCATTCTATTTCCGCTACCTCACCAGGCCAATCACAATAAATCATGCAGTGACAAAACTTTCTTGGAAAGGCTCAAGTTTTCACTCCTTCATAAACAGCAGCACAAACTGCCAATTGGGGGTCATCTTATACAGAGTGTAGCTCAAAGCTTACACCCAGTCACCTTATATTCCTTTAGATAGTGTTTAAATACTTGTTACCTTGATTATACAAAATATTTAGCACCTTCTATTCTGCAACATTATATTCCAGTCACAGCAATCACCGTCCACTGCAAGCCAGACAAATACAAGCCTGACAAAACTAAATACCGGTCTCCTTATCAAATTTGACAAAACCACGAATGTCGGCATTCTACCATAATTTATAGATATTCCCTTTCAGCATATAAAAATCTTGCAAGTTAACAGGATGCCATTTGATCAAAGGTGGTGCTGAATTTTGATAGCCACGACACCACTTTCAAAGCATCAAGAGTTACTTGCATAAACAAAGGATCGGAATGTGGTAGGTGTAGGAACAACCTGATGGTATAGTGCCAATGTGGATTAGAGGCTTGGCCTACAACTGTACTCTGAATTCTATTGCTGACGTTGGGCAGGGCAATGCAGGAGACAATTTGCCAAAGTAATCCGCTTGGGCAACAGTATTCCAGTGCGACTGGCCAATTTATTAAGTTGGATTTGATGAAGAGGGTGCAATGCCACAGTACCAACATGGCAATACTATACCAGCCTGCTAGAAACCAAATTTGGAACCTTCTCTATGTTACTGCACAACCAGAGAAGCTGAGAGCAAGGCTGTAAGATGTAGCAACATAAATACATTTCTGAGAAATAAATTTGGCCTGAAGGGCCAACAAATGGGTAATCTGGTTCCAGCATTCATCTGCAAATAGATTGCAGCAGGTTGCTAGAGGTCAATAGTTCCAGAATAATCCTGATTTGCTGCAATGTCCAAGCAAAGGAGACAATTCACAATCATGTGAAAAGAGCATTCATTGAAAATACAAATCAATAAAGCATAAAAATCTGAGTCATACACTTACGTTTGGCATGTTTGTCACACAGGGCAGCTGCTCTCATGTCACACAGTCGAATGGTTCCCTTGCTACTGCTGTATACAAATGTGTTGCACTGATTGGGGTGGAACTCTGCTGCTGTAATCACTTCAGTCAGTTCCTCCATGTTAGCAGGCTTGATATCTACAATATCTGAGACAGTCCATCAAGGATAACACAAGGATTTCCAATCACATAACAAGCTGGTCAAGGGATGGGAAAAGTCATCTTCTGCTTATGCCTGGAACCATCTGATGGGAGTAACCAATTTCTACAGAATTACAGCCAAGAAAAGGGCAGCGCAGTTAGTGCAACGGTATTAAAATACAAGCAATTAGGACCGGGATTAGATTCCGGCGCTGTCTGTAAGAAGTTTGTATGTTTTCCCCAGTCTACATGGATTTCCTCCAGGGGCTCTGGTTTCCTCCATCAAAACATATGGGGATTGTAGGTCAACTGGGGGTAATTGGGCAGCATGGGCTGAAAGGGCTTGTTACTGTGCTTCATGTCTAAATTTAAATTTTCAAAAGTCAATCCTATTAAAGCAAAAATAAATCTCAATCAGTTCAGTAGGGCTGAACTCTGCACTGAATCATACTTGGAATAGAAAAAAATATCAGCTCCAAAATATTGTAAATACTCGTGTAATCGGCGAGTTTTTTGGGACCAATTTTTTTTTGGAGGGGGAGGGTTTGACTTTTACATGGGTCATACTTTTGACCGTAGTAAGTACCTCCATTGCTCAAGACACCGGGAGCTTGGATGGGTGGTACCTGGAGGGAAGTACGTGTGTGGGGCGTTGGAAGCTCATATGGCTGGGAGAGAATCTGCGATCAGGGAATCAGCTCAGAGGGGCGGGTTGCAAGGGTGAGGACCCGCGGTTGAGGCGACAAGAGCTCTAGTGGGCAGGGCTGAGGAGAGTATGGCCGGGACATCAGAGCTTGGGTGGGCAGGCAGCTGAGGCAAAAATCCATGGTCAGAGATGGGCAGGTGGTTGAGGCCAAAAAAGTAGGTGGAATCAACATTGACACGAGTCATATAGAAAACACCCAATTTTTGGGGCAATACCCGGGGAGGGGTGGGGGGGGGGGTTCCCACTTACAAGGGATTGACTCTTATAGGAGTATATACAATAATCAATCTCCATGAGATTCTTGTATCACACAATCCTCTCAAACCCAGTCTAGTAAAGTTAATTTCCACCACTATGGATGAAACTTTTTTTTAAAAACAAAAAAGAACACAGATGATCTTTGCTGACTTGTTTTCATAAAAGACTTGGTCAAATCAAAAGCAAAAACAATCAGTTCTTATGAAAACCAAAATTGTAAATGCCCAAGAAATGAAGAAATTGGATCCATTCCAATGACCGTCACCCCATGCTACAAGTCAATTTTTATCAGCAGTTCGCATGCCTTTTTTATCCTTCAGAACTCTCAAGCCCACAACTGAGTGTAACTCACCAACACTCTCCATTTTACTAAGTTGAGCAATTTTAGTTTTTTTTTTTAAAATGTGGAATGCTTCAGGAATTTGCATGCCATCCTTGCACTGGGGCCATGCTAATCTTCTCTGCCTCGTTCCAATTTTAATGTACGGGTTGCCGAAGCTAGCACAATTTCAGTTTGAATCTGCCAACAAATGCTACGAAAGGTCATCCACCTGAAAAGTCGCCATGTTTTCCTCGCAGCAGGTTCTGCTAATCTGCTGAGTTTTTCCCAGACATGTCTGTTTTTACTTTCAATTACTTTTCTTTTGCAAAAAAGGTGAAAAGCCTTTTTATAGGCTGTTCAAATATAAAGATTGCAGGCAAGCTTCCTCGAGGAGCCATGAAAGTGCAATCATGGGTCGATTAGATACAAAAGCTCATTTATGGTGCATAAGAGAAAGAGAAGACAAGAATGAAACGTGCTATTCGAGGAGCTGTATATGAATTGGTTTATTCACCTAAAGTAATGATCACCCAATAACACTCATGAAGCCATTACTATCTGCTGCTCTGCATTTCTGACAGTGCCAGACTGGTTGTGTCAAACATGCAACTCTGCAGACACCACGATTGATGTAAAAACACAATCTTGGAGATACTCAGCAGATTACAGTGTATTTTATATAGGAAAGATAAAGTTACATAGCCAACATTTTGGGCTTGAGCCCTTCTTCAAGGTAGGAGCATAATGCAGGTAGGTGCCTGAATTAAATGCTGTGGGGTGGGGGGAAAAGAGGAGAGGGGCAGGAGCACAGTCCCACAGGAAGGTGGTAATAGATGGATAAAAGAGAGGGCACACCAGCAAATCGGGTGTGGGGGGTGGCTCTGTGAATGGAGAGGGAAAGGGATGGAGAGCTGGATGAAAGAAGACAGGGTTTAAGGAAGATAGGAGAACAGTGAATTATTGGAGCATTGTTTCTGCTACTCTGTTCTACCTCTCTTCCCTTTTGTCTCCTTTCCTCCAGCTCTCCACCTCCTTCCTTCTCCATTCACAGAGCCATTTCCCCCTTCCCTGGTATGATCTTCCTCCCTTATCTACCTATTACCTCCTGTCTTTGGGACTGTACTCCTCCCCCTTCTCCTCTCCCCCCATCATTTCATTCAAGCACCTGTCTACATTTTGCTCATACCTTGACAAAGGGCTCTAGCCCAAAACATTGGCTATTTATCTGTATCTTTCTCCAGCATTGTGTTATTACTCGTCTTTTCCCAAGTGCTCAATTAATTCAGGAAAATTGTGATATTTCTCGAGATATCTGATCTTATAAAATTATGAGAAGCATCATCTTCCCCTTATTCCCCTGAAACATTTTGCACACAAAATGCTTGAGAGCCTGGGGCTGTGAGTTAAGGTGAACATGTGGCGGCGCACTCTCTCATGGCGAACCGGCCCTGCGTGTAACGCCATGTGACGGGGCAGCCATGGGAAGAAGGCGCTGTTGGGGTTTCTCCCTTCCCAGCGCGCACCTGGGGCAGTGATTATGATGTCACAATGCACGAGGTGACTGAGCTCATGCTGCGCTTAAAAGGGCGCGCGCTGAATTTGAATAAAAACAGTCATTAACGACTTTCAATGTGGTGGCTGAGTCTTTCTTGGCCGTGTCCAGCACAACAATGGTGACCCCCATTGAGCCCAGATGCCTCTCTGGTCTCAAGAACATGGATTCGGCAGTGATCAATGCCATTGCCATCAAACTGCCCCCTTCTGGATCCATCACCCGCATACGTGGTTCGGGCAGGCGGAGGCGCAGTTTCAACTGAGGAACAGTTCAGCAGATGCCACGATTTTCTACCATGTCGTGAGTGTGCTGGACGAAGAAACGGCAGCTAGGGTGGACAATCTAATACACAACCCACTGGCCAAGGGTAAATATCCTACCTTCAAGAACCTACTCCTTGGCACTTTCAGGTTCTCCCCTCAGCAGCGTGCCTCCAGGCTCCTGCATCTCGACGGGCTTGGGGACTGCACACCATCAGCCCTAATGGACGAGATGCGGGCGCTGGTGGAGGATACAAACCTTGTTTCCTATTCCGTCAGATCTTCCTCGAGCAGATGCCCGAGGACATCAACTACTTCTGGCAGATGAGGACTTCACGGATCCACGCCAAGTTGCAGCCCGAGTGGACACCCTCATACTCCATGAGTACCCCGCCATCCAACAACCACGATTCAGCACCAGCTTACCCCAGCACGAGGTATATCATCATATCACCACGCAGGGCCCCCCGCTGCACGCCAAGCCCAGACGACTTCCGCCCGAGAAGCTGCAGCTGGCGAAGGAGGAGTTTTCCCAACTGAAGCAGTTGGGGATCATCTGTTGCTCGGACAGCGCCTGGGCATCCCCTCTTCACATGGTCCCCAAATCCTCTGGGGGCTGGAGACCCTGTGGTGATTACCAGCGTTTGAATGACGCGACCACATCGTACAGGTACGCTGTTCCTCAAATTCAAGACTTCTCGGCCAATCTCCACGGTGCGCAAGTCTTCTTCAAGGTCGATCTGGTGAAGGAGTATAATCAGATCCTGGTCCACCCCCGAGGACATTGGCAAGATGGCGATCATCACCCCCTTTGGTCTCTTTGAATTCCTGCGTGTGCCTTTCAGCCTCAAGAACGCGGCCCAGACATTTCAGCACCTCATGGACGCAGTGGGTAAGGACTTGGGGACTCATCTACCTGAATGATATCCTTATCGCCAGCCGCAACCGCAAAGAGCATAAGGCCCACCTCTGTACCATTTGACCGACTGGCAGAGTTTGGCCTCATAGTCAATGTGGCAAAGTGCCAGTTCGGCAAGCAGATGCTGCAGTTCCTGGGGCACATCATCTCAGCAGCAGGTGCTGCCCTGGCACCAGATAAGGTCGCAGCCGTCCAGCGGTTCCCCAAGCCAATCACCCTCAAGGGCCTGCAGGAGTTTGTGGGGATGGTGAATTTTTATCATCGGTTCATCCCCAGCGCCACCCGCACCATGCGACTGCTGTTCGCGTTGATCGCCACTAAGGAAAAAGTCCTGGCCTGGACTGAGGAGGTTTTTGCCGCCACAAAGAAGGCCCTCACCAATGCGACTATTGGTGCACTCATGCCCGGAGGAACACACGGCGCTCTCAGTGGATGCCTCAGCCATGGCGGTAGGGGGCATACCAGAGCAGTGGCTCAATGGACAGTGACGCTCGCTGGCCTTCTTTAGCAAACAGCTGTGCCCGCCAGAGCTCAAGTACAGTATAGCTCCTGGCGCTATACCTGGCCATCCGGCACTTTCAATATTTCTGGAGGGCAGGCCCTTCACGGTGTTCACGGACCACAAGCCCCTCACACAGGGGCTCACGATGGCCAAAGATCCGTGGTCGGCTCGCCAGCAATGCCACCTCTCCTACGTGTCAGAGTTCACCACCGACATCCGGCACATCGTGGCGGATGCACACTCTTGCCTGGCGATCAACGCTTTCGCCCCCGGCCTTGACTACACACAGTTGGCACAGGCCCAGAAGCTAGACAGAGACTCAGGCTCTCCAGACCGCCATCTCTGGCCTCAAACTCCAGGACATTCAGTTGCCCAACAGCCTGGACACGCTGCTCTGCGACATCTCCACCGGCTCACTGAGCCCGGTAGTCCCACCGCAGTGGAGATCAAGGGTTTTCAGCTTTGTCCACGACCTAGCCCACCCTGCTGTGAAGACTTCGGTGCAAATGGTGGCAGAGCGGTTTGTATGGCATGGGCTCAAAAAGGAGGTGGCCGAGATGGCGAGGAACTGCACCAGGTGCCAGGCCTCCAAGGTCCACTGGCATACACAGGCCCCAATCCAGCAATTCAACCCAGCAGTGCAGAGATTTCAGCACATCCACGTTGATGTCGTAGGCCCCTTGCCGGTGTCCAGAGAAGTGAGCTACCTTCTCACGATAGTCGATCGGAACACGAGATGGCCGGAGGCTGTTCCCATCAAAGAGGGTTCCGCAGAGACGTGCACCAGGAACCTAGTCAGTCATTGGATCGCTAGCTTCAGCGTCCCAGCGCACATCACCAGTGACAGGGGCACCCAGTTCACCTCCACGCTCTGGGCTCAGCTGGTGAACCTCCTAGGGGGTTAAACTCCACCACACCACAGCCTACCACCCACAAGCAAATAGTTTGGTGGAGAAGTTTCATTGTCATATAAAATACACCCTCATGGCTTGCCTCACCAGCCCAGGCTGGGCAGATGAACTGCTCTGGGTCCTTCTCGGCATCAGAACAGCACCCAAGGAGGACCTACAGGCATATTCTGTGCAACTGGTCTACGGCGCACCGCTCTCGCTGCCCAGTGAGTTCTTTGGCCCGGAGCCCAACTTCACATTGAGCACGTGAACCTTTTGGCAGATCTCCATAAGAAACTATCCTCACTAGTTCCCACCCCCCCACCCCCAACCTCCCCAGCCTCCCTTACTTCATGGCATCCGGCTGACACATCGTCCTGAAGAGCTGGACTCGGCAGAATTCGTATTTGTTCGGCGCAGCCCACATATGGCACCTTTACAATGCCCGTATGAAGGTCCATACGAGGTCCTCTAGCGGTCCGGCAGGACTTTAACTTTGGACATAGGGGTTGAAGACGAACTTTTCACCGTGGACCATTTGAAGGCGGCGCACTTAGACCTATCACGGCCGGGGCCACCCGCCCAAGCAGTGGGACGCGTAGTTGGTTGGGGGAGGTTGGTTGTGTGGTGGCGCTCCCTCTCATGGTGAACCAGCCCTGCGTGTAACGCCACGTGGTGGGGCAGCCATGGGAAGATGGCGCTGTCAAGGTTTCTCCCTGCCCAGCGAGTGCCTGCGGCAGCTATTATGATGTCACAATGCATGAGGTGACTGAGCTCATGCCGCCCTTAAAAGGGCACACGCTAAATTTGAATAAAAACAGTCATTAACGACTTTCAATATGGTGGCTGAGTCTTTCTTGGCCGTGTCCAGCACTACAAACACTCACTATCTGTCTTAGAATAAATACAGCGGGAAAGTGATGAACAATACTGACAAATCAATTCACAAAATATCACCGCTGCCAAAAAATGGGCTTTGTCCAAAAATGACTTGTACGCATTGGAGTTAAACAGGAAAGTCTGCAGACACTGAGTGGACTGCAATGCACACTTTGACAAGGATACTAAAACTTCTGTCTGTGATTTCTAAATGCCACAGATTTATCCTAAGATCATCTGCTGATAAGTAAGTTTCATAGTCACTATTGACTGAAATAGAGTTTATATGATATGTATGTGCATTAGCAAATATTCTTCGAGGACTCGCTTCAACCATTAAATCCATAGGTTTGAATACCGGCACCTGGGAAAGAGCAAAAAAACATTAAAATAATTTAAACAACAAATAAAACAGCACAGTGAGGCACATCACTTTACAATTTAGTTCTGATGAAGGGTCTTCTATTTGAACCGTTAACATTTACTCTGTACGTACGCGTCACTCGACCGCCTGAGTTTTTCCAGCATTTTCTCTTCTGTGTTTGACATCACTTTCCAGTACTACTTCTAGAAAGAATTTCAGTTCCTGACAATCAGACCAATGATCATTTCTCAAAGTTACTACCAGCTACACACAAAGTTTTGGTTTTAGAAAGCTGTTTTAAATTGTATTTGAATACAAAAATCCTGCGTTTCAGCTGACCATTTTAAGATTTCACAAAAAGATGACATGAACCTCCTGTATGCAGAGTATGCAAATGAGTCACAAACACTATTACATGGATAAAGAAAGGAAAGCACACGTTACATCAGGCTTGGATTTCTATTGCAAAGGAATGGCAAAGGTGTAAATGTTTGTTTCCTTCTCTGGTATACAACTGTAGATCTCACTGCAATAATGTGCTAGCAAATCCAAAAATACCAAATATACAGAAATGCTTGGTGTGCAAGTACCAGCTATCATGGATCCACAGAACATTACAGCACAGAAAACAGGACCATCACCCCTTCTAGTTGGTACAGAACTATTATTCAGCATAGTCCCACTGACCTGCACCTACTTCATATCCTTCCATACTCTTCCCACTCATGTCCAAATTTTTATAGAGTTAAAATTGAGCCCGCATTCACCAGCTGGAAGCTTGTTCCATACTCCCACTACCTGCTGTGTGGAGGAATTCCCCCGAAACATCTCCCCTTTCTCTCTTAACCCATGTCCTCTGGTTTGTATCTCACTGAACCTCAGTGGAAGAAGCCTGTTTGCATTTACTTGCATAATTTTGTAATTCTCTATCAAATCTCCCCTTAGTCTTCTACGCTCTCGGGGAATAAAGTCCTAATCTATTTAACCTTTCCCTGTAACTGAGTTCTTCAAGATCTGGCAACATCCAAGTAAACCTTCTCTGCACTCTTTCAATTTTTATCAAAAGAGATTCATGAAGTTTGCTAACCTTTATTAATGTGTTACTGAATGCACTAGATTTCTGTCGACTCCTTGGAAGTGCATTGCCTTTATCATTAATATGTTGAAATGCTTGAAATCCTTACTCAACAATACTACATTTATGAAGTTATTTTCCCAAGGCAGTGGGCTTATTTTCTTCAAGGTTATTAAAGGACAATTATTGCTAGCAATACCCATAGCCAATCAAATAACAAATGTTCAGCTTATGTTTTCAAGTGGATCTTGATGGTTCAATATTTAATGCATGCAACCTTTTACTACTGGTTCTTTGGCTTGGCTTCGCGGATGAAGATTTATGGAGGGGTAATGTCCACGTCAGCTGCAAGCTCGTCGGTGACTGACAAGTCCGATGTGGGACAGGCAGGCACGGTTACAGCGGTTGCAAGGGAAAATTGGTGGGTTGGGTGTTGGGTTTTTCCTCCATTGTCTTTTGTCAGTGAGGTGGGCTCTGCGGTCTTCTTCAAAGGAGGTTGCTGCCCGCCGAACTGTGAGGCGCCAAGATGCAAGGTTGGAGGCGAGATCAGCCCACTGGCGATGGTCAATGTGGCAGGCACCAAGAGATTTCTTTAAGCAGTCCTTGTACCTCTTCTTTGGTGCACCTCTGTCACGGTGGCCAGTGGAGAGCTCACCATACAACACGATCTTGGGAAGGCGATGGTCCTCCATTCTGGAGACGTGACCTACCCAGCGCAGCTGGATCTTCAGCAGCGTGGATTCGATGCTGTCGGCCTCTGCCATCTCGAGTACCATATTAATATAACATGAAAGTTCTCTTTTTAAAAAAAAACTAGGTGGCATCCAGAACATGCAGAATAACACAATTACCTCATGCAACCTGCTGTTGCTTTTGTTTCAAAGTGCTCCCCTGACGGTCAGAGATATTTAACTACAACAAGTGTGAGGCAATGATACATTTTCAGATTGAAGGACTGCAGTAGGTTACAGGTTGTCCAGGCTGGAACTCTAGACCAACCACCCCCAGCCTGGGGGGGGGGCCACAGTACATTTAAGCAAAAACCTTGTTTTCTTTTCAACTCGCAAAAAGTATTTGTCGTGGTTTTTTTTTTTTTTTTTTTTTAAATGTCATTGATAGGCAAGAAGTACAGACGAAACCAAAACTTGACTGCTTCACGGAGAAGGGGCCCCATAGACTTTGACCACTGTTCTAAAGGGGCCACACCAAAAAGGTTGAGAATGGCTGCTCTAGACCTCAGCATTAATAGCACAGGGGCTCTGCAACAGTCAGCACTCTGAAACTACACCATTTCCAGTCAGAGGTATCTTGAAAATTTCCTTCAAGAGAAAATTCACCACCAAATCAAAATACACAAACATAGTAAACATTTGTATTCTCTAAAGCAATACGTGCTCACCTTAAGTGTAGTGACTGTGGCAGGATCTCTATATCGACCATCTTCCTCCTTCAAATTATATCCTTCTGGCCGTTTATCTCTTTCACTGATTTTCCACAACTTTATTGTTTTATCTACAAAAAAAAATATTGAATTAATGAGGGGTAAAATGAGTCCCCAGTATCCAAAGTCCACCTTCGAAATGATCTAAGGGGGATATACTAAAATTAAGCCAATTGTTAAATGCAAGGATCTCATCCAGACTTGGTATGTGCATAAACAAATGTCTGTAGGAAACACTTCCTGATACCTATCAGGCAGGTTAAATCCACTACATCACTAGAAACAATACTTCAGTGAAAGTGACTGGAAAATAAATGCCCTAGAAAAAAAGGTGAATTATTCCAAATTAAATATGCAAACACCCTTGCAATGTAATTTAGAAACAGAAGTGCAGTAGACCAGTATTCTCAGTGATATTTTGGAAAGAGTAGGAAAGATTGATTTAAATTTTCCAATATTTTAGAGCAATTTATCTGTCAATATCTCTTGTTATTCACCCACCATTATTTTCTAATGCAGTACTTATGTAGGCAGAGTTGGGCAATCGTGTTTCCCACACTCAATTCATGTAAAGCAACATAGCAGACTGAAAATAATTTTGGATAAAGGTTATTTGCTCCACTTTCATAAAGGTGGCAAGGCAAGAATGTTTTCAGAATTATTTAATCAGTAAATATGAAACCATTGCCTCTTCTGATAAGCTGACCACTCTCTGATGTGGCTCATCTGTACTTAAATCGGTGAAGTTCTATTCTTTTAAACTCCATTTCCAAACATATGGTACTTGCAAAGCAATTACAATTTATTCAAAACATGCATTGATTTCATTCAGATCAGAGATGCCAATCACGGAGGGTGAATCACATTTCAATAAAAACTGCAGTGGACAAGCACAGGACGTGGTAATCACTCCACTCTATACTAGCCAAGGAAAAACAAAGTATCAGTGTAGCAATGGATTTAAAAGCCTTCCCTTATATCTATAATTGTTTCATTTACAAGCTGTAAATCCAGGCTGGCAATACATTAAGAAAGCAACAATTTCAGAATATTTGAACTTTACAGATTGATACAATACAGAGAAAATTTAAACATAAATATATGACCAGTTCTACAACTTGTGGTCATAATAATCATCACCTTGGATAATTGTTTTACAATTATGCAACATGTCAATACTAGAAAAATGATATTTTGAAACTTGTGTAGATTCCGATTACAACACTCACTTTGAAAAACTGTACTGTTCTAATCTATCAACTCTCAGATCAACAGAAGACTTTTCCAAAGACTGAAAATCTTGTCAAGAGTTCATCAGTTGATTAAAATCCCACAAAGCAGCACAGGTGCAATGAATTTAAAATCTTTCCCGTATTTCCATTAATTGTTTCATTTATGAGCTGCATGTCCATAAACAAAGCTTTTTGCCTGCTATTCTCCGCATTGCAACACTGATACTTTGTTTTTCCTTGGCTAGTATAGAGTGGAGTGATTACCACATGCCCCGTGCTTATCCACTGCAGTTTTTACTGAATTAAACAAGCTGTTATACAAAATTACTTTGATAGATCTGTGAAAATATGTTGTGGGAAATCGGCTTTGCCAACGCTGTTGGAATGAATGGATGTCACTAGGAGGGAAGAAAGCACTGGCAGGGATGCTGCCCTGACCAACGGAAAGGAGGAACTCACCGTTTGTAGAGAGCAGGAACTGTGCAGCATTCTGCTGGGGTAACCATCTAATTTTATTGATCTTTTCTTCAATCTCTAAACTTTTCAAATAGTCAAATTCTGGCTCATGACTCTGAAAAGTACTGTAAACATTATATTCACCTCTGCAATGAGGCTGGCTTTTGTTCTGCAAGGAATAAAATTATTACGGCAATCTATTGTTAATTTTAAAGCAATTGAAAAGTAACTGATACTTAAAAATATATTTTTCTTAAAAAAACAACACGCTAACATTTTACTGAAAAAAGCAATAACTATAACTAGACTCAAAAGATTTGTTGTTCCTGAAGAGTAATTCATTGTCAAACACCAAAGTACAATTTTCTATACAACTACTTTATCAAATAACATTGGAATAGCTGACTTTAGGGAACACTTACATATTATTGAATACGTTTGGAAATACTTGAGAATTTTGACAAAGCAATAAGCAAATGCAAGTCAACAGTCAAATTTCCTAATGGTCAAAAATCCTTGAAGGGTTTGGACATGGCCTGCAGCGCAAATCTCTATGCTGTAATTGATCTAAATTAGACTCCTGGGAATTTGTCACAGTCAATATTAGCTCAGAGTAGCTGCAATGTCGTGAATCCTGCAAAGAGATTTTTGGCCCCTTGATCTAGGTTTGTCTGATGAGAGTGATTGAGTTAATTAATTACAAACACAAGGCAGTCTAAGATTGGAAGCTCCACCTTAAGGGAAGAACTGTTCTTCAGAGACCTGAAGAAAACCTGCGACTTGAAGAACAGATGGGAGTGGAAGGTCCAGTAATAGCTACAATTGCATTGCCCTGTGCCAGAGCTAAACACATACGAGCTCAATCATGGCCTTGATGTGAATCTAGCAACTGGTTTGTCTCACCTTGCTGTCACCCTGACTGACAAGTCTACAAGCCATCTTAAAGAAGGCCTGAGGAGCAAATTGCACCCCCATTGAAGTTTAACACTCCAATGTCATAATTCCACAATTTCATAGACCACATCTGGGAAGAGAAAGGAATGCCAGACCACCCCAGCCACCCATAGATGTCTCATAATGAGCTTGAGGATTCCATGTTGATCTCAAAATGTACAGAAGCAGAGTGAAAGAAATTAATCCTTCATTTTGGGGGTGGAAGGGAGAAGTCATGCTTCTGGGCAAATTTGACTGCTTTGTCATGGAGGGACAGTAATATTTCTCAAATAATGCAGAATTGAAGCAGAACCTGCATCAAAACATGCAGTAATAATATACATAACGAAGAAAATTGCACTAATTTGTTCGATCATTTTTAACTTTTCAGAAAATAAAGGAACAGAGACTCTTCCTCTTTCCAATCAAATGTAACTGCTCTCATGACAATGCTTATGTATCAACTCGGAAGCAAACATTGTTAAATGGCGGCTAAATGTACACAAAGTTCAGATTCATTGTCAGAGTACATACATGACATCTCATCACATACAACTCTGAGATCCTTTTACCTGAGGGCGAAGCAGAATTTCTATATCTGTAGTGCAATAAACTGTACTCAAGACATGTATACAAAAGAGAAAGGTAAACACAAAGAAATTGACTATTCAATGCAGAAAATAAATATTCAACAATAAATTATAAAATAAAAAAAAAAGACTATTATAAAAGATAACCTCAAGTGGAATTGCATCAGTAACAAAAGCATGGCTTACACACGGAAATCCCCAACCAAATGATGAAAAATGTGCAGGAAATGCTTGTCATCCTGTTTCACTCCAGAGAAAATAAAAATGTCAACTGAATTTCTCAACAGCTACATGAAATGGGTAAGATGAATTAACACAAAAGGATATCAATCTGCATAATCCTGCTCAAATGATGCCACTATGATGCGAATTCCACCCCCCCCCCCAACAAAGCAGCACATTATCAACATGCCAAATATGCATGGTGACAACGCTGAATGAATAAACTACCAGAAAAATTCCTCGGAACATGTTGCATATAGCATGCCTTTGAACAATGAATTGCACAAATTGGAAACTGGAACCAAGAGAAATTGTTACCTTGCTGATGTGCTGGCCAGATAAAACTCACCTCTTGCTCCTGCTGGAATATAACGACTCTGCCCCCCTTGTCCCCTGTTGCCAGTAGTTCTCCAGAGTGGTTGAATTCTACTGTGGAAATAACATCAGCTGTAAAGAAAAGAAAACATCAGGACAGTTAACCCATACTTGAACTACAATAAAATACAGAGCATAATTTTGTGCAAAAGATCCAGCCCATGCTTGAAGAGGAATTTTGAGTGAAATAACCAAATAAGGAACAAGTCATCAGATGAGGCTACATACAACACTTGCCAAGCCACTAAAGATACTATGAATTACAACTTGCATGCACACAATTGAGATGTTGGTCATGATCTCAAATTATAATTAAACAACTCACTGGACATATACAATTTACAGAAGGCATTCAAATGACAGCCTTGTGTTATTCACGCATCTCAGTGCTTCCTCTCCCATCCAAATCAGTCAGATGGCCTGCAAGTACTTGCATAGCAACTGCAATTGCACAACCATATAACATGAAATTAAAAGACTGGGATCTGCAGTTAAACAATGGTAACTACCACTGTAACAATCAACTGAGAAGCAACCTAGTTAAAAAGTTCTGTACTTGATTGCACACAAATGCATTCAATCAGGTCCAAAATTCTATTTATTCCTGGCTAGACATCAGAATTGTGCTGAAGGGTTGTAAGTGATCCCAGGGTGAAAGGCCTCAGCTAAAGTTCAGATCCTGACCCACAAAAGACAGGTCATCTCCTTGGGGGGGGGGGGGGGGGGGATTCAGAACATATTTCAGCTTTAATCTGGTTTCAATGTGGAACTGTAAATGAAAGAGTGATAGTTGAAGTGTTTGGCCCAGGTACATTGAAGGGAAGTTTGCGAACCAAACCAGATCAAAGGAATAAAAAGTACACTGATTGGGTTAGATGAAGCCAAGTGGAAGGGGGTTCAAACGAACCACTAACATTGACATCCACAATTTGGGTGAAATTGCCTATTTATGTGCTTATGAATTCTATACCAGCCTCAGTGTGTAAACATTGAAAATAGTCAACTTAAACCAGAACATTTTCATTATTGCGGGTGCTGGGGACGTTTGCACGACGATGCTGCCGCCAAACTCAGAATTTCATGACTTATTAATGACAAATTCTGATTCTGGCATTATTTTTGTCAGTGGAATCTTAAGAGCTGTGCATATACAAAGATAGTAATCTTCAGTATTCTGGATTCCAACTTTATCTAAAACAATAGTAGATGTCTCTTAAGTCGAGGGAGGGAGGGGGAAAGAGTGGGGAGACAGATTATGTGCCACTAAAAACACCATGCATCATGTACCTGAAAAAAAAAAGGAATTAAATTTATTAAATTTAAACATACAGCATGGGAACAGGCCATTTCAGCCCATGGGCCTATGCCACCCAATTAACCTACAACACTGGTACATTTCAAAATGTCAGAGAAAACAGGAGTACCAGGGGAAAACCCATGCAGACACGGGGAGAATGTACCACTCCTTACAGATACTGCGGGATTCAAACCCTAGTCCTGATAGCTGGTGCTGTAATGGCATTACAGCTAACCACAATCCCAACTGTACAGCCAAACTTGCACCTCTGAATTGGCACCAAGGATTGAACCAGAAACATTTGCACTGTATGTGGTGCTATCAACTCAATGCAACCACAACCTCAAGAGGGCTTGCATCTCATTCAGCTCACTGGCAGTTCTCAATGACAGAAGATCATTCCAGGGTGATGATCAAGTCATCCAGAGGCTTCAGCAACTTTCTCTCTTCCAGGATAAACAAGATCTAAAATAGTTCCCTGCAAAGTTCTCTTCTAGTTCTGGCTAATAATTTTCTGCAACCATCACACATTCAGGTTTGGGACACAAGCCTCATTTATTGTATGACCTAGGTGTGCACAGAAGACATCCATGCCCAAACTACAACACTAACTCTGCATTTCAAAAGCACTCAATTAATTGGGAAGCTATAGAGAATAGTTGAAGTGTAGGCAAGCACCTTTTCTGTCTTTTGCTAGCACTACTAGTTTATATTCAATAGATAACAGCAGAGATACTATTCAAGCTACTGCAATCCACACGAATTCTTCCAGGTGACAGCGGCGACAGAAACAGAGTGAACAATTTCACTATGTTCACATTATGACTTGGAATGCTGCCAAAAAAAGGAACAGAATCAGGGCCTCAGGCAAATATTCCCACTTCAACTAGATAATTAGTTATGTGAAAAGCTCAACCAGTGGGTGGCACAGTGTAGTGGTTAGCACAACTCTATTATAGCATAAATGCAATTACAGCAAAAGTTGGAGGTGCTGTGGATAGCGTTGAAGGTTATCACTTAAGTTGTTGTTGTTGTGTGTTTTTTTTTTTATAAACACAGAACTTGCGTTATTTTTCCATTCTGAAGTGTCTCCCTACCTTCCGGGAGTGGCCATTCACACAGGAACGAATAAAACTCCAAATATTCATAATCACACTGCGAATTTAGACATAATACCTGAAGTGCGATATTTAAGGAGCCCGGGTGTCTATTCATTAGCCAGTTGTTCATGAATCAGCTGCAGTTCAGATTAGGCTGCAGGTGTCTGTGAAAATAACTAGGGTTCGAGGAGGTAAAATGTCAGAACGGGAATGAGTCCTTATTCCTGTTCTGATCTTTTTACACAGACTGCATTCCTGGAAATTGAGAATAATTTCCTGGAATACAACGGCGGCTGTGTAAAAAAAAAAAATAACTGATTACAACAGGATAGAGACAGGATGCAGTTGGGCCAAAAAGTGGCAGTTGAAGATCAATCTGGATTATTGTGAAGTGATGCATTTTGGAAAATCAAACTTGAAGGTTAATGGCAGGATTCTTAACAGTGTGGAAAAACAGAGGGACCTTGGGGTTCAATCCAAAGATCTCTCAACGTTGTCATGCAGGTTGACGGGGTAGTTATAAGTCCTATGATATGGACGATTGATTGGAGGCCTGTGTTCAAGAGTCAAGAGGTAATGATGCAGTTTTATAAAACTTTTGTTACACTTCACATGGAATATTGTGTTCATTTCTAGTCACCTCATTACAGGGAGGATGTGGAAGCCATGGAAAGAACACAGATTTACCAGGATGATGTCTGAATTGGAGAACATGTTTTATGAGGCAAATTGAGCAGAGCTGGGGAGTGAAAGATGAAAAATGACTTAGAGGTCTACAAGATTATGAAAGGCATAGGTACCACAGGACATCTGTACATAGCGAGGGAGGAAAGTTTAGGGGTGACATTGGGGCATGTTTTTTAAAAAAAGGAGTAGTGGGTGCCTAGAATGCATTGCCAGAGATGATGGTGGAGGCTGGAACAATAGGGATGTAATATCTTTAATAATAATTAAATTATTTTACATTTATAAATGACAATTAACCACAACATTCAAACATTACGCAGATCTTCTTTCTTCATTTGTTTCAAGGCCGGAGATTACGAGCACAGTCTTGAAGAGTGATCTTTACCACACTCTGCAGTCTGTGCGCAAAGGACAATACACAAAAAAGAACAAAATAAAGTCAGTACTTAAAGTTGCTCCATCTTCTGAACAATCCTGGAGTTAAAATGTCAACCAGTAAACCTCAATTCTTCCTCAGACAGAATAGGCACAGATTTCCTTTTGAGTTCAACCTGAGGTACGTCGTTTAGCTATCTTCACCATTCTGCTTCTTATAGTTGCCGAAATCCAATGTCTGCATCGCTGGACCTTCAAGATACATTTTTCATAATTTTCTGTCGTTAGCTGTCTTGTTACTAACCAATGACTTATTCTCTTTCAAAAGATGAATCTCCTCCTCCAACCTTTTGCATTTTGACAAATCAATCCCTTTCCTCAATAACTGCATTTATTTCTTCAGTAGTTATTCTTTTTTTCCACCTTCTGGTCTTGCAAATTTCATCTACAATTAAATCTTTCCACTCACTGTTTTCACGATTGTCCAATATTTCCAAGTTCCCTTTCAATGTTTTATTCTCTGAAGGCAGTTTTCCAGTTATTTTAGTCCTGCCTCAGATTCAATGACCCAAGAATAATCAACAGCTGTATTTGCAACATCTTCTAATACTTCATTTTCATTACTGATGAAAATAATTCCTTCGTTATTGGTTGAGATGGCTCCTGATTTACTTTTGCATTGGATGTGTTTTATTTTCTTCAGAAGTGAATTTCTTATTTGGTCTTTTTGCTGTTCCACAGGTTTCACAACCAAAATCCTGTTGACACTTGTCCCTAATTGTGCCTGAGCAACATTATTCTTTTACATGGTCCATTGATTGTCCATCCAAGCAAAGTTTTAAAAGCGTAAGGTCTATTGCCCACCCTCTGTTTTACTTCCATTGGTTCCAGAGCCTTTGCTGAGCTGAGTCAATTAGCATCTCTATCTCAGAGCTATTTTTCGGTATGTAAACCTTCCTCAAATGTGACCAGTGATCCACAGATGTGGAATGTTTCCTTTATGCACAGGCATAGTCTTCTGTGTGTATATGTCTGGAAGATCACAAAAAGCATCACTGTGTATTCAGCAACCTCTAACCCTGAAGCCATGTTAGTTTCAATGACTTTTTTTAATCCCAGGTTTTCTTTGATTTTTTTTCCTTTAAGCCTTTTCAATGCCAAACAGTGCAAAATGATGCAGTGCTACCTGGGTCAAGAAATGCACATGTAAGTAGCATTACATTCCCATTTTTGGCTTTAACTTGCACAAGCACTATGGAGAGTTGGCAGTTATCCTTACCAGCCCCAACAAGACCACTTGTCTTAACCGAGGCTATAACATTTTTCTGTTGCTTCCTTAGTTTCTGTTTGCTCATTCTCTAGTTCCTTGTTCCTTTGGTGAATAGGCTTCCAATTGAATATGTTACAACTAAGTCACTTCTTGCAGTTTTTACTGATGTCCCTTTTGTACATAGAGCCAAAACACTCCTTTTCCTTTAAGCGACCTTCTCATTATGTTCCTTCTTTTCCAATTGTCAACGCATTTCCAAAGCATGTCCACTTTCTCAGAAGGCAAACTCTCCTTTTCTTTAGTTACTTTATCCTTTTCCATATTTTCAACTGACACATTAGTGGTAAAGGTACTCCTTTTCAATTTCAGACTAGGCTGTGACTTGGACTTTTTACATCTTTGCTCATTGTTGGAGTATCCTTGATATTTCCAATTGCGATCTGCATGTGCAATTCAAGGAACTCCACAATATCCTTTCTATATTTTGTCTGAAGTTTACAGACTTGTTCTCCTCAAATCCTTCAGCCTTTCCTTGTGATGATTAACTTATTAGAAAGTAAATTAAGCAGGTGGTTGATAGCTTCCATGGCATTACATCCTCATAAAAAGAGGGTGTAGGCTTATAAAGCCTTTATATCCACAAATTTTATTGATGACCATGAAAGAACTTGATATGAACAAGTTATTGGCTCATTGCCAAAATGATCTTGGAACAATGCCTTTCTGGATCCATATGCAGGCAACTCCTTTCAAGTTCCTTTGGCCGTTCTCCAGTGTATTGTTCCAGGTAAAGACGATCTCTGGTATTTTCATTCTTACTTTTAATATTATGTTCAAAAGATTCAATGAATGCTTGATTCTGAAGTGGATATTTCCAATTGCGATCTCTGTCAAAAATTTGAATCTCCTTCTTGGGTAAGAGACCTTGCTGCTGCACCAATAAAGTAGTAATTTTATTTTGTTTTGTCATGATTGACAAATATCATCTTGTTCACAATAGCTTAAAGCCAGTACTGTAGCCACAAATGTCACATTTCCTCGTTCACCCCGATTTTTATGACCTGACAGAAGTGAATAGAATTTTGACTGGATAGATCAAAATCTGCTCATATCTGTCCAAGTAGTAATTATTTGTGTTTGAGCTCCAGCAACACCGTGCTCGGGGAGGATTTGTCCATGTATATTCATGCATGCCTTGTGACCATGGTACAAAAGGTTCCGCATTAGCATCAAATATTCTCATTTCACGTGATGACCTCTTACTACCATCAGACCTCTTAGATAGGTCACTTTGAATTACAGATCCTTTTAAACTTGTCAGTACCTGCACTTCTTTCTTAGCAACAAGTTTTAATTTCAGATCCAATTGTTCCATTCGCTACCTCCTTAGCTGCTCCTCTAAGGTGTATTTCTCATCAAGCACATCTTGTTATGCTTGAAGAGTGGCCAGGAACCAACTTTGGAGCTTCTTTTGTTTATTCTACTTCCAGCATTTGATAGTCTTCTTGACCTACTTCTGGTAGGTCAGTTGTTGCCTAGAAACCCGACTCTTTTTCAAATTCGAATTGTACATCCTCTTTGCCGATATTTTGTGACATACATCTTTAGCCATTTCCGTACCACTGACTCTAGAATCAGATGACATCAACTCCAGGGTTTTCACGGAGTCTTTACTCTCATCAACCGGTTTTTCCTTTTTCTTCTGTAATTGCCAGCTTCAGTCTAGCCATGAGCACTTTTGCCACCTGTTGTATCTAGCTCCCATTGGCACAGTTCTGCCTTCTTCCAGGGTTCAATAGTTTGTGACAGCGCAGACCCAGTCCATGGTGCATGCGCACCGGCGGACACACTAACCCACCGCTGAAGCCACCGCTGCTGGGGGCAAGCTAATCGCACATGCGCCACCACGCTCCGTAAATAGTGCTTGCCTTCATGCATGTTGGCCTACCTACAGACCCCTGACACCTCCAATATCTGTGGCCACAACATGCAAGAATTGGCCTTTGGCATCTAAATTTAGGAAAGAAGGACACTTGTGTCACTCATCCAATATCCAAGAAAGGAATCCAAATATAAAGCCAAGGACCTTATTTTGTCATTACTTAACAGAAAACAAAGGCAAGTCTTCTGTGAAATTCATCTCTCAACACAAAGCACCATTAAGAACTTAAGGCATCCCATTTCAGCTTAATAAAATGGGATTTAACCTCATTAATGCTTGATTATGAAAAGCTTTTCTTTTGCTCTCCCTGATGAACCACGTGGGCACCAATGAGCAGGCTGTTGTTGGATGTCCTATTCCCACGAAAAAACTGAGCAACATTCAAAACTTACAAAAAAAACATCTGCTGTAAGCAGTGCAGCTCAACGATCAAACAGAAACCCAGCAGGAGGAATCAGAATGTTCTCTCAAGGGAATTGTGGAGGAACAGGGACTAGGAGACTCCAATGAGAAAGAAGCAAAGGGCTATTTTATTTGCTTTCGTTTGAGAAACAGATTTATTTTAATCCCTGTCGTGTTCTGAATCTTTTGACCACAGACCAATGGTTAGAGAACAATTCACCAGCACAAAGTGAGCAAAGTGCACTTCACAAACCTGGCAATAACAGGTTATGGAGAAAGTTGAGATAAAATAAGGCTTATTCCTTGCTTGTACTCCATTCTGTATACAACAGATGTAAATGTCAATAGAATGGGAAATTTATATATACTCCAGTATGTAATCACAAGGCAAATTTCCTGGCAAAATACAGTACTCAAAGTACCCAGAGAACAACACATGCCTTTTGCAAAGGTCTACAGCATTACATATTAATCTTGAAATCCAGGATACTGAACATTGGAAGGTAGAGTCAGAAGATAAAAATTGCAAGAAGGCTGAAAAGAAAGCCTCCGTCATTTGACTTGAGATTTTAACGATGACATATGCTATCTTCCTAACAGTCTGATTCCAACTGAACATTCTAACCCTAACTTTGAAACAATTCAGAAGTGACTATTTCCATCAAATTCAGTCAAATTTTCCAGAAACATTAAAAGCATCTGAAACAAAAACATGAATAGAATACCAGATGGCAGCCCTGAGCAAATCTGTGAATAGTATTAGCTTGCTCAAACTGCAGGAATGAATATGTTCATTCTGCTGGTTGTGCGGCTACTAGACTGGCATTTGATGCAGGTTATCAAGCCCTGAAATACAATGAAAATGTTAGTCAAAATTTTAAGCAACAATTGATTTCTTCTGCCTGGTCACTAAGTTATCATTCAATCCCAAAACATCACCCTGGGAAGACCAAACTGCCTGCTTGTCTCAGTGAACTGATGCAGCTTGCTCTTGTCAGTTTTTTCTTCTGCAGTAACAACAAAGGGCCCCCATTGGCGCACAGAAAACTGGTGAACACTCAAGGGAAACACCAAGCAAAGTGAACGACAGAGACTCATTTTACAACCCAAGTAAATTGGGTTGCAGAAAGCGATACAAGCACAGTAAAAGTCCAAAAATCCAGATTACCTGAGAATCTCTTTCGAAGTTCTGGAAAACAAACTTTTTGTCATATAGTGGGCTTTTGTGTGTGTGCTTAAGCACCACAGAATGCACAGAAGTTGCGGAAATGAACAAATAAATATTTTTTTTGTACAGTGGAACCTGATTTAATACGAACCTGGATATTACACTATCAGCCACTAGACCCCCTTTCTCCCTCTTTCCGGAATTGAAAAGGTTTTCAGATCAAAATGGAATGCATTGTCAAAAGACGAAAATCTTTTCAGTGAAAGATAAGCTTCATGCATTTGACGTGATCAAGAATAAAAGCCAAACCCAAGTTGCACGTGACCTCGGTGGAGCTGAATCAAAACTTTGTGGCTGGAAATCTCAGGATGTTAAGTTACGTACGGCGCTTTGGAAAGTTGAGATAGAGGCAGGATTAAAGGCCAAACGCATGAAGATAGCCAAAGACGTCAATCTCGATGACTCTCTGTATGAGTGGCTCAGAAGGCCTTCCAATTTCTGGGCATATTCTCAAAGCTCAAACCTAGAAGTTTGACCAGCTGATCAACAGAGAAACCTCACAGTTCAAAGCTAGCAATGGATGGTTAGACCGGTTTAAATGCCGTCACAGGATTCCTCAAGTGTTAGTGTTTGGAGAAATCCGCTCAGCCGACAGTGCCGCTGCCAGCGAACACTCGGCAGAACTAAAAACTCTCCGAGAAAAAGGTGGCTATGTTGAAGAACAAGTGTATCACTGTGACGAAACAGGCATCTGCTTACTAAGTAGATCCCAGACCGCACACTATCTAGCAAAGATGACGCCCATCCACATGAGGGGTTCAAACAACGCAAAGATCGCGTAACTTTGATTTGTTAACAAGACTGGAACACACAAGTTAAAACTACTCATGATTGGCAAATTTCACTCTCCCTACTGTTTCCACATGTCAACATGAAGACGTTACAATTCCAGTACACACAGAGCAACAATGCTTGGATGACAAGTGTTATCTGTGAGGATTGGTTTTACAAAACTTTTATCCCTGCTGTCTGCGCTCATTTGTGTATGCAAAAGCTAGAAAGCTCTTCTTCTGCTTGATAACTGTCCCGCAGCTGCCAACTTTATTAAGCTGTGACAGAAAGATCAGAGTTTCTTACTTCCCAATGATCATCTCAGTGCTCAAGCAGAATTACAGGCGTGAATTAATTAGTAGAATTGTAGACGAATCAACAATGCTGGAAGACTATCTGAAGTTTGCCACTTAGGTGGGAAGGGCTGGGCATCAGTCAGCTCCTCGTGTGGAAAAATGCTGGGAGAAGAGTCTGGGTCTAGTCTTTTCATCACAAAAATCCACCGAGAAGATGATGATGATGAGAAAGGATTCTACGGCTTCACAGAAGAGGTGGTCGAGGAACAGAGGCCATTTCAAATTAGCAAAGAGGATTTTCACCAGTGGTTCTCTACTGACAACGAATGCCTAACATACGAGCGTCTGACAGACTCTGAGATCGTCTGTAATGTTACTATAGCGACAGTTCCCCAACGACAGGAGGACGACAATGAGGAGCCTCCACCCCCAACACCGAAAGTATCTGAAGTCATTGAGTACCTCGAGACCAGTCCACAATAGCTGGAGACCCAGGATGTGGACCACAGAAAAAGCCTCCAGCTCAGAAACATTTTGGATTTCACTCACCTCCAGCGATCTGCTCCGTTCAGGCAATGAGCACTGGATCATTTTTTTGAAGAAATAAAATGAGGATTGTAAGAAATAAAAGATGATTGCATATGCAGGAATTGTACATGTTCTTTATTTTTTGAAAATGCTGTTTTCATGACCCCGATTTAGCACGACCCTGCTTTATTTGTGATCGATATTTTGGACCCAAACCATCACGTTATAACAGGGTTCCACTGCACTTTGTATTTTATATGGAAAAAATATTTTGTTAATACACTATTGAAGTTTCCCTGCTCATCTTCTTTATTCTTCTTGGATTTTAGTACTTTTACTGTAGCTATCAGAATAGTTTCAAATTTTCACTTAGTATTAAAGGCATCCCTGAAAACAATCTAACCCCTTCTTACCAAGGTTCACATTCACCAGTCTCAGTTTTCCACTATTATCTTGAGTATCTTGAAAATATTGATCTTATCACCCTCAATCTACTCTACATTATGAAATCAGTAACTTCCCTTTGGTTTTTGTTTGCTGAGAAGGCCCCATCTGCTGCAATGTCAATGAAGATTGACAAAGGCAGCTGGTTATTTATAGATGTTTAACTTCAGGCACTGCAGGACACCTCAGTGCATTTACACAGAAGCTCTTCCCAATTGCTATATCATATTTCAAATCTGAATCCACAATACAGTTTTAACTTATCCTTCCTGTATTCATTAGAGTCCAGCAAATAGACGTAGCTTTATTCCTCAAAATTTCACCATGGTAACATTCTGCAGTCAAGGACCAAAGGCACAGCCACACTTCACCCTCCCCCCCGCACCCCAAAGTGTTTTGTCGTTCCATCACAGAATTGATCCCCATCAGCTGATTGTCAAACGTAATAGATAGTGTTTAAGCATCAATTAGGTTCACCACGAGTTCAAAGCTTCATTACTGTGCAATACTTAGTTTGAGCAGCTTATCATGTCACGTGATCATACAGCAGATTGATGATTACCAGACAACGGCCACTTTCCAAATATAATTGGTTCCATAATGAAAAGACCAATGATCACCTTGGCCATGCTCTGTTCTCACTGCTGCCTATCAGGAAGGAGGTACAAGTGCCACAGGCACTTCTCGGTTCTTCTTTTTTCTTTGGCTTGGCTTCGCGGACGAAGATTTATGGAGGGGGTAAAAAGTCCACGTCAGCTGCAGGCTCGTTTGTGGCTGACCAGTCCGATGCGGGACAGGCAGACACGATTGCAGCGGTTGCAAGGGAAAATTGGTTGGTTGGGGTTGGGTGTTGGGTTTTTCCTCCTTTGCCTTTTGTCAGTGAGGTGGGCTCTGCGGTCTTCTTCAAAGGAGGCTGCTGCCCGCCAAACTGTGAGGCGCCAAGATGCACGGTTTGAGGCGTTATCAGCCCACTGGCGGTGGTCAATGTGGCAGGCACCAAGAGATTTCTTTAGGCAGTCCTTGTACCTTTTCTTTGGTGCACCTCTGTCACGGTGGCCAGTGGAGAGCTCGCCATATAATACGATCTTGGGAAGGCGATGGTCCTCCATTCTGGAGACGTGACCCATCCAGCGCAGCTGGATCTTCAGCAGCGTGGACTCGATGCTGTCGACCTCTGCCATCTCGAGTACCTCGACGTTAGGGGTGTGAGCGCTCCAATGGATGTTGAGGATGGAGCGGAGACAACGCTGGTGGAAGCGTTCTAGGAGCCGTAGGTGGTGCCGGTAGAGGACCCATGATTCGGAGCCGAACAGGAGTGTGGGTATGACAACGGCTCTGTATACGCTTATCTTTGTGAGGTTTTTCAGTTGGTTGTTTTTCCAGACTCTTTTGTGTAGTCTTCCAAAGGCGCTATTTGCCTTGGCGAGTCTGTTGTCTATCTCATTGTCGATCCTTGCATCTGATGAAATGGTGCAGCCGAGATAGGTAAACTGGTTGACCGTTTTGAGTTTTGTGTGCCCGATGGAGATGTGGGGGGGCTGGTAGTCATGGTGGGGAGCTGGCTGATGGAGGACCTCAGTTTTCTTCAGGCTGACTTCCAGGCCAAACATTTTGGCAGTTTCCGCAAAGCAGGACGTCAAGCGCTGAAGAGCTGGCTCTGAATGGGCAACTAAAGCGGCATCATCTGCAAAGAGTAGTTCACGGACAAGTTTCTCTTGTGTCTTGGTGTGAGCTTGCAGGCGCCTCAGATTGAAGAGACTGCCATCCGTGCGGTACCGGATGTAAACAGCGTCTTCATTGTTGGGGTCTTTCATGGCTTGGTTCAGCATCATGCTGAAGAAGATTGAAAAGAGGGTTGGTGCGAGAACACAGCCTTGCTTCACGCCATTGTTAATGGAGAAGGGTTCAGAGAGCTCATTGCTGTATCTGACCCGACCTTGTTGGTTTTCGTGCAGTTGGATAATCATGTTGAGGAACTTTGGGGGACATCCGATGCGCTCTAGTATTTGCCAAAGCCCTTTCCTGCTCACGGTGTCGAAGGCTTTGGTGAGGTCAACAAAGGTGATGTAGAGTCCTTTGTTTTGTTCTCTACACTTTTCTTGGAGCTGTCTGAGGGCAAAGACCATGTCAGTGGTTCCTCTGTTAGCGCGAAAGCCGCACTGTGATTCTGGGAGAATATTCTCAGCGACACTAGGTATTATTCTATTTAGTAGAATCCTAGCGAAGATTTTGCCTGCAATGGAGAGCAACGTGATTCCCCTGTAGTTTGAGCAGTCTGATTTCTCGCCTTTGTTTTTGTACAGGGTGATGATGGTGGCATCACGAAGATCCTGAGGCAGTTTACCTTGGTCCCAACAAAGCTTGAAAAACTCATGCAGTTTGGCATGCAGAGTTTTGCCGCCAGCCTTCCAGACTTCTGGGGGGATTCCATCCATACCTGCTGCTTTGCCACTTTTCAGTTGTTCGATTGCCTTATATGTCTCATCCAGGGTGGGAACCTCATCCAGCTCTAGCCTTAGGGGCTGTTGAGGGAGCTGGAGCAGGGCGGAATCTTGGACTGAGCGGTTGGTACTGAAAAGAGATTGGAAGTGTTCTGACCATCGGTTGAGGATGGAGATCTTGTCGCTGAGGAGGACTTTGCCGTCTGAGCTGCGCAGCGGCCTTTGGACTTGGGGTGAGGGGCCGTACACAGCCTTTAGAGCCTCGTAGAAACCCCTGAAGTCGCCAATGTCCGCGCTGAGCTGTGTTCGTTTGGCGAGGCTAGTCCACCACTCATTTTGGATCTCCCGGAGTTTGCGCTGAAGATGGCTGCATGCGCGACGGAAGGCTTGTTTCTTCTCTGGACAGGACGGCTTTGTAAGGTGAGCCTGGTGGGCAGCTCGCTTCTTTGCCAGCAGCTCCTGGATTTCCTGGCTGTTTTCGTCAAACCAGTCCTTGTTTTTCCTGGAGGAGAAGCCCAGTACCTCTTCAGTGGATTGCAGTATGGTAGTCTTCAACTGATCCCAGAGGGTTTCAGGGGACGGGTCCGTGAGGCGGGTTGCAACGTCGAGCTTTGCTTTGAGGTTTGCCTGGAAGTTTCCTCTCGCTTCGTCTGACTGCAGTTTTCCAACATTGAACCTCTTTCTGGGGGCTTTATTGTTCCTGGGCTTTGGCTTGAAGTGAAGGTTGAGCTTGCAGCGAACCAGCCGGTGGTCAGTGTGGCATTCCGCGCTAGGCATGACCCTGGTGTGGAGCACAACCGAGCACTTCTCGGTTCAGGAATGCAGTAAAACCCGTTATCCAGAATTCAAGCAAGTGGCAGCCTCAAGCAACCAGCAAAAAAAAAAATGCGGAAAAATCAGTAAAAAGTTTAAAATTGGCCCGACTCACTGTTAGTTCGCCAATTACATAACATGCAATCGCAAGGAACCAGAAAATTTACTTCTAACAATCCCCAAAGGTGCCGGATACCAAGGGTTTTACTGATACTCCCTATCAACCAGAATAGTCTTGAACAATGGGGGATAACTCTACTCATTTAGAGACTCACTTAAGGACTTGTATGTTTATTTATTACTATATATTTATATTTGGATCCGCATTTGCAGGTTTACAGTTACTAGTAAGAAATTGCTAGGCCCAGCAAAAAAAAAGGAACCTCAGTTTTGTGTGATACCCTGTCTACTCTGACAATAACTTTGAATTGCTCGGTCACCAGCAACATTTAACAAGCTACTTCAATAATCTACTGAATTAGCACTGATGCTGCTCCTGGATATCAGAAGGAACCAAAATCTCCACTGGAGTGCAAATACTACACCAGAAAGCAGATGAAAACTGTTTTCTTCAAGGTTTTTAAAAAATATAAAATTAAAAGGTGTTATTCACTTCATTGTTTTCCCTTTCCCATTGCATGCAAACATTTGTTTCTTTTTAAACATGCAACCAGTTTTGCAATCCCAGCAAAAAACAATTTTACCACCATTTTAAAATCTGACCCAAATCTTGAAATGACAATTTGTGGTGCTTAAATGTTAGTGTGCCCAGCCAGTGTTAACTGTGTACAGAAGATGGCTCATAAAATACCACAGACATCACTTGCTAGTGTTAATCATAGATATATCAGCCCACATACATAAAACATTTTAAAAAAACTTGTTGTAAATCAGTAGTTTTCAAACTTTTTTCTTTCCACTTACATACCGATTTAAGTAATCCCTTACTAATCACAGAGAACCTATGGCATAGGGATTCTTTCTTTGGCTTGGCTTCGCGGATGAAGATTTATGGAGGGATATGTCCACGTCTGCTGCAGGCTTGTTGGTGACTGACAAGTCTGATGCGGGTCAGGCAGGCACGGATGCAATGAAAAAATTGGTTGGTTGGGGTTGGGTTTTTCCTTTGTCTTTTGTCAGTGAGGTGGGCTCTGGGCATAGGGATTACTTAAGGTGGTAAATGAGTGGAAAGAAAATGTTTGAACCCACAGTTTAAATGAAGAGGAAATGACCCAAAACAGAATCCTTTTACATCATGTAATGTCAAAACAATCAAGATTTATTGTTTAAATTGAGCCATTTTAAATAATGGAAAGTATAAAAGATAATACGATGGAGGTCTACAAGATTATGAGGGTGGGCAGACAGAACCTGTTCCCAGGGCAGACATATACACAAAGTTAGGGGAGGGAAATTTAGGGGAGACATCAGCAATAAGCTTTTTTTTTAAAATAAACACAGTTGTGGGTGCCTGGAATGCCTTGTTGGTGATAGTGGTGGAGGCTGAAACACTGGGGGCATTTGAGACTCAGACACATGGATGAAAGGAAAATAGAAGGTTATGGGGTAGGAAGGGTTTAGTACTTTTTTTTGGAAGGAATACATGGGTTGGCACAACACCAGAGTTAGGCATTAGAGCTGAACCTGGTTACTTGTCGCTTTACTCACACTTCCCACCTTGGAGGTCACTGGCTGACAACCAGAGATCAGAATTCAAGGTGACAAAGAATCTTTGACCTCAACTCTTGCCTCCATCTCTTTACATAGATGCTGCTTGACCTGTTTAGGTTTCCAGCATTTATTTGGGAATTTGTAGTGGTTTTTAAAAAAAATTTTGGATGCCCCAAAATTGGTTGGCACCCTTGTGGACATTTTTACCTGTTAATTGGGTCAAGGGTTCACAGCCAGGAATTTAATGTGGTTTCATGTCACTAGTCGACATGGCCTGTAGATGTTTGAGGAGGATTGATAAGTTTGATAATTTGAAGTGTTGACTTTGTATTTGGGATTAGAGTTAGTGGTCACAAGGGAGACATAGCGTGACAGTTGGTGGTGAAGTGCTATGACATCTATTCAAGGAAAGCTTGGAAATTTGCAGTTAGTGTTTTTAGATAATATTTCTTTGGCTTGGCTTCGCGGACGAAGATTTATGGAGGGGTAATGTCCACGTCAGCTGCAGGCTCGTTTGTGGGTGACAAGTCCGATGCGGGACAGGCAGACACGGTTGCAGCGGTTGCAAGGGAAAATTGGTTGGTTGGAGTTGGGTGTTGGGTTTTTCCTCCTTTGCCTTTTGACAGTGAGGTAGGTGGGCTCTGCTGTCTTCTTCAAAGGTGGTTGCTGCCTGCCGAACTGTGAGGCGCCAAGATGCACAGTTTGAGGCGATATCAGCCCACTGGCGATGGTCAATGTGGCAGGCACCAAGAGCTTTCTTTAGGCAGTCCTCGTACCTCTTCTTTGGTGCACCTCTGTCTCAGTGGCCAGTGGAGAGCTCGCCATATAGCATGATCTTGGGAAGGCGATGGTCCTCCATTCTGGAGACGTGACCTACCCAGCGCAGTTTGATCTTCAGCAGCGTGGATTCGATGCTGTCGGCCTCTGCCATCTCAAGTACTTCGATGTTGGAGATGAAGTCGCTCCAATGAATGTTGAGGATGGAACGGAGACAACGCTGGTGGAAGCGTTCTAGGAGCCATAGGTGATGCCGGTAGAGGACCCATGATTCGGAGCCAAACAGGAGTGTGGGTATGACAACGGCTCTGTATACACTAATCTTTGTGAGGTTTTTCAGTTGGTTGTTTTTCCAGACTCTTTTGTGTAGTCTTCCAAAGGCACTAATTGCCGTGGCGAGTCTGTTGTCTATCTCGATGTTGATCCTTGCATCCGATGAAATGGTGCAGCCGAGATAGGTAAACTGGTTGACCGTTTTGAGTTTTGTGTGCCCGATGGAGATGTGGGGGGAGGCTGGTAGTCATGGTGGGGAGCTGGCTGATGGAGGACCCAGAATCACAATGAGGCTTTCGCGCAAACAGAGGAACTACTGACATGGTCTTTGCCCTCAGACAGCTCCAAGAAAAGTGCAGAGAACAAAACAAAGGACTCTACATCACCTTTGTTGACCTCACCAAAGCCTTCGACACCGTAAGCAGGAAAGGGCTTTGGCAAATACTAGAGCGCCTCAGATGCCCCCCAAAGTTCCTCAACATGGTTATCCAACTGCACGAAAACCAACAAGGTCGGGTCAGATACAGCAATGAGCTCTCTGAACCCTTCTCCATTAACAATGGCGTGAAGCAAGACTGCGTTCTCGCACCAACCCTCTTTTCAATCTTCTTCAGCATGATGCTGAAACAAGCCATGAAAGACCTCAAGAATGAAGACGGTGTTTACATCCGGTACCGCACGGATGGCAGTCTCTTCAATCTGAGGCGCCTGCAAGCTCACACCAAGACACAAGAGCAACTTGTCCGTGAACTACTCTTTGCAGACGATGCCGCTTTAGTTGCCCATTCAGAGCCAGCTCTTCAGCACTTGACGTCCTGTTTTGCGGAAACTGCCAAAATGTTTGGCCTGGAAGTCAGCCAGATAATATTTAGAACATAAAATACAGCATGCTAACAGCCCCTTCTGGTCCACGAGCCTGTGCCACACAAATACCCCAATTAACCCACAACCCCTGTACATTTCAAGGATGGAAAGAAACCGGAAGGCCCGGAGGATTCAAACCCAGGTCACTGGTGTTGTAATAATAACCGTACCGCCCTTGTGTTGGCACATTGTTTACACAGTGGTTTTCAAACTGCCCCCTTAAACTCAATCCTCCTTAAGCAATCCCTACGCCACAAGTGCTGTGTGATTAGTAAGGGATTGCTTAAGGTGGTATGTGAGTGGAAAGAAAAAGGTTGAAAACTACTGTTTTAATCATACCTAGTTGACTCGTTGTGTGCATGGTTTCATAATTGCAAAAGAAATGGGCGAAAAACAATTTTTCTTAAGCGGAGTATTTCAGTAACAATCTGGTCGAGAGCAATGGTTCTCAACCTTCCCTTCCCACACTCATACCACCTTAGGCAATCCCTTACTAATCTCAGAGCACCTATGGAAAAAGGGATTGCTCAAGATGGAATTTGAGTTTAGGGAAAACCACTGGTTTAACCCAACTTACATTCACAAGGCCAAATGTCCAGAAAGCAGGCAAAAATACAGCATTCATTTGGAGAAAAAGTGTAACGAGAAAAAACTTGTTCAGAATGTCACTTAAGATCATTTTGTGTTACCTTCATCTGACTGACCATAAAGAATGTCATTTGGAATTTTATTTAAAATTCTGTGTCAATAACCTTAGAGCTTTACAGGCAAGGCATCATTTTATTTCAATGAAAGGTGAAACAGAGCAATGTCACCATTTTTAATTGGCTACATTATTTATATTTATACATATGGAAACAATGAAAATGAAGCAATTATACTAGTGTGTTTTATGGTGTATTTATTCATTTCCAATCAGCATTCTTGTGGCTAAATAGTTCAAACTCTGGTTGGCAAATATAAATTAAGGTTGAGGAGGTCCTAAATTGAATTGCACGGTATGTTTTATGATTTCAGTGGACACCTTCAAATGCGCACAAAACTTGGCAGAATTTGTTAAATACCACCTGCGGTTGAAGACATTAATAAGCGCAAATCCCAAAGCGAAATTACAACAGAAATATTCTGAAATGGAAGGTATGAATCATATTTCCCTCATCCCTGTCACCCTCCAATTTTAAAATCTGAGGCTTGGAAGCATTTAGTGCAGCCCAGTGGAAAAAAAATGACATCACCATTCACCCAAGTATTGATTAAAAAGTGTGCTTGCAAATAGTATTTCTTCTCTTTCACCTGGCCCTGGGCTAAATCTCAATGTAGTAGCTTGCCTTCTTCACAGCACCAGGCCACTGACAAGCCATGCCAGTAAATGCAAGACTGTTCATTCGGATTACTAGCCAAACATACTCAGCAGTTGCTTGCTTGAAACAGAATTCATGTTACCTTGTCAAAAAAAAAAACACAACTTACCAAAAATAAGCATTTCATACCTTGATTATAGGGCGAAGTGGACATCAGCACATTTAGGCCAGATAAAGATGATTTAACTGAATAGGAGAAATGGCAGGGGAAGCATTTCATCTTCCGCAGTGCATTGATATGCTGCTGGATTCTCATTTGTTAACACCACACCCCAAAACAAGGAGGAGGCCTTTCAATCTTTTTATATTGTTTTAATTAACAACAGTAGTTGTAGTCTCACGACCTGCAATGGTAACAAATGTGATATAATTGCGACAAAACAGGCTCTTTTGAACTCCTGCCTGGCTTGATTTTTGGGAACAAAAACAATCTTTTGGCTGAAAGTCTTTTAGAAAGAGCGAGAGAGTGGGAGGAGGAAAGAAAACAGCTACCCGTGCTAGAGATTTTTCTGTAAAATGCAGAATTCAGCCAACTGCATCTGCAGCACCAGTATTCAAATGAGGAGCAGTTTAAAATCTGACATTAATTTTAGTTCAAAAGAAGCAGTTTAAAGACAATGGTCTTATGAAAAAACAAAAAAGTCTATGGTTTTCTCTATCCCTTGAAGTGCCAACATTTTGCAGCACTGGATGTCAACTTAACCCCGCTGTGCTTACCAAGGTTAATGTGACGTCAGCTCTATTCTCAAATCCCAGCCATTCCCTGCATTTTGTTAATTCTCTCACATAATATGCAATTGACAGACCATATTGTAATTGAATCAAATAGGATGCAACACTGTAAACTAGTCTCATCACTAAATTCTAGTCCCTTTGTGTCAAGATTTCAAAGGGTCAAATTAAAGTAAAAGTAATATTCAAATAAGCTTCAAATTGTTTTACTATTTCTTTATCAAGGGCTGCATACTGTTCAAACCAAATTCTTATGTTTAAAAATTTAGGATTCTCTCCCTTTCAAAATCATTTCCAGGCCAAGGCAAATTAAGTTACTCTAATTGCTTACAGTTACTTCAAACAAAAGGATGAGCAATAACAATGTAGATTTGATTTTCCTTTGTGAACCAATGCTGGTAAGATAGAAAACTGCAGCAATACACAATTACACACCTTCACAAGCAGTGATTTTGCTTCTTGACACCCAGAGTAAAGAACCATCTCACCAATCTGGGAATAAAAGTTATGTACATAAAAATTAACCATTTTTTAAGAGAATGTCTCACCTCTGAGATGCTCTCAAATATCATAATGGAGCAAAATCTTTTTCTTTTTTTATTAAATTTTTTATTTTTCACACTATAAAGCATATTGACCAAGATACATACAGACATTTTTTATCTTGAATATATAGTGTCATTTTCTCCCCCTTTTTCCCCCTCCCTTCCCTCCCTCCCTCACCCCCTTTCCCATTTATTTGAGGTTCAATCTATAAGATACATTTAACCCGTTAAACAATGTTGTCACTTAATAAAAATAAACAAGAAATTTTACTGAGTCAGTTTTTTTCGTTGTCCATGGTAGGATTTCTCTATTGTGTTTCATGTATGGCTCCCATATTTGTTTGAATATTGTGATGTTATTTCTTAAATTATATGTTATTTTTTCTAATGGAATACATTTATTCATTTCTATGTACAACTTGTATTCTCAAGTTGTCTTCTAATTTCCAGGTTGACATAATACATTTTTTTGCTACAGCTAGGGCTATCATAACAAATCTATTTTGTGCTCCATCCAAATTGAGTCCAAATTCTTTATTTCTTATATTACTTAGGAGGAAGATCTCTGGGTTTTTTGGAATATTGCTTTTTGTGATTTTGTTTAATATCTGGTTTAGATCTTCCCAAAATGTTTTCACTTTCTCACATATCCAAATTGCATGAATTGTTGTCCCCGTTTCCTTTTTACAGCGAAAACATCTGTCTGATACTGTTGGGTCCCATTTATTTAACTTTTGAGGTGTGATGTATAGCCTGTGTATCCAGTTATATTGTATCATGCATAACCTCGTGTTTATTGTATTTCTCATAGTTCCGGAGCATAGTTTTTTCCATGTTTCATTCTTTATCTTTATGTTTAGATCTTGTTCCCATTTTTGTTTATGTTTTCCGTTTGTTTCCTCGTTCTCCTTTTCTTGCAGTTTGATGTACATGTTTGTTACAAATTTTTTAATTATCATTGTGTCTGTAATCACATATTCAAAATTGCTTCCTTCTGGTAACCTCAGACTGTTTCCCAATTTGTCCTTCAAGTAGGTTTTCAGTTGGTGGTATGCAAACATTGTATCGTGAGTTATATTATATTTATCCTTCATTTGTTCAAAGGATAATAATTTATTTCCCAAAAAACAATTTTCTATTCTTTTGATCCCTTTTCTCTCCCATTCTCTGAAGGAAAGGTTATCTATTGTGAAAGGGATTAGTTGATTTTGCGTCAATATTTGTTTTGGTAGTTGGTAATTTGTTTTATTCCTTTCTACATGAATCTTCTTCCAAATGTTGAGCAGATGATGCAATACCGGTGAATTCCTACATTGCACCAATTTTTCATCCCATTTATATAGTATATGTTCAAGTTTCTTCTCCCCTATTTTATCTAGTTCTCATCTGGTCCAATCTGGTTTTTCCCTTGTTTGATAAAAATCTGATAGGTATCTTAATTGTGCGGATCTATAATAATTCTTAAAGTTTGGTAGTTGTAAGCTTCCTTGTGTGTACCATTCTGTTAATTTATCTAGTGCTATCCTCGGTTTCCCCCCTTTCCATAAGAATTTCCTTATTATTTTCTTTAGCTCCTTGAAGAATTTCTCAGTTAAGTGAATTGGTAATGACTGAAATAGGTATTGTATCCTTGAGAAAATGTTCATTTTAATACAATTTATCCTTCCTATCAGTGTTAGTGGTAAGTCTTTCCAATGCTCTAAGTCATCTTGTAATTTTTTCATTAATGGATGATAATTAAGTTTATATAGATGGCCAAGATTTTTATTTAGTTGTATACCTAGGTATCGCATTGCATGTGTTTGCCATCTAAATGGTGATTCTTTCTTAAACTTTGTGAAATCCGCATTATTCATTGGCATTGCTTCACTTTTATTTGCGTTGATCTTGTACCCCGATACTTCTCCATATTCCTTCAATTTCCTTTGTAATTCTTTTGATATTTCTGGTTCTGTAAGTATATTATAATGTCATCTGCAAATAGACTGATTTTATATTCCTTCTCTTTTATTTTTATCCCTCATTTTATTTTCTGTTCTTATCAGTTCTGCTAGTGGTTCTATAGCTAACGCGAACAGTGAGGGAGATAGTGGACATCCCTGCCTTGTTGATCTACTTAAGTTAAATTGTTTTGATATATATCCATTTACTGTCACTTTTGCCAATCGTCCCTTATATAATGCTTTAGTCCAATTAATATATTGCTCTGGTAGGCTGAATTTTTGTAGTACTTTGAATAAATAATTCCATTCTACCCTGTCAAAGGCCTTCTCTGCGTCTAAAGCAACCGCTACTGTTGGAGTTTTATTTCCTTCGACTGCATGAATTAAGTTAATAAATTTACAGATATTGTCCGTTGTTCGTCTTTTTTTAAATAAATCCAGTTTGGTCTAAATTTACTATTTTTGGTACTTAGTCGGCCAATCTGTTTGCCAATAGTTTAGCTATTATCTTATAATCTGTGTTAAGTAGAGATGTTGGTCTATATGACGCTGTCTTTGGTATTACTGTAATTATTGCTGTTTTGCATGAATCTGGTATGTTTTGTGTTTGATCAATCTGGTTGATTACTTCCAGGAGGGGAAGAATTAATAAGTCTTTAAATGTTTTATAGAATTCTATTGGAAATCCATCCTCTCCTGGTGTTTTATTGTTCGGTAGCTTTTTTTAATATCTCCTGTAATTCTTCTATTTCAAATGGATTTATTAATTTATTTTGCTCTTCTGTTTGTAATTTCGGTAGTTCAATTTTAGTTAGAAATTCATCTATTTTGTCTTCTTTCCCTTTGTTTTCAGTTTGATATAGTTGTTCGTAGAATTCCCTGAAGTTTTCATTGATCTCCGTTGGATTATACGTAATTTGTTTGTCCTTTTTCCTTAATGCCAATACCATTCTTTTAGTTTGTTCTGTCTTAAGCTGCCACGCTAGAATTTTGTGCGTTTTTTCTCCTAGCTCATAATATTTCTGTTTAGTCTTCATTATGTTCTTCTCCACCTGATATGTTTGTAGTGTTTCATATTTTATTATTTTGTCTGCCAATTCTCTTCTTTTAGTTGTATCTTCCTTTATTGCTAATTCTTTTTCTGTATTTGTTATTTCCCTTTCCAACTGTTCTGTTTCCCGATTGTAGTCCTTCTTCATCTTAGTTACATAACTTATTATTGCCCTCTGATGAACGCTTTCATTGCGTCCCATAGTATAAACTTATCTTTCACTGATTCCGTATTTATTTCAAAGTACACTTTAATTTGTCTTTCAATTAATTCTCTAAAATCCTGCCTTTTAAGTAGCATGGAGTTTAATCTCCATCTATACATTCTTGGAGTGATGTCCTCTAGCTCTAATGCCAATAATAGGGGTGAGTGGTCCGATAATAGTCTAGCTTTATATTCCGTTTTCCTAACTCTCCCTTGAATGTAGGCTGATAACAGGAATAGGTCTATCCTTGAATATGTTTTATGTCTGCCCAAATAATATGAATATTCCTTTTCCTTTGGGTGTTGTTTCCTCCATATATCCAAAAGTTGCATTTCTTGCATCGATTTAATTATAAATTTGGTTACTTGGTTTTTTGTTAGTTTTTTTTCCCAGTTTTATCCATGTTTGAATCCAAATTAAGGTTAAAATCCCCTCCTATTAACATGTTCCCCTGCGTGTCTGCTATCTTCAAAAATATATCTTGCATAAATTTTTGATCTCCTTCATTAGGTGAGTATACATTGAGTAAATTCCAAAATTCTGAATATATCTGACATTTTATCATTATCTCCCTGCTGGATCTATTATTTCCTCTTCTATTTTGATTAGTACAATTTTATTAATTAATATAGCTACTCCTCTGACTTTTGAATTATATGATGTTGCTGTTACATGTCCTATCCAATCTCTCTTTAATTTCTTGTGCTCCACTTCAGTTAGATGTGTTTCTTGTACGAATGCTATATCATTTTTTTCTTTTTTCAGTAAATTTAACAGTTTCTTACTTTTGATTTGGTTATGTATTCCATTAATATTTAAAATCATATAGTTCAACATAGTCATATCATACTTTGTTTATCTTTCCTTTCCGTTTCCTCATCACCACCTTCCCTTCTTATCCATTTCTGCTTTCTTTTTTTGAACACATTATAAGACAACATTTCTAAAACATAAATATTTCCACTATTCTCATACCTAAAATTCCTTTAACCCAATAGTCCCTCCCCTTTCTGAGTTGCCCTTTGTCCCTTGTTGGGCAACCACATCTCCCTTCTCCATTTGGATTTGCGAATCCGCTCACAAGCGTCAACTGATTTCGCAGTGACTGTTATTCTTCCCCACCCAGTCCCCCCAGAAAAGATTTTAATCTTCATATATAACAAAGGTCACTCCCTTAATTCCCTCCTTACTTCCTTTCTTCCCTTTCTTTCCCTTTATATATAGTTTGTTGTCATTTTTGTTCTTGTTACATCTCTTCATCTCTCTGTCTGTTTTGTAGTTGTTCTGCAAATTTTCGTGCTTTTTCCAGATCCAAGAATAGTTTGCTTTATTGCCCCGGGATAACTATTTTAAGTACCGCTGGGTATTTTAACATAAATTTATAACCTTTTTTCCATAGGGTCGCTTTTGCTGCATTAAACTCCTTCCTCTTCTTCAGGAGTTCAAAACTTATATCTGGATAGAAATAAAATTTTTGACCCTTGTATTCCAGTGGTTTTTTGTCTTCTTTTATTTTTTTCACTGCCTTCTCCAATATATTTTCTCTTGTTGTACATCTTAGGAATTTTACTAGAATGGATCTTGGTTTTTGTTGTGGTTGTGGTTTAGGGGCTAATGTTTGTAATTCTGGCATTCCCAGGACCCTGGGGATCCATTCTTTTATAAATTCTTTCATATTTTTGCCTTCTTCATCTTCCTTAAGGCCCACCATCTTTATATCGTTTCTTCTATTATAATTTTCCATTACATCTATCTTCTGAGCTAACAACTCCTGTGTTTCTTTAACTCTTTTATCAGATTCTTCTAATTTATTTTTTAAGTCATCTACTTCCATTTCTATGGCTGTTTCTCGTTCTTCCACTTTGTCCACTCTTTTTCCTATTTCTGTCATGACCATCTCTAATCTATTCACTTTTTCTTCTGTACTTTTTCTTCTTTTTATTTCACTGAATTCTTGCGTCTGCCATTCTTTTACTGTTTCCATATATTCTTAAAAAAAAATCCATGTACTTGCCCTTCCCTTCATCTTCCATTTCTCTGTGTTGAGTTTGATGTTCTCCCTCCTCTTCTTCTGTCTCCACTCCGGGATCTGTGTCTTTTACCTCTGTCTCTTCTGATTTTCGTGTTGGGTTGTTTATTTTATTTTGTTGCGGTTGCGCACTTTTGTTTGGCTCCGTGAGCCATCTTTGTAGTCCTGAGTTCGGGGTTTCCACTGACCTCAGGGAGCGGGCCTCTCTCTCCAAGGCGGGCCTCCTCACACTGTTAAGGCCTTCACCTTCCACCTCCGACGTCCTTCCTCCTTCTTTTCTTCCCGTTGTTTTTGGTTTTTCTTTCTTTGCTGCCATTTTCTCCACTTTCACTTTCAATTTGTTCTGGTTTCTGTGTTAGTGACTTTGTTTTTTCCCTACCTTTTTTTTTACTTTTCTGGAGAGGGCTGGAGTTCCCCTACCGGCCACTACTCCATCACATAGAAACATAGAAGATCGGAGCAGGAGTAGGTCATTTGACCCTTCGAGCCTGCTCCGCCATTCAACGAGATCATGGCTGATCTTAAAGTTCAGTACCCCGTCCCCACCTTCTCTCCGTAACCTTTAATACCCTTATACTGAAGAAATAGATCTAATTCCCTCTTAAATATATTTAATGAGCCTGCCTCTACTGCCCTCTGTGGCAATGAATTCCACAGATTCACCACCGTCTGGGTAAAGAAATTCCTCCTCATCTCGATCCTAAATGGTTTGCCTATTATCCTCAAATCATGGCCTCGAGTTCTGGATTTTCCCATCATTGGAAACATCCCATCTGCATCCATTCTGTCCAGTCCTGCCAGAATTTTATATGTCTCTATGAGATCCCCTCTCAATCTTCTAAACTCCGAGTACAATCCCAATTTGCGCAATCTTTCCTCATAAGTCATTCCTGCCATTCCAGGTATCAGCCTGGTGAATCGCCTCTGCACTCCCTCCATTGCAAGAACATCCCTCCTTAGATAAGGTGACCAAAACTGCACACAATACTCCAGGTGGGGTCTCACCAAGGCCCTGTACAGCTGCAGTAAGGTATCCTTGTTCCTATACTCAAACCCTCTTAATATGAAGGCCAACATACCATTTGCCTTTTTAACCGCCTGCTGTACCTGCATGCTCGCCTTCAGAGACTGGTGTACAAGTACCCCTAGGTCTCTCTGCACTTCCCCATCTCTTAATCTATTGCCATTCAAATAGTAATCTGCCCTCCGGTTTGTATTACCAAAGTGGATAACCTCACATTTATCCACATCGTAGTGCATTTGCCATGTATCTGCCTAGTCCCTCAATTTATCCAAATCACACTGGAGTTTCCTGACCCCCTCTTCCATGCACACAACCACTCCTAGCTTAGTGTCATCTGCAAATTTGGAGATATTACATCCAATCCCCTCATCCAGATCATTAATGTAAATTGTGAACAGCTGGGGTCCCACTGGTCACCGCCTGCCACTCAGAAAACGAGCCATTTATCCCAACTCTGTGTTTTACCTGCCAGCCAGTTCTCAATCCACATCAATACTTTGTCCCCAATCCCATGAGCCTTGATTTTGGAAGCCAGTCGTTTATGCAGGACCTTATCGAAGGCCTTTTGGAAGTCCAGGTACACCACATCCACTGGCTCTCCCCCATCTATTTTACCTGTCACCATCTCAAAGAATTCCAATAGATTTGTCAAGCATGATTTACCTTTTGTAAATCCATGTTGACTCCGTCCGATCCCTTCTCTGCTAGTCATATGCTCCGCTATTACATCCTTAATAATGGATTCCATAATTTTGCCCACTACTGATGTAAGGCTCCCGCCCTATAATTCCCTGCTTTTTCTCTACCCCCCTTTTTAAATAGTGGGGTAACACATTAGCTACCCTCCAATCCATGGGTACTGATCCTGAGTCTATCGAGTTCTGGAAAATAATTCTTAAAGCATCTGCTATCTGAGAGGCCACTTCCTTAAGTACCCTAGGATGTAGATTATCAGGCCCTTGGGATTTATCGGCCTTCAATCCCATCAATTTCCCCAAGACCATGTCCTTAGAGATACTGATTTCTTTCAGTTCCTCCCTTGCATTAGTCTCTATGTTTCCCAACATCCTTGGGAGGTTATTTGTATCCTCTCTTGTGAAAACAGAACTAAAGTAAGAATTTAATTGGTCTGCCATTTCTTTATTCCCCATTATATATTCCCCTGATTCCGATTGCAAAGGACCTACTCTGGATTTCACCAATCTTTTCCTCTTGACATATTTATAAAAGCTTTTGCAGTCGGTTTTTATATTTGCCGCAAGCTTACTTTCGTAATTTATTTTTGCTCTCTTGATTAATCCCTTTGTCCTCCTTTGGTGCATCTTGAACTGCTCCCAGTCTTCGGTTGTGGTACTTTTTTTGGCCAATTGATATGCTCTCTCTTTGGACCTAATGCTGTCTCTAATTTCTCTTGTTATCCACGGTTGAGTCACCTTTTTTGGTTTATTTTTATTCCAAACCGGTATAAACGATGTTTGCAATTTCTCCATTAGATCTGTGAATGCTTTCCATTGTCTATCCACAGTCAACTCCCCCATAAACACCACCCAATCAATCTTACTCAACTCCCGTCTCATACCACCATAATTCCCTTTATTTAAATTCAGGACCTTAGTCTCGGTTTTAATTTCGTCATTCTCCATGTCGAGTGAGAATTCAATCATATTCTGATCGCTCCTAATCAAAGGGCCTCATACAACAAGATTGTTGATTAGCCCCTCCTCTTTTCTTTCTTTTTAAAATATTTTTTGATAGAGAAATATTACATGTATATACTGCTTAGATATTAATTATATAGATTTTATGTAATGCAATAGAGAATATGAGTGACATATCAATTATACATTATCTTATAATTCCAAAGTGAAATATCCTTGAGAATTCATGAAGGAGCAAAATGAAAACATTGAATGAATTGAGTCAAGCAACATCTGTAGGAATTGTCAACATGTAGGGTTGAGACCCTGCATCAGGATTTCCTTCCCCATCTCACCACACACCCCCCCCCCCACCCCAAGTTGCTGCTTGACCCATTGAGTTCATCCTGCAATGTTTTAAGATCCAGATTACACCATCTGTAGTCTCTCGTGTCAATGAAGGAACATTTCAAGACCAACCGCCCTATGCACAACAAACTGGAAACAGGATATTGCAGATGTTGGAATTTGAAGCTATGCACAATCAGCTGTAGAAACTCAGTGGGTCAAGCTGCATCAGTGGGAGATAAATAATGGTTGATTTTTCATGCTGGAGCCCTTCACTCATCAAGGTTGCATTTAAATACCAATGCAATAATAACCATTTGGTGTACCACAGCAGTATTGAATTAATGACAAATTCAATGTTGAAACAATAACAAAACCCTAAAATATTTAGACAAACTGTAGAGAGAGAAAAACAGTTGCCATTTTAATCAATTATCTTTTCATCAGATCTGGAACGAGAGAAGCAACTTTTTTCATTGACACTAAAGATCAACCTAAAATGTTAATCATTTCTTGTTGCCTGGCCAACTGAACATTTCCAGAATTTTCTCCTTTCTCAACAACTGACAGTGCAGAGATAACCAATTCACCTTCTACCCCAATCAAATTGGCCTTTCAAATTCCTTATCCTCACCACTGGATTAACCCAGGTGGGGAATTAGAAGAATAAATTCACCTGGTCTACCATAGAAATGTATCACTGTTGAAACTAAACCTTAGGTGAAACAAGCATCAACAACATAACTCCTGCTAACAGTTGGCCCTCCAATGCAGTAATATTGCTATGAGTCTAGAGGACCCCAAAACCCAGCAGCAATACATATTCACCAAGACAAATGGTTATTTAAACAAAAGTTGCTTTTAATTATCTTTAAACAAGAAAACAGGATCATACTTTATCACTATTAACTTAACTAACCTAACTTCTAAGCACATGTGTATCTAATGTGTGTGTAAGTTTAGAAAAGTTCTTTGATTCACAGTCCAATCTCACTTCTCATTCCTCCAAGTTCACTGGTTGCAGGCAATTCTTATACTGTGCACAGAATTTAACATTTATGAAGTTCACCAGGCTTTGGTGCTTGAAAGGTAAATGGTTATCACTCAGAAAGGTTCTTGTCTGTTTTCAGAGAGATTTGTTGTTTGCTGGATCCCCTCAATTGATTCCATTTAATTAGCCACTTCAGTGTCTTGCAGAAGAAACTTGCCCCATCAGGGTTTTTCCTGATGATAACCTCTTTCTTTCAGGTCACCACAGAGTTCCTTTTTGTTTCTTTTATTTCAAGTGAAACATTAGGCAGCCAGTTCTCTCCTCTTGTATGAACCACAAGGGCTTTAAACAGGCTGAACTAAATACTCACAACCCGTCTGCCAAATGAGGTTTTCCACAAGTTTTCCAGCTTGTCCTATTCCAGTCCCAGCTGCTGCTGCTGACTGTAAAACTGCTCTCTCCCTCTCTCTCTCACACACACAGAGAAAAGCCTGTTTGACTCCCTCTCTGCTTGCAAAAACCACATGACCCTCTTAGAACAGCAAACAGCACTCCAAGACAGCCTGCGGCTTCAAGTCTACTCTTCCAAGTTCTTTCATCTGTTGCTTTTCAAAACAACAATCCATTGGTGAAGTCCTTTGGGCACTCTTCAAAGCTTTTGCAAAGGTTCTCGGAGCCGGCCTGTCTAGTTTGAGCAGAGCTCCCGTATTTTAAATGAGATCAGTTTTGAAATGTTTATATGTGACCTACACTAAAAAAAACCTGCCCCAATTTATCTCCTTTAAAACATATCTATAATCCATCACAATATTTTCTGCATTATCTTTCAACAAAATGTTACACTGAAGTCCCATTTGCTCTTACAGTGGCCATAGATATACATTAAAAGTCCAAAATACGAGATGCCAGAAATCTTGACCACCCGGGAATCCGAACTCTCAAAACCTTTTAAATTTAGTGTGCTTTTGTGTGCATAAATGTTGCAGATGCAGTAGCAACAAGCAACAATAAAGGTAACATGCGCACAAAGAAATTCATTTGCATACTTTATTTTTCTCTTACAATGTTAATTATTAAACATTTCAAGCATTTCATTTTTTTAAGCAGTCAAAAAAGTTTGTTTACATTTTTGTAAAATGTTGACTTTTTTCTTTAAAACTGCTCGTTTGATAAATGAAGCACGTTGTATTTGCTCATAAACAAACTGTGTCTGTGTATCTCTTTATTCCTCCTTAAATGTAAATTTTAAAAGTACTGCCAGAGAAATGCATAAAATCTAGATGAACCCAATCCCCAAGCAGTCTGGATTTAGGACTTCTACTGTAAAAAGTCACTTTTAATCAGGTGTCAGTGAAGTGAACTCAGTTACAGAACGCTTGGAAGTGATATAAAATTCCAGTTTAAGCCTACAAGCCTTTAGAAGTGATAGGGTTTGCTGTGCAACAATCTGCTTCAAAGTTGTGACTGAGCAGGACCTTGATCAGAAACCCATGCTAATTCCTTCCCAGGAGTTTCCTGCGTTGTTTAGCATGAAACCACTCCCGTATAAAGTTGACTGCACCTCAAAAGTAATTCCATAACTGTCAAACACTAAGTCAAATTTATGGTCATCCAAAACAGCACTCTCCAGTCCTCGGTCCAAAACACACAGGCACAATCAGATAAACACACAAACAATACATATCTATACAAATAAAAAAAATGGTTTTGTACATAGGAGAGTCCACAATGGTTAGTGTGAGCAATTCCTTTGGTTGTTCAGCTTTCTCACTGGCCATGAAAGAAGCTGGTGGTGCTGGCTCTGATCCTCCTGTATCTCTTTCCCAACAGGAGCAGCTGAAAGATGCTGTGTGCAGAGTCAAAAGGGTCCCCAATGATGTTGTGCGCCCTCTTCAGACAGTGATCCCTGTTCATCGCGTCGATTGTTTTGGGGGTGGGGGTAGACTCCAATGATCCTCTCTGATGAGAATGTTGACAAAAATCTGTGCTTTTCAATGTACTGCACTCGGGACATGCCCTTTGTTGAGCTGCAGTTCCCTTTTTCTCTTCAGATGGATGCAACAAGAAATCTTAAAAGGCAATACTATGAAGGTAGACTCCTATCGAGTACAAAGAGATTTAAAATCCGTGAAATGGATGCAAATTTCTGACACTGCAATCAATTGAAATTTACTCCTGAAAACAAAAGGCCTTACCTAAACACACCACCGCCTTATCCCAGAGTTTTTCCAGAAGATCCAAACTGCAATGTCACTCTCATATGGGAAAATCAATCTCGTCACTGGTACATTATGACCATTGGCATTTATATTATTCATGTTGTCCCTGAATACCCTGAAGCAGTTATTTCTTGAGAAAAAAGTGGTTTTCTTTTCTTTCACTTCTGCATCTACTATTTTATTTATCAGAAGTGTCATCTGGAAAATATCTAGATTTGGAATGGTTTCCAAGGACATCCTTTACTCTTGTTATACTTCAAAACATGCCGCAAGATCTTTTGCATTCCCATCGCAACACAGATGGTTTAACATCCCATCTGCAAGATGAATCCAAACACAATGTCGAGACAATGCCACACTGATTTTTCACATCTCCTATTTATCTTTCCCCACCCCCCCTCCCCATTTCCTACCATGTGTAACCTAAAGCCTCTCACCATGGATAAATAGTATATGATGCCCAATACATGCTGCTATTCTTGTATCTGGACAGAGTGCGGCCTGTATCACAAGCAAGAAGCACATCATGATGAATCCAACCGATCACCACTGCTGCCACCTCCACCATCCATACGCATTTCAAATAGGAGTTAATAAAAGGCTTAAGGCCCCCCACCCCACCACCAATCTGGTTTCATCCTCTCTAAGTCTATTGCCATCATTGCCAAGATTAACAAATACCAACAAGGATCACAAAAAGTCTCAATGCTAAAACAAGACGGAAATTTTATCTGAATTGCGAGGCAATCTCTGAGAATAAAACTGAATGTCGTCACACAGAGAGAACTTTCCCCAGTCACTCCAAAGCAGAATGAATTGTCAACTCTGAAAGAAGAATTACATTTTCTTTCAAGGGGTGATAGTAAATATACAAACAACCTGGCAACAAAACGTAACTGGGCGACCACTGCAGTATTTTCATAGAATCAAGTACCACCACATGACCTGGGCTGGCTCATATTTGCAGCTAGCAAAGGTATATTACAGAGTTCAGCGTCTTAAAATGGCGAATCTGGTGTGGGGCAAGAAATGGAACCGTTTTAATAATTACATTTTACAAGCCACAAAATATTCACAATTGCTATCCTTTGAAGTTTTACATGGCAATTTCTTAGTGGCATCAGATGTTGAACAGTTCCCCATGAGGATTACATTCAAATGCAATGACTTAAATGGGAATATTTGTAATAATCATTAACTAAGAAATGTAAACTGAAATCTAAATATCAGACAGTAAAACTTTAAAAATTTAAGAACACAGGTCTTTGCAAAGTAGCACCAAAAATTCAGTGCTAACAGCAACAAAATTCACAAATCACATTATCGGTCTTGTCCATAAAAACATACATGGGTTCAGCTGAATACAAAACATCATTACAGACAAATCTATTTTAGACTTTAGATCAGGAGGGAGGGCATGACAAGGAAGGCTTTTGTTATGCAAACAAAAGTGAGAAAATAGCATGAAGGATAAAAGCAGAAGTGAGTGTGAATGAACATCAGTATTCAACACAACCATGAACACAATATCCTGTGATATGAATATCCTGTGATATGAAAAGCATCACCGATTTATTGCTAACCTGACAAGCAAAACCTGAAAATATGCAGGCCCATTTTATTTTGGGGCTCATGTATTTTAAAGTTGTTTTGAATTCCATTTCTTTGATCTATTCCTTACAGACTCAAAGCATTTCACCAAAAGATTTTGAGACAAACATCACACTCACACTACAGTGACATGTCAACAGTCCACCCCAAAACCTGTTGATTAAACCATGCTGATTTCTTCAGTCTCAAGATTCTACCAGAACAAATTAATATTTGGGACCACTGGCAGGTATCACATCACTGAGATAAATGCCTTTTGACTCAATGGTGGAAAACTTCTATTTACTACTGAAGCTTAGTGGATTTTACCTGACATTCAATTCATTTTGTGTATTTGATTTCCAAAAGAGTTCAAGAAAGCTCACAAACTGAAGCAATGACCTAAATCCTGTTGCCTGTTATTACCAAGATGCCACACCTAAGGAGTTAGTTTTCTTGGCAGGAAAAGGATTTTACTGGCCATTATATTAGATTTAGCTTGAACCAAGAGTCTGAGCCAATTGAACAGCAAACAAGTAACCTGATGGCATAGAACAGGAGAGAACCCAGTTGTGCAGGATTGACCCCAAGTCGGATGCAGTACGTGCACAGTAACTGACTTAAACAACCCAAGTTTGGACTCAGGGCAAGACAATCGAACAAAATAACACTAGACTGAGGCAATGCAAATAAAGTTCAGCATTCCCAGCAGAGAACATCATCCAGTGTTTCTGCAGTGTTTCAAAAGAAGCAAACTGAATTTATTTGAATTTAGACATACAGCACACAATAACAGGTCATTTCAGCCCACGAGCCCATGCTGCTAAATTTACACCCAATTAAAATCACACCCCCGGTAGGTTTAGAATGGTGGGAAGAAACTGCGGTCCTCTGGGGAAAATCCACTTGGACATGGAGAGAATGAGCAAACTCCTTACAGACAGCATGGGATTTGAACCACTGTTCTGAGAGTGCCAACTGTGCTGCGCCTAAAGGACCAGTCTTGCCAGAGAAGGTAGTGAATCTAAATAACCATGAGTGAAGCACCATATGGGTATTTTCACAATAAGCTAACATCCTTATTGAAGGTAATGAGTTATCCAAATAGAAATCTTTAAAATGCCTCAAATTCAAGTTGACACAGTTGTAGAAGTGCAGAAATTGCTGTCTTGTCAATAAGCCCCACCCATAGTCAAGGAAAAGAACCTAATGTGTAGGAAGATACAAGCTGAGTAAGAATCTTTTGCATGGGTCTGTGAAAGTTTTACGAATTATCCTTTCAGCTCTACTTAATTTCTGGAGCAACATCTGTCAAATCAGTGAATGTTACACCAGGTTTATAAGCATGTTATCAAAATACCATCAGGGAAAGCTATTTAACAGATGCCAATAGTTTCAATGTTCCACCATATGCTTTAATAATGTGATATTTTCTACTCATTATCAAACTATTGCCATTACAATAATCTCCTGCTAGGACTACAGGACTAAAAATATTCTCTCTGGACCGGACCCAGAGCCAACATCTTTCGGTGGTTGGACTTCAATCCATGGTTGACACATTATAAAAATGTCTTACATCCACAATTATGATATTCAAATCTCAACAATGGAAGTAGCAGATTGAGACACGAGTGTCCCTTCTGCCTGAAACCAGTTATTTTAAAAAAACTGTTTGGTGGGGAGTTGCTGATATTCCCATTAAAAAAGGGGCTTAAAATAATTATTTTTTAAAGGCTTCAATGCTTAGTTAACTAAAGAGCTGCAGCACACAATGAAAGTTATTCACTAGGCCTGCACAAGGGACTTAAAAACAAACCATGGCATATTGGCAAAAGTACATTAGTGGCATGATGCTCGCAGAACAACTGTATTGCTAGATTAAAAAGTTAAAAACATCACCCAAGTATTGAAGTGAAATAGTGAAGTCAATACAAGGGTCTAGTCCAATATACAGTAGATTGAAGTGCATTGTTGCCAGCCATGGAAACAGATGACCATTGTTTTGAAGCAACAATTCCCCCTTCCTCTTGAAGGAATTGACTCATGAACAGGAATAGACCACTCAGCCTCAAGTTTGCTCTGAATTCAACAGAAATGTGGTTGACTCATCTACAATCTCTACTCTGCATTCCCACCGGCACTTCCATTTCTTGCTCATCAAACATCCATAGAACCGAAGAATGTTACAGCACAGAAAAACAGGCCATTTGACCCTTCTGGTCTGTGCCGACCAATAAAACTGACCTACTCTCATTCCATAACCCTAGAGACCACTCCTACCCAATTTATTTATAAAACTCAAGATTGAATACACATTCACTACATCAGATCGCAGCTCAATCCACGCTCCTAGCACTCTGAATGAAAAACTTTCCTCATGTTCCCTTCTACCTCTCCGCTTTCAGCCTAAAGCTATGACCTCTCATATTTATCTCCCCCAATCTAAGTGGAAACATCCTACTCACATCAAGTGTCTATGCCCCTCAATCTTATAAACCTCTACCAAGTTTCCCCTCATTCTTCCTTGTTCCAAATAGTCCTAATTGTCACATTTGTGGCCCGAAATGTGAAGTTAATAAAACATCAAACACAAGTTTTATCAGGCAAACTTCTCAGAGTCTTTATTTTCCAGTTTCCTTTGTTCTCCTGCTTGTGCTCTTATCTCTCTCTCATACCACGTGACTTCCGGTACATCTCCTACATATTCATTATCATGACACTAATCTGCTTAATCTTTCCTGGTAACACAACTCCCGAAGACCCAGCAACATCTTAGTATATCTTCTCTGCACTCTTTCAATCTTATTGATATCTTTCTTGCTGCAGGGTGACCAGAACTGCGCACAATATTTTAAATGTGGCCTCACCAATGACTTGAATAACTTCAACATAACATCCAAACTTTAAACTCAATACCTTGATTTATAAAGGATAAGATGCCAAAAGCTTTCTTTACAATTCTGTCCACGTGTGACGCTACCTTCAGGGAACAATGTATATGTATCCCTGGATCTCTTTGCTCCACTGTACTCCTCAATGGCCTACCATTTACTGTGTACATCCTAACCTGATTCATTCTTCCAAAGTGCAACACCTCACTTACCTGCATTAAATTCCATCAGCCATTTACTGGCCCAATTTCCCAGCTGATCCAGATTTTTCTACAAGCTTTGAAAATCTGCTTCACAGTCCACTGCACCTCCTATTTTTGAGTCATCAGTAAATTTGCTGATCAAATTCATTATGTTATCATCTAGGTTATTTATATAGATAACAAACGGTAATGGTCCCAACACAGATCCCTGAGGCTGACCACTCAACACAGACCTCCAGTCTGAGAAGCAACCATCTACCACCACGGTTTTCTTACACCAAGCCAATTTCAAATCCAGTTTGCAACCTCTCTATGTATACCTATTGTCCTAACCTTCTGAACCAACCTCTCAAGTGAGACCTTGTCAAAGGCTTTACTAAAGTCCATATAAGCAACATTTCATTGTCTTTCCCTCATCAACCCTTGGTAACTTCCTCAAAAAGCTCGACAAGATTTGTTAAACATGACCTACCACGCATAAATCCATGCTGACTGTCCTTAATCAGCTGATGACTGTCCAAATATTTCTATATCCTCTCAGAAATCCTTAGAATAATTTATATACTACTGACATCAGGCTTACTGGCCTATAATTGACTGATTTACTTTGGGAGCCCTTCTTAAGCAGTGGGACAACATGAGCTACTCTGCATCCTCCAGCACCTCCCCCATGAATCTATTTGCCAGGGGACCTGAGATTTTAGCACTGGTCTCCCTCAGGGGCAGAGGAATAACATATCCGGTCCAGGGGATTTGTCTACTTTGATTCGTTGCAAGGCAGCAAGCACCTTTCGCCTTCAAGCCCATGTGTTCATGACACTTCTATTCATTTCCCTTCCATCCTTATGCAGTTTCCTGCTAAATACTGATGCAAAATAAAAATTGTTCAAGATCTCCCCCATTTCATGAGGCTCCACACATAGTTGACCATACTGATTTTCTATGGGTCCAATTTTGTCCCTTACTATCCTTTTACTTTTTATATGCTTATAGAAATCCTTTGGATTTTCCTTCAAAAGGTTTCTGCCAAAGCAACCTTAATGCTTTATTTTTGCCTTCCTAATTTCCTTAAGCATTCTCTGACATTTTCTATATTCTGCAAGTAGCTCATTTGCTCCTTGCTGCCTATACTGTATATATAGCCCCCTCCTTTTCTTAACCAGTTCTCCAATATTCCTTGAAAACCAAGGTTCGCTGTGTTGTTTACTTTGCCCTTATTCCTGGTGGAAACATGCCATCTCTGCACTCTCAAAATTTCATCCTTGAAGGCCTTCCACCTGCTGGATGCATCATTGCCAGAAAATAACTTATTCCAATGTACTCTTCCATGATCCTTCCTCATTTCCTCAAAATTAGCCTTTCTCCAATTCAGAACCTCAACTTGAGGACCAGACCTCCATAATTAACTTGAAACTAATGATATTATGGTCACTGGACCCCAAATGCTCACCTTCACATGCATCTGCCACTTGACCTGCCTGGTTCCCTAAAAGACAATCAAGAATTGCATCATCTCTTGTTGGTATCTCTACATATTGATGTAGAAAATTTTCCTGCATACATTTGACAAACTCCAAACCATCCAGTCCTTTTACTGTATGAGAGTCCTAGTCTATGTGTGGAAAGTTAAAATCTACTATCACAACTTTGTTTCTTACTGCCATCTCCCTACAGATTTTCTGATCCAATTCTCTTGGACTATTGGGAGGTCAATAATACATTCCGATTAGCGTGCTTATGCCCTTCTCGTTCCTCAGCTCCACCTATATGGCCTCCGTAGACGAGCCCTCAGTGCTTTCCAGTCTATGCACAGTCGTGATATTTTCCCTGACTAGCAATGCCACACCTCCTCCTTCCTCCCTTGCCCTCTAACGTGTCTGAAACAAGGAAACCCTGGAGCATTGAGCTGCCAATCCTGCCCCTCCTGCAACTAAGTCTCACTAATAGCAATAATGTCATAATCCCAGATGGCAATCCTTGCTCTAAGCTCATCCGCCTAACCGACAATACTCCTCGCATTGAAATAGATGGATGTGAGACCATCCAGTCTTTACATGCAGTCCTTGCATGACTCTTGTCATCCTCCACCTTACTATCTGCTCTAACACTCCGGTTCTCCTCCCTCTCCCCCCCCCCCCAAAATCTAGTTTAAATCCTTCAAAGCAGAACTACCAAAACTATCCTCAAGAATGTGTTCCCCCCCCCCCCCCCAAGTTCAGGTGAACTCTTTTGCCAGAACAAGTCCTACTTTCCCTGGAAGGGAGCCCAATGATCCAGAAACCTGAAGCCCTCCCACCTGGACCATGTCTTTAGCCATGTGTTAAGGTGGATTATCTTTTGTGTTTCTCACCTCACTAGCACATGGTACAGGTCGCAATCCTTGAGGTCCTTCAACTTTGCTCCTTGCTCTCTCAACTCTCCTATCAGGACCTCCTCACCCTTCTTGCCCACGTCATTAGCCCCTACATGGACTATGACGTGAGGCTGCTCACCCTCCCTTTTGAGGATCAGAAGCATGCAATCAGAGATATCACAGACCCTGGCACAGGGAGGTAACTTCTCATCTGTCATCCAAATAAATCCCCAATCAGGACTGCCTTCCTCTCTTCCCTCCTTCCCTTCTGAGCCAAGGGTCCAGTCCCAAAGCCAGACCACTACGACATTTGCTTGTAGAATTTGCTTCTTCAACCTTCTGAGGAAGGGAAGAGAATTCTAAAGATTGAGACCTTCTGGGAGACAAAAAAAATAATTTAGCACCTCAGAGATGTGCCACACCATATTGAACTGACCATTCTTCATCTGCAAGCCAAGTGAACATTTGCACATTATTCAGCTGCCATGAAAATTAGCCAATTCATTTTCCTGTTCCACATCGACAAGTGCACATTTTCAAGCTGAGAACACTTCTTTGCTTCATATTATTTTTGGCCAATTTCAGTAATCCAACTACTGTCACAGCAATGGCCAAAGGTCATATTAAGGTCTTTCTGCTCTGCACAGCCCAATCTCCAGGCCAGCCATTCTCAACAGGCACTCTACACCTCCCCTGGGGGCCGCTGCATATTGAAATAAAAGCCTTGTCTTCTTTACATCTCATGTAACAAATATTTTTGTATAGTCTAATGGATTTGTGTTAACCTTTCTTTCTTTCTTCTTTTCTTCTTTTTCTTTGGCTTGGCTTCGCGGACGAAGATTTATGGAGGGGGTAAAAAAGTCCACGTCAGCTGCAGGCTCGTTTGTGGCTGACCAGTCCGATGCGGGACAGGCAGACACGATTGCAGCGGTTGCAAGGGAAAATTGGTTGGTTGGGGTTGGGTGTTGGGTTTTTCCTCCTTTGCCTTTTGTCAGTGAGGTGGGCTCTGCGGTCTTCTTCAAAGGAGGCTGCTGCCCGCCAAACTGTGAGGCGCCAAGATGCACGGTTTGAGGCGTTATCAGCCCACTGGCGGTGGTCAATGTGGCAGGCACCAAGAGATTTCTTTAGGCAGTCCTTGTACCTTTTCTTTGGTGCACCTCTGTCACGGTGGCCAGTGGAGAGCTCGCCATATAATACGATCTTGGGAAGGCGATGGTCCTCCATTCTGGAGACGTGACCCATCCAGCGCAGCTGGATCTTCAGCAGCGTGGACTCGATGCTGTCGACCTCTGCCATCTCGAGTACCTCGACGTTAGGGGTGTGAGCGCTCCAATGGATGTTGAGGATGGAGCGGAGACAACGCTGGTGGAAGCGTTCTAGGAGCCGTAGGTGGTGCCGGTAGAGGACCCATGATTCGGAGCCGAACAGGAGTGTGGGTATGACAACGGCTCTGTATACGCTTATCTTTGTGAGGTTTTTCAGTTGGTTGTTTTTCCAGACTCTTTTGTGTAGTCTTCCAAAGGCGCTATTTGCCTTGGCGAGTCTGTTGTCTATCTCATTGTCGATCCTTGCATCTGATGAAATGGTGCAGCCGAGATAGGTAAACTGGTTGACCGTTTTGAGTTTTGTGTGCCCGATGGAGATGTGGGGGGGCTGGTAGTCATGGTGGGGAGCTGGCTGATGGAGGACCTCAGTTTTCTTCAGGCTGACTTCCAGGCCAAACATTTTGGCAGTTTCCGCAAAGCAGGACGTCAAGCGCTGAAGAGCTGGCTCTGAATGGGCAACTAAAGCGGTATCATCTGCAAAGAGTAGTTCACGGACAAGTTTCTCTTGTGTCTTGGTGTGAGCTTGCAGGCGCCTCAGATTGAAGAGACTGCCATCCGTGCGGTACCGGATGTAAACAGCGTCTTCATTGTTGGGGTCTTTCATGGCTTGGTTCAGCATCATGCTGAAGAAGATTGAAAAGAGGGTTGGTGCGAGAACACAGCCTTGCTTCACGCCATTGTTAATGGAGAAGGGTTCAGAGAGCTCATTGCTGTATCTGACCCGACCTTGTTGGTTTTCGTGCAGTTGGAATCACGTTGCTCTCCATTGCAGGCAAAATCTTCGCTAGGATTCTACTAAATAGAATAATACCTAGTGTCGCTGAGAATATTCTCCCAGAATCACAGTGCGGCTTTCGCGCAAACAGAGGAACCACTGACATGGTCTTTGCCCTCAGACAGCTCCAAGAAAAGTGCAGAGAACAAAACAAAGGACTCTACATCACCTTTGTTGACCTCACCAAAGCCTTCGACACCGTGAGCAGGAAAGGGCTTTGGCAAATACTAGAGCGCATCGGATGTCCCCCAAAGTTCCTCAACATGATTATCCAACTGTGTTAACCTTTAATTTAATGTTAAACTACATTTAATAAAAAATGTCTTAATAAATTATAGTTAAAATATTGCATGCGTTCTTAGTAAGTTAGCTGTGGATTGGTACAGGTTGGCACATTTATATAGAACCACTGTTTTCTGAGAAGTGTTCATTCTCTGAGTTGAAGTGTCTTGGACAGACAGAACTAATGGATTTCAAGTTGGTCTTAATTATTCAAGAACTGCTGAGGAAGCAGTCGGTTTTGAATCAAAGCCACTTGCCTTTTGAACAGATGAGTCAATGGTTGTTATGGATATGGAATGGTTTTGAAAAAGGAACAGAATTTTAGTAGAAAATTGATGGTCATGTGGCTTCCAAGAATTGGGACCCACCTCAGTGTTGATGTAAAAGTCACAGAACTATATTATCAAATTTGGACAATGAGTTCAGTTTTTGGAAGAGTTCAATTTGGAGAGTACAGAAGTCAAAACCCCAGTGATACAGGGTTGAATTACAGTAACCAGAATTGGTGCTGCTGTTGTTACTCCTGGGAAAAGGGGAACACCGAGTCAGTGGCTTTTGAAATAAGGAAGACTGCTGTCTCTTGGGGAAAAAAGGAGAGATTTCTACTGAATATTTGTGCAGCCACTTCGTTTAACCCGTCTGGTTTGTGACTTCAAGCAAGACTCAAATTCTGAACTTTTATAGATTGACACACACACACACACACACACACACACACACACACACACACACACACACACACACACACACACACACACACACACACACACACACACACACACACACACACACACACACACACACACACACACACACACATTTGCACATAGTGAGGATAAGTTTAGAGATAAGAAAGAAATATTATGTTGCTAATAGCTTAATTTAAAAAAAACTTATTTTGCATTTACCATTGTCCGGTAGATTTTCCATTGCTGTTCCTGTGTTAGTGCTAACAAAGTCCCTTTCATCTCAAAAATAATTAAAAGGGTTGTTAGTTCATAGGAGAGAACTACAAAAGAAATGACAGGGATGGGGGCCATAAACTTTGAGCTGAGTCCTGGGAGAGCCATAGCTGAAGAAAAATTGTGAATGGCTGCTCTATAGCCACTACTGAGAATGTTCAACTTAAATTTATATTGCTGACATAGATAACTGAGTGAAATGTTACTATATTTATCATTTGACTTTCTACATGTTATAAAATGGTTTACAATGTTTTTTATGTAGTAAGATGAGCCAAGGAACTGTAATGGAATGTTTTTGTTGGTCAGAAATTGATCTTAAGCAGCATCTTAATGGAAGAGAAGGAATGATTTCCATAGTTTGAGGCCTTGGTGATAATCTGAAACAGCAATTCATTCTCTTCCTAGTCTTCCCTATTCTTTGGTTTTGGTTTTCATTTCATTTCTGTAATTTTGGTTTTCATTTCATTTCAGGAATTCACGTAGATGAGTGAGCACTGAAGTGGTGGGCAAGTGCTGCAGGTTTGGATCACCCATGTCAGTGAAGCCCAAGAATAATCAAATCCTGGGACGATGGTGGAGCTAATGCGGTGGATGAGCTGGTCAGCAATGAAGGGACGCAAATAGGAAACCTTGGTTATAGAACAGATATGATCACATGATCAAATTAATTCAACAGTAATGTTTCCATCTTATTCAGTCACCATTTATTAAAAATGATGAGAGAAAGTCAGGTGGCAATGGCATCAGCCTTCCCAAAATTGGATGAGATTGCTGCTGGTGTTGGATTTTTGACAAATGATATGACAGTTTAGAGAAAGTAAAGGGATCCAAAGTGGTTGTGGGTTGATAGACCCAAGTGTGGGTAGCATAGTTAGAGAATCTGATGAGTTACTGGACAATATTATCAAGGGAAAGCGTGTACATTAAAAAATAAAAAAGGAGCCAATATATTTTTTTGCATGTCACCACATGGCTGTAGCTGAGAGGAAGCATGAACAGTCTGCAGAACTTCATCCTTTTCTTCTATTGTTTCATTACTTGCACTTGACTTCTAGGCTGATAAATAAAGAGATCATGAGAGTCTGAGGAACCCAGTAAGATTGCAATACAGTCCAACTTGTTTGAGAAAGCAAAGGTCAACCCATTGGAGAAACTGAAGTCTGAGATTCAAACTCAATAGAGAATGAATTGAATGCTACAAAATAAAGTTGGCATTTTCAAATATATTTGACACTAAAAACATTGGCTCATAAGATTAGTGAGGAAGAAAGCTCTGCATGTAATTTTTTTTGCAGAAAGGTAAAAAATGGTAAAGGAATGCAGAATAAATGGGAGGACTACAAATTAATACCTTAAAATGCATACAGTCAAATCACTTGGCACATGACAGATAGAAAAGCAAATTGAGGCGGCATTGCAGTTAGCTCAACGCCTGTGAGCCAGGTTAGAATCTGGTGCTGTCTGTAAGGAGTTTGTACGTTCTCCTTGTGTCTGCATAGGTCTTATCCAGGTGCTCCAGTTTCCTCCCATCCTTCAAAACATATGGGGGTTGTAGGTTAATTGGTGTATTTGGCCAGCACAGGCTCATGCGACAGAAGGGCCTATTTCTGAGCAATATGTCTAAATTTCAATTTTTAAAAATTGGTCAAGTCAAAGAATAGAAATGGGCTAGTTACATCAAAACTATATGAAACACAAGGTATTCCACCATTAGAGTACCACATGCATGGCTGACCACCAGAGTACACAAAGGACGTGACTGCACTGAAGAACAGAGAATAATGAAGAACTGGAGAATTACATCAGACAAGGTAGGACATAGTTCACTAAATTTTCAATACCAAATTATAGTCAATATTTCTAGGAGAAAAAAAAGTCAATAAACAAGAGGAACCATATTTGAATTAACCAAGGGCAACTAAAGAGAAACTTTTCCCTTCAAGGCTGTGGTTTGGCTCTTAAACCACGGGAGGAGCAGCAAAATCTATTTAATTTTAAAAAAATAAATATGTCCTTACTATTCTGTAAATCGTAAGCCGACTCAAAAGCTGAGGCCTGTGATAAGGCCAGGCAGTCCTATAACCTGCACAAATATGTTGGCCAAGGAGTCTCCCTTTGTGCTGGAGATCTCTGCTGTCCAAAAAGCAATTCCTGCTCACTATGATGAGATCACTGTTGATTTAATCATGTTGGATATCACTTAGGAAACTTTGATTCCCATTTATTGAACTGCATTAAATATATCAATGAATGCTGAAAAAAAATAAATCCCCTTGCTGCTTTTGTGCAAAATGCACACATCCATCGATTAAGAAGTCATAGCACACAAATCTCAAACATGTGCAGGCATTCATCACCGTACTTGAACCAGTCTAGTCTCTAGTTAGTCTGGACGAAATCCAATCAGTGCTGTGACTCAAGTGTTAACTAATCCCTGACCAAGTCACACTCTCAGTAGCATTAAAATTGAGAATGGTTGGAGTCCACACAAGAAATATATTCCAGAAAGAATTTTGGAACATAACAGTTCTTACTAGGAACCAAGGCAGCAAATTATCACCATTCTAATTTCAGGACAAATAAAATACCAATCTGTCTTGAACTGGAAAAGCTCACAGCAGGCCACAGAAAAAATTCTCAAAATACCCAACTCTACAGAACAGTTACAAGTACTAAAATGGCAAAAATAAGACAACTATGAAATGAAAACAGAATATGTTGTAGATATCCTGCAGTTCAGTATCACCAAACCCAGTCAGCATCTCCAACATTTTCTGTTTTAATGTTCACACCTCAGAAACGTAGGATGGTCAAATTTTTCTCCAGAGAAAATAAAATCCAAAGAGCAAACCTTCACTCTGGAACCAAAATTTCAATTTCCATCTCAATAACAAATCCAGACTTAATATTGTAAAAGGGAGTAATGACCGAATTATATTGCACATTCCTGTGGCTTTACAATGCAGACCCTACTGCTTAAACTGCCTATGTATGGTTCAAATTGAGTACTCCTGCCAAATTACTGATCATTTCCATTGCAGTCAAATGCAAAATTACCACTTAGGGCCTTCAAAAGCATTTCAGGCTTAAACAGCAGTTTGCTCAGTAGAACCCAACTAGTTCATTCAACTGGAGTATCACAATTCCGGTCACAAAAGAGATATAATTTTACTGGAGATAATGCAGAGATTTATGAGAATGTTATCAAAACTGGAAAAGTGTAGAGATGAGAAAAGATCGGAGGCCAAACTTTTTGGTACAGGGCACCAATTAAGAGACATGAACAGAATAAATTATGAATGCCCAGAGACTTAATGAACAGGAAAGGCTCTACACAGAAAGATTTCAATTGATAAAATGATTTGAGGGTGAAAACAAAAAAGATTTTGGATCCAGACTGTGATAGAGATTTGAAATTCAAATCCAATAAATGCAAGTATTTCTGCGCCATCATGACACAAAGTACTGACGAACCATGACCTGCAGGGCCACAAACATTGCTCAGAAAGGAACAGCTAAATGGCCAGTTTTATCAAATTCTATGATAATGGCATTTTTTCTCTCAATCCTCAGGTTCACTTTCCTACAGTGATTCTCATGTCTCCATCATCCTCAAGACATGAGACAAATCTTCACCGAACTCTCAGCTTCACATTGTCTCAAGATCTTTAATTTACAAGCAGTATTAAATAGCTTGATTATTTATTAACTGCAAGAAGCATTTACATTTTTTAAGTTTACTCTCTTTCCTTGCAAAAGTTTCCCTTCTTCCATCCAACTCAGTTCTGAATTTCACCAATCAGGTAAAGAATAAACACCAGCAAAAAACAAACAATGAAGCCAAAATGACATCACCATTTATTCAACTTTTGATCCCACCATTCTTTCCTCGGCTCCTCAAGTGACTGCAAGGCTAATAACATCTCAAGGTGGTCTCCCTGCCTGCTCAAATGAGCTGACTTCTAACTACTTTACATTTCTCTTTGTTTAACATTTTGTGGCATAACAGCACCAATGATGTTGGCAATTCAGACATTTTGCATGGAATTATCATGCCAGCGAATCTTCCAGTTGGGGGGTGCAAGAACCCTGGGAGCCCACCTCTGCAAATGGGTCAAGGAACAACAGTGATCACATTATCATTTCAAGGGTACTTTCACTAATACAGTATGTTTCCGACTAACTGAAAACCGATCAACCAAAATTCTGATCATACAAAAGTTTCTTCCCCCACATGATGTCACAATTTGAAAAAAAAATGGAAAAAATGATCCACTGTGCTCAAGTGGGGCTACAGGGAATCAGTTTTACAAAGGAGACATTTGTCCACAGGTTACACATTATTGAAGGATAGCACTAATTATTCATTTATAAATTGTCTTTTTTTTGCCTTGAATTACAACTTTGTGATAAATTGCATTGTGGCATTCTCAGATATTTGAATTGAATGCTGAGCTCTCTCCCTGCTCACCCTCCTGAGCCGCTGCTGCTGTCAAATACCTTTACAGCAGAGCAGGGTGGCTGAAATTCTGCTGGAGGACAATCCCTGTGCAATCTCCTACCACTTACAGGTGAGGTGAGACCTCAGGCTCCCAGGTAGGATTGGCGACGACGGTGGGGAGATGTTGGGGGATTGGTGACTGCTGATACATTTTCCTGATGCTACTGGGCTGCTTTCGTGAAAATTCCCGAAAATCTGCTTAACCGAGATAGGACCAGTCCCAAGCATTTTGGATAATCGGAAACATACTGTATTCACTGCTTTGTGAGAAGAAGCAAAAATTGTACATCGGAACAGATATGCAGTATGAATTTCAACTTGCCAAACTTAATTTTACAATAAAAATATCCTTCAGTGTAAACAACAGGAATACGAAATGAGATAAACTATAAAATCTAATAAAATCAATCAGTCGGCCACTGTAAGGAGTTTGTACATTCTCTCTCTCTCTGCTTAGGTTTTCTCCCATATTCCAAAGATGTGCAGAGTTGGTAGGTTGATTGGTCACAATGATGTATTTGTGCACTGTGGGCCAGGGAGCCTCTTTTAAAAAAATACTTTATTTTAAAGTTTGCATACATGTAGCATATATAATCCACATACATCCATCATTTTAATAGTTGTTACTGATTACAAAACAGAAATACACCCCTTCCCCTTAAAAACCAAAACCCTCCCTAACTCCAATCCCCAAAAAAACAAAATCATTACTTATACATGTTAATAACATATGACATAATAAAGAAAGAGAAAGAAAAATAAATAGAAAAAGTAAAAAGTAATAGAAAATATGGATTGTACTCGGGCAGGTCAGAGAGCACAAAGGACTTAACTATCAAATATTGTCTGCAAGACCAACCCATCTAATGCATGAGCTCCATATTTGTAGTTATGTGTTATATTTATTTCTCAAATTATAAGTATTTTTTTCCCAATGGAATAGAATTTTGTATTTCTGCATGCAGTCTATCTATGCCCAGGTAGGAATCTGACTTCCAAGCAACTAACTGCAATACATTTTCTTGTTATTACCAGTGCTATTTTCACAAACTTCCATTGAGTAGATGAAAGGACAAGTTTAGGTACAGTTCCTTCAACATTCCCTAACAAAAATAATTCAGGATTTTGCAGATATGCAATGCTAATAATTTGTTCCAAAGGTTCCCCTGCTTTTACCCAAAATAATCTTACTTTTGGACACATCCATGAGAAGTGCAGAAAGGTACTTTCCTCTATACCACATCTAAAACATTTATTTGACAAGTCTGATTTTATTTTATGCAACTTGTACAGTGTGATATAAAGCTGATATAAATAAAAACTACACTGTACTAATCTGTATTGCACATTAATTGTATTCGACATGAAGTCTCTACATAAATCCATCCATAATTCCTCATCAACTGTAATATTAAGATCCTGTTCCCATTTCTGTTTAGATTTGTATAGACCTGGTTTGGATGCTGCTCTCTGTAACAACAAGTACATTGTAAAGGTAAATTTCCATACTGGTTCTCGTCCAATAAGAATTTCCACGTCACTACATGGCTTTAATAAACTTTCTGGTCCCAATTTGTCCCTTAAAAAAAAATAAATATTTGAAAATAGCAAAAAAGCTTATTTCTAGATATTCCACATTTATCCCTCAATTGAATAAAAGAAATTAACTGACCTTGTTCTTAACAATCTTCTATTATCTTAACTCCTTTATCATACAATTTCAAAAATTTATTGTCTTGGGAAAATTGTATCAATTTATTCTGGAACAGAAGGGTATACGGTGATATAACCTCCTTTGTCATAATTTCCCCATCCATCTTGCCCCAGATTTTAAATGTTTCAGTAAAGGTGCAGCTTTAATCCCTGACATCAACCTTGAATTACATTTATAAAGAAAAGTCTTGGGTGACTTCACTCCAATTTTCTCCATTTCTATGTTGATCCATGTCGGGCTAATTCCCTCTTTAAAGAAAGATGCAATAAAACACATTTGACCTGATGTATAATAATTGTAAAAATTAGGAAGCTGCAATCTCCCTAATTCATATTTCCATGTTAATTTTACCCTTCCATAAAAATTTCCAAATCTATTTATTTAGCTCTTTAAAAAACCGTTGAGGTACTAAAATATGTTTGAAAAGATATTGAATTCTTGGGAATTCTTTACACAATTAGCTCTTCCTATTAAAGTTATAGGTAGCATCATCCATTTCTTTAAATCCTCTTCAACCTTATGGAGTATAGGCAAATAATTCAATTTATATAGATTCTTTAAATTGTTTGTTCTGATCGCTAAATATTTAATCCCATTTTTTGGCAATCTAAATTGAGTATTTTGCTGACATATGATATAACTTCACTCTTGTCCCAGTTTATGTTATAACCTGAGACTTGTCCATACTTTTCTAATCAGAGATGGAACTGTCTCAAAGAAGACTCAGGTTTGGTCAAATACATCAATATATCATCCGCAAATAGACTAATTTTATGTTCCTCATGACTGACCCTGAATCGCTTAATAAACACATCCCATCTCATCATTGCTGCAAGAGGTTCAATAGCCAGTACAAATAATGCTGGTGATAAGGGGCATCCCTGTTTACTCTATCCCTGTAAATTGAAGGAAGTTGAGATTTGTCCATTAGTTCCCACTTTTGCCTTTGGATTAACATACAAATTTTATTAATCCAATTAATAAAAGATTGTCCCAAACCAAATTTGTCTAATACTTTAAAGAGAAAATCCCATTCTAATCTATTGAAGGCCTTTTCTGCATTCAAAGCTACAGCAACACTTAAAACTCCTCTTGATTATGCTAAATGAGTAATACTTAATAATCTCGCTAGATTATCAGCAGTTAGTCTCTTTTTAATAAAATCTGTCTGGTTGGCATTAATTAACTTCGGTAGCAATCTATTTATCCTATTAGCCAAAACTTTTGCAACAATTTTATAATCCGCATTTAATAAAGATATCTGTCTATATGAAGTAGGCTTTAAGGGATGTCTTTTTTGGTAGTACTGTAATTATTACAGTGGCGAAAGATTCAGGTAGTGTATGGGTCATTGATGCCTTATGGATCATATCCATAAATAACAGAAGCAATAAATCTTTAAATTCCTTATAAAATTCAGCCAGAAAACTCTCTCTTTCTGATGCCTTATTGGCCTGTAATGTACTCATTGCTTCTTTAATTTCTAACTGATCAATGGGAGAATCCAGTTCTAACTATTCTTCCAAAGATAACATAGGCAAATTTATTTAAGATAGTCATTAATTTTATTGTCATTTTTTTTTAAAAGATTCTAAACTATACAATTTTGAATAAAAGTCCCAAAAAGAATCATCCATTTCTTGTAGTTTATAACTTATGTTACAAGATCAAACCAGCAACCACAAAGAAGGCATATCACACAGGGGTAAAGATGAACAATTACTTTATTAACAAAAAAATTCACCTTCAAACTTTAATTCAAAATCCCCCCTTTTTATAACAATGCCCACTAGTTATTATGCAAATCTCTATAACAGTGTAAAACTAATAAATTCCCCAGCTTAAATATAACATACGTAATCAAAGTCTAAGCTATACTTCCAACCAGCCCACAGAAAAACTTAGACATAAAACAAACAAAACTTTGATCTCAACTGAAGCAAAGATCATAAACAAAATCCAATTTGTTTGGTAAACTGAAGCCAAAAGATCTTTGAGAGAGAGAGCACAAAATTCGAAGTTGTCTTGTGTTGCTTGCAGAGAGAGGAACAACTGGCTTGGTCCGGATCCTTCTGGCTGCCTTTAGAATGTTCATCCTTTTTGAAATCCCAACATTCTAAACTGTCCTCCAAACCATGACTCATGCTCTGGGGCCTTCTTCCACTCCACAGCGCCCCCAGTCGTGGTTTATCGTCCAAGTCCAGAATTTTTTTTCATTTTCTGCATATGCTCAGTCCGTCTCCCACTCTCTCAGCAGTCCACCTTCACCTTGGCTCTCTAAGGCAAACTGTCACTTTTTAACAAAAAACCAAAAATACACAACACCGAACTCTGTAACACTAATAGGAGAAGGATTTTTCCAGATTGCATTTATACATCTGGAAGTTTATTCCATTTTCAATTGCCATGCTAGCACTTGTGTGATTGTTCACTTAATTCATAGTATGTTTGTTCTCATTATTGCTTTTTTTGCTCTATAAGTCTGCATAGTATCATGTTGGTTTTTTTTGTTAATTAATAACCTTCTATCCTCTGACCTTTGAGTATGCCAATCTTTTTCCATATCTGTTATCTCGCATTCAAGTTTATCCAGTTCCTTCATATAGCCATCTTGGAGATAAAACTTATAATTTGTCCTCTCAAATACGCTTTCAGTACACCCCAAATTTATCAGTTATTGAATGTAAATTCATTAAAAGCAAGCTATTTAACCTCCATCTATGATTTTCCTTATTAGGCATTTCAATCTGTAACAATAAAGGTGAATGGACCCTATCAGTTGGACGTAGCCTCTGCCATATATCTATTAAGTTCAGATCTTTCATTCAAGTCACTGTTGTTTTTGCTGCTCTGCTTCTATTAGTTCCTCTTGAAGATCTATCTAATAATGGGTCTAAACAGAAATTAAATCTCCTCCTACCACTATACTCATAAGCATTCGCTAGGTTTTGGAAGGTTTCCTGTATGAACTTATCATCTGTATTGGGTGCATAGATATTCAAAAGAGCCCATAGTTCAGAATAGATTTAGCAATGAACCATAACAAACCTATCTGCTGGATCTGTCTCGACATGTTGAACATCAATTCGAAGATTTTTATTAAATAAAATTGTTACTTCCCCTTGATTTTGAATTAAATGAAGATACATGGCAAACCCAATGTATTTTCAATTTTAAATGCCTTTTTTCAGTCAAATGGATTTCCTGTAAAAAGGGCATTTACATCTACAGCCATCTTTTTAATGTGCAAAAGTTTTTTCTTCTGTTTGATGGTCCCATTAATCCCATTTATATTAAAATTTAAGAGTTTTATCAATTTACTCTTTACTATGTATTTAACATTCATTTCCATCATCTTGACCCACAAACCTCCACCAAGCAATTAAATAATTCTGCGAGCTCCATGCTTGATCTCTGCTCACCTTCCTGACAATTCAAGAATAAAAAGGAAAAATCTGAATAGAAAGTAAAGTACATTGCTAAATATAATGCTATTTAACAGAATGTACAAAAAAGAACGCCCCTCTCGTTGCTAATCAAAGCAACACTAACACCCTCCCTTGTGCAGGCCAATGACCAAGTCGCAGATATACACATGAATCAGCGGTGGTCAGCACCCTCCTCCACCTCTCCCCACCAGCCTGAAAATCTTAATACATTTCTTTTATATATATATATATATATATATATATATATATATATATATAAAAATTTATATAATTGAGATGGAGTTTATGATTATGGACTCAACAGCCAAAAGGAAAAAAAATTGCTCTTCATCATCAAAGCCTTTGGTCCAATGGTTCACTTGGTAAGTTTCCCAATAAATTCCTCTGCCTCAGTGATTTAAAAATAACTTGATCTTTAGTCACCATGTGTCATATAAAAGAACGATATCCTTTCTCCAACAGAGTCTTTTTCACAGGGTTGAAATGTTTCCTTCGCTTTAAAAGGTCTTCATGATATCTGGATAAAATAGAATTTTACTCCCCTAATATTCAAACAGCCCTCATCTTTAACGAGCTTGCGATGCAGCTATTCTCAGTACTTTTTCTTTATCCTGATAACGCAGGAATTTTATTAGCGTTGAACCCGAGTTTTGTTCGGGGATGGGGGTTTACATTGAAGGGCCCCGTGAGCCCTTTCAATTTCACCCAGAAAGTTCTCTTCGCTTAGTACTTCTGGTATCCATTTTTTTTAAAAATTGTGGCATATTTTGTTGTTCCACCCCTTCTTTCAAACCCACAATCTTATTATTTCTTCTACTATAATTCTCCAGAACATCAGTTTTTTTGGCACAGCTTTTAATTTAGAACAGTCAAGGCAGTCTCATTATTCTCCATATGTGACATTCTATCTTAAACTTGTTTCTCATCTTTCAATTCATAAACTTCATGTTTATTTTGATTAATATGTTCCTTCATAGTGTTCATAACTTCATCAGTTATTTTACTTATTTCTGCTTTCATGTCTACTTTCATACTTCTAATCTCCTTAAATATATCCACATTACTCACTTCCCTGGGTATGGTTGATTCTGTATCTTCTGTGTCTGCATCTTCTCCCTGGTCGCTGTCAGAGGAGGAACTATCCGACTCTGATGATGATTTAGACATATCTGGTTGACTTCCAGTTTCTTCTTCTTCAGCGACATCATCCCATTTCACCAGGTGCGGCGCAGTTTGTTGCCGCAGCAGAAGCTGCTCACCAGGGCAGGTGAAGAGCTTGTCCCCAGCTCGAGTCGGTTCGGGCCTCATTGTGTTTCTTGTCCTCTATGTTGCATGGGCAAGTCAAGGCCAATTTTTTCCTTTCTTTTCCCCCATGGTTGTGAGCGTGGATATACTCAAAGTTTGCTTAATGGAGTTTTCATGTAAATTACATTATATTTTTAAAGCAGATTTTCAGGATTTAACGACCTAACCCCACGTCATCACATGACGTCCTGGCTTGGGGGGGGGCTCTTTTCATGCTGTACCCCAAAATTTTAAAAAAATCAAAACGGAGGCATTTGAGTCAGTTGCTGAAGTGTAATTTGGAAATGTCACCCAGCATTCCTCCTTCAGCCCTGGGTCAACCTGCTGGGACTCCCACCATCAGTGTGTGAAATACAACATTTCCCTAAATCAACTTCATCAACCAGGAGTAGATTTTTAACAGAAAAAGTTTTGCAATGGTTGGATCAGTTAACACACAAATCAACTGCAAGTCAAAACCTATTCTACACGTTAACCCAAGCTCGGTGACAGCAGAGGTCTACAGCTAATCTCAATACCCATTCTTCACAAGGGTAAAAGATTTGTCCTTGATGACCACTCACAATCCTTAATGTACATGAAGGGGGGCTGGGGTGGAAAGAAGATCAGGCTCAGCTGTGCTCATGCAACCTTTTGCTTTCCCCTTTCCTTACCTATCTTGTCAACACATAGCCATGATGGCTCAGTGCCTAAATATACTGCACAATATGGCAATAAGCCACACATATCAGGAAGATCCCTGGTCTGGGCCAAGCCAGAAAAGCTCAGTTCAGTAACAGTGTGATTTTTAACAGCAAAGGACAGCTTAGGAAACATGAGGGGGGTGGGGAGAACCTCCCCCAAAAATGAAATGAAGAGACAAGAAGAAACAGTCAAGAGACACATTTCCCGCTAACTGCACTCCTGTCAAGGTACAAAAAGTACAACCAAACTCCACAGTACAACACACAGAATTTATTCATCACACCAGCGGGAATGAGAAGTATTTAGTGGTGGGTAGACAAGGTCATCTCACTAATACTGGTGAATCTCAAAGAAGGTACAATATTTAAGGCATTTTCTTGCATACAAATTCAATAACATTTCTTTGAACTCATTGTTAAAAGCTTATAGGCCCTTTCAAGCAAGGAAAATGCCCGACTGTAAAGGCTTACTTTTCTGAATGTGCCGTGGACGGCTACGAGGTTCTGAATGCAACCCTTCTCGGGGAAGGATAATTGGTGGAGTGCAGTGCTCCGCTACCCCACATGAATGTATAGCTGCTCTCAGCGATGGTTAGGGGCGGGCTGATGACACCAGCAGCCTGCGACCCCTCTCCCCCCCACTCACCCCTCTCCCCCCCACTCACCCCTCTCCCCCCCACTCACCCCTCTCCCCCCCACTCACCCCTCTCCCCCCCACTCACCCCTCTCCCCCCCACTCACCCCTCTCCCCCCCACTCACCCCTCTCCCCCCCACTCACCCCTCTCCCCCCCACTCACCCCTCTCCCCCCCACTCACCCCTCTCCCCCCCACTCACCCCTCTCCCCCCCACTCACCCCTCTCCCCCCCACTCACCCCTCTCCCCCCCACTCACCCCTCTCCCCCCCACTCACCCCTCTCCCCCCCACTCACCCCTCTCCCCCCCACTCACCCCTCTCCCCCCCACTCACCCCTCTCCCCCCCACTCACCCCTCTCCCCCCCACTCACCCCTCTCCCCCCCACTCACCCCTCTCCCCCCCACTCACCCCTCTCCCCCCCACTCACCCCTCTCCCCCCCACTCACCCCTCTCCCCCCCACTCACCCCTCTCCCCCCCACTCACCCCTCTCCCCCCCACTCACCCCTCTCCCCCCCACTCACCCCTCTCCCCCCCACTCACCCCTCTCCCCCCCACTCACCCCTCTCCCCCCCACTCACCCCTCTCCCCCCCACTCACCCCTCTCCCCCCCATGACCCCCTCAAGGCAGGGGTGGCCAGCTGGTGTGGGCTCTGACAGTCTCACTGGGCTGCTTAGGCCATGACAGCCTCACCAGACCACTTTGGCCTTTGGGCCGCTCTCTGCAGCACAAAACACGGCAGAGCAATGGCCATCTTCCCTACCCATAATTCCCCACGCAACTGGAGCTGTTCTGGGAAACAGAGCAGTTCCAGTTGCATGTGGGATTATGGATAGGGAAGACAGCCATTGCTCTGCTGTGTATTTATGACAGATGGCGCTATGGCACCAGAAGCCCTGCCCCCAATGGCTCCAGAGGGAACTACGAGTTGCCGCTCGACATGAATGCAACGCTGGAGCAGCCTTTTAGGCCTGTTCTATGAAAGGTAAGTTTTAAGTTTTCCCTTTGTACTTGTAGCCGGCCTCCAAGCAAAGACCTGGCATGAAATGGCCTATGTTTTACACCTTTCTAATGACAGGAAAATGGTTTGAACAATCATTTATTCTCATGTACAAGTCATAATTAGAGATATCCTTTTTATACACAAAGTTAACAGATGTCTGGAAGAGTTGATCCCAGTATACACCAACATCAGTTCTCTGCCTGCCTGATTTCTGGTCTTTAATTAACACATGCAAATGGATAGTTTCATGATAATCTTAAGTCGCTAAAGTTACCGTAGCAACAGTGAGTGACACTTCTGGGCAGGAACAATATTAAATTTGGACTGGGCTGACACCATTGGAGTCTTTGACAATTCAAATAGTGTATGACAGGTAGTGGACTCAATCAGCTGTGCTTGGGCGGGAAACCGATTTATGAATGGGTTGCCTGTTGACAGCTCGTTGACTAGATCAGTAGTTAGTTAGCACTACCGTGTTAAAGATATCAAGGAAAGCATGGAGGATTCTGGAGCCGGGGGTGGGCGAGTCTGTGATTGCTCTGAGGTTACTTGGGCAGAAGTGATAATTCCCTGTCTGGAAGGTTTGCAAGCCCAAAACCTGTTCATTGGAAGCCTTTGACTTTATTTGTGTTACTGAAGGATTCTTCAGGTGCATTCTCCACCAAGAATGCGCCTGCAGAAGCAGATTCAGACCTGTAGAATGGTCGTTCAGATGGCAGCGCTGAAAGTACAGCGCTGGCCATCTGAAAGGTTCAGTGCAACCCGGCTCCCGTCCCTTCGGTTGTCAGAGCTGGGGCAGCCAGCACAGGCTGTCCCTAAACTGATCCCACTTCCCCACTCTCTCTCCACAGCCCCATGTCGGTCCTGACACTGATTCCAATGCTCTGCTCTCTCCCCATAGCCCCGTGTCAGTCCCCACACTGATCCTACTGCTTTGCCCGCCTCACAGTGTGGGGACTGATACAGAGCTGTGGGGAGAGCATGGGGCAGTGGGGAAAGGGTGAAGAACTTTTGGGCTTTCATTCTCACTTCAAAGCACTCCCCCCTCCACCACCAAGCACCCACCCATTAGTTCAGATTGCCAAGATTAAAGTGTGATAAAGATAGATTTTCCTCAAAAAAATTTTTTCCCATCATGGAGAAAGCAAATAGATAATTTTCAATCAATCAAGAGGTCAGAGAGCGCCTTAATTTCAGAAACATCAGCATGAAACATTCCTCTCCACAAATGCTGTTTGACCTTCTGTGCATTGTCAACATTTTTTTTTAATTTCAGATTTCTGGCATCTGCAGCCCTCTATTGTGTTTGTTATTATTATAACAGGACACTGCAGATTCACATGGAGACGCAGAATAAATAACCATATAACCATATAACAGTTTACAGCGCGGAAACAGGCCATATCAGCCCTTTGAGTCCGCGCCGGTTCACTTGAACAACTCCACTGGTTCCCCCCTCCCACTCTTCGCCCATAAACCTCCAACCCCATATATGCAAACCTCGGCAAACTCCCGAGGAGGTAGAGGCGCTGACGTGTTTTCTTCAATTCATACTCAAAGACTTTGAGGTGATGAGCTTGGACAGAAGCAATATAACTGGCTAAGTTTCCCTGCATGGTTTAGGAGACCAAATTTTCCCCGAGTGAACAAGTTATTTACTCAGTGCTACCCAAGATTTTCTCACTGCACATACTTTATCCTTCCCTTGCTCATATACACACACACACACCCTCCCATGCCCCACCCCTCCCACATATACACAGGAGCCCAACAAACAGCACTAAGCACATACAAGAAAGGAATAGCTGTGCCCATTCTTGCCAAACTGCAACTTGCATCACAAAGCAAAAAGACCCCAAATCCACATTTCCAGCCACATTGAGGGTGATTAATACCATGGTTCAGGAGGCGTTGCTTTTAAGGAATGACATCAACAGAGCAATAAGAATTGATATTCTCGGAGGAAAGAATAGAGAGCTCTTGGCAGGCTCATAAAACGATGGTAGTCAAAGGTGAAGAGGGTCACATAAAAATTCCAGTTCCAGCAGTTTGCACAACACCGTTATAGCCCCAGCAATCGGACTTGGTTTTGAATCCCATGCTGTCTGCAAGGAGTTTGTACGTTCTCCCAGTGTCTGCATGGGGTGTTTTTCCCAGTGGCTCGTTTCCTCCCACTATTCAAAATATAATGAGGTTGTAGGTCAATAGGATCTTATTGGGCAACACATGGGCCTGTTACCGTGCTGTATGTTTGTATGCATGTTTAAAATTAAAGGTTTGTTGGCTAGATCCAATATAGGAAGAGAAAAATATAACCTCAATACCCTACATGGGAGATAGAGGGGAGATGGGGTTGAGGAAATCTAATGGCCAACTGCTACTTCATATTTCCTGTCATGTATCACTTGTGCAAACATCAAGTGGGTCACAGAGCTGCAGCAAACTATTGCCAATATTCTCAAGTCAAGTTAGGTTTACTGACATCTGTTTGTAAAAGTGCAACCTGACAAAACAGCGTTCTCCGGTCCTCAGTGCAAAAGCATCCAGACACAACCAGATATAACACATACAAACACATATGCAGGACAAGTATTCATATATACAAATAAATAAATATTGTTTCATGAATAGGAGAGTCTCGGATGGTTAGTGTCAGCAGTTCCTTTGGTCGTTCAGCATTCTTACTGACTGTGGGAAGAAGCTGTTCCTCAGCCTGGTGGTGCTGGCTCTGATCCTCCTATATCTCTTCCCCGATGGGAGCAGCTGAAAGATGCCGTGTTCTACACCAAGACCCAGATTTAAAGAATGGGAAAGCAATGTAGATTGCTATATGCAGCGGTACTGTGCTTCATAACCCATGGAATACTGCTTGAAAATAGCAGGTTGACTGCATATTCTTCCAGCAGCCTCAACAGGAAAATACAATTCGTTTCTGCTATTCTGAATAACTCAGCTTCATTGTTTGAGAAAAGAAAGCTTCTGGAACAATGCCTATTTCACACAATGCGTATCAATACCACTTTTATGGTTTTTTTTCCTGGAACTTTTGTGTTTCCTACATTAATTCTCAAAAGCAGAAAATAAAGTTCAACAAATTACACAAAATAGTTCTATGGGGAGAAAGGTGAACCTTACACACAAGGTTTCAACCGAATGCATTTCCTGTGAGAAAAGAAAATAATGCTGGAAATCTTGAAGTTGGACAATGCAATGTTGGATCTTCACTTGTTCAGAAAATATCCTGAGTTAAAGTGCAAATATAACCATGTAACCGTTTACAGCGCGGAAACAGGCTGTACGTTCTTCGAATCTGCACCAGTTCATTTGAACTACTCTAGTTCCTCCCCCCCCATTCTCCGCCCATAACCCTCCAACCCCCTCATATCCATGTACACATCCAACCTTCTCTTAAATGCTGCAACCATCTCCTCTGGAAGATCATTCCATTTTGCCACCACTCTCAGTGAAGCATTCACCATGATTTCTCCTAAAATTCTGCCCCCTTACACTTAACTTACGCCCTCTTGTTCCAACCTCCCCTGCCCTCAAGGGAAAGGGAGAGTCTATCTATTCCCTTCATAATTTTAAATACCTCTATCAAATCCCCTCTCAAACATCTACGTTCCAATGAATAAAGTCCCAGTCTCCTTAATCTTTCTCTGTATTCTAGATGTTGTAAGCCAGGCAACATCCTTGCAAATCTTCTCTGCACCATCTCTACCTTATCTATATCCTTTCCATAATTTGGAGACCAGAACTGAAAACAATCCTCCAAACCTGGCCTCACCAATGCCTTAAAACACACATGTCAAACTCTGGCCCGCGGGCCAAATTTGGCCCGTGATATAATTATATTTGGCCCGCAAGATCATTTCAAAAATGTATTAGAGGTGGCCCGCTGGCCGCCACGCCAGTATAGCACATGCACAGTAATACAACAAATCCCAGAATGCATTGGCGTCAGCCTGCTAATCGCCCCCACCTCCTCTGTTTACGTTGCAGGGTCTCACCGTGGACTCTGGTTTTGGGGCCTGGCCGGTGTCAAGGGAAGCCAAGGCCGCTTCCCAGTGCCCGGAACCGGAGGCCTCGGGCCTGACCTCGCCAGGACCGTTGCCCACTCCCCCTCCCTGCCGCAGGCCGATCCGCAACTCACGGTGACGGGGCCGCTGATCCGTCGAGATGCCGCCCTGCAGCGAGAGCCGATGCCCCAGCACTGTCGTTGTCCAACCCGATCGCCCGCAAATCCCGCCCTCCCGCACACAGGCCTGAGTAAGTATTATGAACTTTAATCTCAGGATAAAACGATCTTCCAATAGTTTCATGTCACAGTGATAAATATATTCCTGGTTAAAAATGGTCCTGCACCTGGAAACAAGCTCATTAGGCATAAAACTTGAAAAGTGTGTAAATCAAAGGATATCTGTACCAATGGAAAAAGGGCATGGCAAATAACCCTGCTAGAGTTCATGCCCACAATCAGTCACCCATTTGATTGTTTCAGGAATCATGTTATTCTCCCACATTCTCAATAGCCCTCAAATTTTACTATTCGACAGCACACTAGCAACATTTGACAAATCCTCTATAGAGAAATATTATTTATTGAATATTTTATTTCTCATTTGTTAATGCTTCTGGAAAGAGTTTATCCAAAACTATTATTAAACATTTATTTTAATAAGAAAAAGTTTAACATTACATATGTTGAAAGAAGAGCAGATGCAGATGTTGTTGAAAATTTTCAATAAATATTTAGTTCGGCCCTCGACTTAGTCCAAGTTTTTAATTTTGGCCCTCCGTGAATTTGAGTTTGACACCCCTGCCTTAAACAGTCACAACATCACTTCCCAGCTCCTATACTCTATACTATGATTTATAAAGGCAAGCATACCATATGCCTTCTTAACCTGTCTAAATGGGAATCCACCCTCAATGAACTCTGTACCATAACTCCAAGATCCCTCTGCGTACCTCAATGCCCTTCCCTTAACTGCATATGTCCCATTCTGGTTATTTTTTCCAAAAGGCAGCACCTCACATTTGTCTACATTAAATTCCAACTGCCATCTTTCAGGCCACTTTTCCAAACAAACCAAATCCTTCTGTAATCCAAGAAAACCTTCCTCACTATCCACCACTCCCCTTATTTTCATATAGTCTGCATATTTGCTTACCCAGTTAACCAGCCCCTCCTCCAGATCATTAATATAAATGATAAACAGGGGACCCAGCACCGATCCCTGAGGCACACTGTTTGTCATAGGCTTCCATCCTGACAGACAGTTGTCCACCATGACTCTCTGTTGTCCATCTTCCAGCTACCTCCGAACTCATCTCACTATCTCTCTACTAATCCCTAGTGACTGAACCTTCCTTACTAACCTCACATGCGGAACCTTATCAAAAGCATTACTCAAATCCAAATAGATCATGTCAACCGCATTACCTTCATCCACTTTTCTTGTCACCTCTTCAAAAAACTCAAATTTCATCAAACATGATTTTCCCTTCACAAACCCATGCTGGGTGCCCCAAATCAATCCCTGCCTATCCAGATATTTGTACATACTATCCCTAAGAATACCCTCAATAACTTTCCCCACCACCAAAATCAAACTTACTGGCCGATAATTAATTGGCCTGCACCTTGTACCTTTTTTAAACAACAGAACTACATTTGCAACCCTCCATTCCCGCGGCAACACCCCCTCTTCCAGTGATCATTGAAAAATCACCGTCAAAACCCCTGCTATTTGCTCCCTGACCTCCCTTAATGTCCTTGGAAAAATCCCATCAGGACCAGGAGACATCCACCTTTATTGACCCAAGAAGCTCCAAAACCCTCTCTTTACTAATCCCTATCCTTTCCATAATTAAGCCATTTGCTTCACTTATCTCACATAGTCCAATGTTCCTTTCCCTCTTGAATACAGATGAGAAAAAAAATCATTCAGTATCACATACGGTTCCTCAGTCCACCATTCCCATTTTCCAGTGGACCTACTCCATCCTTAACACTCCTTTTACATTCACGCATCCATAAAAACCCTTAGGATTCACTTTCACCTTATTAACTATGGACTCCTCATACCTTCTTTTTGCCTTTCTAATTTCCCTCTTAAGGTTCTTTCTGCAATCAAAGTAATGATCATACATCTCATTAATCCTTTGTTTCTTATATTTAGCATAGGCCTCCCACTTATCCCGAACCAACTTCCTAATTATTCAAGAAAACCACAGCCTCCTTGAACTTTTGGTCTTGCCTTTCAGCCAGACAGGAACAATGATCCTGAACTCTCAAAATCTCACCCTTAAATACCATCTAATTTTTCTCTACAATTTTTCTGGCAAAAGCATCAGCCCACACAACTCTCTGCAAATCCCTTCTCATTTCTTCAAATCTGGCCTTCCCCCACTTGAATACCTTCGACTTTGGATCTGACCTATCCTTTTCCATAATTAAGCTAAAGCTAATGGACCCATGATCACTGGATCCAAAGTTCTCCCCAACGCTCACCTCCGTCACCTGGCCTATTTCGTTCCCAAACAACAGATCTAACACTGCTACCCCTCTAGTGGGCATCTCCACATACTGCTGCAAAAAGCAGTCCTGAACACATTGTATAAACTCTAAGCCATCCTGCCCTCTCACTGACTGTGTTTCCCAATCTATGTTAGGAAAATTGAAATCCCCAACCAAAACCACCCTATTCCAACTGCACATCTCAGCTATTTCCTTGCACATTTGGTCTTCTAGTTCCCTCTCCCATTCTGAGGCCTATAGTATACCCCCTATAATAGTAACCTCACCCTTATTTTTTAGTTCTATGCACACTGCCTTCTTTGATGTCTATCTTGCCTCAGCACCATTGTAATATCTTCCCTGACAAGTAATGCCACACCTCCCCCTCTTACTCCTCCAATTCTGTAACATCGAAAGCAGCAAAATCTTGGAATATTTAACTGCCAGTCACAACCCTCCTTCAACCACGTCTCGCTAATGGCCACAACATCATAACACCACATGCCAATCCACACCTTTAGCTCATCCACCTTCCTTACAACACTCCTCGGATTGAAATAAATACATCTCAGAGATCTCCCGCATCCTACCTTCTGTCTATCATCCTCTCTACTGTTCTCATAATTGTCATTATAGCATCTATTCGTTACTTCCTGCCGTTCCACCCCCAAATTATTTGAATATGCCTTTTTCCTTTGCCTACAAACCCTCTCTCTGCTGTCTTCCCTTACTTGAACCCCTGTCCCCAACCATACTATTTTAAAGTTCCCCTGGCAGCCCTAGCAAAAGACAAAAGTCTCTTAAAAGACAAAAGTCTCTTAAAAGACAAAAGTCTCTTAAAAGACAAAAGTCTCTTAAAAGACAAAAGTCTCTTAAAAGACAAAAGTCTCTTAAAAGACAAAAGTCTCTTAAAAGACAAAAGTCTCTTAAAAGACAAAAGTCTCTTAAAAGACAAAAGTCTCTTAAAAGACAAAAGTCTCTTAAAAGACAAAAGTCTCTTAAAAGACAAAAGTCTCTTAAAAGACAAAGTCTCTTAAAAGACAAAGTCTCTTAAAAGACAAAGTCTCTTAAAAGACAAAGTCTCTTAAAAGACAAAGTCTCTTAAAAGACAAAGTCTCTTAAAAGACAAAGTCTCTTAAAAGACAAAGTCTCTTAAAAGACAAAGTCTCTTAAAAGACAAAGTCTCTTAAAAGACAAAGTCTCTTAAAAGACAAAGTCTCTTAAAAGACAAAGTCTCTTAAAAGACAAAGTCTCTTAAAAGACAAAGTCTCTTAAAAGACAAAGTCTCTTAAAAGACAAAGTCTCTTAAAAGACAAAGTCTCTTAAAAGACAAAGTCTCTTAAAAGACAAAGTCTCTTAAAAGACAAAGTCTCTTAAAAGACAAAGTCTCTTAAAAGACAAAGTCTCTTAAAAGACAAAGTCTCTTAAAAGACAAAGTCTCTTAAAAGACAAAGTCTCTTAAAAGACAAAGTCTCTTAAAAGACAAAGTCTCTTAAAAGACAAAGTCTCTTAAAAGACAAAGTCTCTTAAAAGACAGTCTCTTAAAAGACAAAGTCTCTTAAAAGACAAAGTCTCTTAAAAGACAGTCTCTTAAAAGACAAAGCCTCTTAAAAGACAAAGCCTCTTAAAAGACAAAGCCTCTTAAAAGACAAAGTCTCTTAAAAGACAAAGTCTCTTAAAAGACAAAGTCTCTTAAAAGGCAAAGTCTCTCAAAAGGCAAAGTCTCTTAAAAGACAAAGTCTCTTAAAAGACAAAGTCTCTTAAAAGACAAAGTCTCTTAAAAGACAAAGTCTCTTAAAAGACAAAGTCTCTTAAAAGACAAAGTCTCTTAAGAGACAAAGTCTCTTAAAAGACAAAGTCTCTTAAAAGACAGTCTCTTGCTGCACGGTTAGCGCAACACTGTTACAGTGCCAGTGACATGGGTTCAAATCCGGAGTGGTAAGGAGTTTGTACATTCTCTCAGTGTCTGCGTGAGTTTCCTCCGGGTGCACACCCTTCCTACCCCTCACGTTAAACACATCCTTTGATGCATGATACTTTTGTCCTGATGAAAAGATTCTGATTCTCCGTGATTTTATAAACCTTTATCAAGTTTTCCCTTTACCTCCAAAGACTCGTTTGTTCTCCCAAAAACTCACCTTCTAAACCAGGACACAAGCTTTTCTGCACCTTTTCCAAAACTTTCACATCTTTCCTGTAATGGGGCAACTAGAATTGCACACTGTATTCCAAGTGCTACCTAACCAAGGTTTTCTATAGTGCAATGCAACATTCTTATTTTTATACTCAATGCCCCACTCAATGAAGCCAAGCATACCATACACTTTCTTTACTGCCATATCTACTTGCATGGCAACTTTATGGATCTGGACCCCTAGATCCCTCTGCATATCAATGCTTTTAAAAGGACTGCCATTAACTATACATGTTCTCCTTACAACTAACCTCCCAACATTTAACAACTCACAACTGTCTGGAGTAAACACCACCTGACATTTCTCTACCCATACAAGTAATTGATCTATTTCCAGATGTATTCTACTAACCCACCTTGCTATTTTTTTCATCCAAGTCATTCTCTACAATCACAAGGAACAGGCGACCCAACATTGATTCCCATGAACAAGGTCACAGGCCTCCAACCCAAACAACAACCTTCCTGTCTTCTATGGACCAGTCAATTTTGTATCCAAGCAACAAACTCACCATGGTTCTTGTGCATCTGCACCATCTGAATCAGCCTTCCAAAAACTGAGAATTAAAATAAATGGGACAGTTTCTAAGATTCCAGAGACAGAGAATCTGTCATTGTTTTCCCATGTCCATGAGCAACCACAGGTCTGAGAAGCATAGATACCTTTAAACCCACTATCTTGATCAGATTCCCCTCTTTGTCCTACCCTATTTCACTACACTTTGCCAAATACTGACTTCCATTTTACTACTGATTTTATACCCACCACCAATGGGCAATGACAACCAAATCCCTAATGACATTTCATCAAAAGGAAATTCTGACGTCTTTTCCAAACATATGCCCCGAGATTAGAAAAGCTTCAAGTAAAAAGTTTGTCAAAACCCCAGAAGGTTTTAAACACATTCTTAAATCCTCTCTTCCAAAGAAAATAACCCAGTGAAGGAATTAAAAGTTTACCAAAAACCCGAATTAAACATTTATCAGAAACCCCTAATAATAGCTCAAAAAGCAATGTTTTTCTTTCTTTGCTTTCGAATATCCAACACATACATTGGATTTCCTGTCTAAGAATTTGTTTGCTGCCAGTCAACATCCAGGAGTCTTCTTACATTATTACTGTATCATTTATTGAGTTAATGTATCAAAGAGGCAGAATACCTTGAGGGAAGAAAAGTCAGGGAAAGTAGTCATGGCTCTGCCAAGACCATTATGGGTACTTAATTCAGCTTTAGCCTAGTTCTATGAACACTTGCACCATATTGAAGTTGGTAGCAGCACTGGAATGCAAGTTTTTAAAAAAAATCAAGTTTGTTACATGGTTAATTCGCAACTTCAAATGCTTTCACCACTAATTGCTCACCATTCTTTTCAGCAGTTCATGGGTTAATTACATCTCACATACATAAAAAATTTCAGAATTTATTGTCATGAACAAGTCACGAAATTTGGTGTTTTGTGATTTGGAAAACAAGAAAGTGCTGGAGAAAGTCTGATCATGCAGCATTGACCTATTGAGATTCTCCAGCACTTCTGTGTATTAAACTACAATCAGTGTCTGTAGACTCTTCTTCAACTTAGAGAACATGATCTGTGGTTGTCCTATGATGTTTTTCAACAGCTACTGCTCACGAGAAGTTGTTCACATTCACTTTTGTACTTTGTTAACATTCCTGTAGTAACATGCCAAAATACTGACAACAATGTAGAGCAAACACTAGACAGGAAAAATAATTTCAACATCAAGAGATTATCCACTTTGGAAGGAAAAAAAAATGGAATATCAGAGTATTATTTAAATGGCAAGCGATACAGCATACTGCCATGCAGGACTTGAGAGTGCTTGTATATGAATCACAAAAGGTGAGTTTGTGGGTGCAGCAAGCTATCAAGAAGGCAAATGGAATGTTGGCCTTTATTGCAAGAGGGATTGAATTTAGGAGCCGGGAAGTTATTCTGCAATTGTACAAGGTACTGGTGAGACCACATCAGGGGTAATGTGTGCAGTTCTGGACTCCTTACTTGAGGAAGGATGTACTGGCTTTGGGGGCAGTGGAGAAGAGGTTCACCAGGTTGATTCCAGAGATCATGGGGTTCTCCGCCAAGAATGCACCTGCAGAAGCGGAAGCAGCCTTTTGAACTGCTGTTCAGGTGGCAGCGCTAAAAGCGAAGCACTGGCCACCTGAAGGGACAGCTGCACCAGATGTGCCTCTGAGCACACTCCAGCTCCTGTCCCTTCGGGTTGTCAGTTTTGGGATGGCTGGCTGTCAGAGCTGGGACGTCCCCACACCGACAGCCCACACCGGCTGCCCCTGCCCTGACGTCCCGCGCCGAGGGGCAAGGGCAGCTGGGAGGGGAGCTGCCAAGCGCTCACCAGCTGACTGTCATCCCCTTAGCAGCCGCTTTCAGGCAGCTGCATTCAGTGCTCCGGCGATTATCTCTCCTGGAGGGTTACAAAGTTCGCTTTGCGGGCGCCTCCTGCGCTTTCAAATGGCCTCCCTACAGCCGCATATTGGCATAATATGTGGCTTTACAATCAGGGATTTTGGCCACCTGAAAGTACCTTGTGATGAGATTGATTCATTTGGGACGGTACTCGCTGGAATTTAGAAGAATGAGAGATCTTATCGAAAAAAAAATTATGAAAGGCAAAGATAAGATAGAGGTAGGCGAGTTGTTTCCATTTTTTGGGGGTGGAGGGAAGAGAGAGAGACCAGAACAAGGGGACATAGCCTCAAGATTCAGGGTAGTATATTTATGACAGAGATGAGGAAGAACTTCTTTTCTCAGAGTGGTGAATCTATGAAATTTGCTGCCCAATGAAGCAGTGGAGGTGACCTCAGTCAATATATTCCAGTAAAGGAGAGATCTTTATATAGAAGGGGAATTAAGGGATATGGGGAAAAGGCAGGTTGGTAGAGCCTATCAGATCAGCCATGATCTCATTGAATAGCAGAGCAGGTTTGACGGGCTGGATGGCCTACTCCTGCTCCTATTTCTTATCTTATGTTCTCAGAGGTGCAGACTGCAGGTCTGGAGATATTGAGCAATTGGCAACACAATGCTAAAAGGTTATTTTGCTCTTTTAGACCACAGCTTGACCAACATCTCTGCACATTCCAACAGGGAGAATCCATGAGATTATTTCTCAGTTCGTCAGCCAGAAGCTTCAACATCTGAACTGCTGGTTCACAATTAGACAATGCAATTACAATACTAAATATACACTTCATGCCCTCACTCAATAACCACATGAAGCTTCATAGGCAGGTATGCATTTACCATGCCAAATACTACATTGAAACGAACTGAAGCCAGTGCTGCATCAAACCTGGATACTTCAACCAAAAGCATTCACAAAGGGATGATCAAGTGAAGCAGCAATCATGAAGGATCCTCACCATCCAGCACATGGTCAGCTCGCTACTACCATCAGGAAAGATGCCACAAGACTTGCACCACCAGGTTCAGGGTCAGCTGCTACCCCTCCATCATTTGACTCAACAACAAACTCAATCAAGAACTCATTTCAGGACTCTTACTTTTGCACTTCATTGATTTTTTTCCCCCCTCTCTATTGCACAGTTCAGTTCCCTTTCTTTATTTGTTTTCATGTGTACGGAGTATAGTTTGTTATTGCATTACCAATAAGTGATAACTCTGCTTCGCCTGCAGGAGAAAGAATCTCAGGTTTGTAATGTGATGTCATGTATGTACTGACAATAAATCTGAAATGTGAAGTCAGAATTATTGACATGAAAACTGTTTTATACACTCTTTATACTACTTCAATAAGCAGCTGTTGTGCTATCAGAGTGGGGATAGAAAAACAGATGTCACTGCTTTCTATCTAGCCAAAGTTAATTTCCTGGTTTGCCAAAGTAAACCAATGTATTTATGCAGTAGCTCAATTCCTGTATCATATTATTCAATTATATGTTTATCCTCAAAACTAAGTATCAATAACAGGTACCAGCAGTCACCAGCTACTCAGTCCAAACCACTATACTTATACAGTACCTTTATCTTAAAAAAAAACAAAACCATCCAAGGATGATTAAACTCCAGTTTCACCTAACATTCTGATCCATGTTATTGGAAAGCACAAAGGAACAAACATACATAGAACAGCCCATTATGCCAATCAAACAAATCCCTCCATTCCATGTTTGTTGATGTGTTTGTCTAAATGCCACAAATATTGCTATCATACCTGCTTCTTCCACGATCACTAACCTCTCATTCTAGGTGCCAACTAATCTGGAAAAAAAATCTTACAAACCTCCCTTAAACTTTCTTTCTCTTAACATTAAACATCTGCCCTCCAGTATTGACATTTCCACTGAGGAAAAAACCTGGCCATCACTCTATTTATGCTTCTCAATTTTAAATGACCAATGAAGCTCATTTGATTCTTGCCTTCCAAACCCAGAGACCAAATGCATCGTGCCCACAACAACCTTGGATGGAGAATTTACCTAGGGACCTAGATAGTCTGCATGATTAAACCCTATTCAAAACGAGATATTATCAGAGACTGTCATCTTAGTGGCTTGTCACTATGTGCATTTAAACTCTGCCTGGTATGATATTTGTCAGAGGTGTGTGCATGTTTTCTCCAGTCCTCATACACCAACTTTTCATACCATCTTATCAAATATCAATAGTAAGATTTTAACTTTAGAATTATGAAAATTAACATTTCAACACCTTCTATTACTAATGCAAGGAGAGAAGTACTCATCTATGCTCAGGCTGTAAAGAGGGCCTCCCATCTCTCTTGCATGGACCCCAAAGCTTTCCCAACATTCAAAGTTTCTCAAAACAGATAATAGCCAAATTGAATATATATTACTGGATCAAGTCTCTCTCAGTCCCACAACAAGATTACAACCTTCTCCCCCACTGCCTAGCTCATTAACAATTTTGTGACAGATCACAAAACTGATGGACTAATTAAAACTGGAAAAAAATGCTGCAAATACTCAGGTCTGGCAGCGACTGTGGAAAGAGAACAGACCGTTCAGCTGAAGAACAAGCCTTTCAACCCACGATATCCACACTCACCTGTCCAATTTAAACTGATCCCATCTACCCATACATGGTCTGTTCTCCTCCCATTCCCCATTAGTTCATGTGTCCTATTGTGAATTCCAAGCATCTACTCCTGTGCAAAACAGCTTTGTCCATTCACCTTAACCATATGTCCTTTACAATTTCACACACAACCTTTCAGGTTAAAGATCATTCAACAGAAAAGTGGTGAAACCCAGTTGATACACATCAAATTTCTTTGCAGATTTCCTTTATATATAAATCGCAAAGACATATATAGAGCAGTATGCACAAACCCTCCACTCCCTTGCATCTGGCAATAAAACTCAGAAGCATGAATCTTGACGTGCAAGGACAGGCAATTCAGTTATCACTGGTCCTGACTAATCCTTGGAAATTAACTTTTAATACATTTATCGAGACTCATCTTCCACACGCTCTAACCAGTTGTATGCTGCAGGGATTTGTGTTGAGTCCATTGTTGGAGATCGCATACATTTATCGAGACTCATCTTCCACACGCTCTAACCAGTGGTATGCTGCAGGGATTGGTGTTGAGTCCATTGTTGGAGATCACATACATTTATCGAGACTCATCTTCCACACGCTCTAACCAGTGGTATGCTGCAGGGATTGGTGTTGAGTCCATTGTTGGAGATCACATACATTTATCGAGACTCATCTTCCACACGCTCTAACCAGTGGTATGCTGCAGGGATTGGTGTTGAGTCCATTGTTGGAGATCACATACATTTATCGAGACTCATCTTCCACACGCTCTAACCAGTGGTATGCTGCAGGGATTGGTGTTGAGTCCATTGTTGGAGATCACATACATTTATCGAGACTCATCTTCCACACGCTCTAACCAGTGGTATGCTGCAGGGATTGGTGTTGAGTCCATTGTTGGAGATCACATACATTTATCGAGACTCATCTTCCACACGCTCTAACCAGTGGTATGCTGCAGGGATTGGTGTTGAGTCCATTGTTGGAGATCACATACATTTATCGAGACTCATCTTCCACACGCTCTAACCAGTGGTATGCTGCAGGGATTGGTGTTGAGTCCTTTGTTGGAGATCACATGCATTAGTAATTTCAGAATCAGAATTTATTGTCATTAACAAATCACAAAATTTGTTGTTTTGTGGCAGCGTCATAGTGCAAACTTCCATACAAACCATGTTACAAAAAGAGTGCACGAATAGTCAAAGTAAGGCAATATCTTTGGTTCATTGATCATTCAGGAATATGATGGCAGCGAGAAGTTGACCTTGTGCCTCAGAGTGCTCCTCTTTAGGCCCCTGTACCTTTATCCCTATAGTAGCAGAGTGAAGAGGGCATGGCCTGAGTGGTGGGGATCCTTGAGGATAGAGGCTGCTTTCTTAAAACACTGCATCTTGTAGGTGTCCACAATGGAGTAAAGTCTGGTTTCCGTGACGTCACAAGGTTAAACAACCTTCTGGAATTTTTTCTTGTCCTGAGCGTTGGCACCTACGTACCAGACAGTGATGCAACTAGTCAAGATGCTCTCCATGGTACATCTGTAGAATTTTTCTAGTCTTCTGTGACATACCGAATCTCCTCAAGCAATTTGGACAAGAATGGTCAAGTTGGATAAAAACCAAAATTGATGGTATAGCAGGCAGTCTAAGATGACAGCAGGATCAAGATGTACAGGGAAAGAATTGAACAAATGCAAAGTGTTACTCTTTGGGAAGTTTAAGCAGGGTAGGATTTGCACAGTAAATTGCAAGTATCTGGAGAGTGCTGAGAAACAGACAGACCAGGGAAGTTTGAGTGCATAGACCTTTAGAAGCAGCCACACAGTTTAACGCAGTATTTGGCATGCTTGTCTTCATCAGTCAGGACATTTAAGTACCGAAGTTGGAGACCACATTTGGAGTAATGTGTGCTATTCTGGTTGCCTACCAATAGGATGGAAATCATTAAGCTGGGAAGCATGCAGAAAAGGTTCACAAGGACATTATTTGAGACTGAAGGATTTGAGTTTTAAGGAGAGACTGGATAGGGTGATATTTTTCCCTGGAGTTGGAGACTGAGGAATACAAATTCATGAGGGGCAAAAATGGTCTTTACCCAGCATAAGTGACTCCCATAGATTTAAGATGAGAGAACAAAGATTGAAAGTTATTCATGTCACAAAGGGGTGGATATATGGAAGGAGCTGCCAGAGGAGGTGGAAGAACTGGGTACAATTACCACATTTAAAGATATTTGACAGGTCTGAGGCTAAGAAAATTTGAGAGAGATGTGGGCTAAAAGCAGGTAAATGGAACTCAGAGAACAATTGCCATCAACAAGTTTGGCCAAGGGCCAGGCTCCGTATTGTATCATTGTGTACGATTATATTCCCAAACTTAAGACTTGCCAGAAAAATTTTTTATATTGTCTGGGCAAAGGGAACAGATTTTAGGAAGGCCTTTCTGTGTCTTCTATTGTTTCGTGTGGGGAACAGCACTTTAGTCGGTGCAGTTCTACGCACGACGTTTGATTTCTACTCAGCTTCACTGGCCACGTAACTGGGAAATACAAACATTTCCCACAGCAACGTATGCTGACAAATGACATCACCATGCAGTGATACTTTTCTACCACAATTTGTTTCTGGCAAGAAAACCATCACTGCCCTACACAAGTTAAATGGATCGTAATAAGGCAAACCAACGACTACAAGTTTAAACCTACCCAAGATAAATAGTGAAACCAAGCAACCAATTTTGGGCACACCAGAAGCAAAGTTATTGTGGAAATCTGATGAATGACCTGGAAATCATTGGTTGGCTCTCACATCATGAAGTAATCAGCCACTCCTTTCCCATTGGAAGTGTGGCTTGAGCCTGGACTTGAACTAGCTCAAAACTTGATAGTTCCATAAATCTTCTGTGCCCATTAGAATGACAAACTGCAGTTCAGCTGGTATTATTATTGAAAGGCAAGCTTGAAATTATTACTAGCAGACATACTCTCCTCCTCCCTCAAAAAAGGTGATGAATATATGAAAATAAAGTATTAATTTAATATTGATTGTCACATCTCTAATAGTCTAGTTCTAGGGCATTGGGATTTATAGGACTAGGTGCCTCAAACATGCAGCTCACATAAAATTGGAGGAACACCCCATATTCCATCAAGATGATCCTCAGCCAGGGGTGCTATGTTTTAAAGATGATGGATTTTTTTTTTTTTAAATAATAGATTTCAAAAATACAAATATTCTTAGCATTCCCTCATTACATAATTCTCCACAGACATTCAAGGTGTTGTGCATGTACTCCAACAATAAATCGAAACTTTGAGCTGGCAAAACTTGAGCATGAGTAAAATACAAAAGGCTGCAGACGCTGTGATTGTAGTAAAAACACAGAAATGTTGGAGGAACTCAGCCAGTCTCACATCCCCATTAGGAGGTATATAACCAACATTTTGGGCCTTAGCCTTTCTTCAAGTTAAGAGCAAAACACAGGCAGGTGTCAGAATATAAAGGCTATCTCTTTGAACTGTATGTGTTTATAAATTATAATAATAATAAAAAAATTGGAAAAGAAAAGAAAGAATATAAAGGCTGAGGTGGGGGAGGGAAGAAAGGGTAGGAGAGGAACACAGACCAAGACAAAAGATGATAATTGGACATAGACAGGAAAATTATAGGAAAGGTGAGAATTGATCAGGGGAGTGGGTGGCTCTGTGAATGCAGAGGGAAAGGAAAAGAGGAGTCAAAGCTAGAGAAATAGGGATAGGGGAAGGGGAGAGTTGAGTGTGGGGACTAATGGAAACTAGAGAAATCAATGTTAATGCTATCTGGTCGGAGGGTGTCCAGATGGAATAAGAGTGTTGCCCCTCAAATTTGCAGGTGTTCTCATTCTGGCACTGCATGAGACCATTGAGTGGGAGCAATGGAAGCCATAGATTACCTCTGCAGATTCACAACAGTTGTTCACTTGGAAGGGCTGTTTGGGGTCCTGAATGGTAGTGAGGGAGGAGGCATGGGTGCAAGTGAGGCATTTCCTGTGGTCACAGGAATAGGTGTCAGGAAGGAATTGATGGGAGCAAGGAGTTGACGAGTCACAGAAGGAGCAGTCCCTGTGGAAGGCAGGGAGGGGAAGAAGTGTCTGGTGATAGGATCACGTAGTGGGTTGTGGAAATGGCAGAGGATGATGTGTTGGTTGCAGAGGCTGGTGGGGTGGTTGAAGAGGACAAGGGGAATCCTGTCCTCGTTGCGCATACGAGCAGACAGGCCAGGGCAGATGTGCAGGTAATAGAGGATATGCAGGCGAAGGCTGAGTTGATGGTAGTAATGGGGAATCCACATTTATTGAAGGAGGACTTCTCCGATGATCTGGCATGGAAGACCTCGTCCTGGGAGCAGATTCTACAGAGACAGAGGAATTACAACAAAGTAATTTTTACAAAGATCAGGGTGTGAAGAGGTGTAGCCAAGGTTGGTGAATATGTGGAAAATCTTTGTTGAAAGATGGAGACAGAGAGATTGAGAAAGGGGGAAGGTGTTGGGGGAGAGATGGACCAAGTGAATATGAAATCAGGGTGGAAGTTGGCAGCACCAAAGCAGTCGTCAATCAAGCAGAGGAAGAGTTGATAAGCCTTGTCTAGTCTTGTAGCATGGACTGCTCCTCCTAGCCATCAAAAAGGCAAGCATAGCTGGGGGCCCATTAAGGTAGGGAACCAGACCAGTAATAGTGCCGCACCTTCCACAATGATAATGAGATGCCACAAAATTCAAACCCAACGTTCAATTCAGGTCTATACAGTTCCCCACTGACACTATAGATCAAGTTTTTCTATAAGCCTAAAAAAGAATTCAGACACTTCTCCTAAAGACCACACTCTGAATATCTGTTGGACATCGGATGCAAACAGTGCCATACATATTCACGCTGTTTCCTTCTCCCCTCATGTTGGAATAGGCTGCTAATGGCTACCAGAAAAAGTATCGAAAGGTACTGAGCCATAGATTAGGTGCTCCATTCTCAACTGATCAGACAATATTTTGAATTGGCTTCAGTGTCTGAAATATCAGTCCAACAAACTCATGACTGTGTGGCTAGGCACCATTCAAATGCCATCTACAAATTTGCCAATGACACCACGATCAAGTACTCAACCTTAGCAAAACTGAGGAACTGATTGGAGACATCGGGAAGGGGGGAAAAAAAATCAGGAGAATATGAACCACTCCTCTTTGCCTGGCTGTCAACACCCCTGAAGGTCTATCCTGGGATCTCCATGTCAATGCAATCACAAAGAAGACTCGCCAGCGATTTTACTTCATAAGGAGTATGAGATTTGGTATGTCACCAAGCATTCTCAAATTTATACAGGTGCATTATGGAGACCACTCACTAGAGGGGCCAAAGCACAGGACAGGAAATTTGTGAATTTGGCCAGTGCCATCCTGGACATCATTCTTCACTCCATTAAGGACATCTACAAGAGGTGGTGTCTACCCTCACCACCCAGGCCATGCCCTCTTCACACTGCCTGAAGACAAACAAAAAAGCTTCCTCCCCTCAGATTTCTGGACAATGAACCACAAACATTAACCGACTTTCTCTTCTTTCATACTTATTAAAAATGTGATTTATAGAATATTTGCATCTGTAATTCTGCTACAAAACAAATTTTGAGACATGTTCATGACAATAAATCTTTGAACTACTCCAATTAAACACATTCCATCAGGAACTAATATACAGACCTACCTGTACACTAATGCATCATCTCCAAACTCAGGGAGTCATCAAAACCAAATGCAATCTAGCTGAAAATGGTCTCAAGGCAGATTCAGCCTGGGATTTTACCATTCTGAACAGTTTAGTGCTGTTTTATGAATTGCATTAAAGTGTCTGGATACTTTCCTCAAGTACAAAAAGTTTCTGCACATACAAAAGCACTGACACACTACCATCCTTCAACAAGAACTCTCCCATGATAAAAAAAAAATTTTGTTGAGAGCTGCTAAAACATTGAAAAAATTTGAAATCTATGCTAGGAATATTTTTCACACAAAAAAAGTGGGTCACTTAATTCTTCCTATTTAGCAATATGGATTTCCAAAGGGATTTTATCACCAATTTAATGTACTGTATTCAACTGGGATTTAGTTAATGCCAAAATAACTGTAGTAAACTTGTACAATATTGATTGTCAAGACAATAGATTTCAGATTCATCATCAGAATTCATACATGACATCACATACAACCCTGAAAGAAAAGTGGCCAGTCTTTCAAGTTCAAAAAAAAGTGCTCAACTAGTCTGGAAGATCAGAATGTGCAATTGGATCTATTTTATTCCTCATGATCATTCAGTATGGCACAGCTGGTAAAGATTCTGCCACACAAACTCCAACAATCTGGATACAATCCTGACCCAGGCATATCTGGGCATGACTGCACATTCCCCATATTACCACATGGGTTTCTTCCAGTTTGCCATTCTATTCCTACATCCCAAAGATGTGCAGATTGGAAGGTCAATCAGTGGACTGCAGTGAGCAGTTGATTCTGAGAGAACATTGATGGAAATATGGAGTGAAGAAAAATAGGATCAATAGTGGCTTAGTGCAAACGCTCTGTGGTGTGAGCATTTATAATGCTACTTTAATGCAATCCAAGACAACATAATTTGGGTCCACCTTTACAAATCTTAAATCCAATAAATCCCATCAGTGGACAAAGCCTTCAGAATTCAGCTGAATCAACTTAGCAAGGCGATTGGTTCAGAAAAATTTAGGACAGGTAATGAAAGCTTGCCTTTGCAGCGGTGCTAGCATCCCATAAAACAGGAAAAAAAAATGAACAGCCACAAATTTTCTTCCCAAGAACCAGTAACATATAAACATTTGCAAAACCTCTTGATCAACTTATTGTGTGGTATGAGCTATAGCTGTGGGAATGAAAATGTTTACAACTTCAATCAAAATTTACAGTCCAGAGGTGGGAAAACAACAAGATGGTGATTCCCAGCTGTCAACCCTAAGTGCTGAATAATTCCATGCAATGGTCACAAAGTTTTGTGGAAGAAGTCCCTCAAGTGCAGTAATTTTAGTCGCACATTGTCAAGTGGATTTACAATTCTTTTAGCAGTGCACAATATCAGTCTTTGTCCTTTGATCCTTGATAGAGTACGAGATACAATTTTTGCTGGCAGATGAAAAGAACTATGTTCCATATTAGTATGGCCTAATGTTGCACATTAGAGCTAGAAGCAAGCAATGTTCCCCTGATACTGAATGTTCCTATAAGGCAATCATATCTTATGAAAATGCAAGCACAGCTACCTACCAAATTTCAGATACCTCACACTCCCTATCTAAAACTCCAGCATAATGGATGGCTATTCTCCCACACTGCAGCCAAAGTTGATTACTTTTATGTCCATCTAGATAGAATTTAATGAACGCATTCCATTGGAGGAGATACCACTATGTGAGCCCACCCTAGCTCAGAATACAAGGCATGTACTTCAGTAGGTAAACAAAATCTACAGATGCTGGGGTTTAGTACAGTACACAGAAGTGCTATAAAAACTCAGCAGCTCATACAGAAGCCATAGGAAGTTAAAGGCAGTCAGGAATGTTGAAATTCAAGTCTAATTTTTGACATTCCTCAAAAAGGGCTCAGGACTCGACTGCCATTAGCAACTCTTTTTCAATAGATTACTCAGACATGATCAGGAATTGGAACCCTGACTGTATGCAGGCCATTTGTAACTTCCCAGCCACTGGGTAGTTTGACTGAATTTATCTGATCCATCTTCTTCTTCTTTGGCTTGGCTTCGCGGACGAAGATTTATGGAGGGGGTAAAAAGTCCACGTCAGCTGCAGGCTCGTTTGTGGCTGACAAGTCCGATGCGGGACAGGCAGACACGATTGCAGCGGTTGCAGGGGAAAATTGGTTGGTTGGGGTTGGGTTTTTCCTCCTTTGCCTTTTGTCAGTGAGGTGGGCTCTGCGGTCTTCTTCAAAGGAGGTTGCTGCCCGCCAAACTGTGAGGCGCCAAGATGCACGGTTTGAGGCGTTATCAGCCCACTGGCGGTGGTCAATGTGGCAGGCACCAAGAGATTTCTTTAGGCAGTCCTTGTACCTTTTCTTTGGTGCACCTCTGTCACGGTGGCCAGTGGAGAGCTCGCCATATAACACGATCTTGGGAAGGCGATGGTCCTCCATTCTGGAGACGTGACCCATCCAGCGCAGCTGGATCTTCAGCAGCGTGGACTCGATGCTGTCGACCTCTGCCATCTCGAGTACTTCGACGTTAGGGATGTAAGCGCTCCAATGGATGTTGAGGATGGAGCGGAGTAGGAGCCATATACTGAGCATAACAGGACCATTTTATTTTAGAAAGCTTTTTAATATGCAAGCTATTATCACAGCTCCATTCTTCATGGGCCTTTATAGCTGAAGTTGAACTGCCAATAAAGATGTTGGTAGCACAAGTTTGAATCAAGTGGAACCTTCCTATTTTCCGCTTATTCTTTACTATTCCTTGAAGGAGGGCTCATGCCTGAAACATCAGTAATCAATTTTTACCCCTCCTATGGACACTGTGAGTTCCTCCAGCATTTGTATTTTTACGACAATTATAGCGTTTGCAGGCACATTGCCAGGCTCTCTTGAAACTGCTCCATGTAATCACTCTCCTTTATGTTTAGACTTCGGCAAATCAGAGTTAAAAGTGCCTGCTGTTGGAGTACCATCTCCAAAAGATCCCTTAATCTTGTGGTTAACCATCTATTGCAAAGTTGCTACTAGCCGGAAATTTAAATTCAGAATCAGATTAGGTACCTGGATTTCCACCATCAATCTGAAACTTGCACTATAACCAGATCAACAGCCCTGGTATCGATTGATTAGTTTGTATCTGTGCAGCACATACATACAAAAACAATAAATGATAAATGAAATTAAAATAATTTCAGCATAATCCTGTTGGCAGGATTATGTGAAATCATATTCACATTTTCTACACAAGAAGCACCCTGCAAAGTATTTAGATCAATGAACTCTCCCAGCAATGCTGATTAATTTTCCATCTTTGTTCCGCAACTCAGGATCTAATCTCTTAAAACATCGTAACATTGCTTTACAGATCAAAGTGCAAGGGCTGCAAAGACAAGAAAAAAGGCACCACCTCGATTGCACACTTTACATCGCACGCGGATCACAAGAAAGTGCAAGAATTTGTGGGTGAAGTATTAGAGGTGTGGTAACTTATTACACAAGCCTGGTCAAGCCTACAAAAGACACTTTAAACTTGCTTCAAGAGGAAACTGGCATGCGTGTATATCACCCAGTCATGAAGCCGCCAAGAACAAATGAATTTACATGCAACTAATTTTGTACACAGTTCTTTCCACCTGCCAGCCAAATCATATTGCATACGCTATAATGAATCAACAACTAAATATGTCCCTAGCAAAGTTAAAGCTTATTTTGTCATAAACAGAAAAATGGCTTCACATCCAGCACTCTCACCTCCCACAATCCAATACATCACAACCCAAGTTCCAGACACACAACTCCGACATGATCAGGAAGCCTCCAGCACCCTTTCTATAGAGTACACTGTTTGACCAGCTGAGTTACTGCAGCATTGTGTTTTTACTTCAATCACGGTGTCTGCAGACTTGCGTGTTTTACTTCTTACCAACGTGCAGGTATTTGGACTGAGTCCAAAGTCCCCTTTCTTCTGATCTACTCTTTTTGCCCAGGGATACAGCTGGTACACCAAAAGAATTGACCCTCCTTAACACCGTAAGTGACAATGCAGTATTGAAGAGCTAGAATTACTTCTAATCAATATCAAAAATGCATCTCAATTGCATGCAACCCTTAAACTTGGGTAACCTTATTTACCCCAGTCACACACCCATCCCAGGGCTCTCTCTTATTCAATCCCAGAATTTAAAAAGCATTATCTGACAGTCGTTGAGTACCAGCTGAAGACAATGGAAGAGGTTAAATCAAGGATTCTCGATTTCCTGCTCTAGTCAAGATGAAGAATCCAAATTTGGTATTTGTCTCCACCACTGTCTACACTTTGAAGATGCAAAGTACTTCTCAATGCTGCACACTTACATCAAACACCAAAACACATATCTGTTAACACACTGAGAATACAAAATATAAAGTTAAGAGACTTTGTAAAATACATCAGCAAATTTAGCAGTTTAGGAAAACACTGTTCTTACTTTAGGAAGCCGCATGTGCTTTTTAAAACCTGTAACACCTCTTGCATGTGCAATTGAACCAGTTTCTTGTGCAATACATTAATTTCAAGGAAAGTACTCGGCAGTTGACTTTTGGGCCTGAGCCTTTCTGGTTCTCAAGTTTGCTTCATACCTGAAGGTAGTTCAGGGCCAAAATGGCAACTGCCCCTTGCTTTTCATGGTTGCTGCTTGACCTACTGAGTTCCTTCAGTGGTTTTGTGTACTGCATTAGGCCCCAACATCAGACTTGTTTCCTTTCATTCATTTCAAATTCCTTTAAAATCAAGGACAGATCTGCAAACACCAGTTTTTCATCTAGTTACATAAAATACACTGACATTGCCCTCATTTGGAAGACAATACCCTAGAAAAGTATTGTGTCCAAAGGATCATGCAGATATAACATTAATTTTTCAAAGTGCAATTTACTGATATCAGAATAATACTGCCTGGCAAGTAACAAGATGAAAGAATGTATAGGAGTGAAGGAACACTGGTTTCCAACAACTTTCTCATTAATGAAAAGTACAAAGTATTTATACATTCAACTAAATCAGAAGGCTTGCAGGGTTCACTTCCCAAAATCTCCCGTTTTTTTTACCCACATGGCAAATAAAAGTGACAGCAAACTTCAACTCAATCAATGCAAGAAAGTGAGCAGACATCATGGCAGGAGCAGGGAGTGCCAACGTCTCCCAAGGAAGCACTTCATTGAATCTGTCATCAGTTAAAGGCCCACCGCACCTCTCACACGCAAAACAAATCCCAAACCCTTGTGAACAGGTTATTTGCTTGTGCATTAACATCTCTGATCTACCCCTTAACATCCACACTGCACAACCTCAAATGTGCAACAAAGCTTCCTTCCCAAATCCAGCATTCCTGAAGATATACAATTCACACGCATCCTCAAAAGCATGACTTCCCAAGTAAATCATATCCTGCAGGCTTCCCCCCACCCCCCCCAACCTCTGCAGACTTGCCATTGAGTGTGAGAGAATAAAAGCTGGAGAAAACTGAAAACAGATAAAGATACAGAGGGAACATTTTGGGCTTCAGCCCTTCATGAAAAGAGATCAAGACAATTCAACCAAAAAAAAGAGCAAAACCACCAGATGCAATAGAGAGGAAGTATGGGGGAAATGCAAGCTGCATGCCTTTACCTTCTGCAACATCATCGTCTATAGCTCCTTTCACCTGCGAGAAACACCACTGAATGTCATTGCCAGCACTTCCAACGCCTGAATGAATGTAGAAAATTAAAAATGAATAAAGTGGAAGTGGGAGGGGGTGCATTCAGATGCTGGGGAGGGGTTGGCTGGATGAGAGGTACTCAGTTCCCCACCCCACCCCATCCCACCCCCAGATTTGCACTAGGTGTGACATTACATTTAAAAGGTAGATGGATGAGACGTTCCAGCAAGGAACCCCACCCCCCCCCACCCCAGATTTACACAGGGAGTGACATTACATTAAAAATACATCACTAAGGAGGGTGGTGGAAACAGCATTGGTTAAAAGGTTTCGCTCCAGCAGCAAAGGGGTTGATTACAGCAGCCAGTGTGCGGGCCTGGGAGGGGGTGAGACAGCGGGCTGGAGTTTGGAAGCGAGCCGGACCATGGGGGCAGGATGGCGGGACCAAGGAGCGTCCCCCTCTTCCTTCACCCTCCAATCCTCACCTGCCATGGCGGAATCGGCCGCAAACGGAGGCGCTCGGAGCTAGCGCGGTGGCCGGCGCCCGAGGCGGCTGGGCCGGGCGGCTCTGGGCGGAAGATGGCGGCGGATGGAGCTCCCCGGGTTTGCCTGAGCCCGCCACCGCCCGGACGCCCCCCTTTCAAAATGGCGGCGCGCCCGCCCGAGCCATCTTACGATGACGTCACTGGCAGCGGGTGGGCGGGGCCGGAGCAGAGGCGAAGGGGCGGGGCCAGTGTCAGCAGGAACAAGCCAGGGAGCGCAGATCAACTCCTCCCTTTCTGCACAGGTTATTGTTAGTAGATGTGTTTAATTTGCCTTGTGCAGAATAAATGGACATTCAATGGACAATGCATTATTTATTTAGCTAAAATACATAATTATACAGACATTTTATTCACATTTAATGTGATTTTTTTCATACCTATTGTATGATGCAAATAATATGGGTTATGTATGTTCAATATATGTGATTTCATACATCACAGTTTTTGCAACTCAAGGTGAGGAACCCACTCAGGCTACAGGCTGCCGGCGATTGTGGTCGAGGGACTCACACCAGGTGGTGGGACTGCTGGAGATTAGGGATCAGAATCAGAACGCGAAAGGGAGCCCAGGGCGCTGACAGTTCCCTGATCGTGTAGGAAGTTCGGATCTGGAGCTCGGGCTGCTGATGGTTTGGACTGGTCTCTGTGTGGCTGTGGGGGCTGCAGGTGAAGGAAAAGACACTCAGTGACTCTGAGGGGACTCTCTTTTGCTTCTCTTTATCTGGCTGTAAGAGGCGGTTCAGGCAATTTCTGTCGATGGAGAATTCCGTGTAACATTGCATTGTTTTTATTCCATGATAATAAAGGAATCTTGTATCTTGAATATGTATTTCTACATTATGTTTCGTAAAAGTGATGTTTTATATAATTATGGAAACAAATTATCATTGACTTTGTCCATGTTGATGCAATCAAGAAGAAAGCTCGCCATGAGGAGATCTGGTATGTTACCAAAGTCTCTCGGAAACTTCTACCGGTGGACCATGGAGAGCATTCTGTCTGGTTGCCTCACTGTCTGGTATGGAGGTGCCAACACTCAGGACAGGAAAAAAACTCCAAAGAGCTGTGAACTCGGTCAGTGACACCACATGCACCTGACTTAACTCCATTGAGGACATTTGCAGAAGGTGGTGTCTTCAGAAAGCAGCCTCTCTCCTCAAAGACCTCCCAACACCCAGGTCATGCCCTCTTCACCCTGCTACCTTCGGGGAAAAGGTACAGGAGCCTGAAGATGAGCACTCAGCAGCACAAGGACAGCTTCTTCCCCTTCACCATCAGATTCCTGAATGAATACTAAACGACACACCAATGGCATCATGAAGAAAGCCTCTACTTCCTCAGGAGTTTGCGGAGGAGCTAATGCAGTTGTTCAAGTGAACCCGGTACAGACTTGAAGGGGCAACATGGCCTGTTTCCGTGCTGTAAATGGTTATATGGTTATTTGGACAGACACGACCTCACTTTGTCTTTTTCTTTTCCTTGCACTATTTTTATTTATTTTTGTAAAGTGGTTTATATGAATGTTTGCACTGTGACGCTGCCGCAAAACAACAAATTTTGTGACTTGTTCATGACAATAAATTCTGATTCTGATTCATTGTAAATATATAGGTAATGAATAAATATATAAATAGGATAAAGTACCATAACATATTTCATAAATATATAATGTACAACATAATATGTAATTTGGCAACATTCCACAAAAGTGAATTTACATTTACATTTTTGAAATTTAAATTACTTTAAAAAAAAATAATTATAAATTAAAATGTTTAAATGTAGACATGCAGCACGGTTACAGACCCTTTCGGCCCATGAGTCTGTGCTGCCAAATTACACCCAATTGACCAATAACCCCGGTACGTTTTGAAGGGTGAGAGGAAACCGGAGCCCCCCAGGGAAAACCCACGCAGACATGGGGAGAATGCACAAACTCCTTACAGACAGCGCAAGATTTGAACCATGGTCCTGATCGCTGGTGCTGTAACAGCATCGTGCCAACTGGTAGGCCTACTGTGCCACAACTCAGGTGGACTCGAGGGAAGATTTTTTTTCAGGGCTACAGTGGGGAAATAGGCCTGATAGGCCAGTTCGTCCAGAGATTGGCTTAGGAGGGCTATGGACTAAGTGCAGGTCAATGAGACTAGGCAGAATAAATAGTTGAGCACTGACTAGATGGGCTGAAGGGCCTGTTCCTGTGGAGCAGTATTTATGGTTCCGTGGTCTTCTGCTGTTTAAGAGTTTCTTTATGTTGCTGTGAGCATAAGTAATTAGACAGATTAGCACTATAAACAGAACACCCTTTACTGAAGACAATAATTCTTGACAAAACAACATCTACGACAACAATATATTAAGGTCATAGCATGTGGTACATGCAGTTCTTAATGGTACTCTTACATTAAGGATGCTAATAAGCCACTTAAGTATAATTCTCTTGTCTGCCTCATTGTGACTGTGCCATTTCAACTTTCAACTGCATCTTTTAAAAACATTTTCCCATTAATCATTTTGTCCCTCCTTGTGGTTCACCAGTGATAGCTGGTCGTAAAGAATCATGTTCATAACCAGTCATTGATTAGATCTTGACATTCCAATGTCATGGGTTCAAATCCAAAGTATATTGTCAGTCTGATTTTATAATCATAATCATTCAGCAGGCCCTTCAGTCCACGATACCTGTGCCATCCCCTTTACCGGTCCATAGTACACACACACACACACACACACACACACACACACACACACACACACACTAGCATACACTACACACAAATAACACATGTATCTGGCAATCCAAAATAAATATATATCTAAATAATTTACAGGTTTCTAAAATTGTTCTGCAGTCTCACTGCCTGCAGGAAGAAGTTGTTTCCCAGTCTGGCAGTCCTGGTTTTTATGCTCCTATACCTCTTCCTTGAAGATAGTGACTCAAAGATACTGGGGGCTGGATGGTAAGGGTCCTCAATGATTCTCTGGACCCTCCCAGTAGATGTTATCAATACAGGGAAAGGAGACACCAGTGATCTTCTCAGCAGTTTTAATCGTCCTCCATACTGTCCTCTGATCTGATGCAGTTACCCATACCACACTATGATGCAGCTACTAGGACACTCTCTATTACGCTCCTGTAGAACATTGTTAGGAAGTAGGTGCTCCTGCCACTTCTGACTAATGAGGAGGTGTGGTGGGTCTAGGATAGGTTATCCTTTAACTGGGCATGAAGGGCAAAACAGATATTGATGAATTTCACCATATTATGGGAATCAAGAGATTTGGGGATAACGTAATAAAATGGAGCAGAAGTGAAGGATCAGCCATAATCTCAAAGAATAACAGAGAAGGCTCTGACAGCAGATGCCTGCCTGCTCCTAACATTGTGTTCTAATGTAGTACTGAGTACCACAATGATGAAGTGCCAATGCAGATGTGAAGTAAATCAAAGCCCAGTTATCCATCCCAGTTGATGCAAAGAGAAGGATGACTCAATTTAAAGGAGAATTGGCTGTCTTTCCCAAGGACTATGCCAGGACTATGTTTAATTGGGAAAGAGAAAAGATAGATTAGACCACATTTTTTTTTCAGCTATGCCCCCCCCCCCCCCACCCAACCTTCCCCCAGGACAATGCTCAGAGTTTATGGGCTCCCTTTCCTGTGAAGCAGTCAAGTCTTGGTTTGTTCCCTCCTCTTCTTTGGCTTGGCTTCACGGACGAAGATTTATGGAGGGGTAAAGTCCACATCAGCTGCAGGCTCGTTTGTGGTTGACAAGTCCAATGCGGGACAGGCAGACACGGTTGCAGTGGTTGCAAGGGAGGTGGGCTCCTACTGACTACATAAATAACATAAACAATATTTATGTTACTTGAGGTGAAAAGAGAACAAGGATTTTACTTAAATGGGCTGTGGCCCCCTGGGGGGGGTGAGGGCGGAGGTCATCAGGCCCCTCCCCTCCATTGAGAATGGCTGGCTTTGGGTTCACAGACCTGCTGCATACTTTTCCAACCTGGAATCCTGAAGCATGGAGGCAGGCCCTTCAGTCCACTGAGCTCATGCACACACACTCATCCCAAACTCCTCTCCCCACATTCCCATCAACTACTGTAGATTCATCCTCTCACTGGTGGGCATTTTACAGCAGGTAATTAATGTTGGTGTCGGTGCTGTGCAATTGCTCAGCAAAAGGAGGTGTAGGGTGCTCCTTCCATCCGATAGCCTACAGGTCACCCTTGGGCGAGTTGTAGAACCTGCTTAGCCTCCCAATCAGGGTCACGTGAAACCATGGATTGCAGATTCTACAAATTGGAACTTTTGGTTGTAAAACTAAAAATGCTGGGTGGATGAATTTGCCGGATGAATCTGCTGATCAGTGGCCAGGGTTACCCGTCCAGTTCGGACACTGCAGCTGAAGGAGGCAACGGGAAACCACTTCAGTATTTTTCCCTTATATAATCATGAACTCGACAACGACTACGGTCTCAGCTCAAAGATGGAGTCTTCGCCAAGGGAAAACTACAATTCAGAGGGTCAGAGATCATTATGGTTGGAGAGACATGATCGTTCACGCCGAACAGCAAGGCACCTGAATGATGAGGAATTAACCTACATCTTTGATATTGAGTACAGGAGCTGGAATGTTATGGTAAAGTTGTAGGAGACATTGGTGAGGCCAAATTTGGAGTATTGTGTGCAGTTTTGGTCATCTAACGACAGGAAAGATATCAATAAGATAGAAAGAGTGCAGGGAAAGATCAAACAGATAGGACTTTATTCCCTGGAGCGTAGAAGAATGAGGGGAGATGAGGGTCTAGACAGAGTAAATGTAGGTCGGCTTTTTCCACTGAGGGTAAGTGAGATACAAATCAGAGGGCATGGGTTAAGGGTGAAAGGGGAAAAGTTTAGGGGGTAATTCTTCACACAGAGTGGTGGGAGTGCGAAACGATTGCCAATTGAAGTGGTGAATACGAGCTCAATTTTAACACTTAAGAAGAATTTCGACAGGGACATGGATGGGAGAGGTATGGAGGGCTATGGACTGGGTAGCCCTCATGAGCAGGTCAGTGGGTCTAGGCAAACAAAAATGGTTAGGCACAGACTAGAGGGGCTGAAGGGGTCACATACTTTGTCCAATGGACATAAGCACCAAAATTCTTACTTGCTGCAACCAAACAGGTACTTTTTAAAAACAAAACTACAAAAACAATTACAATTGTATATTTATTTGAATTAAAAAGAGATAGTAAATACAAAAATAGATAATAAATATTCACAGTTATCCTCATTTAAAAAACGGTGACTTTGTAATAACATAGACAGTCGTCTTGTGGTGTCGGAGCAATGCCTGATTGCTGTAACAAGGGGAGATTCATGAGCCTGTTGACAGTTGAAAACTGTTCTTGAACCTAGAGCCTGATGTTCAGGCTCTGTATCTTCTGCTCAAAGAAGGAGAGGTTGTGATCCAGGTGATGGGGGTTCATGACGATGTTGACTGCCTTCCTGAGGCAACTCCTCACCTAGATGTATTCAGTGGATGGGAGGTCGGAACCTGGGAAGGACCTGGCAACAAACATAGCCTACTTACTGAAACATTCTGCTTTCCTGGGCACTCAAATTTCCAAAATAGGCTGTGATGGAGTCTGTCAGTGTACTGTCACCAGTGTGCCTGTAGAAGTTTGAGAGTGAGCTGCAGGAGAATCTGGAGGAAACCCACACAGAGCATACAAACTCTACCTCCATGGAGGTCAGGATTGAACTTTGATCATTGGAGCCATCAGGCAATGCAGCACTTGCACCACTGTGGTATCTTGTACCCAAAGTTAAAGCTATTTTCCCTTCTGCATGTAGTATAAGTTGGGCTATTCAACAGTTGCATTTAGGACGCCTGACTTCAATTCTGGCTTCCTGACAATTACTATAACAATGGGAGAATATTTCACCATTTCTTCTTCAGGGTCGATAATGTGCCAAACACCCACGAGGACAATTATCTGAGCTGCATCTGATCTCAAACCTCTGAAAATAATTATTTATCTGGGCCCACACAGCACGCCTTTTAAAAATGCTACTGGTGTGCGGGGTGGGAGACATCAGTGCTGAGGATTTTCTGCTTTCGTTGCCAAAGGAAAAATGCCTGCATCCAGTCCAGATGATCAGCTGGTCCTGAATCCAGGCTGAGTGGTGCACCCTCTGGTGTTCCACCCACGCATTTCCAACTTCCAAGGTTCCTTTCACAGCAGGAATCCAAAAATCTGGACTGCTCCAGGACTGGAACGGTCTGGATTTTTGGATTTTCTGGATTCATGGGAAATGCTTTTAAATTCAAATTTAAGGAGGAATAAAGAAGAGATGAAAAGATAAAATTTGATTGTTTATTCATGAGCAAATGCAGCAAGCTTCATTTATTAAAATGAGCAGATTTCAAGAAAAATTAAAATGCCGCTGTGCATCTGTGGTGCTTACGCTCCCACACAAAAGCCCACTAACGTTTGAGAGTCTTTGAAAAATCCAGTTTCTCGGGTGGTTTGGATTTCTGGCATCTGAATTTTTGGACTTCTAATGTACTGCCATGTAATAATAGCCAAATGTACGTCCGACAGATGACAATCACTCTTCAGGAGGCAGGTATGAATATGTCAATATATACTGTCCTCAGAAGTTTTTATGAACAGAAATATAGAGGCTACACCTCAAGATGCAAACCATAGGAAAGATGTTATGCTTTGAATCTTGGGCAGTTCTTTATGTCTCCACACTTTGCTCTTGTCACCTGTCAACAAGATCCTTTTCCAGAATTCTGCAGGCTCTTTTAAATACTTCTTGGCAAACTGTAATCTGGCCATCCTTTCTGTGGCTTGGCATTTGCAGTGTAGCCTCTGTATTTCTGTTCATGAAGTTTTCTAAGGACGGCAGTCATCGACATATCCAAACCTGCCTGTCTCATGAAGAGTCTTTCTGACCTGTTGGACAAATGTTTGGGGATTTTTCTTCATGATGATGAGAATTCTTCTGTCATCAGCAATGGAGGTCTTCCTTGAAATGCCAGTTCCTTTGTGATTACTGAGCTCAACTCTGGCAAAATAGCAATTACAGGCTACTCCTGCTGGAGCTAGAAGAGAGGCACAAGGGAAAGAGGAACATCAACGTCGAGATAGCCAAGGTCTTAACATCAAAGACCAACAAGCAAATCTCCGACAAGAGACGGCTGATTGTAAGATCTCCAGAGGCCACATCCCAGAGTGGAACTGAGGTGATGGCACCAACAGCCGATGACGGGGCCGAGACCAGGGAACCCGAACCCCCAAATAAGATCAAGACCATGATCCCCCTGCCTCAGGGAGGTAACCCGAGGATCAACAACATAGAGGAGGACATGGACCAAGCGATGAGTCTGCTCAGGAGGAAGAAGGTGAAAGGAGACTACATCAAGGGGATCGGACTGATCGAGAGCATCACCCTTCACATTGTCGGAGAGTTTGGGAAGACGAGAGAAGAGAAGCGCGATAAGACCAGGCGCAGGAAAAAGGAGTCGGGACGTGTCAAGCCGAACTCTGAGAGTCACCAGAAATACGCCAGAAGGAAGGCCGAATACAAGGTCCTGTACGAGAAAGACAGAAGGAGACTGGCTCGCCAGATGATGGGGACACCAGCGGTGGGAGAATGCCCCCTGAAATGGGAGGAAGTACAGGAGGAATTCTGCAGGAGGATGGGCATGGCCAACGAGATGGTGAATCTGAGCAGAATGAAGAGTTACGGAGGAAGAAGGCAGTACGAACCTCTCCTCGAGAACATCGAGAAGGAAGAGGTGGAACTGGCAATCAAAGGGATTAAAGAGCACAGTGCTCCAGGACCGGACGGGATGTGTAAAAAAGATCTCCAGCACATCACGTGTGAGAATGAGAGCACTCTACCTAAGCTCTTTTCCCTTTGGATCAAAGCAGGAACCATCCCCAAGTGCCTCAAGACCAGCAGAACGGTCTTGATCCCTAAAACTGAGGATCGAGAACAGTTGAAGAACATCGACAACTGGAGGCCAATAACAATCGGGCCGATGTTGCTGAGACTGTTCACCAAGATTATGGCGAAACGGCTCAGTGACTGTGTAGACATCGATCCCAGGCAGAAGGGATTTCTGGCTGACACTCCAGGATGCAATGAGAACATCACGATCCTTCAGAACATCATGAGAGGATCGAAACGAGTTCGGAGGGACCTGGCGGTAGTGTTTGTCGACTCTGTGGGACACAAACTTATCATAAAGGCCCTCGACAGGATGGGGTTGCCCAGACCGTTTAAAGATCTCATAGCAGATCTCTACTCGGAAACGAGCACGGTCATACAGGTGGGCGACGTAAAAACAGATCCTATTCGGATCGAGAGAGGAGTAAAACAGGGAGACCCTCTTTCGCCCATCCTGTTTAACATCGTCATGGACTCACTAATTTGCACCTTGGAGAGAGAAGGCAAAGGAGTACACATGAGCTCCGGCGAAGAGACCATTGGCTGCACAGCATTGGCATTCGCGGATGACATTGCCATCCTCAGTGACTCCTTTGAGGGGATGGAGAAGAACATCGCAATACTGCAAAGGTTCTGCAAAGGCACCGGACTGGAAGTCAATGTTAAGAAGACCAAGGGCTTCCACATGACTGTAAGGGCAAGACCTTCCTTTACAACTGCCGTGAAGAGTGGGCGTTCCTGCACCAGTGAAACAATTAAACATACATGAGTACTCACAGACACCTGTGAAGCCAAATGTCCCAAACGTTATGATGCCCTGAAATGAGGGGACTATGTATAAAAGGTGCTATAATTTCTACATTGTCAAACCAAAGTTTATACAAATAATCTTGAATGTGCACTTTAATTACACATGAATTGTTTGATTATAAATGTAAAACTGTGAAGTACAGGGACAAATGAAAGAAAAAAAGTGACTTTGTCCCAAACATTATGGAGGGCATTGTATGTACTGGAGAAACTCAGTGGATCAGGCAGCATCCATGGAGGGAAATGTGCAGGAGATGTTCTGGATCTGAACCCTGCTTTAGATTTTGAAGTTCATCCAGTAGTTAACTTCAAGTCAAGTCAAAGTTTATTGTCATTTGATTTTACAAAACAGCATTCTCTGGTTCTTGGTGCAAAAACATGCAGACACACAACCAGACATAACACACATACAGACAAATAATACATATGCAGGACAAGTATTATAGCAATAAAATTAATTAATTAATTGTTGCTTTGTACCAATGAGAGTCTTGGATGGTTAGTGTGAGCAGCTCCTTTGGTCGTTCAGCATTTTCTCACTGCCCGTGGGAAGAAGCTGTTCCTCAGCCTGGTGGTGCTGGCTCTGATACTCCTGTATCTCTTCCCCCGATGGGAGCAGCTGAAAGATGCTATGTGCACGGTGGAAAGGGTCCTCATTGTGCACCCTCTTCAGACAGTAGATCACGTTGATGGGGGGAGAGGACGACTTCTCTCTGCCACTTTTATGGTCTTGTAGATTGACCTCTGATCTATTTCTCTGCATCGACCGTACCACACTGTGACGCTGCTGGCCAGGACACTCAGATTGGGTGGTCGCTTTATGGAGCACCAGGGCACAAGCTGCAGGAGTGATCCTGAGCTCTGTTGTCCACATCCCCACCCCCCCCCCCACCATTCCGTTACCACTCTCACCTTTCTCCCTGTAGCCTCCTGCATTGTTATAATCAGGTCCAATTCAGCCTGAAGAACATCATCTCCCACATGGGGGAATTGCAGCCTTCTGGATGCAACATAGAATTCTCCAAATTCAGCGAACTTGCTCTTCCTTTCTGTCAGCGTCAGAAACTGACCAATCAGGATGAGAACTCAGTTATTATTCTTTTTTTCCCTCTTAATATAGTCCATTCTGCAGTCTTCCCACATGCTTTGAGGCTGATGAACAGTAGCCAGTAACCATGAAAGACATCCCAAATATTGATACATTATTTTCACAAGAACACAAGATAAAGGAACAGAAGTAGGCCATTCGGCCCATCGAGTCTGCTCGGCAAATCCACCATTAGCTAAACTGTTCTCACATCTAGTTCCAAGTTCCGGCCTTTTCCCCATATCCCTTGACACCCTGACTAATTAGATACCTATCAATCTCCTCCTTAAACTCCCCCAATGATTGGGCCTCCACAGCTGGATGTGCCAATAAATTCCACAAATCCATGACCCTCTGACTAAAGAAATTTCTCCTCACCTCTGTTTTAAATGGGTACCTTCTAATTCTAAGACTTGTCCAGGATTCACCCATCAAGGGAAACATCTTTTCTACTCGGTCCAAATCTTTCAATATTCAGAATGTTTCCATGAAATTCCCTCTCATTCTTCTATACTCCAATGAATACAGTCCAAGAGCTGATAAACATTTGTTGTAAGTTAGCCTTTGCATTCCAGGAATCATCCTGGTAAATCTTCTCTGTACTCTCTCCACCATCATTATATCCCTTCTAAAGGGCCCAAAACTGCACACAGTACTCAAAATGATTATTTATGTGATCATTATGTACTGTGTATTGTGTGTTTTAGTGCATGCGACATTGCCTGGAGAGATGGTGTTTCATCAGGTGGCATATGTAAATCAAATGATAAGGGTGGGATAGTTAGCGCCGTGGTTAGCACAATGCTGTTACAGCACTAGCGATCAAATCCAGTGCTGTCTGCAAGGAATTGGTACATTCCTGTGCCTGCATCTGAGATACATCCAGTAAATTAACCACTGCTCTGGTGTTTTGAGACTGATGAATCATAGAACAAGAAAAAGGCCATTCAGTCCACATGTCACTGCTGACCATCACATATCTATCTATACTAAACCTATCTACAATCACCTTCAATACCACAACCATTCATATTCTTGTCCAGATACGTCTTCGATGTTCTAATATTACCTATATTCAACTTCTAGAATGCAACCCATTCTGGATGAAAACATTTTCTCTCAGATCCCCGTTAAACCGAGGACAACCGGTTTTAAGTATCTTCTGACTATCAGAATCAGAATTTAGAATTTATGATCATGAACATGTCACAGAATTTGTTGTTTTGCAGAAGCGTCACAGTGCAAACATTTATATAAACCACCTTTCAAAATAAATAAAATTGTGTTAGAAAAAGACAAAGTCTGTGGTTCACAGATTATTCAGAAATCTGATGGAAGAGGAGAAGAAGCACCCCTTGTGCCACTAAGTGTTCGTCTTCAGGCTCCTGAACCTCCTTCCTGATAGTAGCAGAGTGAAGAGGGTATGGCCTGGGTGTTGGGGATCTTTGAGGAGAGAGGCTGCTTTCTTAAGACACCGCCTTCTGCAAATGTCCTCAATGGAGTTAAGTCAGGTGTATGTGATGTCACTGGCCGAGTTCACAGCTCTCTGGAGTTTTTTTTCCTGTCCTGAGTGTTGGCACCTCCATACCTGACAGTGATGCAACCAAACAGAATGCTCTCCACGGTCCACCGGTAGAAGTTTTCAAGAGTCTGTGGTGACGTGCCAAATCTCCTCAATCCTCACATGAAGGGAGGGGCCTAACTGAAACTGTTTTTGACTTGTCTTTCCAAATAGTCATCAGAGACAAGGTGTGTCAAATGGCTTCTTATCAGTAGCAAAACCTTTTGGTTCTCAGACAAAATTTGTAAACAGTTTACTCTATTAGGGCTTCCCTGTCTGGGAAGATGGGTCTGGCTGGATTTAATTATTTATTGGATAGAATGCACCATCCTTGAGAAATAATCCACGCTAAGAGAGGAAAAAATGGCAGTTTTAGGGTGCTGTGACTTCACCCTCATATGTGATTGCATAACCCCCATGTAAATGAGGTGCTTAGAACACAAGCCTGTTTTAAGGCAGGGAATCTCTTCAAGAAAGCAATGTCACAGCTAAGGCTATCATAATAAATCATTTTTGTGCTCCATCCAAATCGAGTCCAAGTTCTTTACTTCTTATATTACTTTGAAGAAAGATCTCTGGATTTTTTGGTATGTTGCTTTTTGTGATTTTATTTGTGATTTTATTTAATACATATAACATAACATTTACAGCACGGAAACAGGCCATTAGGCCCTTCTAGTCCGCACCGAACCAAACACCCCTTTCTAGTCCCACCTCCCTGCACAATGCCCATAACCTTCCATCTTCTTCTCATCCATATACCTGTCCAACCTTTTCTTAAATAATACAATTGACTCCGCCGCCACTATTTCTCCCGGAAGATCATTCCACACAGCTACCACTCTCTGAGTAAAGAAGTTCCCCCTCATGTTACCTCTAAACCTCTGCCCTTAATTCTTAACTCATGTCCTCTTGTTTTAAACTTTCCTCCTCTTAACGGAAATAGTCTATCCACATCCATTCTGTCTATCCCTTTCATAATCTCAAATACTTCTATCAAATCCCCTCTCAACCTTCTACGCTCCAAAGAATAAAGACCCAATCTGTCCAATCTCTCCCCATACTCCAGATGCTTAAACCCAGGCAACATTCTGGTAAACCTTCTCTGCACTCTCTCCACTCTGTTTATATCCTTCCTATAATTAGGCGATAATTACCTGATTTAGATCTTCCACTTTCTCACATGCCCAAATTGCATGTACTGTTGTTCCCGTTTCCTTCTTACTGATACTGTTGGGTCCCATTTATTTAACTTTTGGGGTGTGGTGTATAACCTGTGTAACCAATAACATTGTATCATGCGTAACCTCATGTTTATTGTATTTCTCATAGTTCTGGAGCATAGCTTTTTCCATGTTTCATTCTTTATCTTTATGTTTAGATCTTGTTCCCATTTTTGTTTGGGTTTACAGCTTGTTTCCTCGTTCTCTTTCTCTTGCAGTTTGATGTACACGTTTGTTATAAATCTCTTAATTATCATTGTGTCTGTAATCACATATTCAAAATTGCTTCCTTCTGGTAACCTCAGCCTGCTTCCCAATTTGTCCTTCAAGTAGGTTTTCAGTTGGTGGTATGCAAACATTGTACCCTGAGTTATTCCATATTTGTACTTTATTTGTTCAAAAGATCATTTATTTCCCGAAAAACAATTTTCTATTCTTTTGATCCCTTTTCTCTCCCATTCTCTAAAGGAAAGGTTATCTATTGTGAAAGGAATTAGTTGATTTTGTGTCAATATTAATTTTGGTAGTTGATAATTTGTTTTATTCCTTTCTACGTGAATCTTCTTCCAAATGTTGAGCAGATGGTGCAGTACTGGTGAATTCCTATATTGCACCAGCTTTTCATCCCACTTATATAGTATATGAGAATACAGCCATGGTCCATAGAAATGAATAAATGTATTCCATTGGAAAAAATAACATATAATTTAAGAAATAACATCACAGTATTCGAACAAATTTGGGAACCATACATGGAACACAACAGAGAAGTCCTACCGCGGACCTCCGCCACCTAGAATGACAGAGGGAGAGGAAGACAAAATGAACTGACCCAGTATGTAAAGGTAGATGACACAAATTTCTTGTTTATTTTCATTGTGTGATGACATTGTTTAATGGGTTTAATGTATCATATATGTTGAACGTTGAGTGGGTGGGGAGGGGGAGGGAGGGAAGGGAGGGGGGAAAGGGGAGAAAATGAAGTGTTCGTGTGTATTTTGGTCAGTATGGTTCATGGTGTGAAAAATAAAAAAAATTTTAAAAAAAGCAATGTCACAGAGAAATGCTTTCGTTTCTCACTGTTTCACTTTCAGAGGAGAATTAAAGTCTGTCCTATTGCTCTGAGTCTTGTAAGGACAACAGAATCTTTCTCTGGCAAAGAACATCAGCGAATCAAATTGTGTTATTAAGGCAGTCGATTTTGTGGCTACCATGTCTGATCCTCCATTTTTATTCAATTGAATTTAAAATTTCAAGTGAATCATGATGGAGTTTGAACTTGTATCTCCAGTTCATTAGTACTGAAGTATCTGGATTATAAAGTCTAGTAACATGACTACAATGCGTCACATCCCCTACAACACACCATATGAGTTGATCCTTTGTGGGGGGGGTTCCTCATTAAATATGAGACATTCACAGATTCTTGGCTTGACCTGAAAACCGTGAGACCTTGTCCATGTGTCGTGCAGATCAGGTTAGGCTGCTTCGTACTTATGTGGTCTCCAAGATTCCGTGGAGGATATACTATTTAAATTGTGGAGTGCTTTACTGAATTAGGAGGTCACAGCGTGTCAGATAAATCAACACAGTAAAATATCCCCTCTGACCATCATGGATTTATAAATTCTGGAGACTTTCTTGCAGACTATAATGTGAAATGATACCCCAACTCTATTCAAATTGAAACTTTGAAAGTCTTACTTTCATTCCAGACTGTCTAGAGCTTTACTCAATCTCTGCACACTTGAATGTTCATTCCCTTATGCCCTTTTGCAAACTATTCTGTTTTCCTTGCACTGATTTCAAACTGATTGAGAGGATGTTGGGATTGGATTTTGAGTGATTATGTAAATTGATCATGCTCCCAATGGAATCAGAAGGTTGAGAGTTTGACATGATTGTTGTTCAAGATTCTTAGGGGATTAAATAGAGAATGACAAGTAATTTCACCTTATCCAGAACAGCAGAACCAAAGAGCACACCTGGCACTTGGTTCAATTCTGATTCAGGTCTGAGGAATGAGAGAGCAATTAGAGCAGACCAGTTCACTGCCCAGCCAGATCTGCTATAACGGTCTTGTGGGGATACAAACTTGGGAAAACGATCATATTTAAGTGCATTGTTTCTCATGCTTCAGTATTTGCATAAAAATAATGCCTATTTAAATGAGATACCCAGTGACTTCTCCAGTTTTCCATTAAACCCCTCCCCAGAGTCTTTCTCTTTCCCTATTCCAGTCTCCTTTCTTTTTTTTAAGACATACAGCTCAGTGACAGGCCCTTCCGGCCATGAGCCCATGCTGCCCAATTACACCTAATTCACCTACAACCCCCCACCCCCCCCCCCCCAACCATTTGAAACTGTGGGAAGAAACCGGAGCCTCCAGAGGAAACCCACATAGACATGGGGAGAATGTACAAACTCCTTACAGACAGCTCAGGATTCAAAGCCTGGTCCCAATTGCTGGCACTACAATAGCATTGTACCAAACGCTATGTTAACCATGCAGCCCAATGTTAACCGTGCTGCCTGTTCCTCCAGAGCCCCATCCTCTTTTTTTTTAAATTTTTTATTTTTCACACCATAAATCACATTAGCCATGATACACACTTTTTCTTTTTCACACATATACAGTGACTTTTTCTCCCCCCCCTCCCTCCTCACAAGCCACCCCCCCACCACCCCCCCCATCCATTTTAGGTATACAATCTAGGTTACATTAAACCAGTCAGACAATGTTGTCATTCAACAAAAATACACCAGAAATTCTACTGAGTCCATTCTTTTCTTTCCTTCTCCTTCCATCAACTTAGGTAATGATTGTCCCCGGTAGGTTTTCGCTATTGTATTTAATGTAAGGCTCCCATATTTGTTCGAATATTTCAATATTATTTCTTAAACTATATGTAATTTTTTCTAATGGAATACATTTATTCATTTCTATATACCACTGTTGTATTTTCAGATTATCTTCCAATTTCCAGGTTGACATAATACATTTTTTTGCTACGGCTAGAGCTATCTTAACAAATCTTTTTTGTGCATCCTCCAAATCAATTCCAAATTCTTTGTTTTTTATGTTACTTAGGAGAAAGATCTCTGGATTCTTTGGTATATTGTTTTCTGTTATTTTATTTAATATCTGATTGAGATCTTCCCAAAATTTTTCTACTTTCTCACATGTCCAGATTGCATGAATTGTTGTTCCCATTTCTTTTTTTACATCGAAAACATCTATCAGATACTGTTGGGTCCCATTTATTTAACTTTTGAGGTGTAATGTATAGTCTGTGTAACCAGTTATATTGTATCATACGTAGCCTCGTATTTATTGTATTTCTCATCATTCCAGAACATAATTTTTCGAATGTTTGCTTTTTTATCTTTATATTTAAATCTTGTTCCCATTTTTGTTTAGTTTTACCATTTGTTTCCTCATTCTCCTTTTCTTGCAGTTTAATATACATATTTGTTATAAATCTTTTTGATTAACATTGTATCTGTAATCACATATTCAAGGTTACTTCCCTCTGGCAAACTCAAACTGCTTCCTAATTTATCCTTCAAGTAGGATCTCAATTGGTAATATGCCAGCACTGTATCTCCAGTTATATTGTACTTATCTCTCATTTGTTCAAAGGATAAGAATCAACTTCCTGAAAAACAATTTTCTATTCTTTTAATCCCTTTTTTTTCCCAGTCTCTAAAGGAAAGGTTATCTATTGTAAAAGGGAGTAACTTATTTTGCGTCAATATTAGTTTTGGTAATTGATAATTTGTTTTATTTCTTTCTACATGAATCTTCTTCCAAATATTGAGGAGATGATGTAATACTGGAGAAGTTCTATGTTGTACCAATTTTTCATCCCATTTATGTAATATGTGTTCAGGTATCTTTTCCCCTATTTTATCTAATTCTAATCTCGTCCAGTCTGGTTTTTCCCTTGTTTGATAAAAATCTGATAGGTATCTTAATTGTGCAGCTCTATAATAATTTTTAAAGTTTGGCAATTGTAAGCCTCCTTGTTTATACCATTCTGTTAATTTATCTAGTGCTATCCCCAGTTTCCCCCCTCTCCATAAAAATTTCCTTATTATTTTCTTTAACTCTTTGAAGAATTTTTCTGTCAGTTGTATTGGCAATGCCTGAAATAAGTATAATATCCTTGGAAAAATGTTCATTTTAATACAGTTTATCCTTCCTATTAGTGTTAGTGGTAAATCTTTCCAATGCTCTAAATCGTCCTGTAATTTTTTCATTAGTGGATAATAATTGAGTTTATATAATTGGCCGAGATTTTTGTTTATTTGTACATCTAAGTATCTTATTGCCTGCATTTGCCATCTAAATGGAGATTCCTTCTTAAATTTTGAGAAATCCGCATTATTCATAGGCATTGCTTCACTTTTATTTACGTTTATCTTGTAACCCGACACTTCTCCATATTCCTTCAATTTCTTATATAATTCTTTTATTGATAGTTCTGGTTCTGTTAAGTACACTATAACATCATCCGCAAATAGACTGATTTTATATTCCTTGTCTTTTATTTTTATTCCTTTTATTTTATTATCTATTCTTATCAATTCTGCTAGTGGTTCTATAGCTAACGCAAACAATAAAGGTGATAGTGGGCATCCCTGCCGCGTTGACCTGCTTAAGTTAAATTGCTTTGATACATGTCCATTTACTGTCACTTTCGCTAATGGTCCCTTATATAATGCTTTAATCCAATTAATATACTTCTCCAGTAAACTGAATTTTTGCAATACTTTGAACAAATAATTCCATTCTACTCTGTCGAAGGCCTTCTCTGCATCTAAAGCAACTGCTACTGCAGGTGCTTTATTTCCTTCTACTGCATGAATTAAGTTAATAAATTTACAAATATTGTCTGTTGTGTGTCTTTTTTTGATAAATCCAGTTTGGTCTAAATTTACCATTTTCGGTACCTGCTCTGCTAATCTGTTTGCTAATAGTTTAGCTATTATCTTATAATCTGTGTTTAGTAAAGATATTGGTCTATATGACGCTGGTGAGAGTGGATCTTTCCCTTGTTTTAGTATTACTGTAATTATTGCTGTTTTACATGAGTCTGGTAAGCTTTGTGTTTCATCAATCTGGTTGATTACATCCAGGAGGGGCGGAATTAATAAGTCTTTAAATGTTTTGTAGAAATCTATTGGAAATCCGAGCCTCATCCTCTCTAGGCTACCCCTACCCCTATCACTCATCAGCATTTTTCTCTTCTACCCTCCCTCCTATAACCTCTTACCTGTTGTCTGTGCTCCTAACCTTCCTCCCTCCTCTCCTCTCCTCTTTGCCACCTTTTTACTCAGGCACATTCCTGTTTTATGCTCATACCTGGACTCAGGCCCAAAATGTTGGTTATATACCTTTACTTCCTATGGACGTGGCGTCACGTGCTGAACTTCAGTGTTAGATTTCAGATTTATTGTCAGAGTACATACATAACATCTCATACAATCCTTAGATTCCTTTTTTTCCTGCGGGTCAGACAGAATTACCACTTATCGGTAGTTCAAAAAATAAACTGTACGCAGCATATATTGAACTGAAACCTAAACTCAAACAACTTTGGTTTGAAGCCTCACTGATATTTATCTGAGTTCCAGGAAAACTACCAATGAGTTGCACGAGAGCTTGAGATTAACTGGCCAAGGACCAAGGAGAGAGGGAGGAAAGTCAAGCAGGGCTCTATTCTTGACCAGAGTCCTCCTGTGCGAGTGGGTTGAGCAGGGATGGAGACAAACTCTACCATGTTGAGTGACATAGTGCACAGACACATGTGAGCAGAGCTGATAAGAGGGAGTGCTGCTGGTGTCTTATGGGATGCATTCTGCCTGAATCAGGACCAAAGATATATGACCCAATCTTCTTAGTTTTCTGCAGAAAGTATTCCAAAAACATAATTTAAGTAAAAAGTAGATCTCATCTCACAGTTTTTGGCTCCGAAAATCTGGTTTATTTACCACAAATGAAGTCTCCGGTACCTGCTGAGTTTCTGTAGCATTTTTGTGCATTTACCATAATCGTACCTGCAGACTCCCAGAACTTGAAGCTGGCCTCTTGTTTTGGCACAGAAAACACATCTACGAGCATCATGAAAAGATGCTGGCTGCTAATAGTAGGCAGTAATGTTGAAAAAAATAATGCAAGCATTGAACCAGGCAAGTCACCATCAGCAGAAAGTCTGGTTTACATTTCGGTGAGAGCCTTCCCTTACAATTTCCCGCCGAGCAACATTTCCCCATTCTAAGGTGATCAGCATAGTTTTATAGCAGAGAAACTAGCCCTTCAGCCCAATGCTGACCAAGTTCGTGATCCAAGCTAGTCCCATTTTTAAAAAAAAAGCATTGGATGTACAGAATGGTAGCAGGCCCTTCTGGCCCATGAACCCGTGCCGCCCAATATGCAGCAAGGCTAGAAAAACTGGACTTGTATCCATTGGAGTTTAGAAGGATGAGGGGGGACATGATTGAGGTATACAAAATCATCAGGGGGGATAGACAAGGTGAAGTCGGATTACTTGTTCCCAATGATGGGGGAGACGAGGACTAGAGGGCATAGTTTAAGAATACAGGGTAGGCCCTTTAGGACGGAGATGAGAAAGCATTTTTTTTACCCAGAGAAGTGTGAATCTGTGGAATGCTCTGCCACAGAGGGTGGTAGAGGCGGATTCGCTGACTATGTTCAAAAGAGAGTTAGATAAGACTCTTGTGGGTAACGGAGTTAAGGGTTATGGGGATAAGGCTGGAAAGGGGTACTGATGGTAATGATCAGCCATGATCTAAAATGGCGGTGCTGGCCCAACGGGCCAAATGGCCTACTCCAGCTCCTATTGTCTATTGTCTATTGATTAACCTACAATTCCCGTTTTGGAGAAGGGAGGAAACCTATGTAGACACAGGAGGAAAGTATAAAATCCTTATGGACAGCACCGGATTTGAACTTGGGTCACTGACGCTGTAACAGATCTGCATTAACCTTAAATGATTTGATCCATATTCCTCTAAATCTTTTCTATCCATGTACACGTCTAAATGGCTTTAAAACATTGCAACTATTGTCACCTATACTGCTCCCTCTGGCAGCTTGTACCCGACACCCAAGTTTTAAAAAAACCCTGCCTCTTAGCTTCCTTTAAAATCTTTCCCCTCTCACCTTTAATCTAAGCCTCTAGCCTTGGACTCCCAATGACAATTTACCAAATTTACAAGAACAAGATCAAAAAGAAGATTCCTTTATTGTCATGTAAGAAAAACAAACGCAAAATTTGTTTTTGTCTACCAGAAGGCAGACAGATTTGCCATTGGTAGAAAATGTCTGAAGCAACCTCTTACAATCAGAGAGAGAAGCAAGAGAGACCCACCTTCTGTAGATTTGCCTCCAGTGCTCCCGCAGCCACAGAGAGTCCAGTACAAGGCATCAGCAACCCGAGCTCCAGATCCCAACCTCCAACATGATCAGGAAACCTTCCGTGTCCTCCGCACCCTCTCACATCCTGGTTCCGATACCCTTCAGCCAGACACTGGCAGCCACAGCCTGCGTGGGTTCCTCACCTCAAGTTGCCTATGTGTTCTTAAGCCTCAGATCCCCTCAGTTCTGCCACCGTGGTCACCGCCCCATGGGTCATCTCTGCTGCTTCTCCTTCTTAAAAAGGGATACTTCTCCCTGCTTCCTGGTGCCCTGTGCCAGTCTTCTGCTCCCCTGGAGTCTACATCCCCTCATGGCTGCTGCCAATCATAGACACGACCATTTTGGCTGTGGACCCTGCGGTCACAGATTTTTAAAATAAAACTACCGTCAGCTCAATTTAGGGGCCTTTTAAAGTACAGAGCTGATGGCAGTCAGCGAGTGGTTGGAACCTGTGGGAGTGCTGTGCCTCTGCTCCTTGCAAATCTGCACCAGAGGCGGGGCTGCCATTTTCAATACATGCCCCTCGTGATATTATAAACCCCAAAAAGGTCCACCCTCATATTCCCAAGAAGTTGCAGCCAACAATCTCCTTCGAATTCAAGCTCACCTGTCCCAGTTACCCATTAAAAAAAAATGCACCCCTTTCCAGCTCAATCATATCACCAAATCTATCACTACAAGCTTTTGGAAAGATGGAGCAAAAAGAATGCCAGGGCTGTAATTTTCCCGGGTTCTGTCCAGATTTTGCTGGGGTAAAACACAAAAGTCTGCAGACACAGTGACTGAAGTAAAACCACAATGCTGGAGAAAGTCAACAGGTCAGACAGTGGATTTTGCTGGTGTCAGATTTTGATGTCCAGTGGCAATTTTGACTGGATAAACTTTATTTACAACCTGGTTGGTTTTGCAACAAGCAAAGAGCCCATGCACTAAAATAGTTTCTCCAATTCAGTGCACTGACCATAGTGTTACCATTCACAGGAGAGATGCCTGTTACCTGAAAGATAGTTCAGTATCACTTTGGTTTCATCCCCCATTCTGTTGGCTTGTCGGAACTTCTTTAAAATCGTGTCAGCTTTTAGAGTGCATACTTTGGTTAGTCATCCAAGACAAAGTGGTTTGAGGTTCCTCAAAAAATGTGGCACTGGTAGATTGATTGATGGCAGAATCAGAATTTCTGTCATGAACATGTTACGAAATCCATTGTTTTGAGGAAGCATCACATGCAAACCATTATATAACCATTTTACAAAATAAATAAAAATAGTGCAAGAAAAATCCAAGTAAGGCAGTGTCTATGTGGTTCATTGATCATTCAGAAATCTGACGGCAGTGGAGAAGAAGCTGACCCCCCCTTGTGCCGCTGAGTGCTCGTCTTCAGGCTCCTGTACCTTTTCCCTGATGGTAGCAGTAAAGAGGGTATTGCTATTATTGACACCGGAAGCTTGTTGTTTTGTACGTCAACTATTCAGATTAAGGCAGAAACAAACCAGACTGCATGAATGACCCTGCAGTCAAATGTTCTTCCATTAACCTTGCCAGCAATTAAAGAGTGTCCTTGCCCTCCATCTCACCAGCACTTGTGGAATGTTTTTGCTGCAGAAATATAGCTGCATAACAAACCACACCACACAGAGAGCTGTTATGCATTCAAAATTCTTACAGCAGGAGGAAGAGACCATTCAGCCCAACAGGCCCCTGCTGGAGTTCACAGATCACAACTCTTTTCAGTGAACACATACTATTATTTCCTCCTTTTTAAATTTATCTGGTTTTCCCTTATCGGATTTAACTTGGTAACCTCAGACACTCTTTGTAGATTTGAATTACAGAAGTTTCTCCCAAATTCCTATTGGATTTATTGGTGACCACCTTATCACACACCTCAATTTCAGTGCCCCCCCCTCCACCGCTGAAATCTCTTTTGTTACATTAAGGATTTCTAGGAGGTTCCCACCTATTTAATTTCTTGAGAAAAAACCTAATGCATGAATGAGCTCAGAAAGGTGGCACTGTTAGCGGAACACTGTTACTCTGCCAGTGACAGGGTTCAAATCCGCCGCTGACGGTAAGGGGTTGTACATTCTCCCCGCGTCTGCGTGGGTTTCCTCCAGGGGCTCTGGTTTCCTTCCACCCTCCAAAATGTTCAGGGGGGTGTAGGTCATTTGGGTGGCACGGGATCATGGGCTGAAAGGGCCTGTTACTGTGCTGCATGTCTAAATTAATAAAAAATGCAGATGTATTGCAGGTCTGCAATAATTATCCACGCCCAGTAAACTAAGGTTTCCAAATGCTGCTGATCTTTGCTCATTTTAAAAGTAATAATAAGATGCAGTGGAGTCTTGCAGCTCCCATTCGGCCACAGACAGTGTCAGTAAGAATCCTCACATTTGCTCCAAGAAAAATTGTCTGATCCCAGCCTCTTGCCCCTTAGCGAGTCTGTACTCAACATCCAGTCACACACACCAATCAACTCCTGGGTCTGGTGACTACCTCTCCTCCACCTAGATAATGGAAGGGAAATAAAATTGACGCAGAAAAAAAAATTAAACAGCAAACCTTTTATTTCTTATACATTTGGTCCATACATACACCAAAATATGCATTGCCCAAAGACAGCAACATAATTCACATCAAGTTCTCTGGTCAGACTCAAGTTCTAGGTCTTTAGAAATACTGCACTGTGCATTAATACTCACAAGGATCATCATTCATTTGGAATATGACGGCTAGTTCAGGAGCCTCGGGTGTCAGCCCACATTACTGGCGCAATATGTGATGAGAGGGAACCTTGTCACCTGGCTTTAATCCTGATCCTGGATGCTATCTTTATGGAGTTGGCGTGTTCTGATGAAGGGTAGATTTAGGACAGAGGGGAGGCAGAACTGCTTTTTCCAGAGGGTGGTGAATCTGTGGAATTTGCTGCCCATTGAAGCTGTGGAGGCGACCTCAGGAAATATATTAAAGACAAGGTTAGATAGATTTTTACATAGTAATGGAATGAAGGGATATGGGGAAAAGGCAGGTAGGTGGAGAGCGGATTATCAGAGCAGCCATTGAATGGCAGAGCAGGCTTGACAGACCCCTATTTCTTATGTTCTTATGACCTGGAACTGAAACATTATCCGTTTCTCTTTCCTCAGCTTTTGCCCAACCTGCTGAGCGATTCCAGTATTTTATGTTTTTACCTAGTTGGTGGGTTAACTGGCTATTGTAAATTGATGGGAATATGGAGGAATAAAATGAGGATAGAATAAACGGTGCTTGATTGTAAACTCAATGGCTCTAAAACCTAATTGAACAAAAAAAGAGAATGAGCAGACAAAGTGAACATGATGGGAAGTACTTGGGATCCTTTCTGCCAGTGGCACTGACACTGGATCTGCCAATTGAGGTGCCAAAATACAGCAGGTTGAATACAGACTGACCTGCATCACCAGTTCATTCTGTTGCACTCCCTGACATCCAGGGGGTTCAACAGTCACAAGTGTAAATCTGGTACCGTGTAAGCACCGTGACTCAGCAGGAGCACGACACAAACCTAAAACAAAGGCACCCAGAGCACATGATTCCGCGTGTAAAACCAGCCCCAGGTGGAACCACAAATGAAGCCTGCAGGGTTGCATTACCATGTCACAAGAGACTGTTTTCTCCAAGTATAGAAAATGTCTCTTTAATTGGGTCAACTTTTTTAAAATTTAGAGATACAGTAATGTCAATCTCAGTTTCATGGACAAAATGATTTCATCAGAATTAATTCAAATTAAATGAACTGAATTAAAACATTTCAATTCATTTTCAAGCTGCACCTCCAATTTCTGTACATATGCCCTTTCTCCATTTGAAATGTCCCAGTAAACCATCAGCCTAATTCAGGAAACCTGCAGGAAATGTTTCTCATTTGCTCACGTGCTATCTAGCTTATCTTCTCCATTTACAACTCAAATTGGCGAGAAGGTTGTTTCTACCATGATGCTCTTCACCTTAGGATGCCACAGCCAACCATAAGCATTCAGAGTCTAGTCACGGATGACATGTAGGAAAGCTAGCACCCAATCTGCACAACACACACTCCAACAAAGTGAGAACTGTTTCAGTGATTTTGAATGAGGGATAAACATTGACCAGGAAGCAACTCACCTCTCTGCCGATGAATGCTACATTTGGATCTCTCATCCACCCAACAGACAATACCATTAATATCTAATCACCCAAAAGATGTCCCTGTTGAAATAATATTTCAGCACAAGTCTTAGTCAAGACCTTTGTGCAAACAAGATTTCACCCCACAATCTTCAAACTGTGATATTAACTCATCCAGGGCAGACATTTCCTTATATCAAGTGCACAAAACATTAAAATTCACCGCAAAAAAAATGTCAGTGATGGTAATAGAATTAAAAGAAACTCAGCGAATATGCATTAAAATTTAACAAAAAAAAAAGTGTTTTCCGGGCTAACAATATTAAAGAATTAATTAAAAGGGACAAAGCAGTCCAAGGCACTTTCTTCAAAGTACTCTCCCTCCCCAGTAAAAACAATTTAATAAAAGTATGGATCTGTTAACATGCCTTTTTTCAGAGATGAGTATTGTCTCTCTGTCTTTGGGTCGTTCCAGCATTCACTATTTGGGAAGGGATGGGAGTCTTGGGCTAATACTGGTGGGGTTTGGTTCAGATAGATGTTGGAAACACATCTGTGCATGACCATTGTATTTATAACTTGACAAAGCTTTAAAGAGACTGAGACATACTTTGCCAAGAAGAACATTTGGAAAGACTTGAATTAGAGTATCTGAAATTTGATGAGCAACAGGAGCAAAGTGATTGCTACTTAAAGAATTGTATCAGTATAGCTGAAATTCAAGTCGGTGAATTCCAGCCATTGTGAATTGGTCTTTTTGCTAAATCCATCATTGCTGGGTCTTGACTCAAACTGGAAGTAGCACTCCAAGGGAAGAATTCCTTTCAGTCATCAAAATCTGGGATGTCATCATAGGAATAACCTCGGTATCCCTGGGAGGCGTAGTATGCAATACGGAGGTGGTAAAAGCCAGGAATAAAAACCAGGATTCCGATTATCAGCACTGGCCAGGTTGTGTCACTGTACTGGAATACAAAGAAAAGGGAAGAGTTTGCTCATTTTTAAAAAGACATCTTGCTTTGTCCATATGCCGCCAAAGACTTGTGGTTTCAGTCTGGTACGGGAACACCAAATGGCCCTGAGCGGAAAACCCTGCAAAAGGTTGTGGACACAGCCCACAACATCACAAGCAAAACCCTCCCCACCATCAAGAACATCTACAGTGAACACTAGCAGCACCAATTAAGGATCCACATCACCTTGCACACACTCTGTTCTCGCTGCTGACATCAGGAAGGAGGTATAGGAGCCTCAAGACTCACACCACCAAGTTCAGGAACAGCTCCCATCTCCTCACCATCAGACTCCTTAACAACAAACTCAATCACTTAAGGACTCTTGCTCTTGCACTTTGATTTTTTTTTTTGTTTATCTCTGCATTGTACAGTTTGTTGACATTTAATTTGTTAACGTGTACCGATCTGCTTGAGTTTTTTTTTGGCACTATCCTGTACCAATTGGTAATTCTGCCAAATCGCAGGGCTATATGTGAGGTCATGCATGTACTCGAGAATAAATCTGAACTTTGCAAATTTCTACATGTGTAACGTGGAGAGCATTCTGACCAGTTCTATCACTGTCTGATATGGAAATGCCAATCCATAGGGTAAGGGAAAAAAAAAACTTGTGAGTTGTTAACTTGGCCTGTGACATCTTGGGCACCAGACTTCACTCCATCAGAGACATCTACAAGAGGCACGAAAGCAGCCTCTATCCTCAAGGACCCCACCTCCCAGGCCGTGCACTCTTCACTCTGCTGCCATCAGCACAATGACAGCTTCTTCCCCTCTGCCATTAAATTCCTGAATAATCAATGAACCACAGACACTAGCTTACCTTCTCTTATTTTCTTGCACAACAGCATTTATTTCTTTTTGAAATGTAATTTATAGCAACATTTGCACTGGAACGCTGCCGCAAAACAACAAGCTCTGTGATGTTCATGACAATACTAATTCTCTTGGGAGATTGTGTGGTTGACTGATAGGGTAGAAATTGATTTTTGAATTGGTAGGATTCAATCTTGCCGACCAATGGAAATGAACTTCCACTTCTGTTTTTAGGATGTAGCTGAATCTGGACTCCTTGAATCTTATTGGCGTTGGTTTACAGCATCAAATAGATGTTAACCTAGCTCCACTTGACCCCTTTCCCCCACACACAGCATCTTTCAGCTGTTTCTGTCAGGAAAGAGAGACAGGAGGATCACTAGGCTGAGGAACAGCTTCTTCCCACGGGCAGTGGGGATGCTGAATGACCAAAGGAGCTGCTCACACTGACCAGCCGAGATGCTCATTCTCGAAACAATATTTATTTGTACATATGAATAGTGGTCCTGCATATGTATCATTTGTCTGTATGTGTGTCTGCATGTTTTGCACTGAGGATTGGAGAATGCTATTTTGTCGGGTTGTACTTGTGCAATCAGATGCCAGTAAGCTTGACTTACTTCCTGCACTGACTGAGATCCTCCAGCATATTATTGAAGACATTGAAGGGTCAAATCTGGACCAATGGAGAACTTACCGAACTGTCAATGTATCCAGTCAGCAGCAGAGCACCAATGATGATCAGCAACGAGCCAATCAGAAACAGAACAGTAGCGAGTGTAATTGCCTTATATGGAACTTTTGGCGCATGCTTCTTAAACTGGAGGAAAAGAAGAAATTAACAAGTGCGTGAGTTAGATAACCTGGACATCTGCTATACCCTGGCAACATATCTGGACATGGCAAAGTAGCTCCCAACTGAACTGAGCTGATCTTGCAGCTGCTTCCTCACAAACATCTGAAGATTGGTGAGATGTTCAGCCAACCAATTTGACAACAGCCTGACTCAGTCGGACAAATTCTCCAAAAAAGGCCAACACTGTGATTTATAGGCTGGATCCTGAGGACGTCCCCTACATCGACTCCAGACGCTGATTCTCACTGGACCAGGTGAAACAAGGGCAAGAAAACCTCCTCCTCGAACTACAAGAGGAAGGGGTACAATGACAAATACAGAACATTTAAACAGGCGAATGGATAGAATGAGAAAGTCTGCAGACAGTGGAGCTATAGTGCAAAACACAAAAGTGCTGGAGGTCACGCAGGATCAACAGGAAGTAAAGGGATCAGATCTAATATGTAGTGGTGTCACAAGGGTTGGTGACACCCAGTGCAGAAACTCATGGCCTTGCCTCCCCACCACCATGGAGCTCCTCCCGTACCAGACCATACAGAATCCTTAGTAATGTTTTTCATTCTAATTTTACTCTTAAATCACTGAATGCCAACCAGAAAAATTAAAATTACACCTTTAAATTACACTATCATACCCGAAAACAACAGCGTGTGCAGACGAAATCAGGCAATTTGAAGCGTTATTGTCATTGGGTAATAATGACAGCTCTGAACGGAGCGCGTTAGAAGGTTCAAAAAGTATATCAGCATCGAGTTTTAGCCTTGTAGGTATATTGATACATGCAAGCTGGGCTTACGAAAAATGTTATTGTTGTTATAACAAACTGCAGGGATATTTTTATAAAAAAATAATAAATTTTTGCTGAAACACTGCACAAATTTTTTTTTTTTAAACAGTCATTATGGTGTCACCCGGTACAGTCCCCATTCCCCTCGTGATGCCGGTGCTAATACGTTGGTTACCCATTACTTTATATAGATGCTGCGTGAGCTGCTGAGTTTCTCCAGCACTTTTGCTGGACAGGAAAGGTTCAGTGGGTATGGACCACACGCAGGCAAATGGGCTAAGCTTAGGTCAACGATTTGGTCAGCAAAGATGCTGGGTCGAAGGTCCTGTTTCTGCATAGATTCCGCACAGGATCGTGGATTTCCTAACCTCCAGACCACAATCAGTGAGGATTGGTAAGAACATCTCCTTCACAATTTCTATCAGTATCGGAGAACCACAGGGCTGTGCTCTACTCACTTTACACCCATGACTGTGTGGTTAAGTATGACAATAACACCATCTACAAATTTGCTGACAATACCACGATAAAGAAAGTTGGTAAACCAGCATATAGACGGGAGATTGAAAATTTAGCTGAATGGTGCACCAACCTTGTACTCAATATCTCCAAAACTAAGCAGCTGATTGTTGACTTCAGGGAGGGAAAGCCAGAGGAATATAATCCAGTGATCATTGGGGATCAGAGGTGCAGACAGTGAACAAATCTAAGTTCTTGGGAGTCACTATCTTGGAGGATCTTTCCTGGACCCAACATACTAATGGCATTGTGAAGAAAAGATGTCAGCTCCTCTAATACTTTAAGTGTTTGTGGAGGTTTGGTATACCAGAAACCCTGGAAAATTTCTACAGATGCGTGGTGGAAAGTGTGCTGACTGGCTGCATCAGAGTCTGGTATAGGGACACCAATACCCCTGAGAGTAATGCCCTCCAAAAGTTAGTGGGCACAGCTCATGACATCACAGGCAAAACCCTCCCCACCATCAAGAACATCTACAGAGAACGCTGCAGTCAGAGAGCTGCAGCAATCACCAAAGACCCTCACCACCCTGTTCTCACTGCTGCCATCGGGAAAAATGGTGTAGGTGCCACATGACTTGGACCACCAGATTCAGGAACAGCTGCTCCCCTCCATCATCAGATTGCTCAACAGCAAACTCAATCAGGGACATTTAACGACTCTTCCTTGTTTACGTTATTGACTTTTATATTCCCTCTATATTGCAGTCAGTTTGATTAAATTCGTTATCTGTTTACATTTCTTTATTTGTTTACGCGTATACATTGCGCAGTTTTTTTGCACTACCAATTAGTGGAAATTCTGCCTTGCCTGCAGGAAAAAGAATCTCAAGATTATATGTGATGTCATTTATGAATTCTGTCAATAAATCTGAATCTAAAACTATGTTTCCACCTGATTCCACAACCCATCATCTGATGTGCATGTTGAGCAAAGTTATGAAGAAACAATAAAATAAACAAAGGCAGGAGTTGGCGGCGGGGGGGGGGGGGGTTTCAGCATCCATCATCAGATGGCTTTGTATCATTAAGACTGACCATGTTAGAAATGTATGGAAGGACACTATTGTTAGACAGTGTCTGGGGTGGGCAGCAGGTCAAGCAACACAAGGGATACACCCACATGGCCTTTGCCCACACCGAGCTGGGCTTGGGAGAAGAGGTCACAATCGAAGAAGTGTCCACACACAGTTTTTGTGGAGACTTTCTCCAATAAGCAGTGAGACACAATCATCAAGTCCAGTGGGACAGAGAAGCTCCAAATTGGGGATCAACTGTGGGTCATCATCAGAAACCAGTCATATACCTCACTCTACACCATAGGCTTCAAGAACACAGCTGCAGGCTTGCCCTAGCTGTAGCAAAAAAATGTATTATGTCAGCCTGGAAATTAGAAGACAACTTGAGAATACAGCAATGGTACATAGAAATGAATAAATGTATTCCATTAGAAAAAATAACATATAATTTAAGAAATAATATTACAATATTTGAACAAGTATGGGAGCCATACATGAAACATAGTGGAGAGGACCCACCAGGGACATCTACCACCTAAAATGACGGAGGGAGAAGAGAGTGAAAAGAATTGACTCAGTGGAATTTCTTGTTTGTTTTTATTGAGTGACGACATTGTTTGATGGGTTTAATGCATCTTCGATTCTGAACTTTAAATGAATGGGAGGGGAGGTAGGGAGGGTGGGAGGGGAGGTAGGGAGGGTGGGAGGGGAGGAGGGAGGAGAAAATGACACTGTATATATTTGAAAAGGAAAATGTATGTATCTTGATCAATGTGGTTTATAGTGTGAAAAATAAAAAATTAAATTAAAAAAAACACAGCGGCAGGTTCAAGACACAACTGTGTGTAAGCTAAAAACCAGAGCGCCGGTCTATATTTTGCTCCAACCTTGATGAAGGGCTCAAGGATTAAACATTGGTCACGTACCTTAATCTTTGCAACACAAAGAACCACATCTGGTCACAACCTCTTCTCACTGCTCGGCCATTTTTATTCAAGTGTCTGACTACGTTTTGCTCACAGAGAGGTGGAGAACCTCGTGATATATCAGGAGCGTCACTACCTGGGCTTCAACGTGGACTTTAGGAGGACCAGGAATGACCACCTCCATTGCACATCAACAGCTCTGTCACAGAGAGAGTGGAGACGCCAAATTCCTTGGAGCTCACTTAATTAGTGACCTATTGTGGACACACATCTCCTCACTTGTCAGGAAAGTGCAACAGCAACTGCACTTCCTGAGAAGACTGAAACAGGCAAGGCTACCAGAGCTCTATTCAGAGTATCCTGGCTGGCTGCATCACATTGTGGTATGGTTGCTGCAGAGAAATGGATCGGAGGTCAATCCACAGGGCCATAAGAGGGGCAGAGAGAATCACTAGAGTCTCCCTCTGCCCCATTGATCTCAATAGGATCGTTGTCTGAAGAAAGCATGCAAAATCATTGAGGGCCTCTTTCCCCCCTCACCACACCATACATAGCATCTTTCAGCTACTCCCTTCAGTGAAGAGATACAGGAGTATCAGAGCCAGCACCACCAGGCTGGGGAACAACTTTTTCCCACGGGTAGTGAGAATGCTGAACGACCATAACCATATAACCATTTAAGGAGCGGAAACAGGCCACGTTGGCCTTTCGAGTCCGCACCGGTTCACAGATTTTGTGCGCCCTCTTCAGGCATTGGACCCGGTAGATCTTCATTCAATAACGATGACTGCTCGCACGAACCATTCAAATAATATTTATTTGTCTATACGAATATTAGCCCTGTATTGTTTGTCTATATATGCGTTGCATTTGGTTGTGTGTCTGCATCTTTTACACTGAGGACCAGAGAATGTTGTTTTGTTGGGTTGTACCTGGTCATTTGCATGATAATAAACTTAACTTGGACTTGAGCACTAACCTGCAGGTCAATGTAGCCATCATCACTGTCTGCAAGCTTGGAGTACTTCACCTTGCTGTTGGAGACCCCAGCGGAGGCGTTGTTACGTGAAGACATCATAACACAACTTAGCAACAGCTGGAGCAAGACAAAAGGAGGCTGACACTAAATCGATGAGCATCACCAACAAGATCATGTTAGAACCTCATCACTCCACTGTCCAACCAGATGAAAGGTGTGTCATCCTACTATGGTTATGAATGGGGTTAAATGAACATGGTAAAAATAAACCCAGTCTATCCAATCTCCCCTTTTCAATAAAGCCCTCCACTCCATAAGGCATAGAAGCATAAATAGGCTAATCAATCCATCGAGTCTACCCTGCCAATTAATAATTTCAACACTTCAAAATCCACCCGTTACTTCAGTGCGTTGCCCACTATAAACGGATGGTAGATCACAACCTGGATTGCTGTTAAATACTTTATTACTATAATTCACAGGAGCTCTGTAGGCTGTGACTTACTCCATTAATTGTCCTCGAGCCATTTAATCATAAGCTGATCCATTTCCCCACTTCCTGGCCTTCTTTCCATAACTTTTGATGGACAGGCTAATCAAGAACCTACCAATCTCTGCCTTAAATATCCCTAATGCCCTGGCCTCCACAATTGCCTCTGACTGAACAAATTCCTCCATGCTTCTGTTCTAGGCAGAAGCCCTTCAATCCTGAAGTTGTGCCCTCTTGTTCTAGACTCTTCCACCATGGGAAATAACCTTTCTACATCTACTCACGGTTTTGTATGCCTTTAAGCATTTGAAATGCTTCAATGAGATCCCCCATCTTTCTCCTAAATTCCAATGAGTACAGTTGTCAAACATTCCTCAGATGATAACCCTTTTATTCCCAGAATCATTCAGGTGAACCTGTCTACTCTTTCTATTGAGTGTTGACCAGAATTGTATGGACTGGACAACATTTTGTAGCATGACATCACAATTCTTATACTCAATGTCTCTATCATGCCTTCTTCACTATATTAATCACTGTGTCACCATTTTCAGAGAGTTACAAACTTGAATCCCAGGCTCCCTCGTTTCATCAACACTCCAAAGGCCCCTGCCATTTACTGTATCTGCCCTGTTAGCATTCAATCCCCCAGAAAGCTCAAACTTGTATGAATTTGGAAACAGTTCAAACATATTCTCAAAACCTCCTTGACAAATTCAATATTCCCATTGGCCCCTGGTAAACTCTGGCCCAGTGAAGAATGGTGGTAGTGTCCACGCATCCACCTCATCGACAACCCACTCTGTGCTGTTCTTTCCCCCTTCACCTCAAGAGCAAGGGAACTCATCCCAGATTCTGGACTGCCAAGAGGGAAGCAAGAGTCTGTTAATTGCATGCACATCACTTACGGATTTGGACTTGTAAGGCTTACAGTCTTCACTGTTGAGGAGACCCTGAGTGGGGAGGCAGGGCAACATCTCAATTCCTTGCCTGAGAACGCTAATCCCAAGACATCTCATGTTCTCCCTCATTCTCACATGCATATCTTTGCCCCACAAACACAACCCACCAAGATGAGGCCCACAGTTCTCAGTGGATCCTGTACAACATGTTCCTATTGCTTGGTTGTACACTCACAACCACCTCCCACCATTAAACCATTCCCAACACACAGCCATTAACCCTCTCCTTTACCCCGACACGTTAACTCCCCCTCCCTCTCCATTATACCTCCCATTCTCTCTCACCCCCTTAACTTTCAACGCACACCGACTCCATCTTCACACCACCGGCGATTCCCGTCCGTCCTCCACATGCACCCGGCACTGCGACGTCACATCACTTGGTTCCGCCACGCCGCGGCCGGACACTTTGGTTCCGCTCCGCACCAACCCGACACTTTGGTTCCGTCCGCACCAACCCGACACTTTGGTTCCGCCCCGCACCAACCCGACACTTTGGTTCCGCCCCGCAGCAGATCCGGAAAGTGCCTGAAAGCGGCGCTGACTCCCCGTCCATAGTCAAACTCCAATGGTCCAGGCACCAAGAACGATCGAATGATCCATTGATTAAAAGGTAAAGGTTCCATTATTGCCACGTAATACTACATTTAGAATGTAACATACACTTTTGTCCACTGTAAGGCAGACAGGGAGTTGCAGAGCTCCTCACAGAAACCCACAGCACCTGGTCATCCCAGGCTCCAAGTACTGACCAGTCCTGATCTTGCTTATCTTCCAAGTTCAGACCATCCCAGGCGAATACAGGCTATTAGGTGCTGTAAGTGGTTCTCAAAAGGTTTGCTTCCCGAAAAAAAAATTGGGGATTAAGATAGACACCTTCAAGATGAACACATAACTTCAGATGTGCTGCGTCACGGAGAGACATTAAATGAACTTTTATTGAATCTAATGATGTTAGTTCAACAGACCTAAAGATATTTTGCTGCTGATTTTCATTTGTACTCAGCATCTGATGCCTCTCGTGTCAGTGTCTAACAATAGTCGGCCAGCATTGATGGAATCCAGTTGCCCTGATACAGCTTTTCCATGGTCACATCCTTTCACCATGTTCGTCACTGACTGCACCCAGATCAGCAGGGAAGACGCCCAAGTGCAAACGCAGAAAATGAATTTTCAATGAAATGTTGCACTTCACGGTTTTGTATGTGTGAAGTAGACTTAAAGTAAGACCGGAAATCACAAAAATAGGTCATTTCTAAAAATCGTATTTGATAGAAAAATTTTAAGGAGATTTTCGTGATCAGCAGCCCAAAATCCATAAAATAGATCCAAAATTATTCAGGAATCAAAATCTTCATTGTCCAGTGTTATTAGTTTGAACAACATCTAGTTCAGCCATGTGCAATAAATGAACTGTTCATTAATCAAGCTTTGAGCAGTATGTGAAGATATTAAGAAACACAATTAAAGGTTTGATCAATGAAGAATGTTGGGATGAATATCAGAACTTGGGAGTCCCAGAGCGAGTTGAATGGCTACCACAGGTGGAGTATTTAAGTTTGGAGATGTTGTGGTCATGTTGTATGAGACATTGGTGAGGCCAAATTTGAAGTATCACGTGCAGTTTTGGTCACTTTCATACAGGAAAGATATCAATAAGATAGAAAGAGTGCAGAGAAGATTTACTTGTATGTTGCGTGGAACTAAATTACAGAGAAAAAGGTTAAACAAGTTAGGAATTTATTCCCTGGAGCGCAGAACAATGAGGGGAGATTTGATAGACATATACAAAATTATGAGGAGTCTAGACAGAGTAAATGTTGATAGGCTTTTTCCACTGAGTAAAATGACAGTCTGCAGACACAAGGAAAAAACACAACGCTCGTGAAACTCAGCAGGTTAAAGATAAAGATACATAACCAAAGTTTCTAGCTTGAGCCCTTCATCAAGGTATAAAATAATGTTGGCAGGTACCTGTACAAAATGGTATTTTGTTCAGGTGCCTGCCCACATTTTGCCCACACCTTGCTTGAAGAGCTCAAGCCTGAAATGTTGTAATGTATCTTTATCTTTGCTGTATAAAGGACACTTTTTGAACCGCTGAGTTTCTCCACCATCATGTTTTTACTTTTTTCAAATGAGAGAGGGTGAGATACTAACAAGAGGACATGGGTTAAGGATGAAAGGGGAAAAGAACATTCATGGGAACTTCTTCACCCAGAGAGTGGTGGGAGTGTGGAACGAACTGCCAGCTGAGGTGGTGAATGTGGGCTCAATTTTCACATTTAAGAAAAATTTGAACAGGTACGTGGATGGGAGGAATTTGGAGGGTTAGGGACGAGATGCAGGACAATAGGAGTCGGCATAAAAATAAGTAAAACCTGAAAATCTGCCAACACCATAACACACAAAGCTGAAGAAACTCAGCAGGTCAAAAGCAAAATTACATAGCCAACATTTTGGGCTTGAGCCCATATCTCAATGAAGGGCTCAAGCCCGAAATCTCGGTTATATATTTTCATCTTTGCTATATAAAGGACATTGCTTGACCTGCATTTTGTGTTTTTATTAGGCAGAATGATAGTTTGGCACAGACTGTAGGGGCCAAAGGGCCTGTTTCTGTGCTGTAATGTCCCTTGGTTCTATGACAGAAGAATCAGAAGGGGACAGATGTGGGATTGTAGAATGAAGAAGGGTGAGAACATGGTTGGATTTGAAACACAGCAACACATCTCGGAGAGTTGCTGCCTCACCAGATTCAACGCTAAACCAGGGCACTGTCTGCATAGGATTGTCCACGTTCTCTGTGGGCTTTCCTGAGGATGCTCAGTTTACTTCCAAAGCTCTTTGAATTGGTGAGTTTATTGACCACTGGCAATTGCCCTGGAGGTTAGGTGAGTTGGAGAGTCTGTGAGTAGCTGAAGGGAATGTGAGGAAAATGTTTAACATTGGGATTAATGTTGTATCAGTGTAACTGACATGGTACGATAAAGGTCAGAACCGGAATAAGAATTTATTGTCATGTACATGAGTCATGAATTTGTTGTTTGGCGCAACAGTATTATGCATTACAGGTGCAAATATTGCTAGAAATTACATTTCCGTAAGCACAGTATTTAAAAATAAATACATCAATGCAAAAGAGAGAAAAACATTGAGGCAGTGTCTAAGGTTCATTGTCCGTTCAGGAATCTGATGGTGGAGGGGAAGAAGCTGTCCTTGTGCCACTGGGTGTTGCAGGCTCCTGTACCTTTCTCCTGATGGAAGCAGAGTGAAGAGACCGTGGCCTGAGTGGTGGGGGTCCTTGAGGGAGGAGGCTGCTTTCTTCAGATGCCCTCGATGGAGTGAAATCTGGTGCCCGTGATGGCGCTGGCTGTCTGTGATTCTTTTAAAAGAAGGATAAGTATTTTAATATCGTTTAACTGTGTATGTGAGAGGGAATGGGGTGATGAGGGTATGGGCCATGGTGTAAGGCAGGGAATGGGAATGGGTTTCAGCTTTGATTTGGATACCTGAAAATGAGAGATACTGGTTTATTTTTGCAGAAGAAAGTTTTTTCCTCCCTTTTGAGTCTTCATTGAATCGGCTTGCTGAGATTTGGCTTGGATACTTAGGATTCCTTTCAATTTCTTTATTGGAACCATTGCATCTTGCTGACACTTGTCCTGGGTTTCCTAGATGTATAAAGGGCTGATTCATTGTTAAATGGCATATTGAGTTTACTAAAGCTTGGCTCAATGAGCAGAACTCCATTCATGATGAAGGCTTGTGGAGAGGGTCAAGAACTTCAAATTCCGAGGAGTCAACATCTCTGAGGATCTGTCCTGGTTGATGCACTCTTGAAGAATGTTCGCCGACGGTTACACTTTGTGAGGTGTTTGAAGAGATTTGATATGTTGCTGAAGACTCGAAAACCTCTACAGGTGTATCTTGGAGAGCATTCTGGCTGGTTGCATCACTGTCTGGTACAGAAGTGCCAACTCTCAGGGCAAGGAAAAACTCCAGAGGGTTGTTAATTTGGCCTGCGACATAATGGGCACCAGACTTCACTCCATCGAGGACATCTACAAGAGGTGGTGTCTTAAGAAAGCAGCCTCTATCCTCAAAGATAATGGACATCCTTGTCTAGATGATCTTTTCCACAAAAAAAGATTTTGATATTTTTCTATTTGTAATCACTTTAGCCTTTGGTGAATTATATAATGCTTTTATTTAATTTATAAACCTTGTCGGAATTCAAAAAACCTTCAATACTTTAAATAAATAATCCCACTCTAATCTATCAAACATCTTTTCTGCATCTAAAGCTAAAGCCACTGATGGTATTTTTCTTTTCTGAGCCATATCTATTAAATTTAAAAATCTAACAATATCATCCGCTGATCTATTTTTAATAAAACCTGTTTGGTCCATATTATCAATTTAGGTAAACATTTAGCTAATCTATTAGCTATTAGTTTGAACAAAATTTTACAATCAGTATTCAATAGTGAAATTGGTCTATATGAAGATGGAAGCAAAAGGTCCTTCCCTTTTATTTGGAATAACTGTCAATAAAGGAGTGTTAAATGACTCAGGTAAGTCCCAAAGATCTTCCATTTGATCTAGCAACCATATTGGAATATATAACTCTTTAAATTCTTTATAAAACTCAAGAGAGAAACCATCCTCCCCTGGAACCTTATTATTTGGTAAAGACATCAATATATCATATAATTCTGTAACCGTAAATGGGTTTGTTAATTCTGTCTTCTCTTCTATGCTTAACTGTGGTAAAGTAATTTTGGACAGATATTTGTCTATTTTATCCCCATCTTTCAAAGATTCCACTTTGTATAATTTCTTATAAAATTTCATAAACACATCATTAATACTTGTGCTTTATAATTAAAATGACCTGATTCTTCTTTTACTGCTACTATTGTTCTCGATACTTGTTCAGTCTTCAATTTCCATGCTAAAACTTTATGTGCTCTATCTCCTAATTCACAATATTTTTGTCAGGTTCATCTTATATCCCTCTCCACTCGACATGTTTACATTATATTAAGCTTCAATTTCTTTAAATCCAATATTTTTATTTGTTCATCAATCCCTTGATTTTGCCATTCTTTTTCCATCTTTAGTATTTCCTTTTCCAAAGAATTAACTACAGACATATATTCTTTTTTAACCTTAGCCGTTTACTATTTGTCCTCTTAAATAAGCCTTCAAAGAATCCTATACCACAAACTTATTAGTTACAATGTAGCGGCAGCTACACTGCTCCTGCAATAACACACACAACCAGACGGTTGAGCTCAGTGAGCAGACTTGTTTATTGCAGGTTGCTGGGCTGCACTTATGCTCCCAGCCTGGATCTGGCTGAGAACCGCGCTGGAGGGCACTGATGTCAACCGGGCATCACGTGGTCCCCCAGCGCGGGTTTCTGAGCCCCATGCTGGAAGGAAGGGAAACCCCAAATGGCACCATTTTGGCTGGCTTCCCCACCGCGTGGCTTACAAGCAGGGCCGGTTCACCTGCCTTGTGGTGAGCCACCACAACAGAATGTTTATTCATGTCCAAACAAAAATCTTTCTTTTTCAGCTATGCTGTGTTAAACCTCCACCCATAACCTATATTTTGCTCCTTTTCCATTAAAACTGACATAACTAAAGGTGAATAGTCAGACAATATCCTCGGCTGATATTCAATACTATGAAATCTTGTCTGGAGTTGAGAGGCTGTAATGGAATATTTGGGAATGTTTTTGGTAGATAAATTAGTAAAATTAGAGTAGGTTACATACATACACACTTTTTAAAACAGATCTTATTTGAAATACCGAATAATTCATATTCAGTGACTTTACAGAAACTATGGAGAATGCTATGCACATTTCACAAGTAGGTGCTAATTGAAATGATGTCATGAAATGAATTGGCTGGAGACAGGTCATCTGTGTTGGGCATTTCTGACCTCTCTGCAAAGTGCTCACTCAAAGGTCAATGAGAGGTTTGTTTACCTAAAACAGCAGATGGGACTAGAAGACTGGCTCCTATTGTTTGCTGGAGAAGGAGGGGGGTTTGCAAGTGAGAGAGAGAAGGACATGTGGCTGGCAGTTGGAATCTCAGAGAGAGAGAGAGAGAGGAAGACTGAACAGTGTCAGCCAAGAGAAGCTTGATGGAACTTAAACAGAAGCTCCAGAGTGATGAATGGCTGGAAGTGCTATCTGTCTGATGTTTCTCTTGGAATAAGTAGAACAGAAAGGAATTCTGTGCTAGCCTGAAAGAAAGAGATTATCATCTGGAGAACCCTGATGGGGAAAGTTTCATCAGCAAGACGTTGAGGTGACTAATGGTGGTACCTCAGATGTGGAAATCGTGGAACAACACATATCTCTCTCTGAAAATCTATGAGAACCTTCCTGAGTGGTAAACATTTACCTTTAAAGCACCAAAGCCTGGTGAACATTATACATGTTAAATTCTGTGCACAGTATAAGAATTGCCTGCAACCAGAGAACTTGGAAGAATGAGAAGTGAGATTGAACTGTGAACCAAAGAACTTTCTTAAATTTACACACACCTCACATACACATGTGCTTAGAATTAGAAGGGGGTTAAATTGGGTTAGTTAAGTTAATAGTGATAAGTTAAAGTTTGATTCTGTTTTCATGTTTAAATATAATTTAAAACAACTTTTGCTTATGTAACCATTTGTCGTGGTGAATATCTATCGCTGCTGGGTTTTTAGGTCCTTTGGGCTCGTAACAAGGCAATTAAAAACATATCTATATGGGAAGCTGTCTTATGCCTACAAGAATAAAATGAATAATCTCCAGTATCAGGATGTATCTTCCTCTATCAAGAAGGTTCATTTCATTCATAAAAATTTTCACCTCTTTTGTTACCTTATTTTTAACCATAATTCCTCATGACTTATCGAACTTGGAATCAAAGGTAAAAAATAAAGTCTCCTCCCATAATTATTTTTCCCTTTTGCATTAGCTAACTGCATAAATACATCTTGTGTAAATTTTCCATCATCTAGCTCAGTGCATATATGTTCATCAAGGTCTAATATTAAGAATATATTTTGCAATTTATCATAACATACCTCCCCATTTTATCAGTTATTACATCCAATATTTCAATTAGTAAACTTTTATTTATTAATATCAATCCTCCTCTCGCTTAGAATTAAATGAAGAAGAGAATACCTACTACCCAATCTCTCTTTAATTTCATATGTTCTATTTCCGTTAAATGTTTCTTGTATAAAAGCCACATCTACTTTAATTTTTTTCTTTTAATTCAATTACATATTTTCTCTTTATCAGATTCTGAACTCCATTAATATTAATACTAATAAATGACAATCTCCCTGCCATTAGACATCAAAATTAAAACCTATATCTATCCAGCATCCCCCTCCATCTCCCCATCCAACCCAACCCTCCCTATAGAATATCTTACATCTATAAACAGTCCAGGCTAAGAACCAAAAGAGAAGATAAGAAAGGAAAAAAAAAGAAAAAGGTAAGCAAAAACTCCAGAGGCATGTGATGTTAAAGCGTCTCTATTACCCTGATCGGTACAGGATGCAAAACTAGTCGCGTTAGTGCCCATGATAGTGCAGTGGTCAGCATCGCATTCCCCTCTAACTCATTCAAAACATCATACCATCCCTTACTATAAACTTATCAATAGACCTTTTAATCCAGTATATTAGATCACGCGCAGATAGGTTAAACCTTCCTCCCCTTTAAAACTCTCTCAAAACTCTATGTATTTTCAGTTACAGCAAAACGTCTCTGTTCTATAATGCATTCAAGTATCCACAGCCATCTGCTGATCTTTAACAGGCAGTGAATCAGCATATACCTTTGCTTCATTAGGCTCAGTAAAAAATCTATTCCTCCCTCATGGGACGAATACTTTCAAAGCAGCTGGATATCTCAAAACAAAGGCATAGCCTTTTTTCCACAATACATCTTTAACCGGATTAAACTCCTTTCTCTTTTTCAGCAAATCAAAACTTATATCTGGATAAAAGAAAACCATTATAAATCAAAGGTGGTTCTCTTTCTTTAGCTTGTCTCACTGCCAGCTCCAATATCTTCTCTCCTACTTCATATTGAAGGAATCTGACAAGTATTGGACGGGATATTTGGTCAGGCTGAACTTTAGGTCTTAGTGCCCTTTGGGCTCGTTCTATCTCCAAGTCACCTTGAAATGCAGCCTGACCCAAAGATCTATCATTGCAGAAATTTCTTCAAGTCTTGTCCCTCGTCCCCTTCTTTAAGTCCCACAATCTTGATATTATTCCATCTTCTGAAATTTTCCAAAATATTTATTTTTTGCATTAACTGATCATGCTTAGCAGCTGATTTCTTCATTTGATATTTTATATTTTGAATCTCAAAATCATTCCCTTTAATTTTTCCATCCACTATTTCAAATCTAATGTCCACTTGTTGCATTAATCTTTCCATCTTATCTCCATTCTTCCTTACTTCATCAGTTAACACTTCCATGGATTGTTGAAAAAAATCTAACATTTGCTTTAATTCACTAGAAGATGAAGAAGCTTCTGCACCTTTTTCTACTTTTTTCTTGGTTGTAGGTTGTTCTTGTTCTTTCCTTTGCTTTTCCAGGTCTTCTTGATCACTGGTGTTGTGAGTGTCTGGAACCTGTCAGAATATCAGTGTTTCAGCTTCCACCATCATTCCAGGCACCCACAACTCTGCATAAAAAAACTTACTCTGATGTCTCCCCTAAATTTCCCTCCCTTCACTTTGTACAGATGTCCTCTGGCATTTACTCTTTCTGCCCTGGGAAGCAGGTGCTGGCTGTCCACCCTATCTATGCCTTTCATAATTTTGTAGACTTCTATTGTCTCCTCTCATCCTTCTACACTCCAAAATGAAAAATCCCAGCTTATATGACTTATTGTACAATCCAGGCAACATCCTGGTAAATCTCATCTGCAACCTCTCCATGGCTTCCACATCCTCCCTTAATGAGGTGACCAGAACTGAATATAATACGCCAGAGATCTCACCAGACATTTGTAGTTACAACATGACCTCTTGAACTCAATCCCACTATTAATAAAACCCAGCATACCATAGGCCTTCTTAACTATCCTATCAACCTGTGCAGTGACCTTGAGAGATGTATGGATTTGCACCACAAGGTTTCTCTGTTCATCCACGCTCTTAAGTAACTGACCATTAACCCTGTACTCAGTCTTCTGGTTTGTCCTTCCAAAATGCATCACCTCACACCTATCCAGATTGAACTCCATCTGCCACTTTTCTGCCCAACTTTGCATCCTGTCCATGTAACCTTCGACAACATTCAGCTCCATCCACAAATCCTCCAACCTTTTTATCATCTGCAAACTTACTGACCCATCCTTCCACCATCCAGGTCATTTATAAAAATCACAAAGAGCAGGGATCCCAGAACAGATCCTTGCGGTACTCCACTAGTCACTGACCTCCAAGGAGATCCCTTCCACTGCTGCTCTCTGCTTTCTACCTGCAAGCCAATTTTTTATCCTCACAGCTAAGGTTCCAAGGATCCCTGGATAAGACATCAGAGCAGAAATAAGCCATTCACTGCATCAAGTCTGCTCCATTGTTTAATCATGAGCTGATCCATTTTTGCACTCAGATCCACTGCCCTGCCTTCTCCCCATAATCTTTGATGCCCTGGCTAATCAAGATCTTATCAATAAGAACAGACAAAATATCCAAAGATCCTGGCCAACATATATCCCTCAAATCATCTGCATCTGTTGATTTATACCAGTAGTTCTCCACCTTTTATTTCCACTCACATACCACCTTAAGTAATCTCTTACTAACCACAGAGCTCTGTAGTCAGTTACTTAAGGTGGTACGTGAGTGGAAAAAAAAGTTAAGTACCACTGGTCCTATGGAATCGTATTGAATCTTGAGTGTCATATTTTAAGAGGAGACAGGGTTTAACAGCTGATTTAAAATTGTAAAATGCTCCCCCAGTTGTGCACTGATACTTCAGCCTACAGACCTGTGCTCAAGTCTCAGAATGAAGATTTGTATGTGATGCATAGGGTGTCATAGGTGCTCTGTAGTTAGTAAGATATTTCTTAACGTGGTATGTGAGTGGGGAAAATAAAGTTGAGAACCACTGATTTATAAATTGTAGTTTACCCTTTGGAAACTTGCTGTACATAACTTACCCTTTGCATTTCCTATCTTAGAACAGAGCATCGTGACATTGCATATTTGTAAATTTTTCAGGAACTACCTGGTTTTGTTTAAGATGCATTAATTATTTTATTGAATTCTTTCTTGAAATATGTACTGATTGATTCTTTTGGATTCTATCATCCTGAGCATTCAAGTAATGAAAGTGACAAGCTTAAACACCAAGGCTGAGAATCTCATCCAATTGAATCATAAAGTTGTCTTACTCTTTAGAAATTCCTTGGCCTCATAGCAGTCAGGGTAAATCTGAGATGGATTTATTTTCCATGCCCCTCTTGTTCAATGTGCAAAGAGGAATGCTGCAATGAATGAGAAATAGGTTGTGTTGAATTGACTGTTGACAACCATAGAGGCAGAAGGGTCACACATCTGAGGAGGAGCAACTAAAGAGGCAGGTTTCTGCTCTTGTGTTGCACTGGGCCAGTTTTGCTGTCAAATCAGTTCGAGTGAAGTAACCTGACAACAATATTGCACTGAGCTTGGTTGTAAACGTAGGTCACTCTGGTCAAAGTATCTGGTTTCCCCATGAGACGACACTAACTGTAGTTGGAACAATGAAGGAAGGCTAGCATGCCAGTGTTCGAGGGATAGGAAATGATGCATTAGCCTGTCTGGTTTCATCTTATTATAAAACTCAAAGCTTCCTGGAATTTTTTCTTCTCAGCACCCTGTCCTTGGTATTCATTGTCACAAACATTGCTGAGCCTTTGTTACTGGAATCCCTGATCAAACAAATAACAAGTGTGACTCAATAGAGAGTTTGAGTGTTCTACTGTGAGTGACTCACCTCTTGATATCCTGAAGGTTCAATTGATAAGGCAAAAATTTAGCTGCCTGTTGGGATACCCTCCACTTGCCTTGGCAAGGGCAGCACCATCAAATCTTGAGCAGTTGGATACTAAGGCAAGGCAACTTGTTAGATCGATACCCCTTCCTGTATTGGAGAACAAAAACTTTGCTTCCTGAACACTTTTGGGCGTACTTTATGGATTTTGGGCTGCTGATCACGAAAATCAACTTAACATTTTCCTATCATGTACCATTTTTAGATAAAACCTATTTTTTTGATTGCCAGTCATATTTTAACTCTACTTTAACCATACCAAACGATGAAGTGCAACATGTCGTCGAAGATTCATTTTCTGCATTCACTCTTGGACGTCTTTCCTGCTTTTCTTGGTCAATGACGAAAGGTTTCACCAGGACATTGCGACCATGGAAAAGCGGAATCAGGGCAACTAGAATCATCAATGCCGGCCGACTATTGTTGGACACTGACGTGAGAGGCATCAGATGCTGAGTACAAATGAAAATCAGCAGCAAAACATTTTTAGGTCAGTTGAACGAATTCAACGTGTCAGCAACATTCAAAAAAAGTTCAATTCAATAAAAGCTCACTTTAATAAAAGTTAATTTAATATTTCTTCAACTTCCTAGTGATCCAGAGAAGCTGAAATGATCTTTGTGTTCAGCTTGAAGTTGTCTATCATAATCTCCAGTTTCTTTTCAGGAAGGAAACTTTTTGAAAACATTTATTGTCCAGGTGATGGCAGTAGTGTCAAATCAAGCCAAGTTTATTATCATCTGATTGCACAAGAACACAGCGATCTCTGGTCCTCCGTGCAAAATAGACAGACAAACAATCAGACATAACACCCATTCAGTCAAACAATACACAAACAGGATGTCTTCATATGTACAAATAAATATAGACATTGTTTCATAAATATGACTGTAGCGGAATATAGAATGCACTGCGTTACTCCCAAATGCATGAATTCCATAACCGAGGTGGATAAGGGAGCGTTATCGGCAACTCAGACTCTGGCTTCTAAAAAGTACGAAGATGCTGGAGGACCTCAGCCGGTCACGCAGCGTCCATAGGAGGTAAAGATATATAACCAAGGTCTGAAGAAGGGCTCAGGCCTGAAAAGTCGATGATATATCTTTACCTTCTGCGGACGCTGAGGTCCTCCAAATTTCTGTACATTTTTACAACAATCTCATCGTCTGCAGACTTCAGTGTTTCACTCCTCAGACCCTTTTTCGACTTGCTCTGATCTCTGCATTTGTAGTTTTATTTGTGATTCCTGGCGGGGAGTGGGGGAACGGCTCAGTTCGGATCACCTTTATAGACTTGGTTCCCTCAGATCGCGGCCACTGTGAAAGGTCCCACCGCTCTATTTGACAAACTCGTTCTGCGCGCTGATCTCAACGATAGGCATTGATCCAAGATAATCGCCAATTAGAAGATCTTTCCACGGGTCCCGAGCCGGGCTCTGGGAGATATTCCTCTCCTGCAGCACCGTTTGAGACCCATCTAGGGTTGCAACAGGATGAAGCGAGGAGATGGAAATGAAGCGGAGCTGGGAACCACTTTATTTTAATATTCTCGCCCTTCTCTCCTCACTCCTTGCCGCCTGTCTCTGTGCCCCACCCACCATCCAGATGTGGTTCTCAAACATTCCTGAATTAAAGCAGCGAGAATGCTGAAAGGAACTGCTCGCACGAACCATCATATTCGTGAAACAATCTTTATTTATTTGAATACTTAGTCTATCTTTCTGAGAGTTATGTCTGGTTGTGCAGATGACAATAAATTGATGAAAGGCTCAAGCCTGAAACATTGGTTATGCACCTTTATCTTTGCTATATAAAGGGCTCCATTTGACCTGCTGAGTTTCTCCAGCACCGTGTTTTTACTGCGGTCACGGTGTCTGCAGACTTTCGTGTTTTACAATAAACTTGAATAGTCGAGGTGTCCTCAACTCCAAAGCTGTTCAACGCTCTTCGTCTCTCGCCCTCCAAATCCAAGTTCTTTGACCGAATGTCGGCCGGACGGTTTGGGCAGGCGGAGGGTGGTCGCCTCCGGGAATCATCGCTGGCTTCGAGCGGCGAGGAAGAGTGGTCCCAGGAACAGAGGCTGAAGGAAGCGGCCGCGGCGCGGCGCTGCTCGCCCGGCGTCAAGAGCTTGCAAACGCCCCCTGTGGGTTCTGAGAACATCTGCCCGAACAAAGGAGCCGAGACTTTGAATTCAGAACTGTTAACCCATGGTGTAATGTTGCTTTCAACACGCCGAGAAAGTCACAGAAGTGAATGCACTAATTAGAGCGACGCTAAATCATTGCAAATTGGAGCATCGAGAGTTCAGGAAACTCAACATATTGCACTGTCGCCGGTATGTTTCTATCTCTCGATGTATTTGCATCTGTAGACAGTAATCTATCGGGCAGCGAATAGTGTGTTCCAGCTACCTGTCAATTAATTCATCCCTGGACTGTGAGGGAGATGGCAACCTTTCCATGAACTCCTCTTGCCTTCGTTGCGTTATATCTATTCAGTTTGAATTTATTATTACGTGGTCGGTGACATTTGACATTACCCCGAGTTTGGAGAAGACGGGGTTAGTCGTTGGGGTGGTGGGGGGTGGGGGGGGGGGGTGCCTTTCAGAGGTGGCGGGAGGAGGGAGTCAAGTTGACAAGTAATATTCATATGAGAACGCTTGTGGAGAAGGTGTGTCAAGAGACGCGGCGATAACAACTCTAAGCGTGATAGCTTTGGAGAAGGTAAAATTATGAACAGCCCAGGCGCTAAGCAAGCGAAAGAGAGCAAATAAACGATTTGCATTGATGTAGGACCCACTGCGTTTCGTTAAGCTCTTCATAGCTAATTCAATTATTCGCTCAGTATTTCCTGCGTGTGCGAGAGAGAGAGATATTATGTGTGTGTGAGAGAGAGATTATGAGTGAGTGTGAGAGAGAGATTATGTGGTGTGAGTGTGAGATTATGTGTGTGTGTGTGAGAGATTATGTGGTGTGAGTGTGAGATTATGTGTGTGTGAGAGAGAGATTATGTGGTGTGAGTGTGAGATTATGTGTGTGTGTGTGAGAGATTATGTGGTGTGAGTGTGAGATTATGAGTGTGTGTGAGAGAGATTATGTGGTGTGAGTGTGAGATTATGTGTGTGTGTGTGTGTGAGAGAGATTATGTGGTGTGAGTGTGAGATTATGTGTGTGTGTGAGAGAGATTATGTGGTGTGAGTGTGAGATTGTGTGTTTGTGTGTGAGAGATTATGTGGTGTGAGTGTGAGATTATGAGTGTGTGTGAGAGAGAGAGATAGATTATGTGTGTGTGGGTGTGCGTGTGTGAGAGATTATGTGGTGTGTGTGTTTTGGTTTGCCTTATTCGAGGAGGACGAGCTGGGAGAGGTGGGTCCTCGGTTTACAAAGTTTGAATCCAACAGCCAAAATTTGCGTGTATTTTTACGAATAATTTATAGGCGCCACATAAATATATACCCAATGAGCTCTGTGGATGCAACTAATTCAAAAAACTGTGTGAAATGAAACTTCGCCCTAGGCTGAGATATAATCCTATCAGGACAACTAGAGATCGATTATCCCTCGCAGTTTTACTATTCGGCATTTCTACTGCGATATGAACTGCTCTTTGTTAATTATATAAGAGTTAGTATAAAGAAATAACGACTATTGAAGAATCAATCTATTTTATCTGCGTTCCCCTATCATCTCCTCGCCGCCTGTGTGTGTCTGTGTGTGTTTATGTGTCTATACATGTGAATGTGTATGTTTGAGTCTATACGTGAAAGTGTGTGTGTTTGTCTATGTATTTGTGTTTATGTGTGTTATGCATGTGAATATATGTGATTTTGAGTGTGTGTGTGTGAGAGAGAGAAATATTTTGTGTGTGTGTATCTTTAATAAATCTCACTTCCCCGACCCAAAACTGGCAAGTGCTCTCCCTTCTACCTGCACACCACTGTGGCTAAAGAAAATAAAGTTGTCAGCCAAAAGCCCAAATATGTTTACTTTGGAAAGAAGGAACACCATCCACAAGTGAGGCGTAAAGGCACCGAGTTGGGCACTGTTAATGATTCGCATGATGGCACTGTCGCGAACGCTGTCAACAAACACCGACTCCTGACTTTATGCTGTTTATTTCAAAGTGACCTGGCGGCGCGGGTTTTCCCAAAGTGTCTGCAGATCTAATATGGGCTGACGCGGGAGCGAACGGGCAAGTTCATATTGAGGAACGCAGGTCAGTTTCATTATCCGTTTATTTTGCCCTCGCGGGGAGGTTGCGGACTGGGAGGTTTACGAAACTGACTCGTTGGAAACAGGCAAATGATATGAGAATGGGTGCATTAGAGTCAATGGGTTCACAGCTCTGGCCTCTTTCAAGCGGTGAAATTATTTGTGTAATATTAATCTCGTACAAAAAAAAAACACGGTGTCAAAAAGGGCAGTTGTGTTTCTTCAATCTGTTTTAATGACCTGTGTCTCCGACCGTTCACTTTGTGTTATGTGATGGTGATGGACCTTGTTAGATTTAATACATGTCCGGCTTTGGAAATTGATGGCGACCACAATTAAAACTCGCTCACAATGTCCTATTAACGATATTACACCATTTAGGGGTAACAATACGACAGCAACCTTTCAATTGACATTCATGAGATAATTAAGTAAATTATTATTTTTTAAAATACGCAGATAGGTGAAACAGCGAATCGAGCAGGCAGCCACAAAGTTAAAATAAGTATCGGGTTTTGTCCCGAAACCTGTTCACTAAATTGTTCCTAGTCTGTGGATGACTGGTACATTCTAGGGGAAATCGATGGGGATGTGAGGAGAATAAAATGGCATTAGTGTATATGGGTAAAACACGAACGTTTGCACATCCGATGGTTGAAATAAAACACAAAGCTGGAGCAACTCAGCAGGTTAAACAGTGTTCTTTATGTAGCAAAGATAAAGATACGGAGCCAATGTTTCGGGCATCAAGGTGTGAGTAAAATGTAGGCAGGCACCCGAGGTTCGGGCACATTTTGCTCAGACCTTGATGAAGGGCTCAAACCCGAAACGTTGGTTCTTTATCTTTGGTACATAAAGTACACAGGCTTACTTCAGCTTTGTGTTTTTAATTTAGTGTACGTGGGTGTTCGGTTGTTGCCCATGTCCTACAACACATTTGTGACTGTTCGGCACTGCAGCCGTTAGCCTGTAACTCTAAACGAAGGAGAGGAGTTATGAAAATAATTTCGGGATGTAAATAATATTTAACGCACACTTACATTATATAAAATGTGTGTGTGTTTGAACAATGAGTGTGTGTAGAGCTTTTTTATGTGCATGCGACTTGTGTGTGTCTCTGTGGCTGTGTGTGTGGAGGCGCTTGACCGTGTGCGCGCGCGCGAAGAGTGTGTGCGCGTTGAACCAGAGCGTGGAAAAGTTGTCGCGAATGCAAGGTTCAAAGGATGGTGTTTGTGTAAATATGCCACTGCCGGGTAAACCAGGCTCAGGTCATTGTTGCGCGGGTTATTCCTGTGACAGTTGGCTCTGTATGAGAGAACTGCAACCCGGGTGACTGTCAATTTCCCCTCTGCCTCATGGCCCGGCTGACACGCTCCCTCTGGCACACGCCTTCTCATTGTCCTCGCCAATACCAGCTTGGAATTGTCAAACCAGCTGGGGAGAGAATGGAGTGGAGGGGAGAGAGGACGGGGGGGGGGGGGGGGTGTTGAGGGGGTGGAGAGCGATTAACATTCTCCACACCCAGGGGGGCAGAGGCAGACAAATCCCATTGAAAATTGCTTTCCAATCGCCACGTTGGAACTGTTACTTAAACAATGAAATACACTCCACTGCTGAGTTTAAGTAGAATCGTCTCGCTGCAGCCAGATGTCCATTCGACTCAACCCGCCCCAGAGCCGCACGACCGGCCAGTTCTATCACTGGTTCCCCACCAGCCGCGTTTGCAGAAATAATATCTGCATATTACACCGCGGCCACAAAACCAATTCGCCAAGTATCATTTATTAAAATATTAATCGGGACCTGCAATGAATAGAACGAGTCCTCGAAAATATACCAATAGCGTTCGGAGCAAAGTAACCCAACAGCTTCACTAAATAGTCTTCGTATAAATCATCAAGAATATTTTCTCTTACATTGAAACTATGTAGTGTCCCCCCCCCCCCCCCCCCCCCCCCGTTATACAACGACCGTTGAATTCATCAGCATTTTTAAGCTGTGAAGATAAATTGCATTAAATCGGCAGAGCACTGGGACGGACAAGAGTGAAGAAACTTAGGTACCGAAAGGCATCAAATAATTGAGTCTATCAGATAGTTCATTCGCGTTCAGCACCTTGCATTTATATTGGGATCCAAATATCTCTTTTCGCCTCCCCCAGCACACTTAATTTTGGTTAATTTTATTCTTCTTTGGCTTGGCTTCGCGGACGAAGATTTATGGAGGGGGTATAATTGCTCGACATTTAGACAAGTCTTATTCTGGCTAAACGCAAGGAAGGTATAAATGCACGATTTACTGGTTATTGGGATGGGTTGAATCATTTATGTCTGAGTTATTAACTTGGTTATAATATTATTTTTTCATCAAACATAGTAATTGCTTTAATCAAACTTTTAGTAAGATGTTAGCTCTTACCGAGGGTTGGGCTGGGGAGATCAGGGCAGATCTATATAATCGCTCTGTTCTCGGGTCACAGAACCTTTCAGACAATTTGTTAACTTCCGTCAAAAAAAATGTCAGTTGGATTTGCCCCTTTAAGGGATCCGGCTGACAGCTGAGGGTCAGCCAGGCAGATGGTCCACGAGTAGGGTCTTTATTGTCTCCGGCTAAATCTGTTTTCAAATCAGGCGACCGCTTTTTGCCGAGTTCCCCCATTCGGCGTTCAAGTCGTAACAAGGAAGGGATAGGGGGTAGAAACTGGGCCGACATGCTCTTGGAAGCAGCGCGAATAACGTTATTTTATCCGGATCCGGTCTGGAACGATCGGTTTTTGGCTTTGATGAGAATAGCGGGTGGCAGCTGGACCCTAAATCCGCAATTCTTCATCCCCCACGGCAGAGAAGTCAGATCGGAGAGTTTCCTCTCCCCCTTCCACTCAATTCCACTCCCCACCCCCACGCCACACTTTCCTTTCTGGCCCCGGGACCACCGCAGGAACCCGCAACCCCACGGTAACAAACCAAACCAAAATATCTCCAAGCACGGACGCCGAATCGTTCATCGGATAACCGAGAAACGTCGATATGGATTTGTTAGGAAAGAATTTCCTCCCAGTACGTTTCACAATTAAATTGTTCCTCGCGAAAAAAAAATAGGCAGCGGATGATACCATAAATACGTATCTAATAACAATTTGCTTTGATTATATTTTATTTCCGAACTAACGCGACTCCAAATATCCAACCAAAACGTGCCGGCGAATTTTTTAAAACATAAATAATGCCGAGTAACTTTTATTATTATTACATGCTACATAAACCCTCCTTTGATGTTAGCAATCCCAACAGGAACTTTTATATGATATATTACTACTAATCGCCATGTCCAATCTATGATATTACACATTAATCTGCAATAACTAGAATAGTTTATATGGTATATTACTTCAAATCATCTCAACCAATATTATATTGCTTGATACTAACCTGCACCAAATCGAATTGCTATATCATACGTGACTAATGATCATAACCCCTTATACATTGTTGGATGTTAATCCACAATAACTAAATTATATGTTTCCTGTAATTGGTTTATATAGTGAATGTGTTTAATATTTTATATTTAACAAATATAAATGTGAAATGAGCATTTGAGGAAGGAATTTAGAACAACCCTCGATTCTCAGAAGCTTCACGATTGATTGGGTTGGAAATATTTCAGCCAAACCTGCAGAATAAACCACATCAATTGCAATCTTTAATTTCCGTATTTGATTTCGTAATGAAGAAACCATCACAGCGTCAGATGCGCTGGGGTAAAGCTTCCGAGAAGCTGAAATCGACATCAGTTTTCACACCAAAGTTTTTTGGGGGGTAGTAAACCTCAATTTAATGGACGTAGAATCAGCCAAAAAGTCGTGGCGATGAACGGAAGCTGAATTACAAGACCGAACTGGAATGAATTCAGTGGAACAGAGAGTCCCGGCGAAACGGAAAGTAGAATACAGGTGAAAAGGGGACGCAGTTTTAACCAACTCGAGAAAGGATCCGTAGATGAGACAGAGGGGGACGTGGAGAGGGATAAAGAAAAGGAGGCACAGAGAGAGGGAGAGATGGAGTGTCGGGGGTAAAATACAGACGGGGACGATGGAAGAAGACTGTCAGGAGCGAGGGTGGGATAAATGGAGAAGGTGCAGATGTGAACTCAACAGGAAATGGCGAAAGGCAAAGAGAGGGAGGGGAGCGAGAGAGAGAACGGAGAGGGTGACAGGGATAAAGGTGGAGGGAGAAAGAGAGATACTCGTCCTTCAAAAGTGACATGTGGCAGAAAGAGTAACGAAGAAAGGACCACGGAAAGTAACAGGGCTGGAGCCCGCAACACAGTTTCGGGAACACGGAGGGAATCAGAAACATGCGAATACATGTCGGAAATACAAAAGAATGAAGTATCAATAGAGACGGGGAGAGAGGGGGAAGAGAGAGGGGGGGGGGAAATATCAGAGAGATAAAGAGCGCAGTGAAAGAGAAATAGAGAGAGGGTGAGAAAGAGAGGGAAAAGAGAGCACAATGTAAGATAAATAAAGAGGGGGAGAGAAAGAGAAATAAAGGAGAGGGGAAAGAGAGAGAGGAAGAGGGGAGAAGAGACAGGCGTTGAAAAAAAGACAACAAATGAACGAGAAAAGAATTGATAGCTTGAGAGATCATGACCTCCCCATGGCACACGTGAGCACAATGGATTCAACACCCCCAAAACTAGATAAATCTGTGTGAATCTTTGGATTAAGATTATTTTAACTGACTTTCCGCATCTTATTCCGACATCATGGTAATAATGTTCATCCATTGGAGCCAGCTGGGAGAAAGGCGTGCATAAATCACATCCTTTATCCAATCTGAAAATAGCCGACACCGTCCAAAAAAGCGTATATGTACAAGGGACCTCCTCCACGCTCCTGAACTTGTCAGTTTCATCTGCGGCCCTCCCACAGAGGGAATCACTCATTACGGTGAAAGCTCTGCAGAGTTCAGCTGTAGCAACCGAGCCGGTGGTGAGCCGAAGGCCTCAACTCTGCATCCTGGATTAAAGGCAATCTGCGTGCGCGCCTGTGTGGGTGTGTGTGGGTATATGTGTGTGTGTGTGTGTGCGTGTGCATATGTGTGTTTGTGTGTCAGTGTGCGTGGGAGTCCGTGCGTGTGCACGCCGATCAATTTCTTCCCAAACAGATGAAGCTTGTTAGCCGGTGATCGATTCCTCGCTGGTTTTTATTTTCGCTTGTGAAGGATGACAACCCCCAGAGGAAAATAAATCGGCCACCCCCCCTCCAAAAACAAAACATTACTGCTTACCGCCTCGGCCAACTCTCTGGCACTGGAGATCTTGAGAACAACTTTTGTTTTGGACGCTGCGAGAAAATCATCGGTGCTCACGGATTTCCAGTGGCCAACGTGCTGGTTAATTCCCCCGCACAGAGAGACAGTCAGACAGAAGTGATAGTTCTTTACTTTTGTTATTTTAAATGTTTGGGATCCAGGAACATTTACCCAGAGGGCCTGATATCAAAGACAAGTCGACTGGCAGCGGAATGGAGGCGGTGAGATCTTGGGTCCGGACTGTGGGCGTGGTAGCGGCCAATGTCGCGGCTCAGAGGTAAGGTCCCGAGACTGTTGCATTGCGCGGAAACCGGCCCTTCGGCCCAACTCGTCCATGGCGACCAAGTTGCCCACCTGAGCTAGTCACGTTTGCTTGGGTTTGGCTCATATCCTTTTCAACCCCTTTCTACCCACTCACATTCAACTTGAAGTAATCCCTTACTAACCACAGAGCACCTATGGTATCGGACGCCAAAGGTTCTCTATGGTTATCGTAAGGGATTACTTTCGGTGAGTCGAAAAAAAGGGTAACTGAATCTAAACCTTTCCAATCTACTTACAGTGTCCAATGTCTCTTAGACGATTAAATTGCACCCACATCTCCGAGGTCGCCCCAGCTATCTACCATCCTCTGTGTGCAAAAGTTGTCCCTCGGGTCCCAATCAATCCCTTTTCCTCACACCTCAAGTGAATGCCCTCTCGTTTTCAACTCCCTCCAACCCGAAGTCTGCCGGTGTCAGCCAGACAACGATCCCTGCCAGGACTGAGAGTCACCCACCCGCCCCATTCTCTAACCATCACTTGGGCGAAGATGATAACAGCTCTTCATTTTTTTTCTGGCATTTTAGAAACCTTAAATTCTTAGTGAGCAATCAGCTAGTGTAAGATGTATGGGGGAGGGAAAACTAATTTCAAGAAACTGCGAATCAGAAGTTCCATTCGTCGGCTCACATTGGCCGGTGACATTCACTGACTTCCCCATTGATAATGAGCAAGGTCTATCTGTGTGTATGTGCGTTTTCATATTGAGTAAAAAAACCACTCCAACGTTTAAGTGTTTTATTCAGAAACAACGTGATCCAAAGGAGTGTTTTGAATGTTCACCGACAACTTCAACTCCCAAAACAACTGGGTTAGAGTTTTTGAGGAAGGATCCGTTTCGTGAATATTTCTCCCAAGTGCAGCAGGGTGTGAAGACTGCCTTCTGTGGGCCCACACGGACTGGAGACGGTCGCGTGGCTAATGCAATCCACCGCTTGATGCGGATGGATTGACGGGGGGAAGCGATGATCGCGTTAAACACACCACACCGCAATGTTCGGCTCCATTCTAACCTGGCCCGTGAGCGTAGTTGTAACGACAAAACTTACCCAAACCTCAACACTCGCCTTCAGGGATGTGCCAGAATCATGAACAATTTGATGTCCGCGTGATAAAATACATTCTGGATACCAAGACTCGAAATCTCAACCTTTTCCCCCATACCCCGTCCTCTGCTCGATTTAAAACCTGAACGTATCTTTTTTCTTACAAAATCCAATTATTTCCTGAAGCATCTTAACTGATGACAGTCACGTCAAAATTAAGCGAACAATCAAGTTGTAACGTGACGGATCCACTAAATTTTCTCTCGAGTGATCTCCAAAGTTTGCCGCAGCAGTTCTTTCTCGCACCCCACAACCTCGACCTGCCCTGATCAATCTCTGAATGTGAGCTTCGAACGGAGATGTTCTTTTATTTAACAGCTTTACCAACTTTTTTTTTGAGATTGGCGCTCTTTTCAGAGAATACTTTGCGATTAAATATTTTTGTTCAGGTGCCTTGCCGTTCGGCGTGGGCGATCATGTCTCTGACCCTCCGAATTGTAGTAGTTGCGGACATAAATATATCGTAGAGATAACATGTGATCCGCGTATGAGTTGGAGTTTTAGTATGTGCAAAGGTTCTGTGAACGATTAATAATTTTTCAAGAAACGCTTATGTGGCGACTATATTTTACGAAATAAGTACAAACGGAGAAAAAGAAAAGCGTGTAAATAAAACGATCATAATGAGAAATACAAATCGAATGGAACAAATCACATTTCCATTTCGGGTCATCGTTGTTTATCGTCCATTTTTAAAATACCGAGAGATCTCAAAGCAGACTGTCTTCCACGGAGCCATACCGTTCGGCCCCTCATAATGAGCTCCCGTTACGGAGCCGAACAAATTACCTTTTTATTTTACATGCTGGGGTCATTGGAAATTTAGGTTTATATGGAACTTGGATGAGTGAGAGTCTTATAAGTCACTAACGCGGGCGATTCCGCGAGGTCGGAGGGTCCAGGAGACTGATCCCTTTTGCTCGTTTATTTCTCCCCAGCGGCGTGGCTTTGGCCAGAGCGCACTTCGAGAAACAGCCTCCGTCCAACCTGAGAAAATCCAATTTCTTCCATTTCGTCCTTGCGCTCTACGACCGACAAGGGCAGCCGGTGGAAATTGAGAGGACAACTTTCACGGACTTTGTGGAGAAAGATTTGGTACGTACAGTCGCAAGAACATAGCTGGCTGGTCAGTTTTCCCGCGGCGGAATAAAGGACCTCTCCAGAAAGTCCCCATATTAACCAAGTCCGAACCTGCCCATCCACAAACACATTTAAAAAAAATTGTGCGACCCTCTAATGTGATCAAATCAGACGTAACAGTGGTTTGGAAGCAGGTTGGAAAAATAAAGAGAGAGTGATTTGTGGAAGAGTGGTTATGTCTGTTTTATTTTGTGTGCGTGTAGGCGTGAAAAAGTTTATGCATGTTTAACGTGCGTATGAAGTGTATGCGTGGGTCGAGAATGTGCATGAGAGTGCAAATGTATGAGAGAATGATTTGTGTGGCGCTTAAGTATGTGTGAGAGTCTTGGTTTGTCCATGTGTATGCGTGTGAGTGTAAGGCGTGAGTGTGTGTGAGAAAGAGAGGGGGGGGGGGGGGGGGGAGAAACTTTGCACCTTCCCGCTACAGGGCATTGATGTTGCGTTGGCCGTTTCTGTCAGAATTGAGAACTCTCAGTTCCTAATTCCGAGACACTTTTTTCATGCTTTGTTCTCAGACGTTTTTATTCATTGGGGTTTGAACCGTGCCAGGAGAGGAATAGATTTTGGCCTGTGGTTTTTTTTTGTTGCATCACTGAAGTTTGTTACTTATTCGGTGGAAAGTCCCGCGGACGCTGTCGTTTTAACTGTGACAGCTAACGTTGGGGATGACGCCAATCACGCGAACACTCAAAGCAGCCGGAATGACCGGGAAATGTGAAAGACAGTCAAAAATATTTTTTAAAATAGAGAATCCAGTTCAATGAGTTCTGATCTTCGACCTGAAACGTTAACTCCGTGTCTCTTCACACAGATACTGCCTGGTCTGCTCAATATTTCCAGCAGTTTGTTTTATGTTAGATTTTCTGCATTTGTAGTTTCGTGGTCCATTTTTATTCAACTCAACAAACCCATTTTTTTGTGGGGGGAGGGAAGATGGGAGTCGGGGATAGGAGCGAAATGTGTGTGTAGTTTTGCACACCTTTCCCCTATAACCTCGTTGGCGGAACACAAGAACTACAGATGCTTGACTCTCCAGCCAAGTACGAGGAGTTGGAAGGACTCAGCGGACCGGGCCGTATCCGTGGAGGGAAATGATCAGTCAACGTGTCGGCTCGGGACCTTTTACCGAGACTCTCGTCGGCGCTCATGTTGACTCTAGAAAAGGAAAATACTATTTTTGTTACAAACCAAAATGATCATATAATTGTACCCCAGCGACTAACTGAGATGTCAGAAACCACCCGGGTACTTTGAGTGATGTTTTAAATCATAGTTAAGGTTCTACAAGCGGAAATGTCACCGACATCAAAATGTTTGATGTTTGCATGAATACCTCTCGGAGTTTCCTTGGCGCCGTACAGCGGTACATTGGGATTTAATTCCGACATTTGTGTCAAACTTGGTCGGCTTTCGACTATTTTACTCCTGAAAGATTGAGTGTAGTATTTCGCTAACACAACAACGGGTCAGGGTGAAATTAACTGCTACACTATAAAATCTATAACATCACTCTTTCAGGAGCCGGGGAATGACAAGACGAATAACGGGACACATTACAAACTCCAGTTGCTTTACAGTAATGGTGAGTGTCCGAGATATTCCGCAGCGGTGGGTGGTGGTAAAGGGGTAGGGGTAGGGCTGGGGTGTGAGGTGAAGGGGGTAGGGGTAGGGCTGGGGTGAGAGGTGAAGGGGTAGGGTTGGGGTGTGAGGTGAAGGGGTAGGGGGAGGGCTGGGGTGTGAGGAGAAGGGGTAGGGGTAGGGCTGGGGTGTGAGGTGAAGGGGGTAGGGGTAGGGCTGGGGTGTGAGGAGAAGGGGTAGGGGTAGGGCTGGGGTGTGAGGTGAAGGGGGTAGGGGTAGGGCTGGGGTGAGAGGTGAAGGGGTAGGGTTGGGGTGTGAGGTGAAGGGGTAGGGGGAGGGCTGGGGTGTGAGGAGAAGGGGTAGGGGTAGGGCTGGGGTGTGAGGTGAAGGGGGTAGGGGTAGGGCTGGGGTGTGAGGAGAAGGGGTAGGGGTAGGGCTGGGGTGTGAGGTGAAGGGGGTAGGGGTAGGGCTGGGGTGCGAGGTGAAGGGGGTAGGGGTAGGGCTGGGGTGTGAGGTGAAGGGGGTAGGGGTAGGGCTGGGGTGTGAAGTGAAGGGGGCAGGGGTAGGGCTGGGTGTGAGGAGAAGGGGTAGAGGTAGGGCTGGGGTGTGAGGTGAAGGGAGTAGGGGTAGGGCTGGGGTGTGAGGTGAAGGGGGTAGGGGTAGGGCTGGGGTGTGAGGAGATCTCTTTGCCTTCTTCCAATCGACAGCAGCACCCCCAAACTTCCTATAACATCGATTTGTTTCGCTCCTTCAGTAGAGGAGCCTCTACCGCACCGACGTGCCCAGGGGTCACTGTGTGCCCGCCGTTCCTTAACAGCACCCTAACTTCCGGTCGACCCTGACTTCTGGCGCTGACTGCGTGGAGTTTGCACGATCTCCCTTGCAGGAGCTCCGGTTTCCCCCAACACCCCGAAGAAGATTATAATTGAACACAGTAAATTGTCCCCTCGGTGTGGTTGAGCGGTAGAATCTCGGGGGGGAAGTTGGACGGAACTTTGTGGCGAATACGTCACAGAGGGAATAGAATGATCTGATGCGTTTGATAGGTCCAATGGTCTCCCCTGTGTCGCAAGGAGAGATGGAAAATATCGGGCCGAAGAACTCGAACAACCAGCCCCCAAATATCCAGGCTGGAATTACGCCGGGCCTGACCAGTCCGCTTCCAGTGGGCAGGCAGACCCGAGTTAAGATCAGAGTAAACATTTTTTTGGGGGGGAATTTCTAGGTTTTTCGTCCAATACCATAACTTTAAACCAGTCCACCAATTTTTTTCTGGAATAGAATGGGGGAGTTTATGAAGTGTGTCAGAATAGAGGGAACATTCTGGGCGCAAACTGAGGTGTTAGGAGGGGCAGAGGTGGAATAAGTAGCATCCGAGTCCGTCATCTCCAGGACAAAACACGCACACTCACTCACCGTACATTTTAAGAAACGGATGGCAGGTTCCGAGGGAGATGGGGAAACGGATGGAACTCGCTCCCCGAAGGACGGTGCAGATGGCGATGGCCCCTCTGTTGACACAGTACCTGGAGTACCCCGCGGGGAGGTTGTTCAAGTTCCGAAATTTTATTCCCCCTCCACCGACACAGCGGGCCGATTGGCTTCCTTGTACTTCGCGCGTTTTCTGTGAGTCCGTGAAATCACTGACCCCGAATCAGTAAACTTGCGTACACAACAGAACGAACCCGGACCCGTCACGTATCAATAGCTGTAAATGTTAAACATTGCACCCGAATCCAGGCCAGTACTTCATGGCTTTTTCTTTTTCTGCTCAAGCGATGTAACAACACACAGCGGTTCTATTGCTAATGTGTACTTTTGTACAGGTGTGCGAACGGAGCAGGATCTCTATGTGCGACTCATCGATTCCGTGACCAAACAGGTACCGAAATGTTTGTCTCCCCAGTACTACCCAAATATTGCACCCATTCTGCAAAACGTTTTTAATATCTCTGTCAATCGAGAGCGATTGTTAAACATGACATCGTGTAGGCGGCCGATACTGGCCATGACGGAGGAGAGTTAGTTTGTACCTAGTTGTTGTTAGGTGTCAGGTCACTAGTCTGAGTGCTACTGGTATCATGTAACCCAGTACTATCTGTGGCAAGGACCGGTAGTCCTCCACTAAACCGGCTCACCCACCCACCTGGTGCTGGCTAGTCACCCTGCAAGATAAAAATAAAATCTGTTAAAGTGGGGTGAACGGCCATCAGGCAAACAATTGCCTTGAAGCACGGAAAGGGGATCCATTGCATTGAAGCTTGGGCTGGTCATTCACTGCAACGGAACTTCCCGCAGCCTTTTTGGACTTCACCTGGATCCTGGAGGGGATGTTGAGGGGGTGGATCTGGACTTGTGCAACCCCCTACTCACCTAAATCCATTCATGTCCATGTTGCTCCTTTCTGAGGAGTGGAGAATAAACCCAAGAAAGTGACTAAAAGGAACCATCATTATCCTACTGGGATGGAAAGCCAGAAGTTGTTGTTAAGAAGGAATCACTATTCTGCAAATTTCAGTTCAATCTCGACCAAGGGCCCCTGCCCGAAATGTCGACTGACCATTTCTCTCCATGGACTCTGTTTGACCCGCCGAGTCCCTCCAGTTTCTCTTTGTTCACTCTACATGCCAATATCTGCAATTGATCTCCACCAACGCTGCTCGACTGCTAAGTTCCTCCAGCAGATTGTGTTTCCCTCCAGGTTCCAGCATCTGCCATCTCTCGTGTGCTTGCAGATTTTTGGTTTCTTTGCTGAATCTCAGTTCCATTTAAATTAAAACACATTAAAAAAAAACTTAAATAAGAACTTTCTGTTTTATGCAAAACAACCTGTGGTTTGTTTTGCAGCATTTCCCGGCAGCATCATCTGAAAAACCATGGTACCAACGTTAAAACCTCCCCTCTGAGAGATACAGGAGCTGTAAGATTTAAGATTCTTTTATTGTTATATAATAAAAAGAAAGTGTAATATTACATAACATTTCCTTTGTCTCCAGAGCTCCAGATCCACACAGTTGGAAAAGAGGGTCAAGAAAAGGACTAATTTGTAGTTTAATCTTCTGAAGTTCCAACCACTCCCAATTATTGATCAATGGTCAGTGTTCCTTTGGCTGATTAGGTTTTGCAGTGGAAGTGCCCTATCAGTAGTTCAGTTGGTTGATCTGTGGGAGGTCTTACTGGCATCACAATACACACACATACACATCTTATTACATTGGACAGGAAGGCTACCCCCCTCCTCCCCAACCCTCAAATCAGCTTGGAAATATAGGAGAGACTGCAGATGCTGAAATCTGGAACAAGAGCACAATCTCTATATATGGCAGCATAACATCTAGGGCCGAAGAGCCTGCATTATGCTGTAGTGATCTAACTTCTGTGCTCTAATCTACTGGAGGAACTGCATCAGTAGGAAAAAGAAATAGTGAAAGTTTGGGTCGAGACCCTTCATCAAGGCCCCTTTTTTCTCCCACTGATGCAGCTCGACCTGCTGACTTTCTCCAGCACTTTGTTTATTTTCTGGCGATATAATTCCCTTGTGGCAAGAGACAGTCATTGTCCAGACTCAGCTCCAAGTAAGGGTCCAGAGGGGTGACCATCCACAGAACTCTCAGCCAACTGGACTTAAACTCTTCCAGAAGAATAAAGGATGAAATTTCAGGAAGAGATATTGTTTGCTGAGGCAAAGAACATTCAGGCCTGATGGCTCATGGATGATAAACAGACAGAAGGTGCAAAAGCCTGAAATCCAGCCCCTTTAGGTTCAAGAACAATTTCTATTCAACAGCTATCAAGCTCCTGGTCCTCTCCAAACTACCCAAACCATAAACTACTTTGGGACCACCAAAAGATCAGTTTGCTGAGTTGAATATCATGGTTTTTTTGAAGGAGTAAAACATGAAATTCTGCAGACACCGTGATTGAAGTAAGAACACAAAGCTGGAGAAATTCAGCAGCTCGAACAGTGTCCTTTATAGAGCAACGTTAAAGATACATAACCTATGTTTCAGGATTGAGACCTTCATCAAGGTATGAAAAAATGTTGGAGGGTGCCTGAATAAAATGGTATTTTGTTCGGGCTCCTGCCTACATTTTGCTCACACCTTGATGAAGGGCTCAAGCCCAAAACGTTAGTGATGTATCTTGATCTTTGCATCATGGTCCTGGAGAAATGCTATCTCTTCTTTACTGTGCATTGCATTAGTAGTTATCCTTTATCAAGTCATCTGTATAAAAGTTCCCAAGTAATAAGAAGAGGTTGTGACCAGGGCCATGGGATCCTTTATTTGGTGATTAAAAGATGACTTGACTTGATAAAGGATCCCATGGCCCTGATCACAACCTCTTCTTACTGTTTGGGCATCCTTATTCAGATGCCTGCCTACATTTTGCTCATATCTTGATGAAGGGCTCAAGCCTGAAACATTGGTTATGAATTTTTATCTTTGCTATATAACGTCCTCCATTTGACCTGGTGAGTTTTTAAAGCATTGTGTTATCACACTTTTTTGCACCAATTGCAACTGTGACTATTTATCTATCCATCCTCTTATATTCTTTTTCTGTCTTGGCATATTGTGTTGGTTTCATGTATCCTATTGACCACCTCTTTGGCTTCAGCAAATAAGATGATTGGTGCCTCTGTTCTTTGAACTTATGTGTATGACAATAAACTCTCATCTCATTGCTCATAAATATGGATTGGAAGATATATCAGATGATTCTCACATTTTCCAACTGATGATTTTTTTCACAGTGACCAAGTGGTTAATTTGTGATTGACTTGAAATGATTTTACTCTACATCCATTTTGTTTTGTGTTGGGGATATGGTGTCAACATCAGTCATTTGCTGGTCAGAGGAAGGCAACCTGTTCTCCACCCAAAAGGAACTATCTTCTCAAGGGCACATCCCTTGGTAGGATGGTAATAAATGAACTTCTTCCCACTTTCTATCCCAACCATGGCAAGAAGCTCTGTGAGCGAGGCTGACGCTACATGGAAGGAACTGCTCACACTTTTGCAATGTGGGTTTCAGCAGGAATTGGTTGTGACACCCCCAGACCTGTCTCACATGGAACACCAACAGACAAACTGATCTCATTTCACTTGAGGATGGTCACAGCTGTTGTCAAAAGGAAATTCTCATCCAGTCACTCTGGGGTGAATTGGAACCCAGAGGTCTCATGCAAACTCCATCTTGTCCCCAAAGTGCTCAGTATATTTAGCAGCTGCGTATGTGACCCCCTGATGACAATGCACCCTGAAGCAAATGTTCTAATGGGTTGCTGCATAGAAGAGCCCGGAGTTGGGCTAAATAACAACAGCAAAGGTTTAAATCAACTCAATATGGATATCAATTTTATAGAGTGCAATTTAAAAAAAAATTGCTGCATTATTTTTCCATTGCATTGATCGGACCACATTTGGTTACAACCATTGAGATTGGAGGCTCTAGAGTTCGGCAAAATAATTCCTGGTATCAGAGCTTCGAAATAAAATTAAAAAGATTGTGAAAAAAAGTAAAACATGAAAGTCTGCAGACACTGTAGCTGATGTAAAAACACAACGCTGGAGAAACTCAGCAGGTCAAACAGTGTCCTTTATAGAGCAAAGGCAAAGACACATAACTAATGTTTTGGGCTTGAAATCTTCATGAAAATACACAAACGCAACCAGGTAGATCCATTGTTTCCAAAAAAAAGTCTTCGACAGGATCCCACCAAACATCAAGCCTCCATCTCCAGCATTATCTCCAACCTCATCATCTCTGGTTATCTCCCTCCCATGGTCTCCAACCTCATTGTTTCCCAAGATACACAAGATATACAAACCCAATTATCCAGACAGACTCATTGCTCAAGCCCGAAACTTTGGTTCTGTAAAGTACACCTGCTGAGTTTCTCCAGCATTGTGTTCTTCAGCATTAAGAAGGTTGGGTGTAGTTCTGGTTACCAAGCTATCAATAGGATATCATAGAGCTGGGAAAGGTGCAAAAAAGATTCACCAGGATACTGCTGCGGACACAGGGCTTGATAGAATGGATAAATTGGGACATATATTAGATTGGCATGGTTAGTGCAATGCTGTTATAGTGCCAGCGACCCAGGTTCAGATCTCGCACTGTCTGTGGGGAGTTTATATGTACTCCCTGTGTCTGTGTGGGTTTCCTTCAGGCTGCTGCAGTTCCTCCCACCTTCCAGAAACATACTGGGGAGGGGGGGATCCAGGTGAATTGGGTGTACATGGGCAGCATAGACTCATGGGCCGGAGGGCCTGTCATCATACCAATAAAAATGTAAAGAAAAATCATACTGAACTGCAGAAGGATGAGTGGTGACCTATATAAAATCATGAAGGGCAGAGATAAGTGAATGGTAACAGTCTTTTCCCCAGCGTTGGGGAATCCAAAACTAACGGGCATGGTTTTAAAGTAAGGAAGGGTGGGGAAAGATTTCAAAAGGGCTGGAAGAGCAGCCTTTCCACAAAGAGGTTTGTGGAATGAGCTGCCAGAGGAAGTGGTAGAGGTGAACACAATTACAATATTTAAAAATACATTTTCACAGGTACATGGATAGGAAAGGCTTGGGGAGAGTTGGGGGGGTGGAATTTGGGCCAAATGGGCTGAGCACATGTAGATAACCAGGTAAGCATGGATGAATTGGGCTAAATGGCCTGTTTCCAACGAAGCAGCAGTTTTCAGCCTTTATTTTCCATTCATACCACCTGAAGTATCCCCTTACTAACCATAGGATGGCATAGGTGCTCTCTGGTTAGTAAAAGATGACATAAGGTGATATGTGAGTGGAGAAAAAAAGGTTGAGAACCACTGGTTTAAAGCAAATTAAAATTAGGTTAGGGAATGGATCCATTTATTTCTGGAGTAAGACTTCAGAAGCTAGTATGGCTGAGGATGGGATGAAGTTAGGACACATTCATCCAGAATGATCTTCAACTAAACTCATACAAAGGTCCAAGAGCCTGGTGTTAAGGTGGTTTGGCGGGGCTGATGAGCTTGTCCAATGATCATGTTCTTAACATTGCATGTGACACCAGATGGCCAATCATTTTCTAACTTTCATTGCAGCCAATCATCTACGAGGGTCAAAATAAAAACCCCGAAATGTGCCGGGTGCTTCTCACTCATGAGGTGATGTGCAGGTAAGGACCAGACAATGGCACCTCAAATATTTGTGGCCTTTTGCATTTGTCTCTGTGATGCTATAATGACCTTTAATTAATTTGGAGGTATACCTTGGATTGGTTTAATAATCCTGGTTAACAGGAAAACAAAGAAATACAGGATTGGAGAGCAGAGTTGTTTAAATACTATGAATATGTTTCTGAAGTACAGAAAAATCCCTGGTACTGGCACCTATGGGGATTAGTAGATGCCGGATAAATGTATTTTCCAGTTACTTGAGACTTACACCCACAATGCCTAGCTAACACACCTTCATTAAGAATTAAAAAGCATAAAAGACAAAAATACTGTACTGTACTTACGTTGAACAAACTTCACTTGCCTGAATATATAAACAAAGCATTTTACTTTATTCTCAGTCACATTCTTTGAAAACATTTAATCGTCACTGCAACTGCAGGTTCCTCCCCATCCACAGAGCCGTCCGAAAGACGAACAATAACATTATAGATAATTAACCCTTCCCTCTCCCAAGTTTACAGATAAAGCGTTTGACTGGGGTGCCCCTTACTAAGCAAGGATGAAACTTTAAGAGAGTCACCCCAACGGCGAGGGGTATCAACCAGCTCTTCCCCCTGGGCGATGCCATTGTTGTTCCACACAACTTTATTCAAACAGCTGCTCCGAGCAAAGCATGATCAAAACTCTCCACTAGCTGAATATTTGCTCCCATCTTCACCAAAGGGTTATGTGTAACTTCAAAGAACATTCACTTTTACAATTTTAAACATGTATTTTTTAACTATTATTTTATTCTTATTTATTTTAATTTTTAAATGTATTTTCCTGGATATTTTTTGCCAGTTGCTTGAATTCTGGATACCAGGGGTTTTACTGTATTTGTATAGTAACTCATGATGTGCAAGTTTGGGCTACAATATCTCAGATTTAGTAGAACAGGGCAACTGCACCATATACCACAAGGTGATGCATGAATCTCTCATCAAATTAATTTACACCAACCTTGTGATCAGGTACAAATTGGAGGGGAATGGAATGGCTGCTGCATTTTCTTCTTGGGTGATGTGGAGCTAATGCAGCCGAAGACAAGCAACATAACTCTTCCCAGGGTGCAAGAGTCTAAAACCAGAAGCCATAGGTTTAAGATGCAAGGGAAAAGATTCAAGAGGTATCTTGAGGGGTACATTTCTCCATACACAGGGTGTTGGCTATGTGGAACAAACTTCCAGAGAAAGTGGTAAAGGCAGGTGCAATTATAGCATTGAGATGGTATACAGATAGGAAAGACTTGGATGGACTTGGGTAGAACACAGGCAAATGGACCTAATTTGGGGTGAAAAGAGTGGAACACTGAAGCCTGCAGGTGCGGTGATTGTAGTAAAAACACCAAAATGATGGAGGAATTCAGATGGTCTCACAGCTTGCACAGGCTGACTGAGACCACCTGCAAACTGGAGGAACAACACTTCATCTTTTAACTGGGCACCCTCCAAGCAGATGGCATTATCATTGACCTGTTTCTGTGAAGCCCCATCCCCATATTCTGTTTCCTTTCTCTCAGGTCTCTCTCTCTCTCTCTCTCTCTCTCTCTCTCCCTCTCTCCCTCCTCCCTCTCCCTCTGACTCCTTTCACAGAGCCAACCATTTCAATTCTGAGTCACACTCTCATGTCTATCCATGGCCTTTTATGCTACTCCACCCTGACCACCCGCAGATTGGAGGAACAACACCTCATTTTTCATCTGGGCACTCTCCAACCCCAGGGCATGATCATTGAGTTCACTGCATTCCACTAATCTGCTTGCCTTCCCCCCCCCCCCCCCCACTTTAACTAGTTATTCCAGTTCCTTCTTCCTTTTTCTCTCCACCTAGCCTAGACTCCTCCCCCCTTTCCTACCGTCCTCCTCCCCTCCACATCATCTCCCACCCTCACCAACTCCCTCCTCCTCCCTTGCCCCCTTTATTTGGACATCTCTCATGTTCCCCCACACCTTGATGAAGGGCTCAAGTCCAAAATGTCGGTTCTGTATCTTTACCGTTGCTACATAAAGGCACTGTTTGACCTGCTAAGTTTCTCCAGCATTTGTGTGTGTTTTTTTTTTCACTTAACTGCAGTATCAACAGAATCCTGTGTTTTACCGATGGCATAGGGATCCCTTAAAGTGGTATGTGAATGAAAAGAAAAAGTTTGAAAAGCTCTGGTGTAGGCCAATTACTCTTGTAGAATGGAATTATTGCATCCAGGTTCCACATTGCATGATCCTACAGACAACAGTGCAGTAGTCTTTTAATTAAAAAATTAAAGGGTAATCATTGGGAATAATCTTTGGAGTTAAGGAATGGATAAAGAGTCATGAGCAGTTGTGGGATACTCTTTAAGACAATGCCAGATAATCTTCTCAATCTGTTTCCATCTCATCCAGAACTAAGGATTTGAAGTTCTCCACTTTTTTGTTGTTGTTCCTCTGTCCTCTAGGCAACTGAAATACAGCAGGGTAACAGACCCTTCCAGCCCACAAGCTTATGCCACCCAGTACCCTAATTTAACTTACATCCCCCGGTACATTTTGAAAGGTGGGAGGAAACCGGAGCACCCAGAGAAAACCCACGCAGACATGGGGAGAATGTACAAACTCCTTACAGACAGCGCCGGATTCGAACCCGGGCCGTTCCCTATGCTAACCGTGCCGACCCCTTAAACAAGAAAGACTGCAGATGCTTCAAGGCACAAAAGTGATGGGGAAACTCAAGAGGTCACACTGTTTTTTTTTGTCATGAAGCCACTTTGCAACATAAAGAATGCTGCGTGACCTGCTGAGTTATTCCAGCACTTTCGTGTATTGAACTGACAACTGAGCCTTGATTCACCAAATTATTTCTGTATAACTATATGTGAATAATTTGACCCATCTCCAAACTCAATAAATTACATAACTGATCAAAGCCACCTTGTAAAAACTTTGCAAAGAAGGATTTTTCTCCTGTATGGGGTCAGGAGGGAAAGGGAATGATGTCTTGGTTGGAAATTGTGCTATTGAGTCTATCAGAATAGGGAGGTCCCAAGTGTGATTATTGATAGATCAATTGATTAAAGGTGAGATATTGATGTGGACATAGCCATAGAAAATGGGATCATTCTGTCCTTTGAACCTGTTTCATCACTCAATATGCTCCTGGTTGAGACCATTTCTTTGTATTCCCAGGCAGTTGGGAGTCACAAGTGGTGACTAGAGCTAAAAAAAATCCCAGCATAGATACCAATGGGAAGAATGGCCACACGCTGAAGGGTCAAGGATAGGATCATGTACCATCTCTATTTATCCATTCAAGGGATGTAGATATTGTTGACAATGCCAACATTTGTTGCCCCTAAACTGGATGCAGTTAAGAGCCAACTACATTGGTTGGGGTCTGGAGTCACAGAAATACCAGGTATCATTGAATCGTACACCATGGAAACTAGCCATTTAGTCCAACTTGTCCATGGACACCCTTCCTTATGAATCGTGTGGCCCATGGACCTCCAGGTCTAATCAATTCAATTCTCTGTTTTCAATCTCGTTTGCTTTTACAACAAGCTGGGAGTTTGTGGTCAACGTTACCCAAGACCTGAGATTTATTCTTGCAATCTCGCTTTAGCTGATTACCTCATTTAAATTGCCAAGGCATAATGATGAGATTCAAACTCGCAATTCTGAATCAAAGCTCCATCTGCCAGTTCATCAGCTTAACCACTATGGAGATGAATTACTGGAAACAATACTGAAAGGTGTGGCCGCTGGTATCGAGGAAACAAAATGAATTCAGCACACCTCCCCAACCCCTCCCCCCGAAGTTGTCTTGACAGGAGAATTGAAAAATATAATTCACAGGAGCAAGGTAGCAATTAGTGATGTGAGGCAGCATATGCGGAACTCGTTGTGAGTCGGTGGAAGACCAGTCAGGTGTGGTATTTACCTGAAGAACAAACAGAGGCTTCTGCTCTCTAGGGAATGATGATGCCAGGTGCTCTGGCATCAGAATTCTGTCTGAATTGCACTCTATTTGGGACCTGGCTACGTATATGACTGAACCTTCACTCCCCAGAAATTTTGAAGACCTCTTTTGTATGGTATTGACTTGACTGTATTTTATGTAAAAAAAATGAAACAGGAGAGACTCAAAATGCTGTGATTGTAGTAAAAAAACACTGAAGTGCTGGAGGAACTCAGCCAGACTTCTTTTTTCTTTGGCTTGGCTTCGCGGACGAAGATTTATGGAGGGGGTAAATGTCCACGTCAGCTGCAGGCTCGTTTGTGGCTGACAAGTCCCGATGCGGGACAGGCAGACACGGTTGCAGCGGTTGCAGGGGAAAATTAGTTGGTTGGGGTTGGGTGTTGGGTTTTTCCTCCTTTGTCTTTTGTCAGTGAGGTGGGCTCTGTGGTCTTCTTCAAAGGAGGTTTCTGCCCGCCGAACTGTGAGGCACCAAGATGCACGGTTTGAGAAGACGTGACCCACCCAGCGCAGCTGGATCTTCAGCAGCGTGGACTCGATGCTGTCGGCCTCTGCCATCTCGAGTACTTCGATGTTAGGGATGAAGTCGTTCCAATGAATGTTGAGGATGGAGCGGAGACAATGCTGGTGGAAGCATTCTAGGAGCCGTAGGTGATGCTGGTAGAGGACCCATGATTCGGAGCCGAACAGGAGTGTGGGCATGACAACGGCTCTGTATACCCTTATCTTTGTGAGGTTTTTCAGTTGGTTGTTTTTCCAGACTCTTTTGTGTAGTCTTCCAAAGGCGCTATTTGCCTTGGCGAGTCTGTTGTCTATCTCGTTGTCGATCCTTGCATCTGATGAAATGGTGCAGCCGAGATAGGTAAACTGGTTGACCGTTTTGAGTTTTGTGTGCCCGATGGAGATGTGGGGGGGCTGGTAGTCATGGTGAGGAGCTGGCTGATGGAGGACCTCAGTTTTCTTCAGGCTGACTTCCAGGCCAAACATTTTGGCAGTTTCCGCAAAACAGGACGTCAAGCGCTGAAGAGCTCTGAGCCCTTCTTCAAGGAATAAGCAGAATGAGCCAGAAGCAGGAAATCTCAAAAAGTCTCAGAATTCAGACTGGGGGAGGGATCCAGAACCACACAAGGTGTTAACTGGATATGATAAGGAGAGAGGTAAGAATTTATCATGTCTGTGTGAAAAGAGACAGGGAAGGGAAAGACCAAGTTTGGAGAAGGTGTGTGTGTGTGTGTGTGTGTATGTGTGTGTGGGGGGGGGGGGGGTTAACGAAAGCCAGAGAAGAAGCCGATATTAATGCCATCTGGTTGGACGGTGCCCAGTCAGAAGATGAGGTGCTGTTTCTCCAATTTGTGGGTGGTCTCAGTTTGGCAGTACATGAGACAATGGAATGGGATGTGGAATTGAAATGGGTGGCCACTGGGAGATCCACGCTGTTGTGGTGGACAGAGCTGAGGTGCTCAATGAAGCGATCTCCCAGTTTGTTTCCCAGTCTCTCTGATGTAGAGGAGACCACAACGGGAGCAGTAAATGACCCCATTATTCAGCATAACTTCTGCACCATGTAGGCTGGTAGTTGTATGGATGGAAATGGGTGCCTTATGGTGTATCTTTCACTGGCAATCCACTTCCACCATCATCCCATTATCCATAATTCAACAGGCCCAACCACGTGAATATTGTGGCTGCAATAGCAGGTCTGAAGGCAAGCGTCCTCTGCTGAGTTACTCAACTTCTAATGCTCCTGAGCCTTTCGACTGTCTACAAGGCACAAGTCAGAATGTGAGGGAATACTTAATAATAGTTTAGAGACACCACACGAACAGGTCCTTCTGGCTTATGAGCCCGTGCTGCTCAAATATACTCTCATGATCAACTAACCTACCAACTCTGTACCTTTGGAATGTGAGAGGAAATCGCAGCATCTGGAGAAAACCTATGCAGACACAGGGAGAATGTACAAAACTTCTTACACACAGTGCTGGATTTGAACCTGGGTCTCTGGCGCTGTGATACCATTGTTCTAACTGTGCTACCCGCTACTCTTCGCTCATCTGAATGAAGTGCAGGCAACAGATCTCAAGAAGCTCAACACCTTTCATTAAAACCCATGCCTTCCACAAATAGTGCACAGTGGCTGTAGAGTATGCCATCTACTATCGTAAATGCACAGCGTTATTTTCCTCGGCTGCTTCAATATCTTTCCAGACTTGCAACCTTTACCACTCAAGAGGGCCAGGGCAATGGGAACTCTACTACCTTTAGGTTACTCCCTGATTCACACATCATCCTGACTTGGAACATAATCCTGACTTGGAAGTATATTGTAGTCCATTCATTGTCCTTGGGTCTTTATCTCACACCTCCCTCCCCAGCGCTATTGTGGGACCACGGTCACTGGAAGGACTACAGTAGTTCAGGAAGACAGCTAGAACATAAGAAGTAGGTGCAGTATTTGGCCATCTGGCCCATCGAGCATATTCCACCATTCAATGAGATCATGGCTGATCTGATGATGGGCTCATCTCCACCCATCTGCCTTTTCCCCATATCCCTTAAATCTCCTAGTATGTAAAAATCTATCCAACCTTGTCTTAAATATATTCACTGAGGTCATCTCTGCTGCTTCAATGGGCAGTAAATTGCATAGATTCCCTACCCTCTTGGAAGCATAGTTCCTCCTCATCTCTGTCCTAAATCTCCTACCCTGAATCTTGAGGCAATGTCTCCTAGTTCTGGTCTCCCTCCCTTACCAATGGAAACAACTTGTCTGACTATGCCTTTCATAATTTTATACATTTCCATAAGACCCCTTCTCATTTTTCTAAATTTCAATGAATACAGCCCCAGATGACTCCGTATCCTCTGCACAATTTGCCTTTCCACACAATTTAGTGTCATCAGCAAACGTAGACACACTACACTCTGTCCCCTCTTCCAGATCATTTATCTATACTGTGAGGAGATGTGGCCCCAGCACCGACCCTTGTGGTACTCCGCTCACCACCAATTGCCAACCAGAAAAACACCCCTGTATCCTAACTCTCTGCTTTTTATTGTTTAACCAGTCCTCTGCCCACGCTGATACTGTACATCAACCCAAACTTTCTGCATCCTTATCTTGTGTATAAATCTTTTATATGGCACCTTATTGAATGTCATCTGGAAATCAAAGTAAACAATTTCCATCTGCTCCCCTCCATCTACTATGCCTGTAAAATCCTCAAAGAACTTGTGTAAGGTTGTCAAACAGGATCTGCCTTTTCTGAATCCATGCTGCATCTGCCTGATGGATCCATTTCACTCCAGATGCTCCACTGTTTCTTCATTAATGAAGCTTACCACCATTCTATCAAGGACAATAAATGGTGGATTTTCTAGCAACAGCGAGATCCTGAAAAATGAATTAAAAATATTGTATCACTATTTAATGAGATCATGGCTGATCTGATGATAGGCTCAGCTCTATCTACTTGCCTTTTTCCCATATCCCTTAATTTCCCTACCAAGTAGAAAACTACCCAAACTTGTCTTAAATATATTTGCTGAGGTAGCCCCCACTGCTTCAATGGGCGGTGAATTTTATAGATTCACCACCCTCTTGGAGATGCAGTTCCTCCTCATCTCCGTCCTAAGTCCCGAAAAGTGAATAAGAACATTGTATTGCTACCTACTGCTTCTTACTGAGCCAATGTGGCCCCAATCATCTGAGGCTCACACTCTCACCAAGCATTTGTAGTTCAAGGCCCCAACCTTGAGAATTAAGTATCCACGCTGACTCCATCACTGTGCTGAGGGAGTGGAGCCCTGCTGTTGAACCTTTGGATTAACTGACGCACCATCTGTTCTCTCTGGTGGACGTCAAAGATCCCTTGACACTTGTGAAGAAGAGCACAGGGTCTCCCCAATGTCCTGACCTACATTTGTCTCTCAATGAATGCCAGATGTTCCACTTGTTAATTTGTTGTTGGATCTTGCTGTGTGTATAAGAAAGCGAAGAAAGACAATGCAATCCTGCAAAAGAAGAACTGATACTTATCTCTCTTTCTCTACACAAAGCCATTCTGACTGAGAATCTCTCCTTGATGTAACAGTTCCCCAAAACTGATGAGAATAATTTCATATTTTCCAGATTGCTCCCATTACCGTTGAGGGTGTGGGCTCTTTCTGAGGATGATTCAGTCAATTTGTTCATGGAGATATCAAGATCCATTTACTTTGTAAAAGTCCACACCCCTGGAGCAGATTAAAGGGAACTATACAAAGGGCTAATGTGGAGTGATTATACAGTTGTAGCCAAGAAATGAACATCTGCAGACAAGGTTAAAGGATTATAGAAGCTGGGAGGCAGGGAGTGAAGGCAAGTAGGCGGATGTTGAAAATGAGGGTTGGAGGAGACAACAATGGTTGTATTGAATGCTTATATTGTAAAATGTGTTCATTGGAGCATTATTGAATGAGATTTTATAGCAAGCCATTCGGGGACATTTTAAGACAGATGATCAAGGCATGGTTGAAGAGGGAAGAGATGTGCAAAGATTTAGGGAAATAATTCCAGGCTTGAACGCGAGGTTTGAATTTCAGGCTTCCTAGGAAATATAATTGTTTCTCAACATTTAAACCAGGACTGTACTCTTCTTTTCAACTCAGACACTCTCCAAGATTCTGTTTTCTTCTAGTTTTCTTGTGGAGCTACACACATTTCTGGTAACCTTTAAACTCTACAACCTTCAAACTTCTGTCATTAACATCTGCTAAAAGAATTCTGCACCACTTCCAAAATTCTGTGAATTACAACATTCAAAACTGTACAAAAGAAGATAAACATACTTCTATTCTCAAAAGAATATATATATTTATATATCTTAAAATGCCATTTCATTATTTTTGATGCATTTGATGCAAAATCTTTGTTCCTGTTTACAAATCCATCTACATCTGTCTACATTGCCTTGGTAGATTCTTTCATTCTGATTTGCCCTCCTCAGTTATTAAGACTGGCTTCACCCACAAACCCTGCCCCCTTGTGTCCAACATCTTGATCTTCCTAATCTTCGGAATCTGCCAAGTTGAAAATCACATCCCCCAAAGATCCCAGGAAGTAATAGGTTGCAGGACTGAAGAAATCTTGAGGAGAATTCTTGTCCTCCAGGAGTGCTGGTGGACTGGAACTTTCTTTCCAAAAAGATGTCAGATGTGAAATCCCTCATTGCATTTACGAACTAGAGTTAAATCCAATGATCCAGCACACTTGAGATTTTGGTGGTGTCTTGACTATTGGATGTTAAAGGGGTTGTGGGAATCAGGGCCCTAGTGAGTATGAACAATATTGCCTGATGTTGATTGTGAATGCAGGCATAGGGGTCAATCACTGGACATCCAGTTCCCAGGCAGAGGCTGTTAAAGAAAAAAGCGATGGGAAAAGTAGGAAGAAAGAAACAGGTAAAGAAATTATGAGTGCTGAATTTTCTTGGTTCACAAGATCACCATTCTAATTATGATCTGATCCATCCTCCCACTCAGCCCCATTCCCCAGAACCCTTGATGTCCTGATTGATGTCAATCTCTATCTTAAGTACTCCCAATGACCTTGCTTCCACAGCCGCCTGTGGCAACAAGTTCCACCCTCTGAATAAAGAAATGTTTCCACATCTCTGTTTTAAATTGATGTCTTTTTATCCTGAAGTTATGTCCTCGTGTCCGAGAATCCCCTACCATGGGAAACAACTTTGCCACATCTACTCTGTCCAGGCCTTTTAGCATTCAAAATGCCTCTATGAGGTCAACGCTCATCCTTCTGTACTCCAACGAGTACAGTCCAAGAGCCAACAATCATTCCTTATACCAGGAAATCGCCTTCTCATACTAGGATTTGCTCTCTCGCTCTCTCTCTCTCTCTCTCTCTCTTTCTCTCTCAATGATTAAGAAACGGAAATAGGAGTTAGAGTTTTGGATCACTTCTTGTAGAATGTGGCCAGCTGGGGAATTTAAATTCAAGTAATTGCTGGTAAATAAATGTGTAATTTAAAAAGAAAACCCCACAAAAGCACAAACCTACTGGGCTGTAAAAACTCATCTGCTTTAGGAAATTAAATCTGCCATTTTTCTTCAGTCTGGCGTACGTGAGATTCCAGAGACATCACTGTGGTTGTCTGTTTGCACAGTTCAGTGGCAATTAGGATGGACAATAAATCTTGGTAATTTCCAGTAATACCCATATGTAATGAAGGAATACATGAACAAGTCTCACAGTAAAACATCCAGGAAAAAAATTCATGCTGACCCTTGCTGTGAGTGAAATGTGCAACTGCAAGTTTCAGGGGTTCCAGGAACATTCTTTATCGTAAAGCCAATAATTTTCCTCTCAGAAATATTTTGTGAAAGCAAAAATGTTTGTGCTTTACATTCAAATATGTAATCATTCCAGGGGGAAATGAAAGTATTACAAATTACTGATGCATTGGCAATCAGGAGTCTCTCTGGCTAGAGGACTTAAGATATCGATGGTGCAATGCTGGGAGAAGTGAGGCCCATGTCAAGCCAGAATTCAACAACATTCCCCCACTCTGTGGGAATATAACACAGATTGCAAACTCATGACCCCCCCCCCCCCCCCACACCCTAGTCCCCTCTGATCATGGAGGTTGGGCTGTCCCAGCATTCAGTGGGATAATAAAAGACATCTATTCAACCTGTAAGGCTTAATAAACACTTACAAGGGAAGGGTTTAGAGAGCAGATAGAGAAAAGTATAGAGTGGAAGAAGAGAACATCTGTTGCCAATTAGATTTTCATCTCACCATCTTTAGCACAGTGTAGGTTTGCTGTCATATTCACTTCTGTGTGCTGTGTTCTTGGTTCTGAGTTGGAAGGTTGTGATTTCAACCACAACTTGAAACCATTTGGGATGTTATGGATAAAGTTGTATAAGACATTGGTGAGGCCAAATTTGAAGTATTGGTGTAGTTTTGGTCACCGAACAACAGGAAAGATACCAATAAGATTGAAAGAGTGCAGAGAAGATTTACTTGGATGTTGCCTGGGCTTCAGGAACTGAGCTACAGGGAAAGTTTAAATGGGTTAGGACTTTATTCCCAGGAGCGTAGAAAAGTGAGGGGAGATTTGATGGAGATATTTAAAGGGGGATAGACAGAGTAAATGTAGGTCATCTTTTTCCACTGAGGGTAGGTGAGATACAAACCAGAGGGCATGGGTTAAAAGTGAAAGGGGAAAGGTTTAGGGGGAACTTCATACAGAGAACGGTGGGAGTGTGGAATGAGCTGCCAGCTGGTGAATGCGGGCCCAATTTTAACATTTAAAAAGAATTTGGACAGGCACATGGATGGGAGAGGTATGGAGGGCTATGGACTGGGTGCAGGTCAGTGGGACTGGGCAAAAAAAATAGTTCAGCACAGACAAAGGGGCCTGTTTCTGTGCTGTAGTGTTCCATGGTTCTATAGTTCGCTCCAGAGATCAGAGCAAAGATCTTGATTCAGTATCAAATCTGAGGGAGGAATTGTTTGCCATCTCACAAATGAAATACTAAACTGAGGTCATGCTTCACAGAACATTTTAATGGCAGTATTTCTTGCCAATCCCTAACTGCCCTTGAGCCCAAAAGGGTGGGGAAACAGAGAAGAACCAACCTCATTGAATGATCCCATGGGACTATTTTGAAAAGCAGGAGAATTCACGATCTCCCAGTGGCCCATCATTTCAATTCTGCACCCCATTCCCACACCAACATGTCTGTCCTTGGCCTCATGCACTGTAAAACCCAAACCATCCATAAATTGAAGGAACAATATCTAATTTTCTGTCTGGGCCCTCTCCAATCTGTTGCCATTTATATCCGTTTTACCACTTTCTGTAGTCTATTCCCTGTTCTCCTTCCCATCCCTCTGTCTCCTTTTCTCCAGCTCTCCACCACCTTTCCTCTATTCACAGAGCCCCCCCACCCCCACTTGCTGCTGTGCCCTCCCTCCCTTATCCACCTATTACCTCCTGCCTGTGGGATCGTGCCCTCCCCCCTCCATTTAGTTTGGGCACCTGCTGACATTTTGCTCATATCTTGATGAAGAGATCAAGCCCGAAACATTGATTATGTATCTCTATCTTTGCCATGTAAAGGACACTGTTTTACTAGCTCAGTTTGTCCAGCTTCATGTTCTTAATTCAATCACAGAGTCTGCAGACTTTAGTGTTTTACTCCTCAATTCACTAAGCTATTGTCCATTGACAAGTTAGTGTTTGTAATGCATTGGCCAACACATGATAGTTGGATTTGTATTGGAATAACCTAGGAAAACTGGGAATCAGATTCCAAAACAAAATTTATTGTCATGAACATGTCATGAAATTTGTTGGTTTGTGGCAGCTACAGTGCAAATATTTCTATAAATTACATTTCAAGAATAAACAAAGTCACGTGATGGAGTAGTGACCGGTAAGAAAATACCAGCCCTCTCCAGGTAAGTTAAAAAAAAGTAAAGAAAAAGCAAAGCCAGAAACACAGAAACCATAACAAATTAAAAATAAAAGTGTGGAGAAAATGGCAGCAAAGAAAGAAAAACCAAAAACAATGGGAAGAAAAGAAGAAGGAAAGACGTCGGAAGAGAAAGGTGAAGGCCTTACCTGTACGAGGAGGCCCGCCGTGGAGAGAGAAGCCCGCTCCCTGAGGTCAGTGGAAACCCCGAGCGCAGGACTACAAAGATAGCTCACGGAGCCAAACAAAAGTGCGCGATGCACAAGACAAAAACAACACCAACGGAAGAGGGGATCAGCTGAGGAGTAAATCTGAAAACTATAATAGGAGAAACAATATAAAGATAGTGGACCTTAAGGAAGATTAAGAAGGCAAAAATATGAAAGAATTTATAAAAGAATGGATCCCCAGGGTCTTTCTTGAGACACCGCCTCATGTAGATATCCTTGATGGAATGAAGACTGGTGCCCATGATGTCGTAGGCCGAGTTAATAAACCCTCTGTAGTAATGTAACCAGCCAAAATACTGTCTCACCAAATCTCCTCATGAAATACAGCCACTAGTGAGCCTCCTTCATGATTGCTTCAACGTGGAGGCCCCAGGTCCGATCTTTAGAGATGTTGACTCCCAGGAATTTGAAGTTTTTAAACCCTCTCCACTGCTGACCCTTCAATGAGGACTCGTTCATATTCTCCTGGTTTCCTCTTCCTGAAGTCCACAATTAGCTCCTTAGTTTTGGTAATGTTGAGTGCAAGGTTGTTGTCATGACACCCCTCAACCAGCTGATCTATCTCCCACCTGTACTCTTCCTCATTGCCATCTGTGATTCTGCTGATGACTGTGGGGTCATCGGCAAATTTGTAGATGGCATTTGAATTGTGCCTGGCCACACAGTCATGGGTGTAGAGTGAGTAGAGCAATGGGCAAAGCACGGATCCTCGAGGAGTACCTGTGATGATTGTCAGTGAGGAGAAGACATTTTTGTTTTTACTGAATGTGGTCTTTCGATGAGGAGAACAAAAATCCAGTTGTAGAGTGAGGTTGCAGAAGGCCAGAATTTGCAGCTGATGGTGTTAAAAGCTGAGCTTACGTCGATGAAGAGTCGTCTGAAGTAATGGACAGATGGAAACAGTGGAACTGGATCAGACCGAGTGATCTCCATCCACGTTCTAAATCCTGATCCCAATCGCAGGCCAAGGGCTCCCAGGAATTGGTGAGGAAAAGGCATTTATTTTTTTAAGGAGGGTTTCAGAACATTTTTTGACCTGACTTCCATAACTTTTAATGATGGTTTCAATCCAGAATCTTCCAAGATCTCTTGCCTTGTTGGAATTCCCTGGAGATTTCCCAGTATTTTCAAGTTACAGTCATCAGGGTGACCAGAGTTGGCCAGGCTGACGACAGCTCAGCCAGTTGACACAGGGTGTCAATATCTCTGAGGATCTGTCCTGGAGCCTCCAAGTTGATGTGCAAAGCAGGCTCGCCACCAGCTGTACTTGTGAGGTGTCTGAGGCCATTCGGTATGTCACTGAAGTCTCTCGTAAACTCCTACAGGTGAACCATGGAGAGCATTCTGGCAGGTTGGATCACTGCCTGGTATCGAAGCGCCAACTCCAGAGGGTTGTTAACTCAGCCTGCAACATCACAGGCACCAGACTTCACTCCATCAAGGACATCTACATGAGGTGATGTCTTAAAAAAGTAGCCTTTATCCTCAAAGACCCCCACACTCTGCTACCATTGGGGAAAAAGTATAGATGAGCACTCAGTGGCACAAGGACAGCTTCTTCCCCACTGCCATTAGATTCCTGAATGATCAATGAACCAAAGACTTTTTGTTCACAATTATTATTATTAATTATTATTATTTTATATAGTAATGCTTTAAGATGGTTCTAATATGAATGCTTTCACTATGACACTTCCACGAAACACCGAACTTTTTGTTCATGACAATAAATCCTGATTCTGATTCTGGGTAAATTTCCAAGCTGAGAACATAGGAGCAGAAGGAGCCCAATCACTTCTTCTGATCTGTTCTGCTATTCATAGAGATTCAATGAGGGATTCAGCATTAAAACAAGCCCACAGTATTCATGTTGACCATCCATTTCTGCACATTTCCTACCCTTAACCTATTTTAATCTTCCCACATTCCCATGAACCCTCTACAAGTTCAGCCCCTCACCGACAGAGGAGGGGGAATTTATCGTGGTTAATTAACTTACCAACCCACGGCATCTTTGGGATGTGAGAGGAGATTGGAGAACCCAGAGGAAAAAGTCCCAGGGAGGATGTGCACACTGGTTTGAGAGCAGCAGAGGGCAGGGTTGAACCTGACTCCCCGGGGCCACAGTTTTATGAACTCTGCAACAATGTTGCTCAGCAATAACAATCATGGCTGATCTTAACATATTCTGTGTTCGAGATTCCTCTAATTATCCCGCCCATTGAAAAAAAAACAACAGTGGAATGATCCAAAGTATCTCTACTCTGCAAGCTAAAAGGGCCCCATTAGAATGAAGCGATTACTTCGCAGAACCATGAATCCGACATTTTTGATGTCCCTGTGGGAAAAGGCTGGGCCTGCAATTGGCAATTGCCTCCAGCTGTGTGAGTGAAATTAGGAGTTCAGTGTGAGGTAGATTCACAAGCATAGGAGCCAGTCCTTTTACCCATCCTCCCTCACTGCTGAGAAGGTCACCAGGCAGCGCATGAAGTGGCGACAGTGTCCACGCCAAAAAATCGATCAACACTAAAATAAAGAGAGATTTTAACTTTTATTTTAGTGAGAAACAAAAAGTGAGCGAATGTCAGCATTTCATTTTGGGGTGCCTCTATCTACTTTTTGACATTCAAATTACTCCCAGAAGAAATAGCAGTTTCAGAATTAACTAAACTCAGTGCCAGGGCAAATATAAAGATAGCTCAAACATTGCCAGATATCCTGGTCTGAATTAGAAACACTAAAGATGTCCATATTCATTTTTTTTTGTAACTGAATCTCTGCTGTCTGAATTTTTTTTTCCCAAGAATTCCGTGTGAAATGAGTTGAAAAGCCTCAGTCTGAGCTCTCCATCTTGAAACACCAATCCACACAAGGCAGAGTTTGTGAGGGTCATGGATTCATTTGGGGCTGTTCTGTGAGATTGGAATTGCTCTGTGACAAATCCACAGTGTCACTTCTCTGGGAGTGTTTGATGAGACATCTAACCTGCACTGACCTCACCCTTGAACCCCTTCAGGGGATGCATGCAGGCAGATTTACTTTGTCTCTAACACTCTGTCACCTCCCTGGAAGTGTTTAACTGCATAGTGTAGAAGGAGATTTACTCTGCATCATTCCTTGTTGTCCCTGCTCTGGGAGTGTTTGACAGGATGGTATAGGGGAAAATGTCACCACAGGAGATGCACCCACACCTCCTCCCTCACCACTGTTCGGGGCCCCAAACAGGCCTTCCAAGTAAAGCAACATTTCACTTCCGAATCTTCAGGTGTCATCTACTGCATCTGGTGCTTCCGTTGTTGTCACTGCTACGTCAGAGAGACTGGACGCAGACTGGGAGATCACTTTGTTGAGCACCTTGGCTCTGTCCACCGCAATAGCTTGCATCTCCCAGTGGCCACCCATTTCAATTCCCCATCCCATTCCCTCGCTGACATGTCTGTCATTGGTCTCTTGCACTGTCTGATCAAGACCATACCCAAATTGAAGGAACAACACCTCGTCTTCTGCCTGGATACTCTCCAACTGGACGGCATTAACATCGACTTTCCGTTAAGCACCCCCCCTTCTTCCCTCTGTCGCTTTTCTCCCAGCCCTGTCTCTCTCTCTTTCCATTTTTCCTCTTTCTCCTTTCACAGAGACAAAATCAATTCTCACCTTTCCTCTTATCAGATCCAATTAACACCTTATGGCTGTTGGTCTTCATTCAGGTACCTTCCTGTTCTTTGTTTATACCTTGAAGAAGGACTCAGGCCCCAAATGTCAGTAAGATATCTTTACGTCCTATGGACGCTGCGAGACCATCTGAGTTCCTCCAGCATCTCCGTGTGTTTTTACTACAGTCACAACATCTGCAGACTTTCGTGTTTCAATTTTTCCATTGCAAAAGCTTTATTTATGTGTTTACAGTGTTATTTCCATGTTTATAATATGTACATATTCAAATTTAAACATTGTCAACATTGCCCAGCTTGATGAAGGATTATGACCCAAAATGTCAACCATCCTTTTCTCCCACTGATGCTGCTCGACCTGCTGAATTCCTCCAGCAGGTTGTGTTTAGCCTCAGATTCCAGCATCTGCAGTCTCCTGCATGTCTCCATGCTTCGAAAGCTGTTGCATGCATCTCCATTAGTCAACACACTCTGCCCTAGGTCCTCAATCAAAAGGGGAAGGGCCCTTGTGCTGAGAGAATTCCATTAGGACCTCGGCTTGATCAGACCCGAAGGTGGGCTCGGATAGCAGATGAGGGTGAGGGTGTGGAGAGTGTACAGGAGCAGCGCATGTTGGAGAACCCCTTGTGTGGGTCCCCACTACTTGGAGGGCGTTTCTGAGAGATCGCTCCCATTATGTGGGACCAGCTGTCCAGTGGGTTTCAGGGCCTGGTTCCAATGAGAAATACTTGCTGAATGGATCTCAACTTGGTTGTGGTCGCTTCACACTCTTGACCCCTCTCGATCACCCAAAGGATGGGGCAACTAGAGGCTTGGGATGCTTGCAAGATGTGTGGTATCCTCCTCCATGATCTGATCTGACCTCGCGTCTGGCTGTCTTGACAGCAGAAGCATCCTCTTCCTCCAGCAGGGCAGTACTCTGACAGGGGGTTGACCATGGCCAAGGGACAGTAACCCAAGCCAAGTCAAGTTTATTGTCATCTGATTGCACAAGTACAACCCGAGAAAACAGCGTTCTTTTGTCCTTGGTACAGAACATGCAGACACAAAATCCGACATAACACACATGCAGACAAATAATACATATGCTGGACAAGTATATAGAATTATAGCAAAGAAACAAGTCCTTTGCCCTTTCTAGTCTGTGCTGAACCATTTTGATTTCTAGTCCTGCTGACCTGCACCCATTCCATAGCCCTCCATCCCTCTTCCAACATGCCGAAATTCTTCTCAAGTGTAAAAACTGAGCCCACATTCACCCCTTCAGGTGGCAGCTAGTTCTACACTTCCACCATACTCTGTGTTAAAAAATATCAAGTATGTATTTTGTTTTTACAAGTTTTCTCTATTATTGGATGTTTAATCATGATTTAATAAATAAAATTTTCAAAAAAGGAAAGAAATGTCCATTTTCACCCTTAACTCATGTTTGTATCTCACCGACCATCAGTGAAAAAGCTTATCTACATTTACTCTGTCTATCTCCCTCATAATTTTAAATACCTCAATCAAATCTCCCTTCAATCTTCAACACTCATGGGAATAAAGTCGTCACCTGTTTAACCTTTCCCTGTAACTCAGTTCCTGACAATGCCCTAGTAAATCTTCTCTGCACTCTGCACTCTTTCTATCTTATTGATATATTTCCTGTGAACAAATAAATACGTATTATTTCATGAATATGAGGGTCTTGGGTGGTTAGTGTGAGCAGATCCTTTGGCCATTCAGAGTAAAAGATGGGCAACTTCTTCTGAGAAATTGGCTAGTGTACATCGCTGGGACCTGCATGCCATACTGAAGGCAGAGCACTGGTGGGGATAAGAAACTCCATAACCAGGGTCGATATTCTATATCGAGGTATCTCTTTGGGATATGAAGGCAGATTATAGCTGTGCTGTCCCTGCCCGTGGAGTGGGTTATGGCAGAGAAGGGTCCTCCAGTTCTCTCGTGCGTATTCATTGCCTTGGGTGTGTTTGATGGGATAGTATAGAGATTGGTTGAACTCGATATCTAGAGATCTTTATACCAAATGTTCCTGTGTATCAATCCGGGATGGTATAGAGGAAGCTTTCCTCTGTAACTAACCTGATGACCACATCCTTACCCTAACAATATTTCACAGGATGGAGCACATGGGTTTATTTCTAACATCTAACCTATGTTGTCCCTGCCTTGGGTTGAAGAAGGAGTTCATACTTCTCCTTTCCCCAATACACATCCAAATGGGTAAAAAAAAGAAGCCAACAGCTTTATCAGTCAAAACATTGATGTTCATGATTGTAAAGAGGTCGGGTTTTTTTAACAACTAAGAGTCTGGTAACAGCAGAAAAGAAACTGTCCTTCAAGTCAGAATCTCCATTGTAAGCACTGGACATTTTCGTAATCAGAAGAGCACATCTGTGATTGTGGGCTGCTGAGGTTGCGGGAGCACTGAAGGTCAATGCACACTCTCACTGTTTCGGAAGGGACTCTCCTTTGCTTCTCTTTCTCCTGTTGTTAGGGGCACTGGGCAATGCTCACGGTAACTCTTTGCTTTGACAGACAAAAGTTGAAGTGTATTACATTTTTTGAATTATTATATGACAAAAAGAGGAACCTTGATAGTGACATGAAACTGAACACGACGCAAGGCTTGAAAATCAGTGACGCAACAGAAATGAGTAGCAACCTTCTGCCTTGGACTCTACTCAAGGGTGCCCTGTGTCCTACGATGGTGCGGTGGTGCTGACTATTCACTCTGCTTCCTTTCAGCCGCTGCTGTGAAAAGAAGAGCTGCGGTAACAGAAACGAGACTCCGTCGGACCCCGTCATCATTGACAGGTAGGAAATGGTTTCCCTAAACCCCACCGAGTGAAATGTTTGGAGCCACACCTGGAAAGCTGGAGGAGTGGCGAGGGCTGGGAGTGCAAGGGATGCTTTGGCGCTTCTTCCTTCTGAGTTCTTGACCCATGTTCAATGTGCTGCAGGGTGACTCTTGACGGCTCCTTCTGCGGCAGCGGGTAGGGCAGTCAGCTCTGAGCAGGCGATGGTGAGGTTGGCACAGAGTGCAGGAACGATGGGGGATATGGTATCTGATGAATGGTGTTTGCAGCAATAACCCAAGGATAAAGCAGCCATCCACAGAGTAAAATGAGAGAGATCGCCTCAATGGTCAAAAGCCCCCAAAACTGATTGGCTCAAAATCTGAAATAAGATTCTGTAAACACTTGTTGATCAGCCAGCATCTGTGAAGAGAGAAAATGTTACCATTTCGCATCATTTGCCTAGTTCTTGCTGTCAGTTATGGTGGTATCTAATTCATTGGGTTAGCATAGTTCCACTTGATGTAAATACTCAAAGGTGTATTATTGTACTGGGATCAAGTCAAGTTTATTGTCATCTGATTGCACAAATACAACCTGACGAAACAGTGTTCTCTGGTCCTCAGTATGAGACACACAGACACTTCACCAGACATAACTTACATACAGACAAATAATACATATGCAAGTCAAGTATTCATATGAATAAATAAATAAATATTGTTTCATGAATAAGGGTGGTCAGTGTGAGCACCTCCTTTGGTCGTTCAGCATTCTCACTGCCCGTGAGAAGAAGCTGTTCTTCAACCTGGTGGTGCTGGCTCTGATCCTCCTGTATCTCTTCCCCAATGGGAGCAGCTGAAAGTTGCTGTGTGCAGGGTGGAAGGGGTCCTCAATGATTTTGCGCGCCCTCTTCAGACAACAATCCCAGTAGATCATGTCAATGGCGGGGTGGGGGGGAGGGTTGTTTTGAGATGAACGTTTCACACTCCTTTCACTAACAAGAGTGAATGCCAAGTCAACTAGATGGTGACCTTATAAGTTTAAAATGTAATGTCTTTAGCCATGGAAATTTAAAATATGTATTTGTGATGAGGAAACATGAATGGCAAGAGTTAGCCAACTGATCAATGAACGTATTCTCTCTGTTGAGCCTTCTAACTATTTTTTATATCCTTCCCAAGCCAATAAAACCCAATAATGGGAACAGCTTTTGAGCCAATCATTAGTTATGAGAACAACTTCCTGTGCTGTTACTGCTCATGTATTGGAAGTTTTCTCAAAGCAGATAGTTCAGGCTCTTGGTGTCCTGTATGGGGCCACATGAATGACTTTATTCCTGTTGCTTTTCATTGTTCTTTAGTGGGAAGATTCCCAAAGGTAATGGCTCACTTGCTGTTTAGAATTGTAGATTTTGTGGAGCAAGGGGACTGTCTCAATGAAATGGCTCATTCTGGGTATGTTGGAAAGTGTGATGTGTTAATAGTAAATTTAATAAAAAAGACTGCTTGCAACAGAAATCTGAAGCAAGGCCAGAAAGTTGAGTCGTACCGTAAGGAAACAGGCCCTTTGGCCCTTTAGGTCAATGCTGAGCATTGCACATCCATTTACATTCACCCCATTTGATTCTCTCCATGTTCCCATTGACTCCCACCACACTGTGTTATTCACGGTGGTCAATTGACTTTCCAACCTGCATGGCTTTGGGAGGTGGGAGAAAACCAGAACCTGCAGTCAATGGGAGAGTGTGCAAACACCACACAGACAGCACCGGAGAAGTCTATTCTACCAGCTTAAGGGCATGTGAATTAAGGTAATCTCATACCAGTAATTCATTGAATCTGCAACTTGCCACTCAAGCAGTGCCACCATGGCCACAGCTGAATTTTACTTAACATGGTGTTATATCACTGGAGAACACATTTTTTCAAAAGGTTTGCTTCCTGAAAAAAAAATTGAAGATTATGATAGACTTTGTGTTCAAGATGAACACAAAGATAATTTCAGATTTGCTGTATTATGTAGGAAGCTGGAGAAACATTTAAATAAAATTTGATTGAATTTAGCATGTTTAATCGCATAATGATGCTGACTCATTGCGTTAGTTCAACTGACCTAAAAATGTTTTGCCACTGATTTTCGTTTGTACTCAACATCTGATGCCTCTTGTGTCAGTGTCCAAATTGATGGATTCCAGTTGCCCTGATTCTGCTTTTCCATGGTCGCAATGTCCTAGTGAAACCTTTCACCGTGTTTGTCACTGACTGAACCAGGATCAGCCAGGAAGGCGTCCAAGTGCGAATGCAGAAAATGAATTTTAAAAGACATGTTATACTTCATGGTTTTGTAGCTTGAAGTAGTCTTAAAATATGACAGGAAATCACAAAAATGGGTTGTATCTAAAAAATGATACGTGATAGGAACATTTTAAAGGAATTTTCATGATCAGCAGCCTAAAATCCATAAAATTCATCCAAAATTGCTCAGGAAGCAAAATCTTCAGTGCATTCAGAAGCTTTTGCTAACAACAGATCAATGTTCTGAGCCTTCTCAGAATGGCTAGGCAGTCTTTTCAAATCTCAGTGGCTAACTCTAAGCTGTTTTCAGAGACGGGGAATATGTACCCACTTCTGTCCATTAGCACACGGCCCATTGAATCTCATCAGCACAGCCAATTTGGGATCTGCTTAGAAATGTTGGAAGTGCACAACCCCAGGCAGTATGCTCATCTGGACATTGCTCCCATCTTCTCCCATTCAGACTGCTTAAAATGCAAGGAGAACACATTGAAAGGGCTGTTTGGTTATGGAGGCCTTGCGAGCAATACTTGCGGCCAAATTTCATCTGCTGTGCTGTCTGCCTTGGAGGGCTTGAGGGAAGCCTCACAGATTCAAGCTTTGATTTAAATATATTCATTCAGCGCAGGCAGGGCTAGTAGTAACTGTACCCTGCGAAAGTGGGTGGAGGTGAGTCAGCTTCTTGAATCCCTGTGGGCTGGTAGTCTTCCCCACGTCATCATAAGGGAGTTCCGGGATATAGACATAGTGACAAGATAATGAATTAAACATGCAAATAAAAAAACAAGATCTAAATTACCCATTTTAAGAGTTGGTACTTCAGCATGTCGGAATTAAACACCATTGTGAAAATATCTCATGAATTTGTCCTTTTTATGTCTGTTTCATCCAGACTAATGTAGATTAGAATCTCCACCTGATTAAAGTATACACCAATCACCAGCACCTCTATTTTCTTGATTTATGCTGTGCCGATTATTCCAACTATTATTTGCTGTCAACCAATTCCATCCCTTGCTATTCTTAAATAGCTACCAGCAAATACATGTCATTCCCAGGAATCTGCGGCCTTTCCTTTTGTCATCAGAGCAGGACACAAGGATGGAAATTGGCCTGGTGAGCAGACCTGCTGTCTCAGCTCCAACACCCAAGATCCCAACCTTCCCTCCACTGCTGTCCATGTGGAGTTTGCCCACTCTCCCTGTGAGCACATGTGTCTGCTCCAGGTGCTTTGATATTCCAAAGTTCCGCAGATTGACAGATTGAACACTGTCCATAACCACTAGAGTGCAGGTGAGCGGTCGAATCGGGGAGATTGATGGGAATGCGGGGCAATAAAATGGGATTAGTAGTTAAACATGAAAATCTGCAGACACCGTGGTTTCTTTTGAAAATTTGGTTTTTCAGTTTTCCCAAAAACAAACAGTATCAAATCTGGAAAAAAACCCAGTTCCTTTTAATGTATTTACACTTCAGACTCTGTGGTTGAAGTAAAAATGCAATGCTGGAAAATTCAGCAGGTCAAGCCGTGTTCTTTATGCAGCAAAGGTAAAAATACATAACCATTGCTTTGGGCTTGAGCCCTTCATCAGGGTATGGGAAAATGTCGGCGGGCGTCTGAACAAAAGAGTAAGTGGGAGGGATGGTCACAAAGGCAGGAGGTGATAGGTGGAGAAGGGAGGGATGGGACAACAATGATCAAGGAGAGGGGGAAGGGGAGGAGAACTGGAAAGGGGAAGGGAAAGAGGGGAGCAGGTTAGCAGAAACCAGAAAAGTCGCTGTTAATGCCATTTGGCTGGAGAGAGCCCAGATAGGAAATTAGGTGTTGTTCCTCCAATTTACGAGTGTTTCTGGTGGGACAGTACATACGGCCATGGACAGACATGTAAGAGTGGGAGTGTGACCCAGAGCTGAAATGGTTGGCTACTGGGAGGTCTTTGTCACTGGTGCAGACAGAGCGAAGGTGCTCAGCAATTAGTGTAGGGTTAGTGTGAGCTTGATGTTTGGAACAGACTTGTGGACTGATGGGTCTGTTTCTGTGCTGTGAGATTCCATAATTCAATGACTTTAAGCCCTTTCAAAGAAACCTGGGTGAGTTGCTGTAGTGCATCTCATTTGTAGTGTGTGCTGTGAAGATGGTGTAGAGGAGGGATGTGGTTTTGGTGGATGGTGGGCTGGGAAGGAAGAGCGGAATATCCATCAAACTGGAAGTCTTGGAAAATCATCTTCAATGATCTGCTGAGGTGGGCTGCTAATTCCAGGAACAAAGGACAGAAGACCAGGAGAAAACCTCTCATTCCTTCTCCTCTCTCCTCTTAGGGCAAGGAAGGAGCATCTGTGGAACGTACACCCTGAAAACAAGTCACTATTCCATGAAATGATTTTGAATGCAGATGGATTCCTGTGTGTTTCAGCCTCAAAAGGCCATCTCGAGTCTAAAGGGGACGGGCTGCTTTAAAACAGTTAGCAGTGACTTCATTTTTTGGCATAATTTGTGGTCAGGCAGAAAGTCACTGGCTCAGTGACTCACTGCTGCCCCCTACAGCACTGGGCCATTAAAGCCCAGGGCCAGCTGGCTGAGTCTGCTGCCTTTATCTCTCATAGAGATACAATAATTAGTTCATTCAGTCCATTTGGTTCATGCAGACCAGCAAGTACCCATTTTTATATTAATCATTAGAACATCACAGGAACAGGCCATTTTGCCCATCTAATCCATGCCAACTGTGCCAAACTGCATCAGGGCCATAGCCCTTTACCAATCCAAATTTTAAATGGCAAAATCGAATCTGGACTCACCACTTCAGCTGGCAGCTTGATCTACACTCTGCGTAAATGTTTCCTTTAAACATTTCACCTTTCACTCTTAACACACGTCCTTTATTTCTTGTCTCACCTAAGCTCGGTGGAAAAGGCCTGCTTGAATTTATCCTATCTATGCCCCTCATAATCCTATACCATCACATTCTATTCAACCTACATGCCTATCAGCTACCCTGTAGTTTCTATCTCTCTTAAACACTAAGGGCCATTGCCAGAGGCCAAATAACCTACTCAACCACACCCAGAAGAACCAATGTTGGTTCAGAAAGGTAGAAACTGTGGTCAGGATTGAACCTGGGTGAGAGGCAGTAGCAACACTCTCCTACCCTCTTGAGGGGAGGCCTGTCTTTGTATTGACCTTTACAGTACAGCTAGATTTCGGATTTATTGTCAAGAGCACATATATGACATGACATACAACCCTGAGATTCTTTCTCCTGTAGGCGAGGCAGAATCACCACTTATTAGTAGTGCAAATACCAGTTGGCATCACAGATGGATAAGGTTGTAAAGAGAGCTTTTGGCATATTTACCTTCATAAATCAAAGTATTGAGTACAGGAGTTGGGACACTGCGGTAAGATTGTATTGATCGGTGAGGCCAAATTTGGAGTATTGTATGCAGTTTGGGTCACCTAACTACAGGAAAGATATCAATAGAAGGCAAAGAAGATTCACTAGGACATTGCCTGGACTTCAGGAACTGAGTTACAGAGAAATGGGTTAAGACTTTGTTCCCTGGAGTGTAGAAGAATGAGGGGAGATTTGATAGAGGTATTTAAAATGATGAACGGGATGGACAGAGTAAATGTAGGTCAGCTTTTTTCCACTGAGATGCAAACCAGAGGACATGGGTTAAGGGTGAAAGGGAAAAAGTTTAGGGGGAATCTTCCTCACACAGAGAGTGGCGGGAGTGTGGAATGAACTGCCAGCTGAAGTGGTGAATGCGGGCTCAATTTTAACATTTAAGAAGAATTTGGACAGGTACATGGATGGGAGAGGTATGGAGGACCATGGAGTGTACAGGACAGTGGAACTAGGCAAAAACAATGGTCCAGCACAGAATAGAAAGGGAAAAGACGCCTGTTTCTGTGCTGTAATGTTCTATGGTCCTAAAAAAAACTGTGCTCAATGTACACATGTAAACAAATAAAGAAATGTAAACAAACTGTGCAATACAGAGAGGGAAAAACAATAAAGTGCACATAAGAGTCCTTAAATGAGTCCCTGATTGAGTTTGAGGAGTCTGATGGTAGAGGGGTAGCAGCTGTTCCTGAACCTGTGAGTCTTGTGGCATCGATACCTCTTTCCTGATGGTAGCATCGTGAACAGAGTGTGTGCTGGGTGGTGTGAATCCTTGATGTTTGCCGCTGTTCTCTGATGGCAGCATAACCTGTATATGTTCTCGATAGTGGGGAGGGCTTGTCTGTCATGTCCTGGGCTGTGTTCACTATCTTTTGCAGGGCTTTATGCTCATGGACATTGATGTCCCCTACCAGACTGTGATGCAGACGGTTGGACACTATCCATGACACATCTGTAGAAATTTGCCAGGGTTTCTGGTGTCATACCAAACCTCTGCAAACTCCTGAGGAAGTAAAGGTGCTGATGTGTTTACTTCACGATGCTATCAGTGTGTTGGGTCCAGGAAGAACCTCTGAGATAATGACTCCCAAGAACTTGAATTTGCTCACCCTCTCCACCTCTGATTCCCAATGATCACTGGATTGTTCACCTCTGGTTTTCTCTTCCTGAAGTCACAGCTCCTTGGTTTTGGTGAGATTGAATGCGAGGTTGTCATTGTTGCCATGTTTTCAATCACCCTTCTGTATGGTGATTCATCAGCCCTTTTTAGACAACCCACTACCATGGTATCATCATTGAATTTGTAGATGATGTTGTCGTACCAAGACACACTGTGAGAGGTGCATAGCGAGTGAAATACCTGTGGTAATGGATGCTGCGTTCCATCAAACAGGAATGTGGTGGAGAATGTGGAGCACAGCTTTGAATTGATAGCTCCAGTCTGGCTTGAGAGTCTTGGCAGGGTGTCAGTGGAAAGAAAGCAGCAGACCTTCAGTACAGCACCATCATAGAATATACGTAGCGTGCACAAGGATCTCGGTTTGGTTGTAAGAAAGAGCCACCAAGCCTTACCCACCCTCTGGTTTCCAGGCAACTCCGCACTTGGCTCAAACCCACAGGTTTTGGAGTCAGAGTTGAGAGATAGCACCACAAGCTGTCAAGGGCAGCCGGCCCTGCTTGAAGCTGCAAGTGTGTCTGTAAGCCATTAACAAGTGCATCCTGTGAGGGTGTTTTGGTAAGTAATGGGTTTATGATGAGGGAACAAAGTGAACTGAGTGAGGCCAAAGGGTTAATGCAACATGGGTAACTTGTGTGGTTTTAGCAATTAGCAATCCAAGCCCTTATTATGCAATGCCACCATTAGTTCAGACAATTTAATAAAAAAACAGTGTTCGCCTGCACAATCCTTGATATTTTCTGTTCTTGGGTCTTAACTGAAAACACATTGTTCATCCTGCAAAACTTGATGATCGTGTTTCACGCTACATTTTTGTACATGAGGAGCTTTCTTGGATAAGCGAGAAGCCAAGCTTCACTTCCCTGTAGCTGGATTTTGAGATTAACCAAAGCTGCCATTAAGGCAGGAGTCAACCCAACTCATTCCAATTGGGAAATGAAACAACCAGATGTCTCCATGCTCATAGAGAACACTGGGAAATGCCTGAAATAAAGTTTTCTGAATATTTTTTGAGGAATCCCCTGAGAATTACTGTCAACAAGAAAATCTGACCCAACACACTACATCATTTAAGAAAAACAAGGAACTCTATTTGACTTTCCACCAGTCTATTAACTGCTTGATGGCAGAACCTGGGAATGGCATGATTTTGATGAATTGGAGTTCAGAATTAGAAGCATACCCAAACGCGTTTCTGCACGGTTGGCGTAGCGGTTCGTGCAGTGCCTTTACAGCGCCAGCATTTGGGACTGGGTTTTGAATCCAGCGCTCTTTGTGAGGAGTTTGTATGTTCTCCGCGTCTGCGTGGATTTTACCCGGGGGCTCTGGTTTCCTCCCACTGTTCAAAATGTACTGGGGGTGTAAGCCAATTGGGTCAAAAGTGGGCAGCGCAGGGTCATTGGCCGAAATGGTCTGTTACCATACTGTATGTCTAAATTTAAATTTAAAAAATAAAATGAGGATTGCAGTGTCAAGTCACCATGGGATTGGATTTTATTCAGGATAGCTGACGTTTAGCATGGTTAATGTGTTGCCAGTTTGTATTTATGAAGCACCATTAGACTATTTGTTCCAGCCAGTCAGTGCCGAACATTTGCCTCATTGACCTCAGTGGTCCCACTTGGAGTGCAATGGTTAGTTGACACTTCATTCACTTTCCTGCATGGTGCCAGCTCTGGTTGCTGAGCCAGAAAGTTCCTGGTTCAAGACCCACTCCGGGGACGTAAATCCCAGTGCTGAGAGAGCACTGTACCATCTTTTGAAAGATATATTAATCTGAGGTGCTATTTACACTCTCTGGAGTTTATAAAACAACTTGCTATCATTATCTTGGAGTGGAGGAGAGACCCTGGATAGTATTTCCAGTTTGTTACTGAATGATCCTGTTTCATTCTTGCAAGAATTCCAGATCCACTCTTTTAACAGCTCTCCCCAAGAATCACCTTGGCGATTTTAAATTAACAGACATACATCACAGTAACAGGCCCTTCTACCCCATGAGCCCGTGCTGCCCAATGACACCCAATTGACCTACCAACTCAGGCACGATTTAAAGGGTGGAGGAAACTGAAGCATCTGGTGGAAACTTGTGCAGCCACGGGAAGAACGTACAAACTCCTTGCAAGACAGCACTGGATTTGAACCCCATTCATTGGTGCTGTTACAGTGTTGCACTCACCATTATGCTAACTTTGCTGCCCCTCAGATTCACCGGTTCAGTCTCTTCCAATGCACACAGCAAAGACTTTGGAGTTCCTTCACTGGAAGGACTACAGTGGTTGAAGAAAGTGGCTCACCACCACCACCTCCTCAACAGCAAACAAGGATGAGGACTGAATGCTGACCTTGTAGATAAATTCAGAGAATGGTATACAGGAGGAAAGAACCTTCGCTTTTCTCAGGCTTTCCTTCATGCAGTCTGCTTCTGGAGCCCTAAGGCAGGCATGTAATCCCATGAGCTGCCTTCTCTGGTCCCCTACACTCTGAGCCTCCATGATATCATGTGCATTTGGGCCCTGAGGCCTTCACCTGTGTATCTGCATGAACCAATTCCTGTGGGCATTGCCAGAGTGAGTAACACGAGCCAGATCAGATTGGCACGTGCTGGCAAGCTATTCATCACTGAGGCTTAAACGTACTAAACAGAATCAAATTCATTGTGGCAAAGATTAATGAAAACAAATTCCTGTGTTTCCTGGGCCAAGTGGCTTAAATTTCTCCCTTGAAAAATGTGGCTTGAATCACCAAACATCTGACTGTTATAAAGTGGAAAGGGAATATAAGAGTACATTCAGAATCCAGTTTTCAACAACATTTTATTCCTTGTAGAAACATTAAAACATTGAAATGTAGATATATTGTGCACTGGTTAGCACAGTTATAGCTTAGATTTCCATCTTGTAATTTGCTTTGTCTGTTTGTCCCAGTTTCCTGGTGCCTCAGGCAGTGAAGACACCAGTTGATGGAGCTTCAGGACCTGCTGGCATAAAGGTCGATGATGTGGTTCTGTGGGTTGAGCTGTCCGGGCCATTCTCAGCTGGAGTCCAGCCAGGGCTCTCTCGGGGTCTCTGCAGCTCCTTAGTTGAGGGAAGGGTTGGGAATGGAGCCAGGGATCCCTCTCCATCATTGTCCAGTGACTCTCACTTGTGCGTGAGGGTGTATGTGCCAGCTTGTATCAGTGTACCTGTCAACAAATGTTGGCGTGCCTCTGTGTGTGTGAGTGTGCATGTCTCTGCATGTGGAGAGGTTTGCATGCATGCCTGCATGAGCTAATATTGAGTGGCGATGCAACAGTCATGACTGCATGTGTGTGTGCACGACTGTGTGCTTGTACACATGTGTCAGAGCATTGCATGTGTTGAACAGATGGCTAGCGTAGCGGTTAGCGCAATGTTGTCACAGTGTCAGCGACTGGGGTTTGAATCTGTAAGGAGTTTGTATGTTCTCCCTGTCTCTGCGTGGGTTTTCTTTGGGTGCTTTGGTTTCCTTCCACCTTTCAAATTTGACCAGGAGTTAGGTCAATTGGGTATAATTGGATGGCACAGACTCGTGGGCCAGAAGAATTTGTTACCATGCTATATGTCTAAATTTAAAATTTAATCTAGGTGTGTGTTTGTGTGAATATACACACCAGAACAGATTGAGGTCAGGATTAGCTGTGGTACAGTTTCAATGGAAACAAAATGAATAGGTTCTCCAGCATCCCAAGGTTCTTTACATCATGAGAGTGTCTCGGAATGCAGTGACTTTGACGACATGGAGAATGTTAGCAGGCAATTCACACACAGTAAGCTCCCTCCCTGATGTCATGTTGATTGATGGAAAGCATTAATAATAACTTCCAAATGCAACCACGGGGTCCGTTGTGAACCTGGGGTTGTACTGGAACTCATTCCAAGACTCGTTGGATAGTGTGGTACTCCCTGTTACACCAGCCCTCTTTGCCACTCCCAGGGCGTCTGCCCTTCACCTACCCATTCCTGTGGCCTCTGACCTGCCTCTCAGCCACTCTTGAGTACTGGATCTCCCTCATTCCCAGAATACTTTTGGCCTGTATTCATTAGAATTTTGGAGAATGAAGCGGAATCTCACTGAAAAATTTAGAATGTTGAAAAGTGTGCTGAGAGTAGATGTAGAAAGGTTGTGTCCACGGTGGGAGAGTCTAGAAGAAGAGGGCACAACTTCAGGATTGAAGGCCGTCCACTTAGAGCAGAAATGTGGAGGAATTTCTTCAGCCAGAGGGTAGTGAAACTGTGGAATTTGTTGCCATGGGCAGTTGTGGAGGTTGGGTCATTGGGTGCATTTAAGGCAGAGATTGATAGGTTCTTGATTAGTCAAAGGTTATGGGGAGAAGGACGGGTAGTGGGGCTGAGTGGGAAAATAGATAGGCTCATGATTGAATAGTGGGGTAGACTCAATGGGCTGAATAGCTTATTTCTGCTCTTATGTATAACGGCCTTAAGGTCTCTGCCTTCTTTACACAACCATTCCTGGGTCATGCTCTCTCCCCACCAATCCTCGACTCACTTGCTTTTGGTACCCCTTAAAGCAATCCAATCACCCTCTGGGGTTGGAGTGGTTAAAGGTGAAGCTCCAGTGGAGGTGCGTGGAAAACAAAGAGTTACCACTGACTTAAAATACTTAACAGGAACCACTTAATGGAATAGCTCAATATGGTTTGAACATATATGATTAAAAAAAAGTTGATGTTGCAGCAAATAAACTAACTAACACCCAGAATATCCAGAGGGTGGTTGGGATCAGGAACTCACTGAATGAGCGGATGGTGGGGACAGGCATTCTTACAATATTTCATGGGTACCTAGATGAATTGTTGAATCATCAGAACACATATGAGGTTTTGGGTTTATTCACTGCAGTTCCACATAGAAGTGTTGGTGATAGTCCAAGGAGCCTGTTTCTGTTCTGTATGATTCTATGACGTGGGAAAGTTATGGCACACTACTACTGTCGACAATTTTGTATGCAACTCCTGATGTTAATCCTACAATTTAGGTTAGATCTTAATCATCGGATGTTTTCTTTGACCAGAGGACACACATTTAATTGGCAAAGGAGCCAGAGGGAAAATGAGAGGAAACCTTTCATCCAGCAAAATGTTTCGATCTTGAAGGCAATGCCTTAAGGCAGCCATTCTCCACAGGGGGCCCCGCGACCCCACCTCCCCCCCCCCACCCTGAGGCCACAGCACATTTAAATAAAAGCCTTGTCTTCTTTTCACCACATAACTATTTTTTATTAGTCGGCAGGAGAGAAGTACAGAAGAAACCAAAACTTGAATGCTTCATAGGGAAGAGGGCCCATAAACTTTGAGTGGAGACCTGGGTGGGGGGGGGGGGTGGGGGTGGGGGGTGCGGTATAGCCAAAAAAAATGAGAATGAAACACTGAAGTCTGCAGATGCTGTAATTGTAATAAAAACATGCACTGGAGGTTGAGAATAACTGCCTTAAGGGGTGTCAGAAACAGATGATGTGGACATTTTCCAAACTGATTTGGATTTTCACCGGAAACATAAAGTAGGATTAATTGCTTTTTCTTTCAAAAAGCTGGTAGGGGCAGGATGGACCAAATGGCCTGATTCTGTGCTAAATGACTGACTTATTGCCTCAGATGTGTACCACTGCCAGTAGCATATTCAATGGCAGAGGTATTGCAGTGTGGTGTCTCTCTAAGTAATTTAGCCTGGCCAAATTTTACAGCATTAGTTATCAAACAAAGAACTCTGTATATTAAGGAAAATAATGCAGCAAAATTATCAGCGTCCTTGTCCACTGGGAGGTTTGCGGGTTGGAACTGTGAAGGGAATGCCTGACACAGGGACAGAAGTGACATAAAACCCACACCAGACCGACCAAGCACTTTGCTCAAACATTCTGGGAGGGGAAAAAAAAGATTGAAGTATGGGGAATTGCCCAGAGCTCTGTCTGATAGGTGGTAATAACCCCATATAATTACTCAGGTACAAAACTAATTGGAAATATTGCAAATGTCAAGCAAAACTGGCATTTAAGCACAAATTCTGCAATGTTAATTGCTGAACAGGTGCGAGTTCGAATCTAAATGAGGGACATGATTAGACGAGCCCAGAGAACAAATGTGGCCTGTGATTGAGTCAACCACATAAATTATTTAGCAATCTAGGCGACTAGTAAAGGTCATGTTGATTTAACCTTTTGTTTGTGACAGGAAGTTAAATATAAATACGTCAACTGTGAACATCACCCGCCTCCCCAACCCCCTCCCTCCTTCTCCCCCTCCTTCTCACCCAAAGTAGCTGACACAGATAAATAGCACCACCAATCCAGTCTGGCTTCTTCAGGAATCATTGTGGCTGTATTGAACTTTCTTTAGTCATAACTTGGCTACTCTGTCCCTCTGGTGGTCATTATGCTTTCTTTATTATCAGCCACAAACGAGCCTGCAGCTGACGTGGACTTTACCCCTCCATATATCTTCTTCGCGAAGCCAATCCAAAGATTAGCCAACCTTTAACCATTGGTGTATCTGTGCTCTGAGATCTGCCTCTCTCTCCCTCTCTCCCTCTCTTTCTCTCTCTCTCCTGTTCTTCCACTTTGCAGTGTCCTTCCTTCCCAAAATGCTTGTGTGGCACTGAACTTCATTTGCCCATTAGTTGCCTGTTCTGCAAATATATTCATGCTTTCATTAACACAGACCAAAAAGGGTAATTGTACCATGTCTTTCACGACCTGCTGGAGAGCAAATCAAGTGTGTTTAGAGAAGGCTGCATTAAAGTCAAGTTTATTGTCATCCGATTGTACAAGAACAACGGGACAAAACACTGTTCTCTGGTCCGTTGGGCAAAACATGCAGACACACAACCAGACATAACACACATATAGACAAACAGTACATATGCAGGACAAGTATTTCATCTATACCAATAAATAAATAAATATTGTATCATGTATATGAGAGTCTCAGAGGGTGAGTGAGAGCAGTTCCTTTGGTTGTTCAGCATCCTCACTGCCTTTGGGAAGAAGCTGTTCCTCAGCCTGTCGGTGCTGGCTCTGATACTCCTGTATCTCTTTTCCAATACGAGTAGCTGAAAGATGCTGTGTGCGGGGTGGAAGGGGTCTTAATGATTTTGCGTGCCCTCTTCAGACAATGATCAGAAATGTTGGAGGAACTCGACTGGTCTCGCAGTGTCCACAGGAGGTAAAGATATATTATTGACATTTTAGGCCTGAGCCCTTCTTTCAAGGTATGAGTAAAAAAGCAGGCAGGCACCTGAATTAAAGGGCTGTGGCGAAGGGAAGGCCAGGGTGAGGGGTGCAGACCGACAGGTTAGCGAAGTGGTTAGTGCAATGCTTTTACAGCACCAGCGATCGGGACCAGACTGGAGTTCAAATCCCGCACTGTCTGTACATTTTCCCTGCGTCTGCGTGGGTTCTCTCTGGGGACTCCAGTTTCCTCCCACCGTTCAATTCGTACCAGGGTGTAAATTGGGTGACATGGACTTGTGGGCCGAAATGACCTGTTACAGTGCTATATGTCTAAATTAAAAAAAACAGATGAAAAGTGTTAATTAGATATGGACAGGACACAGGAGAGAGAGAAGATGAGCATCTCCTCCCTCACTGCTATTCTGGGCCACAAACTGTCCTTCCAAGTGAGGCAACACTTCACTTTTGAATCTGTATTCTCTTGCTGTACTCTGCAAGTCAATGTTTCATGTTGGGAACCTTTATTCAGACTATAGAAAGATGGGGTTATGTTAATGGAGGGACAAAAGTAAAAGAAGGGGAGAAAGATTATAGTAAGGCCAGTCACTCAAATAGGAAATGAAACAAACAACTTGAATTAAAGTACAATGAGACAATGAACGTCAGTGGTTTGAGCAGTGCGATCCCTCTGTGCCTTTCTACCCACCCAGACATGGTGCAAAATAATACAGTGGAAATCCAAAAATCCAGACCACCTGAGAATCCGGACTTTTCAAAAAGTCTCAAACTTCTTAAATTTAGCAGGTTTCTCCATGCGTACGTGCGTAAGTGCCATAGATGCCACAGCAACAACAAGCAACCCCGTTTGTTGATTTTATTTTTCTTTAAAACTGCTCGTTTTGATAAATGAAGTGCGCTGTGAATAAACTTTCAAAATGTACCTGTTCATCTCTTCCTTATTCCTCCTTAAATTTGAATTAAAAAAATACTGCCCAAGAATCCGGAAAATCCTAAAATCCGGAGGACTGCTCGAGGATTGGGGCAGTCCGGATTTTAGGACTTCTAATGCAAATATTATCCTGCCAATGGTGTTGATTGGGAGTCAATTCTGAGGAAGTACAGACGATATGATATGAGCTTAACCAAGAACACTCGCGGATCCTGGTCATGCAGCATCCATAGGAAGTAAAAGTTTTGGGATGGAACCCTGTGGACAAAAATTTTTTCGATAGATACACTGGTTGGCATGGTGTTGGTGGGCTGGAGGGTCACTTTGTGTAGTGTACAACTATTGTTATATTGCGGCTACCCCCTTCCCAACATTTCCTTTCATTGTTCTCTTTCCCTAATTCTGCCTTGGTGTCATTCTGGGAGGACCTTACCAGCATTAAACCTGTTCAATGAAAAGATGTTTCCAAGCCCCCTTTTACCTTTCTGTGGATCCCGAACTTAATGATTCGCATCTCTGTTGTCCCTTCTCATCCCTGTTCCCTGGACCTCCTAAATCCCTGGAATTTCTATCCTTTACTGCCGTGTGGTGTCCAGCAGGGTCAGATGGTGGCCGCTCAACTTCCTGACACCTTGATGAGTGATTTGGAAACACACCTCCATTGACCTGTGGTGGTGTGATGGTTGTGTTCATAGACTGGTGACCAAGGCATAAGTCACTGACCCATCGTTATGGGTTTAAAACCTACTTAGGAATTCCAAATGAGTAATGAACTTGGGTTTAGTTGTAAAGCAATGCCAGTCAATATTAATAACAGTGAAATATCTGATTTATTGTCCTTTAGATGTGACTCCAGGCACATCAATGTACAGTCAAATCCCGGGTATCTGGCACATGAGGATCGGTAGATGCCAGATAAGCGAGTTTTCTGGTTGCTTGAGATTTACCTCCACCTACATTAAGAATAAACAGTTTAAAAGACAAAAATACTATACTATACTTCCAGTGAACAAACTTCACTTGCCTGAATATATAAACCTTAAAGCATTTTACATTATTTTCAGTCACACTCTTTGAAAACATTTAACCATCGCTGCATCTGCAGGTTTCTCCCCCTCCTTGGAGCTGCCCGAGAAACAAACAATAACATTATAAATAATTAAACCCCCCTCCCATGCTTATAGATAAAGCTTTACTAATATACTTAATAATATACTAATAAAGATAAAGAAATAAGTAATGATCACAAGACAGAGACCATGTGGGCAGCACGGTTAGTGCAACTGTGTTACAGCGCCAGTGACCTGGTTTTGAAACCAAAACTGTCTGTAAGGAGTTTGTACGATCTCTCTATATCAGCATGGGTTTCCTCTGGGTGTTCCTGGTTTCCTCCCACCCTTCAAAACATACAGGGGATGTAGGTCAATTGGTATATTTGGATGGCATGAGCCCATGGGCCTGGAAGTTCCTGCTACCATGCTGTGTGTCTAAATTTATACATAATGTGAAAAAGACACTGTTATTATCAATACCTGAATGATACACATATGTTATGTTGCTGTTCACTCAATGGATCTCCAGTAACTTGTTCAATGACTTTTAAAGGCATTGGCTTAAGTCATGATAAAAGTTAAAATGTGATCGCATTAGAGAGGGTGCAGAAGAGACTCACCATCATTTGGCCTGGCATGGACTGTTTCTGTTATGGAGAGAGATTGGTGAGGCTGAGTTTGATTTCCCTGCAGTAGGGAAATTAGACAGATTAGGCGTAGGCAGCATGAATTCAAGGAAACTTCTCCTCATGGTAGAAGTGTCTGAGACTGGATTTAAAGTAAAAATGAGAAGGTTGGAGGGGGTATGAGGAAATTCTTTTTTTTTTTTCATTCAATGGGTGACCGCAATCTGAGATACACTGCCTGAGAAAATCATTGTTGCAGGCACTCTCAGGACATTTAATGTTTTGGGTCGAGCACCTGAATCACCAAGACACAAAAGGTAGCAGATCAAGGGCTGGCAAATGGGATTAATGTGACTGGGTACCTGATGGCCAGTACACAAACAATTGGCCGAAGGGCATGTTTCTGTGGAGTATGACTCCATGACAGTTTTGCTAAATTTGGGATTTGTGCCATCTTCTCTCATTCTCTGCTGGGAACAGGATTTTGGAACCCTGGAATGCTGTTTCTACTCCGAAAGCCTACAGGCATTTTTAAGCCTTGATCTATCTCCTAATAATATCGACACTGTTTCTGTTGGCTTTTCGCCTGCCAAAGAGGGTGTGGACTGTTAGAGAAAACGGAGTCTGTTCCACTTGGCAGAGGGGTTAAGGATTCAAATTAGTGGAACTAGGAAAAGACCCAGGAAGCATTTAAAAAAAAAATTTAGACAAAGCACAGTAACAGGCCATTTTTCAACCCATGAGCCCGTGCCACCCAATTACACACAATTAACCTACACCCCCGGTACATTTTGAAGGGTGGGAGGAAACAGGGGCCCCTGGAGGAAATCCATAGACACGGGGAGAATGTACAAACTTTTTACAGACTGCACAATATTCCAACCCTGGCCTTGATCGCTGGCGCTCTAAAGGTGGCCCAGGGACAAAGTACACTGCCAGGGACAGGGACAGAGCATTCAGAAGGGGACAGGTTAAATATTTGGAAGAGTAAAATTGGCAGAGGGCAGGGAAATGGATCTTATTGCATTACCTCAACCTGGAGCAGTGTGGATTCGGTGGACTGAATGTGTTGTGATCAGTTGTTACAATGAAAGGAAATCATTCAGGGCTCCCTCATTTCAACAGAGGCTCAATAAGAAGCTGCTTGGTCTGTGACCTACAAGGTTCAGGCTTTAGAATCCCCTGAAGATGTGTCGATGATGCCTGTGGTTCTGATCCAGGTCAGAGGAGTACTCTAGTGCCTCTGTAAGCCAAGATAGATCTGTCTGCTGTCTCAGCTGGATGTAGAAAGAAATACCTGGGTACTATTTCCTGAGGCGTGTGAGCATTATTCCTGGAGCCCTGCCAATTGTTATCCTTTCTCTATTTTTGGGAGCTTTTCGAGATCACGACGAGGACCAAATGGATCTTGTCATTCACTCTGGGCATTTCTTTTACTCGGGCAACACAAACAGCTCACCCCGTCATTAAGAATGACAAAGCAGTCGCCTCCACCAGCCTCGGGTCTACCTCCACATCACCCACTATCCTGACCAGAGAATATATTGCTGGTCCTTGTCTGTCATGAGAACGAAATCCTGGAACACCCTCTTCAACAGTACAGTCAGAATCAGAATTTATTGTCATGAACAAGTCACAAAATTAGCTGTTTTGAGGCAGCATCACAGTCCAAACGTTAATATAAACCACCTTACAAAATAAATAAAAATAATGCATGAAAAGCCAAAGCGAGGCAGTGTCTTTGGTTCATTGTCCATTCAGGAATCTGATGGTGGAGGGGAAGAAGCTGTCCTTGTGCTGCTGAGTGCTCGTCTTCAGGCTCCTGTACCTTTCTTCCTGATGGTTACAGATTGAAGAGCACATGAGGGTCCTTGAGGATAGAGGCTGCTTTCTTAAGTCACCACCTCTTGTAGATGTCCTCAATGGAATGAAGGATGTCACAGGCCAAGTTAACAACCTTCTGGAGTTTTTTCTTGTCCTTAGTGTTGGCTCCTCCATACCAGACAGTGATGCAACCAGCCAGAATGCTCTTCACAGTTCACCTGTAGAAGTTTCCAAGGGTCTTTGGAGACACACCCAACCTCCTCAAACATCTCACAAAGTAGAGCTGTTGGCGAGCCTTCTTCATGATTGCATCATCAGGATTGCTTCCAGGACAGATCCTCGGAGATATTGACACCCAAGAATTTGAAGTTCTTGACCCTCTCTTCACTTTGACCCCTCGATGAAGATTGGTTCGCATTCTCCTGGTTCGTGGTGGGAACAACTTCACAACAAGGACTGCAGCGGAACAAGAAGGAGGCTTACCACCTCCTTCTCATGGTTGGTAAAGTGGGCTTTTGCTCTGACATCCAAATCTATAAATTAAAAGAAGGACAAAACCCCCAAAGTGCTTCATTGGCTGTTTAGTGTTCTGGGATGTCCTGAGGTTTTGAACGTTGAGTTGCAAATTCAACACTTGCTTTATCAGCAACATATCAGTGGTGGGGTTTGTTGTCAGTGAAATGACTCGGTGAAGGCGTGAGATGAAGAGGCTGTCAGGAGTGATCCTGTTTGATGTTCAGGCTCTCTGCCTCTCTCTCTTGCTATCTGTCAGCCTCGCTGCAGCCACCAGGGAGCTGCTAAAGCTCAGATTTCAGTGTCTGTGCATTAACCAGATCCCTTGTTGACTCACTCTCACAAGGCTGCCTGTGAAATGGATGTCTGGGAGAGAGTCGTTACTGAGCTAACCGTTTGCACACTTTACTGCTCTTTATATCAGGCAGGGATTCCCATCCTCTTTGTTCCCTGTGTTATCGAAGGTCTGATAGAGCCCCCACTAAAATCCCAAGGCCTTCATTGCCAGTGTCATAAGTCCACAACACGCAAAATCAGCACATGTGGGAGCTCACACGCACACACACAGGTGCATACGCATGCGCACGAACAATAGTGGACGTGCACACAAACACAAAATGCACAGGACGCATTGTGCATATGTACACATACACATATATACATGCACATAGACACGTGTGTACACGCATGTGGGTGCACACACACGTACACAAGCGTACACAAATGCTTGTACACAAAAAAATAGAAATAACGCAACTGAGGCCACTCACACTCTCACTTACACTTAGTGGATAGAAGAGGGAAGACAGCAAATACTAGAACTGACTGAGCAATTAAATGGAGAAAATGGGAAGAGAGTGGAGGCAGGTTCTTGACCGGAGGTTCTGCTCTGCTGGGATGAATTTTGCCAGACACTGAAACATTCCAACTTTGTCAGACACTGTGGACACCTGATTAAATATTGCTAGAATGGCCAAAGGAATTCATGTGTTGAGAGATTCTGGTGGTTCACACATCTGATGATGGGTTTGGAGAGATCAGGCCTAGGCTGGTATCATCCAAAGGTGCAGGTTGGTTTGGATTCAGACTGGCGAGGTCTGGGAAGAAGGCACAGGCAAATGTAATCGTGCGTCTGTGTAATGGTGTCCAGAGAGATCGGGACGGATCTCAGCTGAGACTTGACCGAGTGATTGGCACAATGATGCTGTCTTCCCCTTGGCAACCGGACCTTGCCAAAACAGCAGTGGTTGTTATTTCCAGGGTTGGGCTGTGAATCCCCAAAAAGCATTGAGCATCCCACACAGAATTTCGTCAAATGCCTCTCAAATATCTCAGGTGCAGCCGACTTTTTCCTCAAAGTTTAAATAAAAAGTAATTACATTTTAAATTTTATTTGCAGCACGGTAACTGTGCCGCCCAATTACTCTCAAATTAACCTTGGACATTTTAGAGGGAGGGAGGAAACCGGAGCAACCAGGGAAAACCCAAGCAGACACGGGGAGAACATACAAACTCCTTACAGACAGCGTGGGATTTGAACCTTGGTCGCTGGTGCTGTAAAACGTTGTGCTAACCGTGCCGCTCTTAAAGTTGGCCCCATGTCTCATGCAACATCAGCCTCACATGAGACCTCATTATATACTGAAGTACAATACTCTGCATACAGATGCACAGAAATTCTTATTTTCTGCAATCACATGGTTACATAAGATGAACTAACTACAATGGTACAAATTAAATTCTATAACAGAGCAAAAGAGATAATAAATATAGAAATTAAACAGGAAAGCCCACAAACACTGTGATTGTCATGCAATATTCAAAGGTGCTGGAGAACCTCAGCAGGACACGCAGCATCCATAGGAACCAAAGATGTATAACCAATGTTTCAGGCCTGAGCCCTTCATCAAGGTTTGAGCAGAAAGAGGCAGGCACCTGAATGGAAAGGTAGGGGGTGGGGGGAGGGGGGGGAGAGGGGTGGATAGAGGGAAGAAAATGGGGAGGGGAGGAGCTTCCCAGAAGAGAAAAAAATGGGGTGATGGTGTTAGGCACTACCAGTAACCACAAAGACTAGACTGAGGGAATGATAGGCTTTAATGTACAGAAGAACCTTGCTGGCCTGGATCCAGGTATAGGAATGGCAGGAAGGGAGAGGTGGCTCGACCTTTATGGCCCAGGATTACGGGGGAGGAGTCATATGGTATGAGTCATTCAGTGGGTGGGCCAGCTCCATATATATATATAGTAGTCTGCAATAACTATATACAATGGAGTAAACTTATCAGCACAGATGGGAGTTTACTCTCTGAAAGGAGAAGGAAAGGGATGGGGAGCTGGAATAAAGGAGAATGGGAAAGAGAAATGCAGATGAGGGAGGGGATGAACAGAAACTGGAGAATAGATAAAGAAGGATGGTTATTTTCTTTGAAGTCCCAGTGTATGGAGGTTGGCTCAGTGAGATTCCTCTTGCCGGGACATGCTTGAAGATTTTGTTCTGTGCTCCAGGAGGAGAGGAGATGGGAAAGTCAGGGCCAAACTTCTCTGGTGCGTGGTGAGGCAGCGATGCCGCAATGATTAAATGATGCAGGGCCCTGACCATTTGTTCAAATCCGTTGAACCCTGGCTCTGTGCTGGAGGAGGACTTCACGCTGCACTGTGCTGGATCTAATGGAATCCTGCACACCAGTTGGAGCCGTGGCAAGATTACCGTAAACTGACCACTGGATCATTTTGTCACTGAAAACCCGACTGCAGTGGAAGATAACTTGCTGATAAGATGACGTTTGTGGCATACTGGGCAGGGTTTGTAAATCAAAGAGGCTGGGTTTTTTTTTCCAGAGTCTCTGGCCTGAGTTCTGTTGCCGGTGCTTCCTGCTGGGCTCTTTCTCCTCCTCTGCCCATTCGCCATGTGCTCCTCTCATTTGTGGCTTGGCTCCTTGGCACCCATGCTGGCCTCCAAGGTGGCTCAGAAGGGAGGATGCGTTGGGCCTGCGATTTCTGGCACTGACGGTCAGGGGGTGATGGGTCAAAGAGATTGAGGCTGCTGACTGACTCCCCTAATCCTCCTCCCCTCTCCTTCCTCTTCCTCACTGCCCCTGGTGGAGGGGCAGCAGTTTTGAAGCCAGAGGTTTTTTTACCCCTCTCACTTACACAGAAGTGGTTTATTGGCCAAGGTTGAGAGCGTGCAAAAGGCACCAATATCCTGAGTATGTGAGAGCTGGGGGGGAGAGAGAGAGAGAGAGAGAGAGAGAGAGAGAGAGGGAATACTGGAACCTGGAGCAACACATGATCTGCTGAGAAACAGCAGCAGTGGGAGAAAAAGAGAATCGCGAATGATTTGGGGCTGGAACCCTTTATCTGGAGTGAGAGTAATGTGGGTTAATGAGGACAGGGTGGAAGTGAGTGGTAGGTCAATGGGGGATTGGCAGGCAGAGAGGCAGTGGAGTGGGAAGTGTCACACAAAGGGAGAGAGAAAAAAACAAGGAGATCGGAGGAGGGAGGGATCATTATAGACAGCAAATAAAAATGTGCAAAGCCAATGGATAGATGGGAGGCATTGCTGTGTAGTGAGGGGGGGGGGGGGTCAGCTGGGGAGGCTGATGTTGATGCAGCATGGGTGATGCAAAGCTGTTTGATCAAAGCTTCTTTTAGAAGCTGGGCTTCTGCGTTTGCCACGAGAGTGACCGTATTCCATCGTAAAGTGGTCTAGGGTTTCTTTTCAATTGTATCAAGGCTTTGTAACCTTGCCGGTCTGACAGAGAGCCTCAGTAATTAGGGAGCCGGCCTTATGCTGAAAACATTGCTTATCCCCTCCCCCTGTTTCTCTCATTCCCCACCCCTCTCTCTCTCTTTTTTCTTCCAGCTCCTCATCCCCTTCCCTTCTCCTATCACAGAGCTGCCCTCTTCCCGATCTCTTCTCAGCTTCTACCCTCCCACCTCTACCCACCTGTTGCCTCTTACCTGTCCCCTGCCCCCTCCTCTCCTGCTTCCCCATTTCCCCACACTTTTTAATTCTACCTGTTTTGCTAGATTCCTGATTAAGGATCCAAGCCCAAATTATTGATTACCCTTTACTTCCAACAGATACTGAATGACCTGCAGAGTATTGGCAACGATTTTGGGAAGGTTCTCTTTATCAGGACTGAGTGCGGGGGGTGGGGGGAGGGGGTTGGGGGGTTGGGGGGGGGTGGGGGGGAAGAGGGAGCTGGCGTAATGACAACAGGGTAAGAGTGGTAGAACAGGGGCCAGTGTAGATTGATGGACTTGATGGGCTGAATAGCCTTCTTTTATGCTTCAAGGCTTTGAAGCCTTTGACACAAGACATCACTGTAACACTCTTCTAAGCTTCCGCCAAACATGTTTCAACGTCAATGATGCTCCACTTTATCAGCAGAGATGCTTGCTTAGTTCCTGCTGAAGACCAGATTCTATTCTTTTTATATATATTTTAAAAGGCAGACTTTATTGCAGCATTTTCTCTTTATGATCCATGGTTTACACCTACTAGCTGAAAGACTTCTACACTCGTATGGAAGTATTGATTCCAGTTTAACCTCAGGACTGTGTATTGATCAGTGCAGATTAACAACTGAGAAACTCTCAATCAATTCCCTTTTGAGGGTCTGACACTTCCAAGTTATTCTCCATCATTAAACCAGGGGGATAAGGGGGGGGGGGCAGGATTAGGGGAAGCAGGCTGTTGATTGGTTGCATCACAAGGGCAGAGGCTTAAGAGTAAAGGAAAATGAGTGAAGCCCTCCTGCCGAGCTGAAGAAAATCATGGACAGGAAGTGGTGAAAAGCATGTGCAAGGAATTGTATGTGTGTTGGCCACCCCCTGCCCCCCCATCTCGAACCTTGTGGCAGATGAATCGGAGGAGGTCAGCAGAATGACATTGGCATGGTGGTAATGAAAGGAACCATCATTATTTTTGAAGTTTCAGAAAGAGTAGAGTGAACACTTGGAGACAATATTGTAAACAGTGATTCTGAAGGTGGTTAGAGTTTTTGTTGTGGAGGGAACGGATTTGCAGGGCACTTTATGAAGGGGTTTAATATTTGAGATGTGTGAAAAAACAAGGACAGATTTGGTCCCCGTTTCGCACCAGACTCTATCTGATTGGGCCCCAATCATAGCTTGTTCTGCACCTCCATAGAAGCCAATTTTTCTCAATGTGTGACTGCCAGTGACAGATATTCAACTTCAAATGAAGCCTGACTTACCTGGTATCTGCAGGATTGATTGTATACATGTGGATGGTGGTGGTTGGGGGTGGGGGTGGGGGTGGGAGTGGGTGGAGAGTCATTCACTCCCATTGTTGATGAAGTACTGTGCAGTGATATGAAGTTCTATTCCTGGGAGTTTCTGGGCAGGAACTTGCTAACAGTGTGTACACTGGGTGCATTTTAGCTGCTTTCCCTGAAACTTCCTGGTATGTTTCAGGGGGAGCACCAGAAGACATGGAGTGGCCCACACAGGAGTGTCTGAGGGCATGGGGCTTAACTGAATTGTTTATTTGCTGTGCATACGCACATCAAGTTCCTTGGAATTCATGGTGGAGAATCTCACCTGGCCCCTTAGCACCAGCTCCATAGTCAAGAAAGCCCAGCAGAGCCTCCACTTCCTGCGAAGGCTGAAGAAAGTTCATCTCCCACCCTCCATCTACATTCTACAGAGGATGTATTAAGAGCAGCACCTGTCAGCTCAGCAAGTCCAGGACCGTGGCTTGAACCGTCCACCCCCTGGACCAGGCACACCCATTGACCAATAAACCTCAGGGAAGGAAGGTGGAGATTTGACCCACGACATTTACTGAGGCCACCCTCCCTCCCTTCCTGGTGATCCAGAGGAACAGACACAGCCGGGAACATGAGATCCTAAAACAAACATGACCACTTACCCAGAGACAGGAAACGTTTGATAAATTCCATCTGGAACAACTTGGTGGAATTTAGGGATTGACTGGATTGACCCTCAGTATCAGACGTGACTCACAAGGACCACCGGCAAACCACAGCTGACATGTTACACTGGTCTAGCTGAAATGATTCTGGACCAAAGGTGTTGTCAAGATGTACCGTCCATAGTGTCATACAGCATGAAATGGGCCCTTCAGCTCATCCAGTCTGTGCTGACCATCACTAACTCATTTACATTATAAATGTATAAATGGGTGGCATGGTTAGAGAAATGCTGTTACAGACCACGGCTTGAATCCTACATTGTCTGTAAGGAGTTTGTACGCTCTCCCCGTGTCAGCGTGGGTTTTCCCCAGGGCTCCAGTTTCCTCCCACCATTCGAAATGTACCGGAGGCTTTAGGTTAATAGGGCGTAATTGGGTGGCACAGACTCATGGACTGAAATGGCCTGCTATTGAGCTGTATGCCGAAATTTAATTTAACATTTTATTCTCTCCACATTGTCATGAACTCCCCCCCTCCCAGATTCAACTACTTACCGACACACTAGAGAAAATGTACAGTGTGCCTGCCGCCAAAAACTTTGAAATGGGACATCCATTAAGCTGTCTGAATCTCTTTTCCATGTAGAGTAGAGCTTTATACAACATTCAAAATGGAGAGTGAGGGCTATGAGGTTGGGAAGGATTAGACTGATGTGTGAAATGCACAAAAGTGTTGGAGACATTCAGTGGGTCACGCAGCATCCATAGGAAGTAAAAGCAGATAACTAACGTGAGAAGAAAGGCCCAAAATATTGGTTATACCTAGACAAAGTTCTCAAGCCCAAAACTTTGTTTATCTTTCTTTGGCTTGGCTTCGCGGACGAAGATTTATGGAGGGGTAAATGTCCACGTCAGCTGCAGGCTCGTTTGTGGCTGATAAGTCCGATGCAGGACAGGCAGACACGGTTGCAGCGGTTGCAGGGGAAAATTGGTTGGTTGGGGTTGGGTGTTGGGTTTTTCCTCCTTTGTCTTTTGTCAGTAAGGTGGGCTCTGCGGTCTTCTTCAAAGGAGGTTGCTGTCCGCCGAACTGTGAGGCGCCAAGATGCACGGTTTGAGGCGATATCAGCCCACTGGTGGTGGTCAATGTGGCAGGCACCAAGAGATTTCTTTAGGCAGTCCTTGTACCTCTTCTTTGGTGCACCTCTGTCACAGTGGCCAGTGGAGAGCTCGCCATATAACACGATCTTGGGAAGGCGATGGTCCTCCATTCTGGAGACGTGACCTACCCAGCACAGTTGGATCTTCAACAGCATGGATTCGATGCTGTCGGCCTCTGCCATCTCGAGTACTTCGATGTTAGGGATGAAGTCGCTCCAATGAATGTTAAGGATGGAGCGGAGACAACGCTGGTGGAAGCATTCTAGGAGGGCCGTAGGTGATGCCGGTAGAGGACCCGTGACTCGGAGCCGAACAGGAGTGTGGGTATGACAACGGCTCTGTATACGCTAATCTTTGTGAGGTTTTTCAGTTGGTTGTTTATCCAGACTCTTTTGTGTAGTCTTCCAAAGGCGCTATTTGCCTTGGCGAGTCTGTTATCTATCTTGTTGTCGATCCTTGCATCCGATGAAATGGTGCAGCCGAGATAGGTAAACTGGTTGACCGTTTTGAGTTTTGTGTGCCCGATGGAGATGTGGGGAGGCTGGTAGTCATGGTGGGGAGCTGGCTGATGGAGGACCTCAGTTTTCTTCAGGCTGACTTCCAGGCCAAACATTTTGGCAGTTTCTGCAAAACAGGACGTCAAGCGCTGAAGAGCTGGCTCTGAATGGGCAACTAAAGCGCCATCGTCTGCAAAGAGTAGTTCATGGTCAAGTTTCTCTTGTGTCTTGGTGTGAGCTTGCAGGCGCCTCAGATTGAAGAGACTGCCATCCGTGCGGTACCGGATGTAAACAGCGTCTTCATTGTTGAGGTCTTTCATGGCTTGGTTCAGCATCATGCTGAAGAAGATTGAAAAGAAGGTTGGTGCGAGAACGCAGCCTTGCTTCACGCCATTGTTAATGGAGAAGGGTTCAGAGAGCTCAGTGCTGTATCTGACCCGACCTTGTTGGTTTTCGTGCAGTTGGATAACCATGTTGAGGAACTTTGGGGGGCATCCGAGGCGCTCTAGTATTTACCAAAGCCCTTTCCTCCTCACGGTGTCGAAGGCTTTGGTGAGGTCAACAAAGGTGATGTAGAGTCCTTTGTTTTGTTCTCTGCACTTTTTTTGGAGCTGTCTGAGGGCAAAGACCATGTCAGTAGTTCCTCTGTTTACGCGAAAGCCGCACTGTGATACTGGGAGAACATTCTCGGCGACACTAAGTATTATTCTATTTAGGAGAATCCTAGCAAAGATTTTGCCTGCAATGGAGGGCAGCGTGATTCCCCTGTAGTTTGAGCAGTCTGATTTCTCGCCTTTGTTTTTGTACAGGGTGATGGCATCACGAAGGTCCTGAGGCAGTTTTCCTTGGTCCCAGCAAAGCTTGAAAAACTCAAGCAGTTTGGCATGCAGAGTTTTGCCGCCAGCCTTCCAGACCTCTGGGGGGAATTCCATCCATACCTGCTGCTTTGCCACTTTTCAGTTGTTCAATTGCCTTATATGTCTTCCCGGGTGAGGACCTCATCCAGCTCTAGCCTTAGGGGCTGTTGAGGGAGCTGGAGCAGGGCGGAATCTTGGATTGCATATAGACGTGTGTGACCTGCTGAATTTCTCCAGCACTTTTGTGTTTTGCACCACAATCACAAGCTCCATTCACACTGGCACTTTAACCCAGTAATTAACAGCCAATTTACCTGTTAACATGCCAGAGTGAACGCTCGCAAACCAGCATGCAGGGGTCAAATCGCCTTGGGGATGAACTGCCTAGGGAGATATCATTACCGATTAATTTTGAATCGGCATACCGGTTCCCCCAGTGTGAACGGGACGGGGTTATGCAGGTATCCACTGGAGGATAGGCACCTCTTTGCTCTGCGATGCCACGTGGTGAATGTGAAAGGGCGCAGAGAACCAGATAACACTAGCCCAGTGTGAATGGCTCTACCGGTATTTTGAAATGGTTCATTGAACCACCAATTTAGTGGTTAGCCAATATGAAAAGGGCTATACAGTCTGCAGACTTTCCTTTTTAACTTAGACTGATGTGGAGTAGGTTTATATTGTGGGTTGAAGGGCCTCGACTTTATTGTACTGTTCTGTCTGCTTCAACTACATGGAGCTTTGTATTTGATTATTTTGCACAATCACTTCTCAATCATCAAACTCCAGTTGGTTAATTGGAATTTCAGTTATTGAATGCAGCCAACACGGGGAACGTGTTTACCATAAGTATCCCTGTTTGCACAGACCCACTGTGGTTCAGTGTCAGTAATGGGGAAGCTGTCGTGTTCAACAAATGCTCACCCTGCTCTGGAATTCTAGTAGGAATGATCCCCCTGATGGATTGTTTTGATTTCCTGGAGTTGTACTGTTGCCGTATCCCAGAAAGGAAATCCCAATTTTCATAAGATTGTTCAAAAAAACCACAATCAAATCTCTCTCTCCCGAGATTTGGATTTTTGAAAAAATAAGTTAATAATCCATGACTTCTTCATTCATTCATCCCTTCCTGCCAACCACACCCTTGGCACCTACCCCTGTGACCACAGGAGATGCTCCACCTGAGCTCATCCCTCCTCCCTCACCACCATACAGGACCCCAAACAGTCCTTCCAAGTGTGAATCTGCAGGGGCCGTCTGCTGCATTTTGTACTCCCGTTGTGGTCTCCTCTACATTGGAGTTTTAGATTTTAGATTTGGACAAATAGCACGGTAGTAGGCCCTCTACAAGCCCATGCTGCCAAATTACACTCAAATGACCTACAACCCATGGTACGTTTTGAATGGTGGGAGGAAACTGGAGCCCATGGGGAAACCCTCGCAGACGTGGGGAGAACATACTAACTCTGACAGACAGTGCCAGATTCGAACCCTGGTCCCAATCACTGGTGCTGTAGAGGCGGTGCGCCAACCGTGGAGAGACTGGACGCAGTGTGGGAGATCACTTTGTTGAGCACCTCCACTCTGTCCGGTGCATTAACAGAGACCTCTTAGTGGTCATCCATTTCAATTCCACACCCCATACCCACACTGACATGTCTGCCCAAACCAGGGCTACCTACATATTGAAATAACAGCACCTGTTGTTCCATCTGTGCACTCTCCCACCAGATGGCACTTACATCAACTTCTCCATTTTCTATTGGGCCCCACCCATTTCTCTCTTTCCCTCTCCCTCTCTCCTTTCCTCCAACTCCTATCCCCCTCTCTCTCCCTTCAGAGAGCTAACCCCTTGCCTTAACTTCCTGGCTTTTTTTTCTCATCTGCCCTCTCACCCAGATCCGTCGATGACCTCAGCTCTGAGCTCCTCCCCCCTGCACCTTTTTTATTCAGTGCCTGGCTGCTTTCTGCTCGCACATGGTCAAAGGGCTCAAGCCCGAAACGTCAATTACCTTTTCCTTCCTATGGACGCTGCACGATCTGCTGAGATCCTCCAGCACTTTTCTGTCTTGCACAACAATCACAACATCTGCAGACTTTCCTTTAACTTAATAACCCATGATACCAGCTGCCTGATCATTGCTTCCCGTTATAATACCCCTCCCATTTAAAATTATGGTGCTAGTCCAGACCGTGGAGAATCTGGCTGCGTCCCTTTGACTGAGACTTCTGTCTCACACAGTGTTGAATTCATACCTCTGAGTGATAAAAGATTGAAAAGCTCGGAAGAACCTTGGTGACTTTATATAGGAAGCATGAAAGCTAATATACAGGCACTAATAATTACAAAAGCAAACAGTTCCTTCAGCTTTATTGTAAGAGGATTTAAGTACAGGAGAAGAGACATCTTGCTTCAATTATATAAAGCTCTGGTAAGAAAGCATCTGGAATATTGTCTGCCGTTCTGTTCTCCTACCCAAGGAAGGATTTGTTTATGATTGAGGGAGTGAAGTGAAGCTTCATCGGATTGATTCGTGAGGTGGCGGAGGGTTAAACAGACTGATCCTCTACTCTCTTGAGCTTAGAAAAATGTGAGGTTATCTCAGTAGAATGCACAAAATGTTTTGACAGGGTTTGGCAGGACAGATGCTGGGATGATGTCTTCCCTGGCTAGGATCGGGAGAATCAGGGGGTCACAATCTCAGGAAAAGATGAGGAGAAGAAGTTGCTTTATCCGAGGAGAGTGAATCTTTCTAACTCTCTCCTTGCATGGACGCAGAGTCTCGGTTGTCAAGTATATTCAAGGTAGTGATCACTAGATTTCTCATTATTTGGGGAATGAAGCATCAGTGAAGATAAGTGACACTGAGGTGAAAGATCAGACATAATCTTAGTGAGTGGCAGAGCAGACACAAGGAGCTGAGTTACCATCTTTTGTTAATAAGGACCCAACACCTAATAGCCTGGATTGTCTGATCTCGGAAGCTAAGCAGGCACAGGACTGATCAGTACTTGGAGGGGACACCAGGTGGTGTAGGTTTCTGTGAGGGGCACTGGACAAAGTGGAGACTCTCTGTCTGCCTTACGGTTGCAAAAGTTAAAGAATTTCATGTATGTTACATTCTAAATGTAGTATCACGTGACAATAATGGAACCTTTACTTTTACCTAAGTGGCACAACTCTTTCACATGGGTATAACATACATGCTATCAGAGGATGTGGAAGAAGTGGGTACCATTATCATGTGGAAAAGACATTGAGACAGGCAGATAGACAAGGTTAGAGGGATACGGGCCAAATGCAAGACAACTGGACCATTTCTGGAGGGCACCATGGAGGATGTGGGCATTGGGATGAAGGACCTGTATCTGTGCTGTAAAACCCTATGACTCTAATATATCTTTAGCTGTTCCAATGTTCCCCACACGAGGAAAATGTGGCCATCTGAAAAATCTTTTGATTGCCTCTTTAGTAGTTGTACCCCATGGATTGTGTTCTGGCCAGCTGTTTCATTTATTTAAGACTGTATCTTCATTCATGAACTCTAGCTAGGCACTGGGTGGGAAGGAACACTCCAGCTATCTTCCTGACCTTCTGTACCAGTTATATGTGAAGATGTTTCCAAACCAAGATTTGTTTGTTTGTTCACAAGATATTGGCATCAACCTTGTTGGAATGTCATCTTCTGGCCCATCTCTGAAATGAAAGGGAGCCAGGCATATTAGGCCATTACCTTAAAGCTTATCCCCAGAGACCCAGGTTCATTCCTGACTTCTGATATTGTTTGTGTGGAGTTTGCACATTCTCCCTGTGACCTCCCACATCCTAAGGACTTGCAAATTAATTGGCCACTGTAAATGGTGTATAGTTGTGTGGTAGAATCCTGGGGTGGGGAGGAAAGGGGATATAATGGGATTGTGGGTGAATAAAATCAGAATAATGTCAGATTCATGGGAATGGTTAGCACAATCTCGATGGGCTGTTGGGTCTGTTTATGTGTTACATGCCTCTATAACTCCATGGCAACAAGAGACACCCCCTTCCTGTCCTTTCTCCCTCGTGTATTTATCCGATTTTTTCCAACAGTCTTGGAATGGGTGTGAGCTCCACATTGTCACCACTCCCTCAGTTAAGACCTTTCACCTGGATTGACCATGGAATTCATCAGTAACTATCTAATAGCCAAGTCCATACTTCTGGTGTCTTCATTATGGACGCATTTTCTCTTCATCTCCCCTTTACAAACCTTGGTTGGACCATTCTTTGCCTTTCTCCATTCAAGAGAATGGAACCTCTGTCTTCTCAATCAAAAACTCTTATCCACTCCTTTTAATCTTGCAATTTGCTTCTATGACCTCTTTACACTTTGGAAATGGGGAAGCAAAAGAGCTACATGTATCAGAGCCATAACTTGAGCTGTTAGTGAAAAGATAGATCAACCCCCACACCACCAACCCACCTCATCTCTGTTAAACTGGAAAATGAACAGATAATTCAGTGCAAATAAATAGGATTTTGCAGCCGAACTCCACACATGTTTTTGATTGAGTTGGTTCGGGATGGAATTAACACCTTTTAATCTCCCAACAAAGTGATTCTGTTGTTACATGGAAGCTGACTGGCAGTAAACACAATCCCGAATTGGAACAGATTGGTGCCATCTGGCATTCCTGTCTCTGGATATTAAGCCGGGACAACAAAGCTGAAAGCATCGCCCAAAGGAAGAAATGGAAGGTTGCTCCAAGGTGAGCAGTAAAACCTGTGCCCAAAGCCTCTTAGGGAGCAAGCATATTCCTATCAGGACTTTGATTTTAAAACAAATGCAAACCCCCTTTTAAACTCTGTTGTAACATATTAACCATCATCCACATTACATGGCACCCTCTATTCTGTAATGGACAAATTCTTTCATTCTTTATTTTTAGACATACAGCAGAGTAACGGGCCCTTTCGGCCCACAAGCCAGTGCCACCCAATTACACCCAATTGACACCCTCAGTTTGTTTCGATGGGAGGAAACCAGAGCCCCCAGGGAAAACCCACACAGACATTATAGACAGCACGGGATTCGAACCCATGTCCTGATCACTGGAGTGGTAGCAGCAATGTGCTAACCTCTACACTAATCGTGCTGCCCAATATAGCTTCTCTGAACCTTCACAACGCAAATGGAAGGCATTCAGCAAAGTTAAGCAAGAGTTATGAACTAATCCGACTGTTCAATAGTAGGTTTTCAGCACTGGTTTCAGTTTGTCAAGTACACATCTGGGTACCCACTTCCCTAACCAGTTAACTCCTCAGTCAGAGTGAACTCACCTGGTGAGTGAAGAGGGGAGGCTGACTTACCATAATAGGCTACAGGGAACCAGAAATTCTTTTGTGTCTAAAGAAATCTTTCGCAAATGTCCTTTAAGATCCAGAAGTCCAGGAAGTGCTGGGGGCAAGGGCTACACACCTGATTGACTGCTTTGTTGCTGGATTCATGGTGACATCCTTGTGAATCCTTCCAAGCCCGATAATATCCTTCCTATAGATAGATGGCCAGAATGGCAGACAAGACTCTATAACCTCACCAATGTCTTGTAGAGCTGTAATATGATGTCCCAACTCTTGCATCCAGTGCCTTGACCAATGAAGGGAAGCTGGTGAAAAACCATCTTCACCTTCGTGTCTACCTGCATCGTCATTCTCTCCCTGTACCCCTGATCTCTCTGTCGGACAGGAGGCTTGTCATCCTGTGTGGAATATCTCATCAAGAGATTTTATACAGGGAACATATCCTGTCCAGGTGGAAACTGGCAGAATATACTGCCTTGGTGGGATCAATGGGTAGGGAGATAAAGGGAAATTCTAGCAGGATTATAATTAGTGATGGTACAATATCATGTCAGTCAGGTGAAGGATAAAATCCAGGACTTAAGGATTCAGCAAGAAGTGAGGTCAATCTCTGGAATGAATTGAGCTCATCTGGGTAGTTACAGGTCCAATGGTTTTATCTGAGGAGCAGGAAAAATTATGAATTTAATCATATTGTTAAGTAGCAATGTTTCATGATTATCATGGATTTCAATACGATCAAAATTATTGTCAGAGTACATACATGATATTACATTCGACTCTGAGTTTTCTTTCCTATGAGCCAGGCAGAATTTCAGAAGAAAATGACATGGATACAAAAGAGAAAAATATAGACAAAAATGTAAATGCATCTGTACATCATTTCTGTGACAGATAAGGCAGTCAGAGGAAAGGCAATGGATGGAGATTATTCTATTAAAGATCCACATGTACAGTAAAACCCCTGGTATCCTGCACCTATGATGCCGGATAAGTGTATTTTCCAGTTGCTTAAGATTGTGTGTTGCGTGATTGGCAGGGAAGTGCCAATTTTAAACTTCTGTAGTTTTTTACCTATTTATTTTACACAATTTTTTTGCTGATTCCTTGAATTGTGGATAACAGGGGTTTTACTGTATTATAAGGGCATAGAAGTTTTGAGAAGACACAAGTTCCCTCCGAATCCCAAGTCTGCTTCACTGCTCAGCATTATCGATGGCTAGGAACAGGAGGAGCCCACTCAGCCCTTCAAACCTATGCCGACATTGCTGGCCTCAACTCCTCCTGCGCCAGTTCTCCATGATTCTCTATTGCTCCATCTTACAAATATTTATCTGCCTCTACTTCAAATATATCTAACAGTCAGGCCTCCACTACCTTGGTGGCAGAGAATTGCAAGATTCCCTCCCCTCAGAGCGAAGAAATTTCTACACACCTCAGTCTAAAATAACTGCCCCCTTATTTCATAACTCTCTCTCCTGGTTTGTCACTTCCCCACTTGTGAAATCTTTTCAAATGTCTCCACTGTCAAAGCCCTCAGGATCTTGTATGTTTGAGTAAGGCCACCCTTCATTCTTCTGAACTCCAAGAATAATGGATCACTATTGCTAGTTCCATTTTTCCACCTCATTTTTTACTCCTTTAATATCCAAACATTCAACCTATAGCTCACTAGGTAGCCCAAACGTTGGCACGCTTCTGGAGATATTTCATCTCATCTTGTAAAACTGCCAAACCATTATCCTAACTCACTGAGCTCTGGACTAGACTCTCAGGAGAAGCTGTGTCTCAGTATCTAACCTGTTAGCCTGCTTAGAATTTTTGTGTTTCAGTGGAATCATCTTTTGTGCTTCTAATCTTTGCCAGCTGTGATTAATAATCTCTGCACTGACTGAGAATGGCTAATGGTTTCAACATCTTTCTAAACTAACGAAATTCCATCTTCCATTTGGAATAGAAGAGGCTTGGTATTTCTGATTAATTGTGGATGGATTTCTGTCCAAAATATTCTGTTCCATGATAATCCATTGCCTCCACATCTGCAAGAGGCATTGACTAATGCCTGGATTTGTTTGAAAATCTCTAATGTGATAATGCCTCTATTCTGGCATCCTTACAATTAAAAGGTTGTTTCCAAGTATTCTTTGCAAACCTTGAGGGGATTGTGTGAACACCTGAAGGAGGCAAGACTTCTTGCTTGATTGTGTCAAAATGTCACGTTAAAATTTCAACATTTCATTCAATATTGATTCTTCTACATGTCAGTTCAAGTACCCCAGACATTTCAACTGCATAATCTCGGGCAGAATAAAAAGAAGTTTGCCAATATTTCGAGGGAGAGGAAACCAGTGCTCTGTTCAGTGTCCACCACACTGCACAAGGAGTTCACTGAGTAGTTATTTACTGGATTTGTGTATTATTTAACGGGGATTTTGTTCCTTCTCCTGTTCCTGAAACGTTTGTACTTGTGAGAGTAGAATCCCAAAGTTTAACATTAATTCCATTCAACCCTGATTGATGAGTGCCATTGAGATGTTTGACCACAATGGACGATCACAGTCACTTGTTCAATCACCTACCAATTTGTAATTCATTTGTTAGGATGTGACTTTGATTTTCCACCTGTAGTTATCCTTGAGCCACCTTCTTGACCTGCTGCAGGTCTTCTGTTGAAAATGGTCCCATGGCATACAATGGAGAGTTCCAAGATTTAGATGCAACAACACAGTTAGCACAAAGCTGTTAGAGTGCCAGTGATCAGGACCAGAGGTCGAATCCCACACTGTCCATAAGGAGTTTGTACATTTTTCCCTATACCTGCGTGAGTTTTCTCCCGGGGCTCCAGTTTCCTCTCACTGTTCGAAGCATGCCAGGGATTGTAGGTCAATTTAGTGTAATTGGGCACCATGGTCTTATGGGCTGACAGGGCCTGTTACTATGCTTTTTGTCTAAATTAAAATAAACCACGAAAAAATATTCATATATTTCTGAGATACAATGGGGTGCAGCTTGGAGGGGAACCTGTGGGTAGTTTCTGACATGCCTGTGGCTCCTGTCATTTGAGATAGTAAAAATTACACTGGACAGCAAATCTTTTCGAAAGGTTTGCTTCCTGAAAACAAAACAAAATTGGGGATTATGATAGACAACTTCAAGCTGAACACAAAGATAATTTCAGATTTGCTGTATCACGAGCGATAAACATTAGATTAGCTTAAATTGAATTTAACATGTTTAACCGCACATTGCATTAGTTCAACTGACCTAAAAATGTTTTGCCACTGATTTTCAGTTTGTACTCAGCATCTGATGCCTCTCGTGTCAGTGTCCAACAATAGTCGGCCAGCATTGATGGATTCCAGTGGCCCTGATACCGCTTTGCCATTGTTGCAATATCCTGGTGAAACCTTTTACCGTGTTTGTCACTGACTGCACCAAGATCAGCAGGGAAGACAAATGCCGAAAATGAATTTTCAATGACATTGCACTTCATGGTTTTGATTGTTTGAGGCAAATATGTTACAGAAAATCACAAAATAAAGATTATGTCTAATTACAGTATGTGATAGGAAAGTTTTAAGGTGATTTTCATGATCAGCAGCCCAAAATCCATTGAATACATCCAGAAGTGTTCAGGAAGCAAAATCTTCATTGTTCAGTGTTACGGGTCAGTGTGCTGTCAGAGTAGCCTGAGATATGAGAAAATCTTTATTCCTCTGCACAAGATGTGGAGCCATTTGTTTAGCCATTGATCTTAACTCTGTGCTTGTACACAAATTTTAAAATTTCAACAGCATGGTAACAGGGTCTTCTGGCCCACAAGCCCATGCTGCCCAAATACCCTAATTAACTTACAATCGCTGAACGTTTTGGAGGGTGGGAGCAAACAGAGCACCTGGAGGAAACCCTCACAGACATTGGGAGAACATATAAACATCTTACAGACAGCAGGGGATTCGAACCTGGTGCTGTAATAGCGTTTCACTAACCGCTACGGGAACTGATTGAGGGGATGTTTTTAAGGTAGCAATCTCATGAGTTGAAGGACCTGTTTCTGTCTTCTGTGACTGCCTGACTCATTTTTGGACCCCAGTAAACTACGAGAACAGGTCGTTGATCTCCCCTTGGACACAGCACCTGCTACCATCCAATATCCTATGAGGGAGAAAGGAAAGAGGAGCAAGAGTAAAATGACATAGAATTAGAAGACACAGGCTCCAAATAAGGCTCCAATGTCTGGCTCCATGTTGTCCTGATGAACCATGAGTCAGTGGCAATAGTGGTTCATTCCTTTTAAGAGAAAGTGAAATGAGAATGAGATTGTCGATAGTGGAACACAGATACACTGAAGTATCCTCAAATGTCTCACGGCACAAGAGTTAAACATGCTCTGGAGGTGTGGTGCTCAGAAATTGTGAAGCAACAACATATTGCATTCTGTCCTGAAATTCACCTTTTATATTTGATATTTTCTTGTGAGATGAAGAGCCATTGGAGTATTGAGTCCACAGCAGTTCTCAGAGCAGTCTATCATCCTAATTCTCTCATGCATTTCCCTGCAATCTCATTTGCTCACAGACATCTATCAACTACTCCCTGAGGATACATTTATGAATATGGAGTAAAATTCACCTTCCACCGACTTCACTTTATGATAGAATCAGATTTCTGGGCAATTGGTTGTGGGTGATTGCATTGAAAAGATCAAAGGCAGAATATGTTTTAGTGAGTGGTTGTACCATGCATGGGTTGACTAACTGGACTACTCACAAAAAAACTTTCTCATTGTACTATGATACAGGTGACGAAAGAATGAAACACATTTATATAGCTACTTTCACATCCTTAGGGGTTGTCAACCTGTTTTGAATCTGATGAACTTCAGCAGTGCTCTCTGCTGCTAATTTTTGCATAGCTAGATCCCATAAAAAGCAAAATGGTAATAGCCAGGTTTTCTATCTGAGCAATGTTGTTTGAGGAATATTGTCTTGGTCACCTGAATAATTCCATTGCAATCCTTCTCACAAAGATGCAAGTGGGATCTTTGAAATAGGTAGTAAGAAGGAATATTGGGTCTTTGTTTAATATCTGCTAAGGGCAGCATCTCTGACAATGTGCCATTCTCTTGGCATTGCAACGTGGAACTTGAACTCATTCTAGATGTTTGTTTCCTTCAGGAATGAAGGACCATTTATGTGGGGATTTCCTGCACTGAATTAAATTCTGCTTATCAATAATGTTCTCAAAGTCATTTAGCATGCAGAGCCTGAACAAAGTTCATATTTATCGTCAGATTACAAACACAACATCACGTACAACCCAGGCAGAATTTATACATATTAGTAGTGCAAAAAAAAACTTCACTCAAGAAAAGATACGATTACAAAAAGGGATAAATGCGAACAAAGAAGGAAGTGTAAACAAACTGCAATACAGAAAATAAATATTCAATAATAAAAATGTGTAAAGTATGTCCTTAAACAAGTCTCATGAAAGACTTTGAGAACATCATTGATAATTGCAGAGACTTTTCATCCATTTGAAGATCATTTCTATCATTACCATGGATGGCTTCTAACTTTGTTACAAAGAAACCCAAGAGGACGTTGAATCTATGGAGAGGGTGCAGAGGAGATTTACCAGGATGTTGCCTGGATTGGAAAATAAGTCTTATGAGGCAAGGTTAGCAGAGCTAGGCCTTTTCTCTTTGGAGCGTAGAAGGATGAGAGGTGATTTAATAGAGGTCAACAAGATTCTGAGAGGCATAGATAAGGTTGTCAGCAGGCACTTGTTACCTCGGGCAAGAATAGTGAAGGGAGGAATGTTTAGGGGAAATTTTCTTTACACAGAGAGTCATGGGTGCCTGGATGGTGGTGGAGGCTAAAACATTAGGGGCATTTAAGAGACTCTTACACAGGGCTCATGGATGGAAGAAAAAAAGAGTCACAGTTTTTTTTTGGTAGGAATATGTAAGTTGGCACAACACCGAGGGCCAAAGAGCCTGTCCTTTGCTGTAGTGTTCTATGATTTCCATTTCCAAACACTGTTGAAGAAACTCCAGGAGAAATATGTTGTAAATTTCATTTTATGTTGCAGATGAATTGTTCAAATTTTATCACCGTCTTATATTTCATACCCTCACCAAAAGCTCACTACTCTTTGGTCAGTGGATTTAACTCTTACTGTCTGCTTGCATCACCCCATTTGTGTTTCTAGTATTCTTTTTAAGGGTTTGGGAAATATATTTTGCACTGAAAGTTTTATTTCATTCATAATTTTAAACCTCCTGGTTCTACATATGTTTCTGCACTTACAGCTACAGTGCAAATGAATTATTGGAAATTTAAATTATAAGGACAGATTAAGGAAGTTGAGTTTGTTTTTTTTGGAAAAGGGGAGCACTTGGATTTTATAGAAATAGTGCTGACATCACTGATCTCGGCAGATTGTTCACCGTGGCAAAAGCTCCAATGTTCATGTTCATGATCAGGATGGGCCAGGGTCAGTTGGAACTTGTTCAAACTGACGGCAAGAGGCTGCAGGGTATATTTTTAAAAAACATTTACAACATGGTAGAAGCAGATTCTGGCCATTGAAATGTGTGCCACTCATTTACACCCAATTAATCTACAAATCCCGTATGTTTTTGGGGGATGGGAGGAAACCGAAGCACTTGGAGGAAACCCATGCAGACTCGGGGAGAATCCTTACAGACTGCGTAATAGGGTCACTATAATTGCATTGTGCTAAGTGTGGGCAGGAAGTGATGGGTGGGGGGGGGGGTGGTTTTAAGGTGGCAATGAATGAAAGAATGGGAAGATGTTGAGGAGGTGGGATGGTAAAAAAAAAGTGCTTGCACATTGGACAACAGCCCTGTGTCATTCAAATCAAATCCAATGTCCATCTGCGAGGTCAGTACATTAGAGTTAGAGAGTCACAGCCTGTACTCTTGGGCTTTGGAAGCACAGGAATGAGCACAGCGGCTATTTGTCCAAAGAGTGATTCACATCTGAGGGTGAGAGAAGCTTAACATCTTCCCACACACCTAATAGCCTGAATACACCTGAAAATTGTCTGATCTCGGAAGATAAGTTGGCTCAGGACTAGGAGGGGAGACTGCCTAGGAACACCAGGTGCTGTAGGTTTCTGTGAGGGGCGCTGTCTGCCTTAAGATAGACAAAAGGTAAAAAAAAATTAATGCATGTTACATTCTAGATGTAGTATTACGTGACAATAATGGAATCTTTTACCTCTGTCCGGGTTTACTGACTCCAGAAGGCGCATTGGGAAATCAGGAACAGGGACCCAAAGTTGTGTTGGCAGCAGGATCATCAAGTAATTCTCCTTGCTTCCTTCCCTCACCCTCTCCCTCCACTTCTCAGTCTTCAGTTACCAAAGATACCAAAGGTGGCATCTGAGGGAGAATGTGTCTCAGTGTTGCTATGGCCTCGATAGGATGAAATTTGATATCGTTTGGAAGGGGAACAACCTCTGGTACACTCCCTCCAGGCTCTGCGTCAAATGCTGTGCCTCGGAGCCCCACCCCAAAGATGAGCAGTGGAATCAAGATGTTACACCAGTGCAGCACTGCAGGAATGCTGCACTGCCATTTGTCATGGGTCAAGGAGCAGTCTCTTCGTATGACTCCTCTGACCTGGCCAATGATGTTCCAAATGTTTTTGCTCCAAACAACACCCCAAAAGCAGACTAGTCTGGTGATATTGCATTTGGGGCTCGGAGCCAGGGGCTGAGGAAAGTGAGTTGGATGTTTCAAGCTTGGGCTCACCACTGGAACAGACAGGGGACTGCAGCCACTGAGGCAGGAGTGACATCAAAGATCCACAGACTCTGAGTGGACTCCATTTGCTTCTCCTGTCTTGACTGGTAGTGCCTTTCTATGTACCCCAGCAGGGCAAAGAAAGGAAAACAAATGTCAAGTATTTTGTGTGCTCGACAGTAAAGGAATCCCACTATTCTCTATGTGGGATCCTGCTGTGTACAGGTGTGTAATGCTTCTTCTGTGACTGCACATCAGAAAATTACTCCATTTGTTGTGGTGTGCAGCCACGAATAGTATGATGGAAATGCAGCTTTTCCTTCCCTCCCCACCCTTCGCTTTGCCCCTTTTATTCCTGCTTCCCAAGGGGAGGCAGATACAGAAACAGACAATGGAGTTTGCCTCAGTCTGCCAGTGATGTTGCCTCATGGCCCAGTGGGCAGTCAGACTGAGCCACAGCCTTTGTTCCCGTAGTCGGGTCTGACTTCTGAAATGATTGCGCCTTGTATTGAAGAAGGACTGTGAAGGTTTCCGCTCACCCTCTGGAGTCGATTGTGCCAGGAAGTGGCCTCTCCCAGCCCTGTTCAGGAGGGGAGAGGTGGGAGTGAGTAGGCCACATAGTGAGGAAGGGAGCTTCGCATCCTCAGCTTGGTTTGTTAATGGTTAATAAGGGAGGCGGCTCCAGACATTGCCTACATTGTTTTCTTCTTCAGCGGTCTCCTGGGCCTGGGAGTGATTCGCATCCACTGGTTGCAAGGGGTGGAGGCTGGCTGGGTGTGAATTGGCTTCACATGAGGTGGCTGTGGCACACCAGCTACAGGACGGGCACCTGGGCCACATTATCAAAGCTCAAGGCCATTGGAGACCAGGCTCTGCTGCACAGACTACATTTAAACACACAGACGCAGACACACACACACACACGCACACACACACACACACACACACACACACACACACACTTACCCCTCACAAACACAAACACACATACCACCCCACAAACATATCCCCCCCCACACACACACACACACACACACACACACACACACACACACACACACACATCAAAGACATTGGAGACCATCTGAATACATATAGGTGCTTTTTTAATGTGTTTATTTATACACACATATATTCACGAGGCAAACACAAAATGAAATAAAAACTTACACCATATCTTCATGCAACTATTTTCCTCAGTCCCTCCCCATCCCTTCCTTCCTTCAGTTTTTTCCCTCATCCCCTCTTCTCCCAATGCCCTCCCTCTCAGCTCCTTCCCTGCACCCCCTCACCTCATCCCCAGCTCGCTCAACAAAATTGATGTAACACGATTTAACAGGCGTAAATGTTAATAGGAAAATCCAACCGTTTTGTAGTGCCACTCATGTTATTGTGTCGATTCCTCAGGCCCATGGGCGCATTAGCTGTTCTACATGTGTTTCCTGGTGTAAAACTTCCTAGATGTGAATATCACAGGGTCCGATTACAAACACCAAGCTGATGAATGGTGAAACAGCATTGGGACACCCACTCACTTTCCAATAACCATGTGGCCAAGTCATTAAGCCTAGTAATTCCTGGAGGAATCAGGCTGCTTGTCCTTTCTAATCCCATCTTATTTGTTGCTTTGACCCCAGCATTCAGAAGGATACAGTGTTCCCATACATACTTGCTTTAATTGAATGCAGTCGATATTTGAGAGCAGTGAATGGTTTTTATGGCGATTCCTTCTTTTACAGTAACGTCTATCAGAATTCAGTCTCCCCCCACTATAACCAGCTCAAACAAATAAATAAATCTATTTTGCATGAGATAATGCTCCATAAACTAGACTTTTCAATGCATAGACAAATTATTGGGTGGTGAAATTTGAAAGTCTGCAGATACTGTGATTGTGGTAAAAACACAGAAATGCCGGAGGAACTCAGCTGGTCTTGCAGCAACCATGGTGGTGGGGGGTGAAGATATATTGCTGATATTTTGGGACTGAGCATTCCTTCCCATTCTTCTCCCTTTCCCTCCCTTGCCTTTAATTCCAACGCCTGTGAGTTTTTTGCTTTTTCAGTGAAATCCTTGCTCTTCAAGCAACTGGCAAAAAAAAATACAGAAGTCTAAAATTGGCGCGCCTCGCTATTAGTTCGTCAATCCACGCAGCACGCAATCTCAAGCAACCAGAACATTCACTTATCCGACAAATGCCAATCCCCATAGGTTGAAGAGGGGTTCAGACCTGAAACATTTCTTTACCTCCTATGGACGCTGTGAGACTGGCTGATTTCTTCCAGAATTCCTGTTTTTATTAACTTACTGTGCACTTTTCCTTCTCACTCCTCACTGGAGTGAGTCATTGTCAGTCACTCCCCGTCACCACAGGGATAGGTGGGTATGGACTCAGAAGAAAAGCAGGCCAGGCTTTCTGCACCTGATGCTGTCTCTGTAGATAAAGAGAGGAATGTTGCATGTGGCATTGTGTTACAGCTCATCAAACAACTGCCTTGCGACACCAGAGACCTGGGTCCACCTGACCTCCGGTACTGTCTGTGCAGAGTTTGCATGATCCCCTGGGTTTTCCTCTGGGTGCACTCATTTCCAAAGAATGAGTGGGCTGGTACGTTAATTTAAATTTAAATTGAGACATTCAGCACAATAACAGGCCCTTTTGGCCCATGAGCCCAATTAACCTACAACTCCGGTACGTTTTGAAGGGTGGGAGGAAACTGGAGCACCCGGAGGAAACCCACGCAGACACAGGGAGGATGTACAAACTCCTTACAGACAGTGCCAGATTCGAACCCAAGTCACTGGCGCTGTAACAGCGTGGCGTTAACCACTACACAACCCATGCCGCTCACCATGATTGATCCCTAATGTGCAGGTGAGGGGTGGAGTCTGTCAGGAGTTGATGAGAAAGTAGAAAATAAATGTGATTAGTGTAGGATTAGAGGAAATGGGTTATTGCTGGTCTGCATGGTCTCAGTGAGTTGAAGGGCCTAATTCCATGCTGTATCAATTATGGTTCTTAGATGGCAGGTATGTAATAATACAATTAAGGAATTTTGCCGTTACATGGACAGTCTAAAAATAAATGTGCAGGAATTTGGAGTCCATTCCTGCCCCGCGATTTATCCTGCAGGACCCCTACAACTTTTTGGAAGAAGCCTGCAATGTAAATTGTACCAGAAAAAATTGTCGTGGGTCATCCATTCTACTGCATGTCCAACCCCCGGGACTGTTGCACTCAGGGACTTGCAGTCTAAAGAGGCACCCAGTGTGAACGACCACATGGAAAGTAATTATGTTAGTTTTTTTCAGCTATTTCCCTGACATTGAAGTCTGAAAAACATAAATGTGACTCCACGATGTTCATGAACACTTGCTTCCTGCATTCTTCACCCCACAGTTCTACAAAGGTTCCTGCACCCTCGGCTATTGGTGACTTCCAGACAACTGGTTACTCTGACAAGATGTCAGATGGCCCAGAAAGTCCCCCCACCCCCACCCCAGTATTGGATGGATCAGGCAAGATCACAGTGCCTGTTGAAAATATGTTCAAGGGTCAAAGGCGCTGTTCCAAATTTGGGTTGAAGCATATTAGAGAGCTCTGCCCCTGGGCTGAAGGTGCCATGGAGAGGCCACTTTGCATTTGGTTTGTCATCACTAGTGATTGGTCCGCAACAACACTGCTGCTTTGTGGGAGTAAAATGCAGAAGTCTGTAGATGCCATGTTGGAAGTGAAAGCACGATCCTGGAGAAACTCAGCAGGCCAAACAGTGCACTTTATATAACAAAAATAATGATACATCACCAACGTTTATGGCTTGAATAAAATGGTGGGGGAGGAGCACGGACCCACAGGTAGCAGGTAATAGGTAGATCAGAGAGGGAGGGAACACCAGCAAACAGGGGGAGGGAGGGATGACTGTGAATGGAGAGGGAAGAGGGTAGAGAGCTGGAGGAAAGGAGACAGAGGGATGGGGAAGGGAGGGAGAACTGGGAGTGGTCTGGCAGAAACTGGAGAAGCTGGTGTTAGTGCCAGAAAGTGGCAGAAAGAGTGCCCAGGTGGAAAATTAGGTGCAGTTCCTCCAATTTACGGGTGGCTTTGGTTTTCAAAAGTAGCATTATTAACAATTCCTTGCTTGCTCTCTGAGATTCCATGCCTCTATTTTAAGAAAGAACAGTTGTTCTGGCCAATACTTGCTTTTTCGCAAACAAAAACTTACAGGTTAATCACCTGACCATCACTGAGTTTTGTGGGAACCTGATGTGGGAAAACTTACCCCTGATGTCGCCCCAAAACATTCCTCCCTTCACTTTGTACAGATGTCCTCTGGTGTTTGCTTCTCCCGCCCTAGGAAAAAGGTGCTGGCCGTCCACCTTATCTCTGCCTCTCATAATCTGTAGACCTCTATTAAGTCACCTCTCATCCTTCTTGTATAGAAGAAATCAATGGAGGCTGGCCCATTGCTTATCCATAGAGGTTATGAAAAAATTCTGATTAGCCTGATGAATTTAATAGACAGCTTTCAGTCCAGTTATGGGAGATTTCTATTTTTGTAGCTCTGGTTGGGATGATGGAGTAAGAGGGAGTGCTGCTCCCCCACAGTTTCAGGAACCTCAGTTCCATTCCAGCTGTCATATATGTTCTTACTGTTCATTCTGTGGAGATTTCCCCCCCCACCCTCCCTGCCCCTGGCATTTCAGATTATTTCCACATCCCAGAGGTGTGTGACCTTGTGAATTGGTTGCTGTAAGTTCCTCCCTGGATGAGGTGAATGGCAGAAGAAGCAATGGGCATGAGTGAGAGAGAAAAGTTGCAGTGATCCAGGAAAATTGGATGGATAGCATGGATTGCATGGGCTGAATAGCCACTTTTCTTTACATTGTAAGACAGTAGACAATATTGAGTTTTGTATTTGCTGGGACCAATTCTGAGCCTAGACCTACGTTCTCACATATGAAAGGATTGAAAAAGATGATTTGTCAGTGAGTGAGAGGCCAGAGCCTCAGAACACAAACACGTCCTTTTAGAACAGAGAAGAGGAATTTCTTTACCCAGAGGGTGGTGAATTTGTGGAATTCATTGCTGCAGATGGCTGTGGAGGCCAGGTTATTTGGGGATACTTAGGGTGGAGGTAGATACGTTCTTGATCAGGAAAGCAATCAAAGGAAGAAAGCAGGAGAATGGGCTTGAAAAGGATAATAAATCAACCATGATGGGGTGGACTCAATGGGCTGAATGGCCTCATTCCCCTCCTATGCCTATGATCTTATGGCAGTCATAAATGTCTCCAGGGTTCTGGTGTTGAATCAGCCTGAGTGTCCACAGTTCGTCCTCTGACTATTTGCATTTCCCTTGAATCGACTGCTTTCTTCCCACATCCCAAATACCTGCTGGATTGGTGACGGTAAACTGTTCCTTAGCATAATTTAAAAGCAGAGCAATGAAAATGCTTTAGTGTGGGAATAAAATTTGGAGAACAGGGGAAAAGGAGAGGGTGACGTGGACAATTAGGATTGCTGTGAAAGACAAAAATCTGCAGACACTGTGAGTGTAGTGAAAACACCCAGTAAATGCTGGACGAACTCAGCTGGTCTCACAGCATCCAGCGGAGGTAAAGATATGTAACCGACATTTTGGGCCTGAGCCCTTCTTCAAGGTCATTGGGATTGCTACCCTAGGAGCCAGCAGAGACCTTATGGGCAGAATGGTTTTCTTCTGTGACTCAAAAAGTAAGCAAGCTGCTGCCCCTGATCACTTTGCAATCACTGTGTGGCGGGGGCACGTGAGGGTGTTGGACGGCTGGGTTTCCAGTTAACCCCCTCTGCATGAATGATGGGTGCCAGGTCAGAAACAATTGGAATCACTTGTCAGCAGCGCCTCTGAGAGAGAAAGGGAAAGTGAAAAACTTGGGGAGGAGAGAGCAAGGCGGGGAGGCTGGGGGGGAACTCACTGTGTTTCTAAATTGCAACCACAACTCTTGGGAGAGAATTTTCCAAGTGACGCTAACATGATTTAAAGTCAGGATTATCAAACAATATGTGTCTCATTTCCACTGTAATACACATCTGGGTTTGGTTTCCTGTGGGAGCTGTGGACTCAGACCATTCAGAATATTCTCTCTTTTGGGCACCTGCACTTGCTCAGAACAACATGCCCGTGGGTGATGATGAGCTTATAAGCTCAGGAGGACATTTATTATCTTGTATCCATTCATCTCTCTCCATTTGTATCTTTAGGAGTTTCTTTTTAATGTCCGCGTTACTTTGTTCATTTCTTCTCCAAGGGCACCACCTCCATGCAGCCTCTTCTTCATTTGCAATGAAACAGCCTCCTTGGGGGACAATGGTGTCGCTGTGGTTAACAATCTAGAGACCTGGATTCAACTCCTACCATGGTAGCTATGGACCATAAATCCACTGGAAAATAAATACCAATAGAAAACTGGTGAGAGGAAGGATGAGGAGAGGATAACCAGGCTGTTGTAAAAACCATTTTATTTTGCTGATATCCTCCAGGGAAGGAAATCCGCAGCCCTTGTCAGATCTGGCCCCAGACTCACCATCCTGATTGGCTTCCAAATTGGCAAATGCCAAAGATCAAGAAAATTAAGTAAAGGCACAGTTTGCACAACACCATTACAGTGCCGTCAACCCATGTTCAAATCCAGCACTGTCTGTAAGGAGTATGTACGTTCTCCTGGTGCCTGCGTGGGGTTTTCCCTGGAGGCTCTGGTTTCCTCCCACTGTTTAAAAATCTACCGGGGGGTTGTAGATTAATTGGGTGTAATTGGGCACCATGGGCTTGTGGGCTGAAAGGACCTGTTACCATACTGTATCACTTTAAATAAAATAGTTTTAATGTTCAGTACTTAGATGTTGCCTTGGAGGAAACACATGGCGGAGTTGCTGAATTGATTAGTAGGCCGAATCATCTTTAGAGAGCCAGTTAGCGAAGAAGCAGGCCTTTTGTCTCAGAGAGTCATCAAGCATTTCTTTCCACCAATCCCATTTTATTTTCCCTACATTCCTATTGACTCCTCCCAGATGGGCAATTTACAATGGCCAACAAACCCACCAAACCACTCAGGCATGGGAGAAAGCTGAGCAGCCGGTGAAAACCCAAGCGGCCACAAAGAGAATGTGCAAACTCGGGATGGAACCACTCTGGCCACTCTCCTGCCTGTGCTACAGAAATTTAGTGAGAAGAAAAATTCAAAATCTGAAATGCTCTTCAAAAGCCGTAAATGACATCCACGAGCCAAAAGGCCTCTGTGATGCCTGGTCATTCCATGCCCAGAGAAAACAGCAAAAGCCTGGATAAGCTTCAACTTTAACACGCTGCCTCATGGCACATCAAACACCTTTGTTATTTGAGCAACAAGGCAGATTTGCAAATAACTCTGTTGTCAAACCTGAAAAGCCCTAACTGCAAAGTAATAGGTACAAAGAAATCCTGCATCACTCCAATCAGTGCAGAACCTGCAACACACTTGGGATTTGTATGGTAGCTAATTATTAGGATACTACAAGTAAATAATATTAATTAAAAAGATCTTCTAAATTAGTTTTTTCACACCTGCTTACTACTTAATTAGCTGCAGGTCTAATATCGACAGCGTCCAAATTACTTAATGCCCAGTGAAGCATGCCTTGCATTAGCTGCAGAGTTGATAACAACCCTGTTCACAGTTTGGATTTCAATCATATTTTGGCAGATGATGTTTACTGAAACCAGTGGTTTGGAAAACATCATGTGTTGCCGAGTGGAGAGAAACTGGGAAAGGTAAAAGGAAGCTGTTGTAACAGGCCAAGACATTGAAAGTGAGATCATAAGGGAGGAATTCTCTGGCAATGCAATCATCACATCACAGAATGCAGCCACTTGGTCTCTGGCTGCGTGAATGCAGGCTACCTCGGACTTGGGGGACAGCAGAATCTGTCAAACTCTCCCTCTCGCGCACGCGTGGACCAAAACAAACACACCCAGGCAGCATGCATCCAGAGCGTTCTGCCATTGACATCTCAAGGCTCTTCTTGTCAAGGTGGGCTGGCACTGAACTTGCACACAGCTACATCCCACGAATGGCAACGTGATCATGGGTGGGCGGACCCGTGAAGCTGAGTGAAGGGGAACATTGATCTGCGCTTCTTTTCAGAATTGAACCATGGGGTCCTTCTTGTTCAACGTAGGGTTGGTTCTGAGAAGTGAAAAATGCAGAAATACTGCAGGAACTTGGGGATGTCCAAAGGAGATAAAGATATATTACCAACATTTTGTCTTTGCCTATTCCTTGCAGAAAGTCTTGGTTGGATTATTAAGGGCTTTTTTCTCTTTTTTTCTTTCTATTTATTAGTTGAAAAAGCAGGTAAAGCTGGGTTGAACTGTGGATCATCAATATTGATCATATCCTAGAATAAAACGAAAATACATGAGAAATATAAATTCCCTTTTTTATGCAGGGGAATCTTAATTATATTATCTTTTCTTTAATTTAACATTAATTTTGATTTCATTATGTGGAATGGTTTAAATATTAACTTAATATAATCATAGAATTGGATGTTTTGATTGGGACAAGTTAAGTAAATAATTATGGTTATATACTTCTGATTTACAATTTTCATGTGATATGTATATGACATGATTTGATTTATATTATTAATTAGAAGACCATGTATAAAGGGTTTTTTTTCTATTAAATGCAATAAAAATATTTTAAAAAGAAAGGCTCAGGCCTGAAACGTCGGCATATTACTTTATCTCCTGTGGATGTTGCAAGACTGGCTGAGTTCCTCCAGCATTTTGGTATGTTTTCACGACATCTCAGCGTCTGCAGACTTTTGTGCTTCACTTAATTCTGAGAAAACCTTGGATTAATGTCTCATGTGAAGGGGGGAGCTTCCATCAATGCAACACTCCCTCAAGTCGCCGTGGGGACGATTATGTAGCACCAAAGCAGATGTGGGCCGCAGCGCACAGTGGATTAGACTTTCTGCCTCTCAGGTTCATTGTCCCCACAGCTTCACTCACAGAAGATCAGCCCTCCCCTGACTAAGGATTATACAATCTCAGTGATATTTCCTCATTACATCTCTTCAAGTCAAGTTTATTATCAGAGATAATCAGAAATAAGAGAACAAGTGGATGTGGAGATCAGGTGCCAGTGAGTCAAGTCAAGTTTATTGTCATCTGATGGCACAAGTACAACCTGATGAAACGGCGTTCTCCGGTCCTTGGTGCAAAACACACAGGCACACAACTGGACATAACACACGTACAAACAATATGTATGCAGGACAGGCATTTGGGGCGGCAATGTTGGCGTAGCAGATACTGCAACGCGATTACAGTGCCAGCAATTGGGACCAGGGTTCGAATCTGGCGCTGTCTGTAAGGAGTTTGTACGTTCTCCATGTCTGTGGCTTTTTCTCGGGGGCTCTGGTTTCCTCCCACTATTCGAAATTAACTGGGGGTTGTAAGTAAATTGGGTGTATTTAGGTGGCACAGGCTTATGTGTTTAAATGGCCTGTTACCGCACTGTACATCTAAATTTAAATGTAAAAAAATTACAAATGTAAATTTAAAAATTATTCATAAATAACAACACAAACAAATAAATACAGATTTTTTTTAATATGAGTCTCGGATAGTTAGTGTGAGCAGTTCCTTTGGTCGTTCAGTGTTCTCACTGCTCGTGGGAAGAAGCTGTTCCTCAGCCTGATGACAGTGGGTCTGATCCTCCTGTTTCTCTTCCCCGACGGGAGCAGCTGAAAGATGCTGTGTACAGGAAGGGGTCCTTAATGATTTTGCGCATCCTCTTCTATCAATGATCTCGGTAGATCATGTCGATGAGGGGGGCGGGGGGGGGCGGGGGGGCGGGGAGCGGAGGGAAGGGAGTGATCCTCTCTGCCACTCTTATGGTCCTGTGGATTGACCTCTGATCCAGTGCTCTACAGAAACCGTACCATACTGTGATGCAGCCGCCAGGACCCTCTCGATAGAGCTCTTCTTCATCACCTGGACCAAAGGCCAGCAAAGCATTGGGTTTCCTCATTGCTTGGTCCACCTTCAACTTCATGTGCTGTAGGTGGTGCTTCTGGATACCTCTGCTCAGCATAGGATGGGAGAAGGGCGAACAGTTTGTAATGAAATTTCTATTCAGCAACCATTCAAAAACAAGCCCAGAGTGAATGGCCCTCATCCACTGGAACAGTTCCTGCTGTTCAACATAAAAGGAAAAAAGGTCACGAGAAGATTCAGATCACTGGTATAAGTAGTCAGTTCCTGGATGAGATTACAGAAAGGACCAGAATGGCTGAGAACATGGCGGCTGGATCAGAATGTAAGAAGCAAGAATAGGCCATTCAGCCCCTTAGTCTACCATTCAATGCTATCCAATATCTTCTGTTTTCTTTTCCATCTAATTCCCCCATCCTCTTATTTCCTATTGACTGAAATTCCATTAGGTTTGAGTGTAGTTCAAGTTTATTGTCATGTTATATCTGGAACAGTGAGAATAATTTGTTTCACTCAATGACAGCAACCATAAAGAAAGGAATTACTCCCCCTGTCAATCCTAAACATCCAATGTTTACCCCGAGACTTTACTTGCATTGAGATTAGTTTTTATCACCTTGAAATTTTTACACTTATTTCAGTAAATTTTGTGCTTATTTATATCTACAGACAAAAATTAAAACCAAATGCAGGAAGAACAAGGCACAAAAGTGCCCGAGGAACTCAACAGGTCGGGTAGCATCTGTGGAGGGAAAGGGACTGAATTTGGACCTGAAATGTCGACCATCCCTTTGCCTCCACAGATGCCACTTGACCCCATGAGTTCTCCCAGCTCTTTGTTTATTCCTCTGGATTTCAGCATCTACAGAGCTTGGTGGGGGGGTTGGGGGGGGGGTCTCCATTATCCGTGGGCAATCTCCTTCAGCAGGGGATCTGGGAAGTATTCTGTTGCTTCCTGAGTCTTTAGTATCCGGCAGCAAAGTGGAATTTTCGCCTTCATCATAGCCTATAATACAGAAGAAAACTAAACTTGACTGCTTCACAGGGAACAGGGGCCCATAAACTTGGAGCTGAGTGCTAAAGTGGCCAAAACCAAAGAAAAGGTTGGGAATGACTGCTCCAGACCACAGTACACACACATACACATCCAACACATAATAATCACATGTGTACATGAAGATATAATTCTCACAGCCTGTGGGAAGAAGCTATTTCCCAGCCTGGAGTCTTGATTTTGATGCTCCTTTTAGTGGGTCAAAGATACTGTGTGCTGGATGGAAAGGGTCTTCTATAATTTTTTGAGGACTATTTAAGCAACAGTCCCAGTAAATAGAGGAAAGGGATACTCCAGTGATCCTCCCGGCTGTTTTGATGACCCTCTGTATTTACTTTTGGTCTGATGCTTTGCAGCTACCATCCCACTCAATGATGCAGCACGACAGACACTCTCAAAGGGTTGTTAGCTCGGCCTGCGACATCAGGGCACCAGAGTCCCTCCGTCAAGGAGGCGGTGTCTTAAGAAATCAGCCTTTAACCTTAAGGACCCCCACCACCCTGGCCATGCCCTCTTCCCTCTACTACCATCCGGAAGGAAGTGCAGGAGCCTGAAGACGAGCACTCAGCAGCACAAGGACAGCTTCTGCCCCTCCGCCATCAGATTCCTGAATAGACAATGAATCACAGACACTTCTTGCACTCTTTCTATTTATTTTGTAAGATGTTTTACATAAATGTTTGCGCTGTGATGCTGCTGTGAAACAACAAATTACTTGACATGTTCATGTCAATAAATTCTAACTCTGATTAACTGAAGAACATTCCAGCAAGATTTGTAAATGTACATTAGAAAGATGTGGAGGCTTCCATTCATAACACAAACACTTCTTCAGAGGCCCTCCTTCACAATGCCTGTGAATGAAAATGTGCCCGAGATTTAGTTGATTCTTTCTCTCCTAAAAGAACACTGCTGTTTAAGAAATCAGAGCACTTTTGTCTGCGACTGCTTCCTCCAGACATGTTGTCAAAATTAAGAAATGAAAGATCGAAATCTGAGAACTGAATTTGTTTCCAAAAGTCTAAAATCTGAGCCTACCCCCTCGTTTGTTGTTTAACTCCATGAGGGTCACTCAGTCACTCAGTGCAAAGATGAAAGAGGAACTGTGGGGACTGCAGTCGGAAGAAGGAGGAACGAGCCTTCGTGTTTGGAAGTGCAGAGGAGTTGGTGCTGCTACCTCTTAGCTCCAAGCCTTGAGCACGGTCTTCAAGGAGGTTGAATCCGGACCTTTGTAGGATCTGGCTCTGTTTAAATCAGTCGCTGTCATTTCCCATGACTACCTGGCTCCGGTTTCATCCCACATTCCCACTGCTGGGTTAATTACTTGTTGTAGATTACCTCCTGGTGTAGGTTAATAGTGATGGAACAAAGAGGATGTGTCTACTAAGATGTTGCCTGGAATTCAGGGACTGAGTTTCAGGGAAAGGTAAAACAGTTTAAGACTTTATTCCCTGGAGCAGAGAAGAAAGAGGGGAGATTTGATAGAAGGATTTAAAATAATGAGGGGGGTAAACAGAGTAAATGTAGGTCAGTTTTTTCCACTGAGGGTGGGTGAGATTAAACAAGAGGACATGGGTTAAGGATGAAAGGGGAAATATGAGGGGGGGATCGTCTTCATTCAGAGAGTGGTGGGAGTGTGGGAGCTTCCAGCGGAAGTGGTGGTGCGGGCTCAATTTAAAAATTTGAGAGAAATTTGTACAGGTGCATGGATGGGAGAGGTATAGAGGACTATGGACTGAGTGCAGGTCAGTGGGACTAGGCATTAAAAAAATGATTTGGCACAGAAGAGAAGGGCCAAAGTGACCTGTTTCTGTGCTGTAATTGTTTTGCAGGGAAATAAGGAGATGGGGATTGGGATTGATGGAGGTGCAGTGTTGAGAGCTAAATTATCTTTCATGTGGCAACAGTGAGGCTTGGCTCCCAGTGCAAGCGATATAGGAGAGTATATATTTACCAAATTCCTTCCATAATCAGAGTCCACAGAAACAGACACTTCAGCCCATTGAGTCTCTGATGACCATCAACCATCCACTTCCTTTCATCCCAGCTTCTCATCAACCATTCCCCCCCACCCCCCACCCACAACCTCTCCCACCCATCAACAGGACCTTACGACAGCCACACGTCTTTGGGAACCAGGGCACTCAGAGAAATGAAATCCAGTCTCATGCAAACTGTGCAATGACTGAGGTCGGGATCAAACCGGGGACTTTGGTGCAGTGAGGCAGTGGCTCTGGGTCATTGTTCTGCCCATGTGGGAGGAGTGGTAAGGCATTTATTGAAAGGAAAACATTGGAATGGGCTACCATCTCTCCACTGCTGTAACCAGTGCCAAAAATCCAGGCTATTAAACCTTGGAACTGAGGCCGATGCCATTCATCAGTGTGAGGTGAAATGTTAAAGCAGGTCTGAAACAGGACCCAGTCAGTCTCAAATGGGTGTCAACAGCACTTCAAAATTTGGATTCAAACCTACTCAGTATCTTTCTGAAATTAAAAAGGCTGTTAGTCCCACATCTGGAGAATTTCAGAATTTAAAACCTTCATGAACTCAGAGCAGCAGCTTTGAACAAGACAATTACTGGTGATTTGGTAAAACAGAACAGAAGGCAACTTTAAGGGGTAGCTGGTGTTTAAGAGTCTCTTGTCAACTTAAAAGCTGATCAAGGAAAGCAGCCTCTGTTGGCAACAGTTGTTAAGGAACATAAACAACGGCAGACTACTGGCTTGTAACTAGGTGTTGGATTCCAAAATCCCTCCATGGGGATCCGGAATTGAAAGAAGCTGTTCTGGGACGTGGTCCATGCAAGGATGGTCTGGGGAAACATAGCAGGAGGGAAAGGAGAGCAATTGCAGCACCAGGAAACAGAGACCTGGTGCAAGGAACTATCTGAACTGCGGAGAAATGTCAGCAATAAGAATAGATAGGGTTTCAGGCCAGCTGAGAGAGAGGAAATACTTGTTGCCAATAGGGCTCAATAAAAGACAGATGTAGGTGCTAGGTAGAGCTAAGCGCAGACTAGCTTATCAATATCAGATTTTTAACTAATAGACTGAACTGTACTTATAAGGATTCAAATTGGGGACAAATGCCTCAGAGTTAAGTTGTTGAACTGCAGTCAGTAATATAATTTTTAATGTTCTGTTCTGTTCTTGGCTAGATTCACTCTGTGTGTGGAATATGGCTTCTCTTATGAATGCTGTTCTCCACCTACGGCGGGGGTTTCAGTGGCAGGAGAGGGGCCCTGACCTCTCCAGGTTTTGGAGGTCAGTATCCAATGTGCTGCAGAATACGCCTGGGTGTGGACACACTCCCACTCACCGCTGGGCCTTGCCAGTGCTAGGCTGAGGTAGATCGGTCGCAGTGTTGGTGAATGATGGGTGCAGAAATTAGTGACCCCAGTCCCATCCTGATCTCTGGCACCAACTGTGTGATGTTTGCAAGATCTCTCACTGCTAATGTTTATTTATTTTTGCACTTTCTGCTGTATGAGTTGGTTTGCTTGGATAGCATTCAGGTGTACTGTTCCCTCTAAGTTGAGGGCATGTGTGCCCACACGCGTTTTGCAACCAGTGCACAAAGAAAATTAACATGCGCACAAAAGGTTAGCGACCTAAAGTAATGTAGTAATTAATAACTGAACATTGAAAATAGTCTCTTAGCTAAAATGTTTCTGTTTAGTTCGTCATTTTTTCAAATACCACATTTGCACATCACTAATTTACGTACCTCACCTTTCTTGTTCCAGTTTGAACAGCTGGTTTGTGAAAATAAGAAATACTCATTGATGTTTTATTTAATGGAACAACAAAGTAGTTCAAAGTATAGAATAAAATCAGAACTCAATACATTACTTTGTAGAATGCAATCATGCTTGTTTTACATTAAAATGTGCCAATACAGTTTTATTAGCCATGAGAGATAGGCTAGGCCAAAATTACCTTGAAGCAATTTCAAGTTTACATTTGCACAAGCATTCAGTGCACACAGACGTTTGTCACAGGAAACATTTTGCACAATGTAAGATTCTTGCACACACTGACATCTAAAAATTAGAGGGAACATTGTTCAGAGAGAATCTGTACATGTGACCATGTACAATTCAATTTGATTCCAAATGCATGCCTCTTGTGAATAGATGGTCGACTTCTAGTGCCCAAGGACAGTAATCATGTAGTTTACTGATGAACTTTCATAGAGTTACCCAGCATGCACCCAGGCCCTCCGACTCAACCAGCACACACCAACCAAAATCCAAAATGTCCCACCCGCTCTAGTCCCACATGCTTGCAGTTGGCCCTTACCCCTCCACTCCCATCCTGTTTATGCATTGACCTTCCTCCCCCAATGATCCTTGATAGCGGTGAACACAGTGATTGAGCCACACTCCTGTTGGTTACCCAAATCAACATAGTTGTCCCTGGCCCTTTTCGCTGTGCTTTGGATGCTGGAATTTCTACATTGCACTGTGCCTGGGCTTCAGTATGTTCATGAGTGGATTAAGACACAGGAACTATATAACCAAAGTGATAGATGGTTGTTATACTAAATATTTACTGTTTCTTTTTCTAAGGTTTATTTTATTGTCGTGCAATAATACATTAGACATGTAATTAAATGTTTATTTTTAGGCATACAGCATGGTAACATGCCGTTCTGGCCCACAAGTCCATGCCGCCCAATTACACCCAACTTACCTACAACCCTTAGTATGTTTTTGAATGGTGGGAGGAAACTGAAACCCCCTGGGGAAAACCCATGTAGACATGGGGAGAATGTACAAACTCCTAACAGACTGCGCAGGATTTGAACCCCGGTCCAATAGCTGGCGCTATAGCAGCATGCATCCTACCGCTACGCTAACCATGCCACCCCAAAAAAAAAATATATTAAACATGTAATATACATGATATACTTTTGTGAGGCAAACAAAGAGAAACAATGGAAATGCTGGAGGAACTCAACCAGTCTCGCAGCGCCAATAGGAAGTAAAGATATATTACTATATAAATGTAAATAATATAGATATAAACAATGTTGTCCTGAGCATTGCCTGGTGCCCCCAATAATAAGAGAAAGAGAAGCAAAAGAGAGTCTCTTCAGAAACATTGAGTGTCTGTGGATTCGCCTCCAGCGCTCCCGCAGCTTCAGTAGTCGTACAGACTCCTGTTCGATCCATTGGCAACCCGAGCTCCAGATCCAAACCCAATACAATCAGAAAGCCTTCAGCACCAGAGGCCCTTCGGGAGCCCTTCTTGCCCTCAGCACCCTCTCAAATCTGTTCCGATACCTGGTTCCCGTGACCCAGTCTCCAGCAGCCCGCACCTTGTGTGGGTCCTTTGACTGCAAGTTTCCAGCAGCTTGCAGCTTGTGTGGGTTCTGTGTTCTGAGTGCAAGCTGGATGTCTGTGAAATTGTTAGATGCTGAGAGGCAGGCTCACCACATCACTCTGCTGTGGGATCACAATATAATCACATGGATCGAGAAAGAGCAGTGTACTCTATGTCTGAAGAGGCACAACAAAATGAGATGAATGGAAAGTGCTTTGGTCAGAAAGAGTTGATGTATTTGGAAGATAAATGAAACCTGAAGCAATGAGTTAGGTCTTAATCTGTGCCTTCAGAGTGTATCTGCATCCTGGCCCAGAAAGGTGTTAAGGCCTGGCACTGAGCTGGTTTGATATCTTGGCCAGGTGCATAAGATCTGGAGAACTGAGGCTGCATCTGTACCTAGGCCAGGTGAGCTGATTCTTGCTGATGAGCAGGTTCGGGCCCCTGTGGCCCGGTTCTGCAGTTGGATTGAATGGGTTGAGTCAGTATCTGGCCACACATTCAACCCCCTTGGTGAATGTTAATCAACTGAAGGATAGCAGCTTTGCAGTGTCCTCTCAGAGAACTAGCAGTTAATACAGGGCCTTGGCCACTGAAACTTTGCAATTAATGGGTGTGCATCACAACTCTTTTGAATTGCATCGTTAATTGCACTGAGATACAGTAAAATGTTTGGCTTTGCATGGTGTCCAGACAAGACAACTCGTACTGTAGGTTGGGCAATTAGAGATACACAATGTATGGGGGAGTAGCACTACAGTAAGTCAAAACAGGAGGAAAAGCATAGTGCCAGGTGTGGATAAAAGTGCAGCAGAAACAGTGCAAAGGCATTGTCTTTTGTCAATGAGGAGTCATTTCAAGAGTCTGATAAAAGCAAGAAAGAAATTGTTCTTGATTGTGTTTCAGAAAGAATCTGTCCTTGAACCTGGAGGATTGGATTTTATAAAGAAACTGTCCTGAAACAAGAAGGACAGTGTTTGAGAACGAATCTGTCCATGGATCTGGAGGACTGTGCTTTCTTCTCCCATCTCCCTTCAGTATCCCTCAGATCCATTTTATTTTTAGTTCTGTGTGCAAATCTCAAAAATCGCTCCAATTAAGACTTTAAAGTAAAATTCGATCTCCAGTTAAATTATGTTTACTTTCTGGCGTCACTTGTAATTTGAATTTCCCTCTGGGATTGAATTCCAGAAACATGCAAAAATGAGATATATTTGTATCACAGCAATGGGAACTGCCAGGATCTGGGAATAAAGAGGCAATTTTTGTCACATTTGGACTTCTGTCCTTAAAGAGATAGAATGTGTTGGAGGCAAGATTTATGCGTGCTGTACCTTTAAGTGTGCCACAGCTCTTCAGGAAGTTGGGCTTCTCTCAAAACGACTTCCAATTTAAAAGGATAGGTTTTGCAGAATTAAATAATGGAAATTAAAAACAAAATTTGAGCCATCTTTCTAAGGCAGGCTTCAGTTGAAGAGAACTTACTGGATGTTTGTTCCCAGGATGATGTGAAACCTGTAGGTTTCTCAGGGGGAGGAGAATGTGGGGTACAACTCAACGAGAAATATTGCACTGAATTCTAACTTAGAGATTTTGATCATTCTTCAAGAAATATTTCGCAAACACCATCAGTGTGCTAAAAGTTTTCCAAATGCCACGTTTTGAAAATTGAGATGGCATTTGAGTTATTTATCACAGGAACAGCAGTTGTCTTCAAACTGATTCTGGAATCTGGCTCCTTACAGCCTTTCCTTCGGGGAACGCATCAGAGATTTCTTCCTGGTTCAGATTCCAAATGTTCTGGCCAGTTTAAATGCATTGGTATCCCTGCAGGGAAATGGATCAAGAAGTTTGTATATTTGTACTCCTGGATTTAGCAGGGGTTGCATTGTTAACAGTGCTGACAGACTTCAGCACGGCAAATGAAAATGAAAAAATAATTCAGGTGTTGGCTACTGGAAATAACCAGATAATTCAGATGTTGGCTGTGGAGAGAGAAGCAGAGTTATTGCTTCAGGTCTTTGACCCTCTGTTTGACCTGAATTGCATTTTCTTCTAACCAGCTAAGTATTTCACCATTTTCTGATTTTATTTTCAACAAATCAGAATCAGAATTTTTTGTCATGTACAAGTCATGAAATTCATTGTTTTGTGGCAGCATCAATAGTGCAAATAATTATATAAAATACCTTACTAAGTAAATAAAAATAGTGCAAGAAAAAGGCAGTGTCTTTGGTTTATTGATCGTTCAGGAATCTGATGACAGAGGGGAAGAAGCTGTCCTTGTGCTGTTGGATGCTCATTTTCAGGCTCCTGTACCTTTTTCCCCAATGGTAGCAGAGTGAAGAGGGCCTGGCCTGGGTGGTGGGGGGTCTTTGAGGATAGAGGCTGCTTTCTTGAGACACCGCCTCTTGTAGATGTCCTCAATGGAGTGAAGACTGGTGCCCATGATTTCACAGGCTGAGTTAACAAATGCCCTTGAACCAAATAATCCTTGAAGCAATTGGAACTTTACCACAAAAGTCCATCAGAGCCTGATGTGAAGAGGTAGTGTTCTCTGGATGAGGTAGTAAGGTGATTCCCTCAGCAGGTGTAGGAGAGCCTCTTGTGCCTGTGTGGAGAGCAGAGTATATCCTCCTTTATGTCTTGGGAACAGTTATCCCTCAAAGATGGCAAAGCTATCAAACCGCTGGTTATCTCATTGTTGTTGGTGGGACTTCTGTGTTCAATATGGCTGCTGTATTTCCTACCCATCGTTGATTGGCTGTAGGAGTGGCATGGTTAGCTCTAGGCTGTCACAGCACCTGTGCCTGTAGTTTGAATCTGGCACTGTCTGTACAGAATTTGTGTATTCACCCCATGTCTGCGTGGGTTTCCTCCAGGTGCTCCGGATTCCTTCCACCCTCTTGAAAACAAACGTTCGGGGCTGGCAGGTTAATTAGGTGTAATTGGACAGCATGGGTTGCTATGGCTGGAATCGGCTTCTACTGTGCTGTATCATGAAGTGGCTGACCCTCTGCCTTCAGCTTGGACTCAGCACAAGGGCCAACGTCCCTTGGGTGGGAAAGGTTGTCTCCCTTTGCTGTCTGTGTAGGGAGAATAGTCAGGTGTGAGGCTGGTGCTATAATTACTCCTCTCCCAGAGGCTTTCCCCCCTCTGCATCCTGCTGTTTCAGTTATCACAGATCCTTGAGATGAGGTGAATTCTGTTCTAAGGCAATGGGGTGTAATTGGACAGCATTGGCTTGAGGGCTACCCAATTACACTCAATTGACCTACACCCCCAGTACATCTTGAACGGTGGGAGGAAACCGGAGCCCCCAGGAAAACACACATAGGTATGGGGAGAACGTACAAACTCCTTACAGACAGCGCAGGATTCAAATTCCGGTCCCGGTCACTGGTGCTGTAAGAGTCCTGCGCTCACCACTAGCTACACTAGCCATGGTGCTGACGTTGGAACCCAAATTACTGTAAGGATACAACTGTGCTTTGGGAAGTCTGAATAGGCTGAAGCCCACTTTCTGCTGGCATGGGTACCATGGGCCAAATGGCCTGTACTGTAAATTTCCTTAATTCTCTCCTCTGTGCAAATGGCTCAGGGTCCAAATGGATATTTCCACCTGACCAGCAAGGCAGGGACGATAAGAGTATGGTTTATTATTCATATTGTCATTTGAAATAAAGCCTGTTTGAAAGAAATAAAAATCAGGCTGGGCTTAAAGCAAGCAAGGTCACAGAGAGATAGAGTGGTCAAAGTCAATCTTGGTGAACATTTAGGAAAGTTTTCACCTTCCTTTATTAAACAGATATCTGTTTATATCTAATGGCAGGTCACAGTGTTCAGGTAGGTGATGGTTTGAACAGATGTGCTATGTCTCTTGTCAGGCAGAGTTAGATAGAATGACAGGAGAAGAAGTGGGTAATTTGATCTCCCACTGATTAGTGCTGCCTCAAGCTGAGCTCTAAAGAGAAAATTAATCTTCTACATCATCAAATAATCCTATCACTTGCATCTAATGCAATAATAAGGCTGCGGTGCAGCTTGCTCACCCAGGCGATTTGTGCGAGGTGGGCCACAGTACCCTGGGACCAGGGTATGAGAGACTCTGACAGTTGATGGACAGCTGGATTCTTTCCTGGGAGCGTTGTCTGAAATATCGAGGCCAGATGGAAAATCACAGCTCATGTTTAATATTCATTTTCGTGGAAGATAGAGGTCCCAATTCCCAGGAACGTTTCATAGTTGCATGCTGTGTATATTTTGTACGCCTCTCTTTGTCGTTTTGTTCTTCTTTGCATTAGTGCAAAACCACGTTACATGTCAGGTAAAGCCACGATCTCCCCGAAAAACATGAACTGGGCTCGGGGCATCCTTCCAAGTGCTTCTCAACATTATTTTTCCCCACTCACATACCACCTGAGGCAATCCCTTACTAACCACCAAGCACCTATGCCATATGGTTAGTAAGGGATTACTTAAGGTGGCATGTGCGTGGAAAAAAAAGGTTGAGAGTCACTGTTCTATCTAGTGCCAAACATGACCCTCAATCAATGAAACAACAACAATTTGTATTCATATATTCCTTTATTGCCAGCAGAGGAATGTCATCAATAGTAGAAAATGGTAGAGCCATGGAAGTGTCATACAGCCCTTCAGCCCATGGAGTCTTCCCCAACCCATTTACACTGCCATTATAGTCTCTTCAATTCCCCCCAGATTTACAAACTCAGGCAATATACAGTGGTCCATTAATCTACTAATCTGGATGTGGGAAGACTGGTGCACCCTGTGGAAAATCCAGGCCATCATAAGGAGAACGTGCGAACTCCACATAAATAGGATTAGAATTCAACATCAAACCCAAGTCTCTGAATCTATGATGCAGCAGCTCTACTAGTGGAACCTCTATGCTGCCTTTATAACAACACAATTTTCCAGGACGGTTTGAGGGTGAAGGATTACTGTTCCAAGTTAAAATAGCTTTGTTTTCCTTGAGAGAGTGACCAGAGCATGTTGCAGAGGTGAACAAGTTCATAATGATGGACAGATTAAGAGAGGCTTCAAGGCTTAGGGGGATTTAAATTGTGGTGAAGAGTCTTCCTTGCATCCATTTGAGACGTGTTCAGGAACCCTGCTTAGGAAACCTAATGGGTGTCCACTGAATTCTTCAGACAAACAATATCTCAAAGAGAAGCAAACCAACTGGTTGATCATCTGATTTGATTAGGGAGATTTTACCGTGTAAAATGGCTGCAATTTGCCTGCATTTCAACTGTTCAATGGAATTAAATATCTGGAGGCACAGGTAGCATGGTGGTTAGCTCAACACCAACACTATTACAGAGGCAGCGACCCAGGTTCTGTCTTTAAGGAGTTTGTATGTCCCCCCCTGTGTCTGTGCGGGTGTCCTCCGGGTGTTCTGGTTTCCTCCCACATTCCAAAGACCTACAGTGTTAGTCGGTTAATTGGTTACGTGGGGTGCATTTGGGCAACACAGGCTCATGGGCCAGGAAGGGACCGTGACTCTGCTGTATCTCTGAGTTAAAAAAAAATTATAGTTCAATTCATTGAAGATAAAAAAAATGACTGCAAATGAGGGACGTGGAACACAACGCAAGTCAATGGAAAAGCTTGGCAAGGCAAGCAGCATCTGTAGAGGCAAAAGGTCTTTTGGGGCTGGGAGGGAAGAGGAAAGACAGCCAGTATCTAGTAGTAGTGGGCCGGGGAGGCGGGGGGGGGGGGGGGGTGGGGGAGGAGAGTAAGTAGCTGTTATGGGGTAGAGGCTGGTCGATAATAGGTGGAAGTAGATGGGGAGGGGATGAAGGGCAGTGTCTCGACGAAACGTCATCTCACACCTGTTACCTACGCAGATGCTGTTCGATATACTGAATACTTCCAGTGTTTGTTTTTAATTCTCATCCTCTCCAGGTTTTCTTGAGAGGATATAAAGTGGCTGAGTACCCTTTAGTGTTAAACGCACCAACACAGTTTTCTCCTTCAAAAAAATGATGCGGCCACTCACCAAAATTTACAGATTGTAAAGAAGCATCAGCATCTTTAGATCAGACACTATCTATTGTCATGGTAATAAAAGAGAAATGTAACATTACACCAAATTGCCTCTTATCTGCAATGAGGCATTGCCTGGCACCTCTTATAGTCTGAGTCCACCCAGCGTCACTGAGTGTCCGTGAATTCACCTCCATCACCTCTATCACTCCCATAGATGTGCACTTTAAATCTAAAAGACCATTTTGTCCAAATTATTTCTTTGTTGCCTAAGTTTGCAACACGCCCAGGATTTTATTGCCTTGTCTCACCTTTAATTTGAAGAGTGGAGTTTATCAAGGAAAGTAGCATCGAGCCTGCTCTGCCATTCAATCACATCACGGCTGACCTGGATATAGACTCAGTTCAATTTACTTGCCTGTTCCCCAGAGGCCATTTAAATGTAGACATACCGAATGGTAACAGGCCCTTTCGGCCCATGAGCCCGTGCCCCCCAATTACACCTAATTGACCGACAACTCTTGTACGTTTTGAAGGGTGGGAGGAAACCGGAGCACCCGGAGGAAACCCACACAAATTCCTTACAGACAGTGCTGGATTTTAACCCGGGTAGTATCTATTGTTACATTACACCTCATGCTGTAACAGCATTGCGCTAACCGCTCTGCTAACCGTGCCATCCCAATACTTAATTCCCCAATTTGACAAAAATCTGTATCTGAAATGGGGCAGCCTCGACTGCCTCCTTGGGAGGAGAATTCCACAGATGCACTCCTCGCAGGGAGAAATACTTACTTTTACAAGTTTACGGAGAGGCCTTTTGGAGTAGAGAATGGGAGTCAGCTGCTGCCAAGCCAAAACTCTTTGGGGTTAAGAGTTTGCTGTTGAACAGGTGAGTCTGGAGGGCTTAATGCCCTGGCATTGCCTTGGTGCTTGGAGGGTTTGTTTCCAATGAGCATCCTTGGCTTCGGGAGGCAGGAGGTGCCCAGCTGATCTGTATGCCATCCGACTGGCACGGTGCCAGTGGGGAACTTGAGGGACTTCATCCCTGAAGCTCCTTTGCCAATTTTCAGGACAGAGTGGATGCAGAGGATTTGCAGCTGGGAGCAATCAGGGGAAAACAGAGAAACCTTAACTAAATAGCTACCCGAATAATGAAAATACAAGCGTGCTTCAGGAAGCTTCTCTGGGGTTTACAACATAGAGCATAGAACATTACTGCACAGTGCAGGCCCTTAATGTTATGCGACCCTATATATTCCTACCAAAAAATCTAAACCCTCCCTACCTCTATTTTTCTTTCATCCATGTGCTTTCCTCAAAGTCTCTTAAATGCCCCTAATGTTCCAGCCTCCACCACCAACCCTGCCAATGCATTCCAGGCACCCACAACTCTCTCAGTTAAAAAAAAACTTATCCCTAATGTCCCCCCTAAACTCCCCTCATTTTTGTACAGACATCCTCTTGTTTTTGCTGCTCCTGTTCTCGGAAAAAGGCACTGGCTCTCCATCCTTTCTATGCTCCTCAGAATCTTGCAGACCTCTTTTAAGACACCTCTCATCCTTCTTCCCTCCAAAGAGAAAAGTCCTCGCTCTGCTAACCTTGCCTCATAAGGTTTAGTAATTCATCTTGGCCCAATTCCAGAATTCACGCCAATGTCTGATCCTGTTTTGTACCACAGGAAGGAGTCTGCTATATAAATGTACATTGTGTACATTTCAATGTATACCAGCTGCAAATGGCATTTCAGTCTCGTTCCAGGGATGCTGTGACATCGCCTCCCAATCTCATAATCTCTACAGCATAATGACAAGAGCAGTAGATGAATGGAAATGTCACCAGCTATAGGTTCTCCTCAAGTGGAACACTATTCTGATATGAAAACACATCACTGGTCCTTCATCAGAATGAAACGGTTATCAGACGAGGAATGTTTGACAGCTCTTGGCCTGTACTTGGAATTTAGGAGAATGAGGGGTGGGGGAGGTGGGGGCGAAATCTCATTGAAACATTTCTAAATGTTGAAAGGCATGGACAGAGTAGATGTTAGAAATGAAAAGCACAATGCCGGTCGAACAGTGTACTTTATGTAGCAAAGATAAAGATACATAAGCAACATTTAGGGCTTGAGGCTCAAGGAATGAGGAAAAATGTTAGATGTAGAAAAGTTGTTTCCCATGGTGGGAGCATCTAGAACAAGATACAACTTTGGTATTCCAGGTTGTCCACTTAGAACAGAGATGCAGAGGAATTTCTTAACTAGAGGGTGAATCTGTGCAACTTGTTGCCACAGGCGGTTGTGGATTTATTGGGTGTATTTAAAGCAGATATTGATAGGTTCTTGATTAACCAGGGCATCATAGATTATGGGGAGAAGGCAGGGCAGTGGGGCTGAGTTAGGAAATGGACCAGTTTATCATTGAATGATGGGGCAGACTTGTCCCTATGCTATTTCTGTTGGGTCTAAATATTGGATTTCTCTTCTCAGTATGACAGTGGGAGCATCTTCTTCAGAAGAACTGCAGCAGTTGAGCAAGGTGCCTCACTGTCATAATTTGGGATGATGCAAATGCTGGCTCACATCTCCAGAGACCCAAATTCAATCCGCCTCTGACATTATCTGTGTGGAGTTTGCATGATCTCCCTGTGATTTCCCTTCCCTCCCCCCAATGTAGAAGTAAGGGTCTTTCTAGCTTAGAATGGCATTGATTATTACACCAAATACATTAACACATTAATTAATTAACCAAAATATTAATACTTGAATACAACTTGGCTAATACTTATGATGGGACAGTTGCAAATAACTAAGGACAGCAAGAGGCTCTGAACGTGTAATGTTGATCCTGACTGATCATTTCCAACAGTCCCAATTGTCTCTAGAGTCTTACGATTTACAGGAAAAATACCTGAGAAGATGGGGACGTGTCTGCGTGATTGGTCCACAATATGGTGCATTATTTAGATGGACAATGAATAGCTTAATGCTGATGGGATAATGCTTGCTGCTGAGGAGGTGACTGTTTTGAGATTGATTAATGTCAGATAGCGTTGGAGAATTTAAGCCCATGCATCTGTATGCTTGGGGAGCTTCTTGATCATTTATAGAGGTGGTAGACGTCCCACAGGTCTGTGCATCAAATAAAGGGAATTGGATAAAGAAATGTCTGGGTCCTTCGTTCCTCAGGAGAATAGATTGCTGATTGGGACCTCTCCCCAGAACCTGGATTGAGGATTGCCACTGATCCTCCACAAACCCCACCTCATGGTTTTCTCTGCATGCCCCAGTTTCTTCCATCATCCCAAATACCTGGGATTGGTAGATTAATTGTCCATAGTGTTCAGGTGTTAGAGTTGAGCGGTGAAGTGTAATGAAATGTTAAATTTAAAGGTGTAGCACAGTAACAGGCCATTTTGACTCACGAGTCTGTGCCGCCCTATTTACACCCAAGTAACCTACACCCCTGGTATGTTTCAAATGGAGGGAGGAAATTAGAGCCCCCAGGGAAAACCCACAAATGCAGGGAGAATGTACAAACTCTTTTCAGACAGCATGGGATTTAAACCCAAGGCCCAATCACTGGGGCTGTAAAGGTGTTGCGCTAACTGCTATGCCAACCATGCCACCCAGATGGGATGGGGGAGAGAATGGACTGTCATAGACTATCCAGGATCCAGTGACCAGACTGTTGCTACATGCCGCTCCTCACTTTGTTCTTGGATAGATGTGAATGCCCCCTCGCACAGAGGGCCACACACAATGGCCTTGTGTATAACGGCATAGAAAACTGGCAGCTCCAGACCCATCCATTCACAATGCACCCATCACTTGCTCTCTCCATTCACTCCTCCCTTTTTCATCCTTCCCCCCCACCCCCAACCTTTCCACTGCCTCCGTTCCTGTGGCATCTCCCAGCCTCCCACATCCACCGTCTATTGGTTCTCTGTGTTTAAAGTCCCACTGGACGAGAGTAGGAATCGTCCAATGGAATTCCACCATTTCATCAGAATTCATTTTGCCGTCAGTCATTTCAGATTGGAATCTTGTGGTGTATTTAATAAAAAACCCTGGAGATTGTCTGCGTTCGTTTTTAAGGGGTAAAATCCCCTCAATCCATCAGCTAGCAGCTGTTACCTCTGAATGCCAAGTCTTCGCACCAAGTTAACTTGACCACAAAATGTAGCAGGCTTCTTTTTACTTCTACCACATTATAAAAGTGACTCAGGCATTTATCTGGAACATGTGCAGCACCATGCAAGTTCGATGGGGATTGAGTGGATTTACAAAGTCTGCAAGGGAGATGCAAGGGCAGGAATTGCCAACACTTAGTCATTGTTTGGCAATCACCTGATGAATTGGACAGTGAAGACCACCTGAACCCCGGCATCTCAAAAAGCATTCAAGAATCCTTCATTGTCAATATTACACGGAATTCGTTTTTGTGTGTTGTAAGGCAGACAGATTCGCCATTGGCCGAAACGGCCTGAAGAGCCTCTTACAGTCAGAGAAAGAGAAACAAAAGAGAGACCACTTTAGAGTTGGCGATTGTCCGTGGATTCGCCTCCACCGCTCCTGCAGACCCCGCAGCCACACAGAGTCCAGTCCAAACCATCAGCAGCCCGACTTCCAGATCTGAACCTCTGACATGATCAGAAAGGCTTCAGCGCCATCGGCACCCTCTCGCATCCCGAATCTTATACCTTCATCCAGTCTTGAGCTAGTCTCCAGCATTCTGCAGCCTGGTGTGAATCCTTCGACAGCAGTCACCAACAGCCCATAGCCTGAATGGGTTTCTCGCCTCAAGTCACCTGTGTGTTTCTTCAATCGCAGAACCCTTCACTGGTCCATTGCCGTGATCACCATCCCATGGGTCATCTCCTCTGCTTCTTCTTTTCAGATTGGGATTGGTCTCTCTGTGTTCTGGTGCCCTGTGCCAGTCCTCTGCTTTCCCAGAGTCTGCAACCCCCTTATGACCACTGATGATCATAGGTGCCGCTATCTTGGGACCAGACCCTGTGGTCGCAGTATTTTTAAATAAACAGCTCTGTTTACAGGCTGTTTAAAGCCCATACAGAGTTGATGGCAGTCAGATGGGCAGTTGGACCCTGCAGGGGAGTGCTGTGACTCCGCTCCTGGCTCTCCGCAGGTCCGCACCAGTGGCAGTGTTGCTGTTACAACAGTTCTGGCAGTGCCACCATCTTCAAAATCTCTGCTGAATATCTGTGGCACTGTTGACCTAATAAAGTTATGAGTAAACCAATTATTAATGCTTTCAGAATTCAATGACATCCTTCACGTGAATGTCAGCCTGCACAAGACCTTCCCACACCCTGTACCTCTCTCTCATGCTGAAATTAGAGCCAATCATTCCGGTTCTTGGGATCATCATCCCTCCCCCAGTAACATTATAATTTCTATATTTCTTCAATGATGATGTGTATTGAGCATCTAAATGTTAAACTGACCTTTCATTACATTCTGGTTAGAACCATAGAACATTACAGCGCAGAAACAGGCTCTTCAGCCTTCTAAACTGTTATTCTGCCTCGACCCACTGACCTGCACCCAGTCCACAGCCCTCCACACCCTTCCCACCCATATTCCTGTCCAAGTGTTTCTTAAATGTTAAAGTTGAGCCTACATTCACCACTTCATGTGGCAGCTCATTCCACACTCCCACCACTCTCTGCATGAAGAAATTCCCCCTCATGTTCCTCCTAAACATTTCCCCTTTCACCCTTAATCCATGTCCTCTGGTTTGGATCTCACCTCCCCTCAGTGGAAAAAGCCTATCTATATTTGCTCTATCTATCCCCCTCATCATTTTAATTACCTCGATCAAATCTCCCCTCATTCTTCTACATTCCAGGGAATAAAGTCCTAACTTTGTTTTGAATGATACACCATCTCTCCATTTCCCTACTCCTACCAGCTCTTTCACACGGCGCTTTGCTGAACACCTACACTCTGTTGAACTCCCAGTGGCCAACCACTTCAATTCCATTCACCGTTCCCACACAGACGTGTCTGTCCACGGCCCCATCCATGTCAGGGAAAGGCCAAAAATAAATGATCAGCAACCTGTCATATTCCTCCTGGACAACCTCAAACCCTACAGCGTCAACATCAATGGTTAGGTCACCCCCACCTTTATCTTGTCCCACTGTTTCCACAACTTCTTTACCTTCTCCTATTCTTACTTTCTCCTCACCCCTCCCTATTGAAGTTTGGCAAGATTTTGTGTCCTTCTGGACCTGGGCACTGGGTCAGAGTTGCAATCCACTTGTTGGTTCAAAGCTGGCTTTGGTGAAGTCTCTCACCGGCCAACTCAAGCACCGAGAACCCACTCCATTTGAGCGGTTGCTAATTAACATGATCATTCTGATACCAGACTAACGACTGTCAATTTGCTTTAATGCCATTTTGAACAGAGCTCCCCAATTAGGAGCAAAACCTGTTCAGGCCTCCATTGTAATTATGAGCAAAGCCTTTATCATTGCATATCAACAAGTGGCATATGGATGCCTTTACAGAAAATCAACTGTTGAAAGCATATTGCAAAAGTAGCTGGCTGCTGAGATGATGAAAGCAGTAGGTCCACGACGCTGCTACAGTGCTAGTGACATGGGTTTGTAGGCCCTACCTGGGTTTTCCCTGGGGGGGGTTCCAGTTCCCTCCCTCCCACCATTCAAAATGGTATAGGACCATTGGGTGTAATTGGGCGGCACAGGCTTGTGGGCCAGAAGAGCCTGTTACTGTGCTGTATGTCTAAATCAAAAAAAATTAAATAATCGATCTGGGAGAGGGAGAACCTGTTGCAGGGACAGCACACATTATAGGGGCCGGATTTGCTTCCAACATACAAACCTAGAAAGAATTTTAGTTGAAAAAAATGGCTTCTTCGTTCATTGAAAAATATACTTAATTTAAAAAATCCTGTCCTGGTGTTTTGTGAGCAGTGTCATATTTTTCAGATGCTGCTTATTGCTGGATCTGCTTACTTCTAGCTCTTCCCTTATTTCAGTTTTGGATGTGGCATTCCCAAGAAATTTTGCCTCAGAGATCAGCCACATTGTGAATCTGACCTACGCGCAGTCTTGGGGTAAAACAGGAAAGTCAGCCGATGGCGTGGTTGAAGTGAAAACACATTGCTGGAGAAATTCAGCAGGTCACACAGTGTCCTTTATAGAGCAAAGATAAAGATACATCACCAACATCTCGGGCTTGAGCCCTTTATCAAAGTATGAGTAAAATGCCGGCAGGCACCCAAACATAATGGTGGGCAGGGGAAGGAACACAGGCCCATAGGCAGAAGGCAATAGGTGAATTAGAAAGGGAAGACAACCTCTCAGTCTGCGTCCTCTCTCTCCAATGTAGAGGCCATAAAGTGAGCAGCGGATGCAGTAGATCGCTCTCACGGATACTCTAATGGGGTGTTGCTTCCCTTAAGAGGACTGTTTGGGGCCCCGAACAGTTGTGAGAACACAAGCGTTGGCACTTCCTGCGGCCACAGAGGAAGGTGCCAAGGGGGTGATGGGTGGGAAGGGATGAGTGCACAAGGAGTCATGTTTTTTTTTTAATGTGCTGTTTAGTCAGATGAGACCAGATGTACAGTGTTTCATATGGATCATATATTTCATGGACATACCCCAGAGGAGGGCAGCACAGCAAGTCAAATTGCTGCCTCACAGTTCCAGAGACCTGACTTCCACCCTGACCTCCGGTGTTGTCTGGATGGAGTTCGTACGTTCTTCCTAGTACGTGTGCGGGTTTGCTCTGGGATGTGCTCGTTGATAGGTTCATTGTTCACTGACTATTGTCACCCTGTGAATGTCGGAGACTGGATGGAATTGTGGGAAGGATTAATTGGGATTAGTATAGGGTTAGTGTGAATGGGTGCTTGGTAGCTCAGACTTGTCAGGAGAGAAGCATTTCCTTGCTGTATGGGACTCTGTAACCTCTGAAACACTTAATGGAGGCATGTGCAAATACATATTGTATATCACAGATTATACTTGGTCAATGGATTGATGATATTCAAATTATAATCTGTTGTAGCCTTGAAGGTTATTCTTTTAATTTAATTTAGGCATACAGCACAGTAACAGGCCAAAAGCTCATGCTGCCCAATTACACCCAATTGACCTACAAATCCCGTACTTTTGAAGGGTGGGAGGAAACTGGAGTTCCTAAAGTCACAGGGGGAACATACAAACTCTTTACAGACAGCAACGGATTTGAACCCCAGCAGAATATTACTGAAGTAAACAGTAAATGTTGTAAACCCTCTTCAGGTGAGGCAACATCTGTGGAAACAGAAACAGATATAAAGTTTGAGGAAATAACCTTTCATCAACCTGGATGGTAACTGTTTCTCTCTCCATGGATGCTGACAGACCTGCTGAGTGTTTCTGGCATTTTACATTTCCATTTCCTGTAGTATTTTACTTTCAGAAGCTTTTGACTTTTCAAAGTGTGAAGGAAGAGCTTCAGTTCGATGAACCAATAAGTGAGTCCAAGTTTGGCACTGTCATGTACAGTGTTGGAATCCTAACAGGGGAAGCATAAAGGTTAATATTTTTTATTTTTATTTTAATGAAGCAGCACGGTAGAAGGCCCTCCCTGCTCATGAAACTCGTGCTGCCTCATTGCACCCAACGGACCGACCAAACCTATATGTTTTGGAGGGTGGAGGAAACTGGAGCAGTCGGAGAAATTTAAAAAAACATTTCACTAAGGTAGAAGCCATTTCTGGCCATTTAAATCTGTGGTGCACTGTTAGCCAGAATCAGACCCACACAAAGATAAAGACTGTACAACAGGCTTTAATTCACAAAGACTTCCACAGAGCCAGACTGATTGTGGCTGCAGCAACTCTGAGGGAGGCCTCAGGAGGCCAGAGCAGGCTTATATCCCAGAGGGTGATTGACAGCCGGCCAGGGGTTGTCCTGTTCCCTTACACTCCTGCAGGCACAGAGATTGCCCCCTGCAGTAGGCCAGTGGTGTACCACCACAAAACCCATGCTGCCCAATTGCACCCAATTAATTTACAGTCCCCATATGTCTTGATGGGTGGGAGGCAACCGGAGCACCCGTGGCAAACCCACATAGGTCACAGGGAGAACATATAAACTCCTTACAGACAGTGCCTTTCGAACTCGGGGCGCTAACTCTTTAATAGCATTGCGCTAACTACTACGCTAATTGTGCTGCCCTTGTCTGTGTTAAATCTGGGAGACTCCAAGTAGGCCGGGGGATGCTTGGCAAGCTGAGGCTTCACTTCTGGTCCTGAACAACACCAAGAGATCCAGTTGGAAGATGAACCATTGTCTTCACTTTCCAATCAACCACAACAATAAAGGAGTAACCACAGCTCAGAATATTCTTGTGGGAAATTCACTTCTTCCTGAGTGAAATAAACCATGGAGGCATTAATTTTCTAACAAGGCCTACTTTTTCAATAGAAACACAGAAATGCTGGAGGAACTCAGCAGGTCTTGAAGCATCCATGGGAGATAAAGATATATTACTGATGTTTCGGGCCTGAGCATTTCTGTGTTTTCACTTCAATCACAGCATCGGCAGACTTTCGTGTTTCACTATTTTTTTCAATGTATAGGGAAGGCAATTCTTTTAATCCATTATCTTTCTTGCTCTGCTCACTTCTCTCTGACAGGGAAGGTGTTCAGAGTGGAGGAGATGCTGGTCAGACACAGAACTTGTGTACAGTATAAAGTGGAACTGTTTGAGTACCCCTTATCTGAAATGCATGTTTTGGATTTTGGAATACCATTTAAAAAATGAACTCATTCACTCAGTCTTAAAGACACATACATTCACATTATGATACAAATATTTATATATCCACAAATTAACTGATAGACATATATTGAAAAATCTACACTCAGTAATACACTACTTATGTCTGCTACATCCCTTTCACCGATCGGGATTTCTGAACTCTATTACGTATCACCCTATGGGACCACGGACAGAAAAGGTTTGGGCTCGGAGGATTTTTGTTAAGGGGTCCTTGACCTGTAGTGAAACCTTGCCCTATTGTGGATAGCTGAGCTGAGATAGTGAGAATGCACCTTCCCCCCCATTCTCTGAGCAGAAGTATTTAAATGTGCATCTGTCTATCGTGACTGAAACCCCTGGCTGCTCTCATTGCCGTGAGCAAGACGCCGAGTTGAGCCACTATTATTTCATCTTCATGTCCCTCGTGCTTGGCTTTCCGCTGAAAAGGCGCCCATGCATTGTGGGTCTCAGGGGCTAGAGCAATGCAGAGTAGTTGCCAAAAACACAACATGGTTCAAACAAAACACCGATGCCACTGCATCAGAGAACACAGAACACTACAACATAGTACAGGTACTTCAGCCATCAATGTTGTGCCAACCCATATATGTGTAAAAAAGTACCCTGTAACCTTCTATTTTTCTTCCATCCACTTGTCTAAGAGTCTCTTATATGCCCCTAATGTTCCAGCCTCCACCACCACCCCTGCAAGCCATTCCAAGCACCCACTACTCTCTGTAAAAAACAACACCCCTAATCTTCCCTCCCTTCACTTTGTACCAACGTCTTCTGGTGTTTGTTATTCTTCCCCTGGGAAACAGGCACTCACTGGCTGTCCACTCTATCTACGCCTCTCATGATCTGATAACTCTGAGACCCATGAAGAAAGCAGAGTGGGAACTCCTCTCCTCTCTGAGCTGGTGACTGCATAGCAGATAAAGAATCTTGCCCAAGAAATTCTGGAACAGCACTCCTCAGGTCCATCAGCCCATTGAGTCTGTGCTGTCTCATTCAATCCCGTTCATCTCACTCATTATGTCTTTTCTTGTATCTCTCCTTTTTTTTTTCTCCAAGTACTTCTTTCTGAAGGCTGATGTTACAAACCTGTTTCTATCACCTGCAGCTCACATGTGGAGAAAAGGCCCTTCAGTTCTGGTTTTTCCAACAGTTAGAAATACGTGACGTCTGGCTTCAAAAGCCCTTTCTCTCCACTGATTTTATTGGAAAGTGCTCTTCAACTGGTGAGGCTGCACATTTCAAGTAAGATCTTTCTTCTCAATGAATCCTGATGCATGAGTGTCACAGTATAATACAGCTCTATAACTTTGCTTTGGCGGCACTTGGAATACTGTGTGCAATTCTGGTCACCCAATTGCAGGAAGGATTTGGAGGCTTGGAAAGGGGCCAGAAGAGGTTTACCGAGATTCTGCCTGGTTTAGAGGGTATGAGTTAAGGGGAGAGTCTGGACAAACTTGTGTTGTTATATCTGGAGCATCAGAGGCTGAGGTTAACCTGGTGGAGGTTTATTCAAGTCATTGACAGGATAGACGGTCAGTACCTTTTCCACAGGATAAAAGAGCCACAAGTTCAAGATTGTGTGTTTAGATGATGGTGAGGAAGTTTAAGGGAAAAGTGTGGGGCAAATATTTTTGCACAGAGAGTGGTGGGTGCCAGGAATGGGCTGCCTGAGGGATGCAACACTAGCATTTAGGAGATTTCTAGGTGGACACATGAATTCAATGGAAGGGTTAAAGCAGCAGAGTTTTAGTCTGATTTGGATATCATTTTCGGCACACAGATGGGGCTAAAGGGCCTGTACTTGTACTGTTCTATGTTCTAATATGAGACCCAATGGGTCTCAACCATTTTTTTTGCACTCACATACTACTTTAAGTAATCCCTTCCTAACCTCTGGCATCAGGTGCTCTGTGGTTAGTCAGGGTGCTATGTGAGTGGAAAAAAAAGGGTTCAGAACCACTGGCCCGGGGCAACATGGTTGGTGCAGTAGTTCGTGCAATGGTGTTCCAGCGCCAGCAATCAGGACCAGATTGGGATTTGAACCCCGCGCTGTCTGTAAGGAGTTTGTACGTTCTCCCCTTGTCTGCATGGGTTTTCCCCGGGGGCTCTGGTTTCCTCCCACCGTTTAAAACATGTATCAGGGTTGTAGGTTAATTGGACCCACAGCCTCGTGGGCCGAAAGGGCCTGTTACCTTGCTGTACATCTAAATTTTAAAAATTTAGCCAGAGTTGCCCCAAATCCAGAGTCCTTGAAGAAAACTTTTTTCTCACTTGGATGAGAGAAATTGACAAGGAAAGCAGGTACCTCCACGTCCAGAGCGCAGGCCCACAACTAGTCGTGCAACCTTTGAGAGAAAACGAAGAAAACATAAACTCAGGTGATTTATAATTATAATATGGGTTTTACGAGATTGTGCCACCATTTTCTGACCATTTGCCCCAAAGAAGACTTGACACAATTTGTGATTGCACCCATTTTGTTCAACCTTACCACCAGACATCTTGAGGTGGACACTGTGGTAAAAGTGTGGCTGAATCACTTGGAGGCATTGTTCGGGTCGTCAAACCATTGCTGCACAACAGATGGGGAGGCAGTGATCTCCGGTGACCATCACTGCTAAATTACCATCATCCTCCTCTGAGCTCCTGATGAAGCAGTTGCTGGATCACTAGCTCATTAACACTTTCACGGCCAGCCTGAGGTTGGTTGTACTTCCCTGGGAAAATCAAATTGTGAAGTATGGTTGGCATAATGGTTAGTGCTATGCTATTAAAGTGCCAGCAGTCAGGATCGGGGTTTGAATCTTGCTCTGTCTGTAAGGAGTTTGAACGTTCTCCCCATGTCTGCGTGGGTTTTCCTCGGGGGCTCCGGTTTCCTCCCATCATTCAAAATGTATCAGGTGAATCGGGTGGCACGGGCTCATGGGCTGAAAGGGCCCATTACCATGCTATATGTCTAAATTAAATTATAAATTACAGTAAAATCCCCATTATCTGGAATTCAAGCAATTGGCAGCCTCACATAACAGGCAAAAAAAAAATTGGAGAAAATATATAGGTAAAAAATACGTAAATTTAATATTGGCACACCTCGCTGTTAGTTCGCCAATCCATGCAACTCACACTCTCAAGCATCCAGAATATTCACTTATCTGGCATCTGCCAATCACCATAGATGCTGCATACCGGGCTTTTACTGTATTTGTCAGAAGTAAGCGGGGTTTGCCTCTGAATCGAGCAAAAATGGCTTTTCCTCTGTTGTATTTCACCATGCTATCCCAGCTGAATTCTGAATGTAATGGCTGGCCTGCATTGGCTGAACTGATGAAACAAATGAAGACAAATGGGACTAGCCATGATTGCCACCTTGGTCAGGACCGACAAGTAGGGTCTCATGTGACTCTACACTAGGGTAACTCATGAGACAGACTTAGAGGAGATCATGAAGTCCAGTGTGTCCAATCATTGACCGCTGTGGGCCAGAGCATTATTAAATACATTGCCATGAAATGTGGCAGTTTTGCATTTATGGCTGAATATTCCAGCAAGTTAACTCACTCCAAGATGAGTGCATTAGAACTGCTGTGGTCATGTCATGACATTCACAACAGGCCACGGTAACCCCTCTCTCTACTAGGCTGCATTTCCCCCCACTCCCCCACCCCAGAGTGGAAAGATGGTTTTCTGTCATCACTGGGCACAATGCTATAACAGCACCAGTGACCATGTTTTGAATCCAGCGCTGTCTGTAAGGTTTTTGTACATTGTCCCCATATCTGCGTGGGTTTCCACCAGGTGCTCCGGTTTTCTCCCACCCTCCAAAAAAGTGTGCAGGATATGTTAGTTGGTAGCTCGTGGATCAAAAGGGCCCATTACCGAGCTGTTGCTATTTACTCTTCCCATTCAAGTAACTGCAGGTAGGATATGCATCAGTTCATGGTTTCCCACACACATTCTCTTCAGACAGTTGCTTGGAACTGCAGATAACTTGCTTCCACTCTGGTTCTGTGGATTCTGAGGTGGCTGATGAGGCCAACATTAGATCTGCCAACTCTGCTACAGGTGCGGGGTGGGGGGAGGGGGGGGTTGAAAATGACTGTTGGAGGGTGCATAGTTTAGGGGCTGATGTGCTCCTTCTACTGCTTGCACTGTTCTCTCAATCAAATGAGCTCGATGCTCAATGCCACGCAGTGTGTTCTTTCTCCAGTTATGAGCTAGTGGAAAATTTTGCTATCTCATGGAGGTTTAGAAGATCCTAGATCTTGTCCAAATCTTTGGCTTTGATGAAGCATGGAATGGTCTGGGAGTGTGATGTGAATGATCTAACCCTAATAATATTGGTTCACATGAGTGGATTTGTAGGATCTCTCAGGAACAGCATCTGTTCAATATAACATAACATAACATAACAATTACAGCACGGAAACAGGCCATTAGGCCCTTCTAGTCTGCACCGAACCAAACACCCCTTTCTAGTCCCACCTCCCTGCACAATGCCCATAACCCTCCATCTTCTTCTCATCCATATACCGGTCCAACCTTTTCTTAAATAATACAATTGACTCCGCCGCCACTATTTCTCCCGGAAGATCATTCCACACAGCTACCACTCTCTGAGTAAAGAAGTTCCCCCTCATGTTACCTCTAAACCTCTGCCCTTAATTCTTAACTCATGTCCTCTTGTTTTAAACTTTCCTCCTCTTAACGGAAATAGTCTATCCACATCCATTCTGTCTATCCCTTTCATAATCTTAAATACTTCTATCAAATCCCCTCTCAACCTTCTACGCTCCAAAGAATAAAGACCCAATCTGTCCAATCTCTCCCCATACTCCAGATGCTTAAACCCAGGCAACATTCTGGTAAACCTTCTCTGCACTCTCTCCACTCTGTTTATATCCTTCCTATAATTAGGCGACCAGAACGCCACACAGAACTCCAAATTAGGCCGCACCAACGTCTTATACAATCTCAACATCACCTCCCAACTCCTATATTCCATGCAATGATTGATAAAGGCCAGCATACTAAAAGCCTTCTTCACCACCCTATTCACGTGAGTTTCTACCTTCAGGGAACGATGTACCGTTACTCCTAAATCTTTCTGCTCTTCTGTATTCCTCAATGCTCTCCCATTTACCACATATGTCCTATTCTGATTCTTCTTACCAAAATGAAGCACCTCACACTTATCAGCATTAAATTCCATCTGCCATTTTTCAGCCCACTTTTCTAAGCAGCCCAAATCCCTCTGCAATCCTTGAAAACCTTCTTCATTATCCACTATTCCACCTATCTTAGTATCGTCTGCATATTTACTAATCCAATTCACCACCCCATCATCTAGATCATTAATGTATATAACGAACAACAATGGGCCCAATACAGATCCTTGAGGCACACCACTGGTCACCGGCCTCCAACCTGACAGACAATTATCCACTACCACTCTCTGGCCTCTCCCTTTCAGCCAATGTTCAATCCATTTGACTATCTCAAAATTTATACCTAAAGACTGCACCTTCCTAACTAACCTTCCATGTGGTACCTTATCGAAGGCCTTACTGAAGTCCATATAGACAACATCCACTGCGTTACCCTCATCCACATTCCTAGTCACCTCTTCAAAATATGCTTTCTCTCGGTACAGGAAGGCAAGGATTGCTGCTGCCTGCTAGACCATGAGATCTGAGCTGGGTTTGAGGACTTGAGCTCCAAAGAGGGCTGAAGACTTTGCTGGAGCACTGAAGATGATGATGATTGACATCATTGACAGGTGGAACTAGAGGAATGGTTCATATTCTCCAGCATCACGTGCACCTTTATAGGTGAGGGTAGTCTGGCACATCAGGGGCAGACATAGAGCACAGAATATGAACAGCACAGTTCAGACCTTTTGGCTCATGATGTTGTGCCGACCTTAATAAACCTAAGCCTTCCCAATCTCACTTGAAAGGCTTTTGAGGTTGACACTGGTTTCTGTTTCCAACTGCAGGAGCAACATGAAGAAGGCGAGATAAAGAGCCTTTTTAAACTGAGGTCAATGGGTAGGAAATATCTGGCCATCTCTGCTCTTGAGGGTGGTGGTGTTCAGATCATCAGATGTATTTAAGGTGGAGATGGGTAAATATTGGAATGATTGGGTAATTGAAGGTTAAGGGGAACTGGCACAAAAGAGGTGTTGAGACGAACCTAGATCGGACATGACTGTTCCGAATGGCGGGCCAAGTTAAAGAGGCTGAGTGGCCTGTTCCTGGTCCTATTACCTTGTGCACCTTATTTGAGATAGTTGCATAGTGGAGGTCATGCCTCTGTGGATGAAGGAAATCGACAGTGTGATCAGGGGAGTAGATCTTCAGCCACTAGATGGAGGCACATCAGAAGGATCCAAGCATTGTTGTTTCCTGTGGTTACTGTGGTGGCAAATGTCAACCTGCTGAAAGATGGACACAGTCATGGCATCGCTGAAGTCCCTTGGCATATCCATAACGTGCATAACAAGGTTGTGAATTTATATACATATTTGGGCATTCTCCCCCACACCCTTTCTCCCTCTTTCTCTCTTTTACTTTGTTTGTCTCTTTCTCTCTCTCTCTCTCTCTCTCTCTCTCTCTCATTCCTTCTACATCTTTCTATCTCTCTGCCATCCCTCCTCCCCCAGACCTCCCCATCTGATCAAACATTTTGCGGCTTGCACTAGCCTCTTGATATGCAACGGAGTCAAATTTGTGTGAAGACTCCAGGACATTTTCCCAGGTTTGAGCTGCCATACAAAAGGAAATCATTGTTGTCAGTGAGTGGGGCTTTAGTGGCCAGCTCTCTATTCAGGTCCACACTTCCGGCCTTCACAAGAGCACTTCTCAGATGAATAACAAGTTTCAGTGTTCCTACTCAACTCACACTTTATGAAGAAGAAACATGTAACATGTTTTGGGTCATGGATGCAGCCACTGTGCTTGACAATGTTGCTGTTTTAATAACATCGCAGGCTTGTATATTGTTGCAATAAACTGTCAGTCTTCACAGGACAATAAAATATTTATTTTGCTGTAAAACCCCAGCCCTTCATTGTCAATAGAGCAGTGAACACACTCCAGGGATCAGAACAATATTGGAGAAAATATTGACAGAGGAGATGATTACACCACTTTGTTGCATTCACCACCAGACAGACAGCTTGCTTGTTAGTTTTTGAGTTCTAATTGGGCACCAGAGTAGAGGGAAACTTTGTAAAGGAAGAAAATGTACTTGGCTTAACACTTTCTGTGACACACAAGGAGTCTATTCAGCCTATCAAATCTCTGCCAGCTCTCAGCAGAACAATCCCATCTGGCTGATTTCACCATTTTATTTTCTTACACCATTGAAATGTATTCTCTCTCTTACATGCCCATCTACTCTTCTCCTTGTTATTTTGCTCCGACTACTAATGTCAAGGAGTAATTTCACATTGAATCTACCAGCACACCTTTGGGGTGGGGGTGGTCGCCAAAGGGAGGTGCAAACTCCACACAGTCAGCGCCCTCTTGTGATGACTGAGCTTGGGTCATTGGAGATGTGAGATGGAAGCTCCAGGTCACACAGGGTGGGATGAAAAGGAGGCCTCTTCTCACTGTCGCTATATCATTTCAAGTTCAAGTTTATTATTATCATTCTTTTGTATAAGTTCAACTGGACGATAGAGCGTTTCTTCAGTCCTTAGTGTAAAAACATGCATATAGACATATCAGACATATTTACAAGCAATTTATATGCAGTACATAGATAAAAATAAATATTCTTAATAATAGTAGAGTTTCGGAGAGATTGTACGAGCAGTTCATCAGTCGTACCTCTCTAACATAACATCCAATGAAACTTCAGAGTAGCAAGTAAAATGCAAAAGTCAACAGACACTGTGGTTGAAGTAAAAACACAATGCTGGAGAACCTCAGCAGGTTAAACCGTGATCTTTATATAGCAAAGATTAAAAAAAAGATACATAACCAACGTTTCGGGCTTCATGAAGGCCATGGGAGTAGAGGTGAGCACACCGCCTTCTGATCTAGAGCTGGTGTGCTCTTTCCAATGTTTCCTTCTCTCTCTGTACCTTCAAGTCTATCCCTTTGATCTAACTCTAACTGAGAGCCTTGGAGTGAATCAAACACCAATAACACAACTGTATTTCACTGCCACCTGCTGCAATTCAGTCTCAGTATATTCCGGTACACAGTACTGAACTCAACTGTATGTTTTTACACATACCGATATCCAGTGAAAAGCTTTGTTTTGCAGGCTATCCAGGCAAATCAACCTCGACAAACTACAACAGGTAATACCACCATAAAAATGTAGTGTTATAATGAAACAGATACAATAAAACCCCTGGTATTTGAAATTCAAGCAACTGGCAAAAAACATCAAGGAAAATACATTTTAAAAATTAAAATAAATAGGAATAAAATAACAGGTACAAACTATGCAATTTTAAAATTATAAAAGTAAATGTTCCCTAAAGTAACTAATAAACCTTTGGTGAAGATGGGAGCAAATATTCAGCCGCTGGAGAGCCTTGGTCGTGCTATGCTCGTAGCAGCTGTTTGAATACAGTTGTGCAAATCAACAATGGCGTCGCCTAGGACGGCGAGCTGGTTGATGCTGTGACTCTCTTAAAGTGTCTCCTTATCCCTGCTTAATAAGAGTTCCCCAGGTCAGAGGCTTTATCTGTAAACTTTGGGGGGGGGGGGAGATGAGGATAATTTTCTGTCATGTTATTGTTATTGGGCAGCTCTGTGGAGTGGGTGGAACTTGCAGATGCAGCAACAGTTAAATGATTTCAAAGCATGTGACTGAAAATACAATAAAATGCTTTCAGGTTTATATATTCAGGCAAGTGAAGTTTATTCAGTGTAAGTACAGTACAGTATTTTTATCTTCTAAACTATTTATTCTTGATCCAGATGTATTAGTTAGACATTGTAAGAGTGAGTCTCAGGCAACTGGAAAATACATTTAACCAGCATCTACCACTCCCCATAGGTGCCGGATACCAGAGATTTTTACTGAATACAGGATATAATGTCGCATCATACAAAGTGCAGGGTAGAGTGTTAAACTGAAAAGTGCAGTTAACCAGTAGCTCACTTCATTCTCGGTATATTCCTGTCAATGATCTTATGCATAACGTGTTTCAGTCTGCATAGAACAACACAGTGCACTGCGTACACAATCGCCCATCCAGCCTCTCACCCCACTGTGTTCATCGCTCTGCTTTGGTAATTGAATTAAAGAGAGACCTGAAAAATCTGCCACATATCCCCAGGAGCACGAAGTTGAACCTCCAGGCAGGCCTGCACAGGTGATCAATACAGAGGCGCATTTACATTAGGAAATGGCAAAGTGGATTTTTAAGGTAGCAGTGGATTACCTTTCCTGAAGGCTTAACCAGGTAGGAGTCATCAAAACTAAAGCAACTAGACTGTCAGTCCACGACATTCTGCCTGTAAACAGTGAGACAGGCATTCTCTATTTTGTTTAAAACAATATGGACATCCTCAATTTCAGTCAATAGCAAACAGATTGATTTTTACACTGCAATTGCCCAATTGATGGTGGCTCCATGTGGTCACAGCCTCCGAGCATTATGGAGATCATGAATTAAATATGATGAACTCTCCATTGGGGGTACTTGTCTACAAAAGAAAGATTGGGCAATATTTCCCTTAAAGACTTCATACAGTGTTACGGGTGCAGGGGAGTCGAAATAAAAATATAATTCATCCATCACAGTTTATTAAGGGTGAACGGCTCACCATCAGGTTGGATAGATTCTCTTTCTTTCTGTTAAATTGGACCAGATGTGACAGCATAGTGACGTTAATTTTACAGTCAAATTGTGTTTTATTCTATCTTCCCCATCTCTGGTATCTGAAATGTTTCTGTCAGGGTTTTGTTTAAATACTGTTCATGAATATGTTGTGAGGCTGATGGTATTTTGCTGGGTCACTACTTCACTCCACTAATCTGGCCATTTGGATTTTCACCTCGTCAGCATTCTCTTCAAAGTTAACGCAAGTTACCAGGCAGATTGAGCAAGCAATTAGCAGGACAAGTGGAGTACTGGACTTCATTGTGAGGGAGATGGAGTGTGGGCAGTTGGTACCTCGAGGAAGGGCTTAGGCCCGAAACAGCAGTTATCTATCTTTATCTCCTAAGGATTCTATGGACCGGCTGAGTTCCTCCAGCATTTCTGCGCTTACAATGTCCTGTAGACTTTCTTACCACTCCTTTTTGAGGTTGTGGAGTCTTTTGGCCAGATCCACACCAGAGTACAGTTAAAGTACAATTCCTACCTCGAGACCTGAGTTCAAATTCTGCCAAGATAGCTGTGAATTAAAATTCAGTTAACAATAAATACCAGAAATAAAATTAGCCACCAGAATGCAAAATAACCAGATTGTTGAAAAAAAATGATTTGATTCACTAATTCGTTCTCATATAGGAAATCTGTCTTCTCTACCTCATCGGGCCTTTGGGTAACCACAGAACCATCAATGCAGTTGACACTCAATGCTTTTGCAGAATCAGGTTTATTGTCATGAACGTGTCACAAAAATTGTTGATTTGCAGCAGAAATATTGTGCATTGCTGATGCAAAAATTAGTACATGCAGTTAAACCCCTGGTATCCGGCATCTCTGGGGATCGGTAGATGCCAGATAAGTGAATTTTTCGGTTGCTTGAGATTGCATGTTGCGTGATTGGTGAACTAAGGGTGAGGTGTGCCAATTTTAAACTTCTGCATTTTTAGCTATTTCTTTTCTGCTTTTTTTTTAACCAGTTGCTTGAGGCTGCTGGTTGCTTGAATTCCGGATAACAATGAGATAGTGTCTGTAAGTTCATCGTCCATTCAGAAATCTGATTTTTGTCATGTTGGGGGTGTGGCTTCAAGCTCATTTACCTCCTTCCTGATGGTTGCAGCGAGAAGTGGGCATGGCCTGGTTGGTGAGGATCCTTGATGATAGCAGCTGCTTTCTTTAGACACTTCTTCTCGAGGATGACCTTAATGGAGTAAAGACCATGATGCCACCGGCCAAAGTCACAATTCTCTGTGGCCTTTTCCTGCCCTGTGCACTTGCACCTCCATACCAGACATTGATGAAACCAGTCAGAATGTTCTCCACGGTACACCTATAGAAGTTTGCAAGAGTCTTTGGTGAGGTACTGAATCTCCTCAAATTCCTGACAAAATATAACCACTGGCGAGTCTTCTTCACGATTACATTGACAGGACAGATCCTTGGAGATGTTGACACCCATGAATTTGAAGTTTTTAACCCTCTCCACTGCTGACACCTCGATGAAGACTGGTTTAGGGAAATGAGAAATGGGCAATAATTGCTAATTGGATTGAGAAAAAAGTAAACAAGTCTCTTGATCTCTCATCCCAGTCTTGATGAAGGTTTTTGACCAGAAATGTCGAAGGTCTCTTGCCTTCCACGGAGGCTGCCTGACCTGTTGAGTTCCTCCAGCATACTGTGTGTTACTCCAGTTTTCCAAGATCTGCAGTCTCTCCTGTTGGCCAAAGTAAAGTTTTGTTCTCTGTGTCTTGGGCGTTGCTTTGGAGGGATTGTAGCCCAGACTTACTGACTGTCCAAATGGTGGTATGGGATCGTGGGTGGAGGAATAAATTTAATATCCAATGTCACAAAGTTTTTATTCACCAGGGTATAGCCTGGGCTTACAACAAAACTCTCTCTTACATTTTGGTTACGGTTCCAATGTTTTTTCTTGAGCTTTAAATATTATCATTTAAAGTGAAAAGGGGAATTTTGGCATTTTAAGATCATTACATTTATGTAGGTGAGTTAAACCATTCTTATTCACCCCGAGGCACCTTCCGCTGAGGCCGCAGGAAGTGCTACCATTTGGGGCCCCAAACAGACCTTCCAAGTGAAGCCACCCTTCACTTTGTGAATCTGCAGAAGTCATCTACTGCAACCGGTGCTCCCATTGTGGCCCTTTCTATACATCAGAGAGACTAGACACAGACTGGAAATCGCTTTGCTGAGCACCTTCGCTCTTTCCGCATCAATGACAGGGATCTCCTGGTGGCCAACCATTTCAATTCTGTACCCCACTCCCACGATGACATGTATGTCCGTGGCCTCATCCACTGCCAAGCCAAGGCCACCCATAAATTGGAGGAGCAACACCTAATATTCCATCTGGGCACTCTCCAACTGGACGGCATTAACATCAACTTGTCCAGTTTCTGCAGCCTACTCCCTGTTCTCCCTCTCTTCCCTGTCCCTTTGTCTCCTTTCCTCCAGTTCTCCCCCCCACTTCCTTCTCCATTCACAGAGCCATCCCCCCCTCTCCCTATTTGCTGGTGTGCCCCCCCCTCCTTTATCCACCTTTAGGGCTGCCCTCCTCCCCCACCATTTTGTTCAGGTGCCTCCCTACATTTGCTCAGACCTTGATGAAGGACTCAAGCCCGAAACATTGGTTATATATCTTTATCTTTGCTATATGAAATACACTGTTTGACCAGCTGAGTTTCTCTATCGTGTTTTTACTTCAATGACAGTGTCCGCAGACTTTTGTGTTTTACTTCAGTTTGTCAGAGTTTGGCTGCCTATTGTCTCTGCCAACAGGGCAAACATCTGGAAATTTTGGGATCAATATTGTTTTGGGAATTTCCTACCTGTGTTTCCTTGGCAAGTTGGGACTCTACCAGGAAGTGTTTTTAAACTTGCCAGTAAGAGCCCATGGAACAGCAAGTGATCATATGTTTGTGGATTGCTTATGAATAAGGCAAGAATAAATGGGAAGGCAACTCACAACTGATCTGATGAGAGTGGACTTTGCCACTAGCTAGGAACAATATTTATTCTTCGGCCAATATCTTAAAAACAGATGACCTTGCTGTTGACACACAATGCAGATCATGGGAGCTTGCTGTGTGCAATTTAGATCTGTACTTCTGCGGTTACACAAGTGATCCCATTTCAAAAGTATTTGGTAGGCTGGAGATTGCTGTGGGACATCTTTAGGATATGAAAAGTGCTAAAATAAACGGAAATTTATGTTCCTATTTGCTTCCATTCACAAAGCAGCCATAGAGGCTTCCAAAATCAAATATTTGCAGGGTCACCCACTTTGGTTAAGTGTCTATGAAGCATAGGCTGAAACCGTGATCAGTGCCATCTCAGGAGAAATCAGTAATTGAATGTAAGGCGTTGAAAGGAACAGCATCAAACAAAGGAAGGGTGAAGGTAAAATGGAGGAGCAACAGAAGGTGGAGAGCAAGCAAAGGAAGTGGAGAGGAAAGAACGGGTGTGGTGTTAAAGGAATGAACATTTATATGACGAAGAGGTGTTGAGAGAGGAAAAAAAGAAAAGGGGAGGGAGTAGTGAGATGGATAACGTTGCACCACAATTTTTTTCAAAAGATTTTCTTCCTGAAAAAACATTGGGGATTATGATGGACAACTTCAAGTTGAATATAAAGATAATTTCAGATTTGCTGTATCATGTAGGAAGTTGGAGAAACATTAATGAACTTTGATTGAATTTAGCATGTTTAATCACGTAATGATGCTGACACATTGCACTAGTTCAACTGACCTAAAAATATTTTGCCACTGATTTTCGTTTGTACTCAGCATGTGATGCCTCTCATGTCAGTGTCCAACAATAGTCAGCCAGCATTGATGGATTCCACTTGCCCTAATACTGCTTTTCCATAGTCACAATGTCTTGGTGAAACCTTTCACCGGGTTCGTCACTGACTGCATCAAGATCAGCAAGGAAAACGTCCAAGTTCGAACGCAGAAATTGAATTTTCAATTATATGCTGCACTTCATGGTTTTGTAGCTTGAAGCATGTTAAAAACATGACAGGAAATCACAAAAATAGGTTATAACTAAAAAAGTGGTACGTGATAGGAATATATTAAAGTAATTGTTGTGATCAACAGCCCAAAATCCATAAAATACACCCAAAAGTGTTCAGAAAGCAAAAATCTTCGTTGTCAAGTGTAATCAAAGAGGTGAGTGTTGAGGAAAGAGAAGGAATCACCTGGAGTCATGAATAGGTACGACAAAAATAAAAAGGGAAGCACACCTGGAATCCAATTCTTTTAATACTGGCCCAAAAGTTGTGGAGGGCCAGGTTTTTGATATCAGACGTTTCATTGCAGCAATGCTGTGACACAGTATCTACTGCAGCGCAGTTAACACTTACTCCACTCTCTGAGCTGAAGTAGAGTTGAGAGCTCTCACAGCCTGTGGAACCGACCATGTTGCTCTGGGAGTTCAGATCCCATTGCGTCACCTGGTCCTGGAAGCAGGGCTTGGCTTTGCTTCCAGTCTTATTTCTCTTAACAGTCACTTATCAGTTTACAGTACTGGGTAAAGATCCTGTCAACTCCCTCACAAATAAATAAGAGGTTGCTAATTAATTATGCAGGATTAGTCTAATTATAATTCTGCAAAATTAATTTGCAACAGAAGGCGTGCAGAAACATTCTGGGAAATTTGCATGTTAAATGGAGGGATTGGAGCATAATATATGATAATGTATTCACATTTTCTTTCTTTAATTTGAAATTTGCTGCTGCATAATGGTATAGGAGCAGGTGAAAAGTCAGTTTATGTTAAATGAAGCTGACAAACATTCGACGAGGCAGTGTCAGTGGGAATGTATTGATCAAAGATCTTTTTTTTCCTGCCATTGATTAATCCAAACTCCAAGCGGTGCGTAAATGTGAACATTTATAGGACACTCAATGATTACGAACTGAGATTCTTCTGAAATTCAACTCATTTCCCTCCACTTACTGACTCAAGGGTCAGTGGGGAAGGAAGATTTTGTGGAGGGTGGTTACACCTCACAGACTAATTCACCCAAATGGCGATTTGTACAGTGTGAATTTAATTTTCAAATTTAGACATTCAGCAGGGTAACAGGCCCTTCCAGCTCATGAGCACACGCCGTCCAATTACACCATGTATGTTTTGAAAGATGGGAGGAAACCGGAGCACCCGGAGGAAGCCCACACAGACCCAGGGAGAATGTGCAAACTCTTTACAGACAGCGGTGTGCTGTTATAACATTGCACTAACCGCTACGCTAACTGTCCCACCTCGGAATTTGGGCGGTGAGTGTGAACATTGGGTTTCTCCTGACACAGGGGAGTGTTCCGGTTTCCTCCCATCTTTCAAAACATTCATGGTGTAATTGGACGGCATGTGCTCATGAGCTGGAAGGGCCTGTTACCTTGCTGAACGTCTAAATTTAAAAATTCAATTCACACTGTACAAATCGCCATTTGGGTGAATTAGTCTGTGAGGTGTAACCACCCTCCACAATAATACAGGGTTACTTGAGGAGCGGGAGATTGAGCCAGAGGACCCAGAGGAAACAATTCATTCAGAACAAAAGTTAAGCTCCAGCAATGCCTTGCAATAATTGGAGGATAATTTCATCAGTGAAATACAGCGATGAGAATGGTCTCATTCAAGCTACAGAGTGGTTCTCAGCCTTTTCCTTTCCACTCACATCCCACTTTAAGTAATCCCAATGCCATCGGTGCTCTGTGAGATTACTTAAGATGGGATGTGAGTGGGAAGGGAAGGTTGAGAATCTCTGCTCTAGACCCAAATGCTTCTGAAATATTTTGCTTGAGAAAAATTGTCATTGGCTCATTTCCTTTGGAGTTATGAAACCATGCACATAACGAGTCAATGAGGTACAATTAAAACAGTGGTTTTCAAACTTTTCTCACTAATCACAGAGCACCGATCGCATAGGGATGTGAGTGGAAAGAAAAATGTTGAGAACCATTGAGCTACATTATGTGCAGAAAATCAGCCTTTCACAACAGTTTGATTGACAAGCCAATTATCCAATTAACAATGTTGTTAGTTACAGTATTGTCGATACATTAGAATGGCATGGTTAGCATAGCGTTTAGCGGAACACGGTTACAGCATCTGCAACTGGGACCAGGGTTCGTATCCAGCACTGTCTGTAAGGAGTTGTACATTTTCTCTATGCATGGGTTTCCTCCAGTTTTCTCCCACCCTTCAAAACATACGGGGGTTGTAGGTCAAATAGGTGTAATTGGGTGACACAGGCTCATGAGCCACAAGGGCCTGTAACCCTGCTGTATGGCTAAAAAAATATGTAAATTTATTAAGGTAAAAGAGGCCAAGCTGACTTCCTTGCTGAATTGATGAAGCCTCAAGTGGGCAGCTGCTGTGCACCTCTGCAGCCATCAGAGAGTTTGCAGCTCTCTGAGCCTTATGGTCTTTATTGTAAAGCCCAGCCACTCACAGTGCCTGAAACATCGCCATTTTGGTCAGTTATTGATTTGAAGGAGCGATCTTTACTCTTTGCCCTCTCACACAGCTTCATACAAATGCAAGAACCGTGTCCCCAAACCAACATTTTCAGACTCACTCCCTCACCCGACATGCCTTTGATAAATACTTCTGCCTGCCTGACCTAACGGAGCCTGGGGAACCAATTACATCATAAAAGGGGGAACTCCACTCCAATGCCCTTTCCTCAACCACCATTAACAAACAAACACCAAGCTTTGATTATTTTGGTTACAAACAGCTCTGCACCACCCCCCCCCCCCCACCCCCCCTGCAATTGGATCCTTGACTTCCTCATTGGAAGACCACAGTCAGTATGAATTGGAAACGACGTCTTCTCCTCACTGACGATCAACACTGGTGCACCTCAAGAACGTGTGCTTAGCCCACTGCTCTACACAGACTACACCAATGACTGTGTGGCCAGGCAGAATTCCAATGCTATCTACAAATTTTCTGATGGCACCACAGTTGTCAGCAGATGAGGAAGTGCACAGGAGAGAGAGTTGAGAGGTGCTACAACAACAACCTTGCAGTCAACATTAGCAAACCCAAGGTGATGATTGTGGATTTCAGGAGGAAGTCAGGGGAACACTAACCAGTCTCATTGAGGGTTCAGAAGTGGATTGGTTAAGAACTTCAAATTATTGGGTGTCAACATCTCTAAGGATCTGTCCTGGGGCTTCCATGTCAATGCAATACTTTGTGGGGTGTTTGAGGAGTCGGTATGTCACCAAAAAAATCTTGAAAACTTCTACAGGTATACTGTGGAGAGCATGCTGGCTGGTGGGATCACTGTCTGGTATGGAGGTTCCAAATCTCAGGACAAGTAAATTCCAGAAGGTGGTTGACTTAGCCAACAACACCACGGGTACCAGTCTTCACTCCATCAAGGACATCTATAAGAGGCGGTGTCTTAAAAAAGCAGCCAGGGACCCCTCACCACCCAGGCCATGCCCTCTTCACTCTACTACCACCAGAACAAAGATACAGGAGCCTGAAGGTGAGCACTCAGTGGCACAAGGACAGCTTCATCCCCTCTGCCATGTGATTCCTGAATGGACTATGAACTACACACACTTTTCCTTGAACTATTTTTGTAAGGTGGTTTATATAAATGGTTACACTGGCCACAAAACAATGAAAACAAAACATTTTGTGACCTGTTCCTGATTCTGAACTGATGCCAAACCCTACATAACAGTTCAGAACTCCTCCAAATTTCCCATCAACCACTTTGAGAAAATAATAACACAATCATCTAATATTTTCACTTCTTTCCAGTCATGGTTAAGACTACTGGGCCTTTTGATTCTGTATTGGATGGAACAACTCTTCTGAATTGCAGAATGCTTTTGTTTCATTATCACTGGGTAGTTATGTTGGACTTCATGGATTGCCAAGACTCTGAATAGTCCAGATAACATTTGGTACAGGAGTGTTCTGCCTTCATCTGCACAGTTACCTTGTGGATTAAAGTCAAGGTGGCGACGGTTAGCTGGAGACAGCAGTGGCTGTTCAACTCCATCAGAGTGCTAATTAAACCCAACCACCTAGATATTTACTGCACATGGACTGCCCTGGGAAAAAAGCCAGGAATTTTTAAAATGCTCTACAGGCTCACATCAGCTCGGTTATGCCAATCGGTTACAAATGCATCATCGTGTTAGGTCATTTCATAAGAACTTTTAAGAAAAGGCCATTAGGTTCAACAGGATAAATCAACCCACCTACTCAGCATATCCCCAGATAAAATCTCTCTGCAGAAACTCCTCTAATTGATGCTTGAACCCATTTATGCCATCTGCTTCTGTGCCTTTCCCTGGTAGCTGAAACCACTGCTCTATTACTCTTTCCTCAGAGCTGTTCTGCCTGAGTTCTTTTTGATGGCTTCCAAATGTTTAACTCTTGAGCCTTGTTGTACAAGCTCCTGGCTTTAATGAACAGTTTGCCTCAAATCAGCCATGTCAATTTCTACTGACCTCAGAATCATCTGTTGGGTCAGATGTGGCACATCGGCCAGCAATGACGCATGTTTTTCACACAATGAACAGCTTGAAAGTGCACAGACTGTTGCTATGTAGGAAAATGCAATAAGCATTTTTACTTAATGGGCGCGCTCCCATCTGTTACAGCATCCCGAAATTCTCTCACGCCATTCAGATCTCATTTACCCCTTTGCTCTTTTTCCTTCGGTGTCCTTTGTTCCTTTGTTTTCATCTTTCTTTTTTTGGCTGCAGATTTGTTCCCAGCTCTGGAGCGATCCCTGGACTCTCTTTTTCCAGCTGTTCCTTTTTCCTGAGCAGCACAAGAGGCAGTCCCTTCTGCCTCATCAACTCCTCCCTTCCCTCAAGTGAGAGTTTCTGGTTTTACTTCCTCGCAGAACTGGCCCCGGGTTTGTTGGAGCAACATTGCTCTCGATGCTTGCTGATGAGAACCAGATTTATATTCTTTCAAAACACCAACTCTTTGGAACTTACATTTTTTTTTCTCTGTAATTATTTTCTGTAAAGCTAAAATTTGTAGTTAAAAGATGCAGCTTTGACAAACACCATTAAATGTTGCCATAATCCTCCTAAATGTTTGTATGGTGAGAAGCAATGCCTCCTGATTACATAATAGTCAAATTGTTATGGAGTATTGCTGGACATTCACAAGTCTGTAGAGTTTTACACATGCTCTACATTATTTTGTGTGCTAAAGTAGCATTAATGTAATAGTTCATACAGCTCCCTTGTGTCCTACCCAATCTGTGATGTTTTACAGTATCATTAGTCTCTGCACGTCTTATCTACAGCGTGAGGGGTTTAAATTAAGTGTGCCCATTGTGTGGTTTTGGTCATTGGAATTTATTATCTGAGTTGTTTTGGACAGACAGCAGCAAAATACTGCAGATGTTGGAAATCTAAAATGGAAAAAAAAGACCAAATATTGGAATTTCCCATCAGGCCCAGCAGATTCCGTGGAAAGAGAACCAGAGTTAATGCTTCAGATTGACAAGTTTTTCTTCCACTTCAATAAAACAATTGTATAACATCTCTTGTAATATGTGGAATAATCTCTGTACTTCCAATTGCCAATGGTGACCAATATGGAGGTTTGTAATCTCGTCTGGACAGTCATTAGTCCAGCCTCCACACTTCTTCCATAATAGCCAGTTGTATTGAAACAAAATCCTCTCAATAAATCCATTCAAATCCATTTACAAGGTGAATGTCCCAAATTCTGATCGGTTACCTTGCAGTGAGTTTGATGGTATATAATGAATAATCCATCTGTTTAATTTATTGGAATTGAGTGATATTAGTTGAAATCCAGGGCATTTGAAACTGAGTATGTAATGGTGATGAAATTCTGGCAGCATTGAACTTGTGATTGACTTCCCTGGCCTTGTCTGGTACCATATTACACTCAGGTCCCTTTGTATTAATTAAAGACGAGGTAGGGTTTCATTTTCTGTTTTTTCTAATGAATTTCCACTTCATCTTGCATTAATTTCAAGTATATCGGAAAGAATTCCACAGACCCAACATGTTATATTTCAAAACAACCAGGATACTCCAGTATGGACTACAGCAAATGAACCTCCAGACTGCTCCACTGTTGTTTATAGCCTTGAATTTACAAGCAGGAAAGTTCCACAATTCGAGATGATGATCCATTTGGGTTGATATTCATTGGGGGGAAGGGGGGGGGGGAAGAATGTTAGCCAAGCGAATGCTCCATTCCAAGCTCATAGGCACACAAGAAGTAAGGGCAGGAGTCGGCCATCTGGCCCATCGAGCCTGCTCTGCCATTCAATAAGATTATGGATGATCTTGCCATGGCCTAAGCTTAACCTACCTGGCTTGTCCCCACAATTCTCCAATTAGGCAAACATCTATCTAAATATTTCTTAAATATATTTCATGAGGCAGCCCTTTCAGCTACTTGAGCAGGGAATTCCACAGATTCACTGCTGTCTGGGGAAAAAAAGCATCTCCATCCTCAAACTACTGTACCTGGAATGTATTTTTCACCAAATCTTCAAGTCTCAAGAAGGCCTCATTTTGTCCCTTATCCAATGCATTGCCACCTCTGCGAAGAGGGTCTCCTAAAAATAGGATTTTGACACACAACTGGTGAGGTATGTGAGGGATGGTGGGTCTGCGGGCAATGTAGCACTGTCTCGCAGTTCCAGTGACCCAAGTTCAACCTGCTGTCTGCCTGGGTGGAATTCTCCCTCTGGGTTTCTTCCTGGTGGTTTGGTTTCCTCCCACATCCAAAAAATATGCTGGTTATTAGGTTTAAACACGAAAGTCTGCCATCGCTGTAATTGCTGCAAAAACACAAAAATGCTGGAAAAACTCAGCAGGTCATGCAGTGTCCATAATAGATAAAGATAAAGGTAAAGATATAACCTTGCCTTGAAGAAGGGCTCCGCCCCAAAACATTGGTTATATAAGTTTATCTCCTATGGATGCTGCATGACCTGCTGAGTTCCTCCAGCACTGGTTACCTGGTAAAATGGTTGTCATAGGAGAGGCCCTTGACAAGATACTGCATGATAGATTGGTCTACATGCTAGGTTACTACATGATAGGGTCAAGAGAATCGAAAGGAAGTTGATGGGCAGTGAAGGGAGAATACGTTCAAGGGAATCCGTTGGGAAATGAGATTAACAGCATAAACTGGGTGGGCTGAAGAACCTATCAGAAAATTCAATAAGAAAATACATCTGACCAAGTTAAGGCATGATGAATTTGAATGAAACCACTCTTTTTATCTGCTTCTTCATTTCCTTGCCTCCATTGCTTTAATCTGTATAGTAAAACATACACCAAAATATAATATGAAGAAGTTCAAACATGTGTCAACATCATGTATTTTGTAATGCAGACATTGAGAAAAAGACTTGCTTGGCACCTCTCACATCCTTTTTATTTACAATATTTATTTAAAACACAGTGGAGCTGATTCTGCCCTTTGAAACCTGTGCTACTCAATTAGCCAACTAACCCTGCATGTTTTTGGAGAGAGGAAAGAAACCGGATCACCTAGAGGAAATACAAACAGGTCACAGGGAGAACGTAGAAACTCCTTACAGACAGCACTGGATTTGAACCCGGGATGCTGGCTTTGTTATAGCATTGAGCTAATCATCCTTTACAGAGCATTCTGAAGTACCCTCAGGCCCTCTCTCTTTCCCTGACCCTTTGACTCCAGCTCCCCACCCTCTTCCTTTCCCTCTCCATTCACTACTCAGCTTTTTTCTTCTCTATCCTGGCACCTTTATCCATCTATAACATCTTACCTGTTAGCTTGTGCTCCCTCCCCTGCCCCTCCCTCCCTCCTCTCCTCCACCCTCATTTTCATTCGGGCACCTGCCTGCTTTTTGCTCATACCTTCACGAAAGGCTTGGGCTTGGGCCCAAAACGATCTTTGCCTCATTTGGAAGCTGCAGGACCTGCTGCTGAGTTCCTCCAGCATTTTGGACTTTTTACTCGAGCAAGTTTTCACCCTGCCACATATGACCAATTTAATTCTCTACATTCATTTCCCCACACTCAACATGACTGGCGTCTATGTGCACTGTCTGCAAAAAAAAAGCACTGCAGATATTCGCTCAGGCTATCCCTTTGCACGTACCAATCTCTCAAATTCAAATTCAGCTGGTCTTGTGCTCGTGTCCTGAGCAGGAATTGAAACATGTCCTTCTGGCTCTGAGGAAGGAGAATCACCATTTGCATCAGAGCTCACAGTCCACCATGTTAAGCGTGTTAGCCTGTGGATCTTTAATGCATTACCGTGGGATTCAATCCAAAATGATAGACGTATAACAGGGAAATGGGATCTTGGCACCACTCGTCCATGACAACCATTTATACTGATCCTCTGTTAACACTGGACAACAATTTTTTTCAAAAGGTTTGCTTCCTGAACAAATAAAAGGGAATATGATAGACAACTTCAAGCTGAACACAAAGGTAATTTCCGATTTGCAGCATCACATAAGAAGTTGGAGAAACATTAAATTAACTTTTGTTTAATTTAACATGTTTAATCGCATAATGCACTTCTGAGCCAAGCTCTCAAGTTGACTGCACCTGTTGCACAACAAATGTGAGGAGCTCAGGTTTATCTTGGTCACCAATTTTACAACCGAAGTAGAGCTCATAGGCTTTCTTAATCAGTGCAGTCATGCTGCGACTTTGAGCCTTGAGCGTATACTCGCCACAAATGTATCACAGCTGTCACATCGACATTGACAAGACATTTCTGCTGTATTGAATCTTCTTGAAGACAATAAATGCTATTGTTAAGTACACTCGTTACGCTACTGTTGGAAGATCATGTTCATCAACATGTGTTCAATCGACATCTTTGTAATGCACAGTATCTGTATATATGAGCTGCTTTTAAAACCTGTCTGCATCTATCCTGACTAAGCATGCCCAGGCTTATGACAACATTTGCATAGCACCTGCCCTGAGTGCATGCCCAGGCATGGCTTGGACTGACCAAAACAGCTTGCTTTGTAGGCAATATACTAGTAGACTTAAAATATGACATGAGATCACAAAAATAGGTTATATCTAAAAATCGGCATGTGATAGGACAAATTTAAGGTGATTTTTGTGATCAGCAGCCCAAAATCCATAAAATACACCCAAAAGTGTTCAGGAAGAAAAATCTTTGTTGTCCAGTATAATATTATTCCATTCTCCCCACATTCTACCTCTTGTCTTCGCACTCGGGATAACTTACTTTGGCCAATTAGCCAAGCTCCTCGCATGTCTTTGGGATGTTTGTGGAAACCGGAGCATCTGGAGGAAACCTACGAGGAAAGCAAATTCCATACATGTTGCACCAGAGGTCAGGTTCAAACCTAGGTCTCTGAAACTGTGAGGCAGCAGGTCTATCAGCTGGATAACTTGTGCTGGTCAAAGATGTTAAGACTGCTTATGCGATGCTGGGTTTAATATAATCCCCATGAAAAATCAATTTAGGTATTTCAAACATATGTGCTCATGTTAAAACTTTTGCCTGTTAAGTGTGGTGCAATCCAATGAATTTCTATTCGCAATGATTTGCAGCTCACTTTTCATACAATGAGGCATTTCAACCATGAAAGGTGGTTTCCCGTTATGGGAGAGTCTAGGGCAAGGGGGCACAACTTCAGGATTGAAGGGCATCCACTTAGAGCAGAGGTGCAGAGGAATTTCTTCAGCCAAAAGGTAGTAAATCTGTGGCATTTGTTGCCCCAGGCAGTTGTGGAGGCTGGGCCATTGGGTGTATTTAAGGCAGAGGGTGATAGGTTCCTGTTTAGCCAGGGCATCAAAGATTATGGGGAGAAGGCCAGGCAGTGGGGCTGAGTGGGAAAATGGATCAGCTCATAATTGAATGGCAGGGTAGACTTGATAGGCTGAATGGCCTATTTCTGCTCCTATGTCTTATGGTTTTATGAATACTTCAAGTCCTGCACTGGGATTATCAACAAGGCATTCCCAATTTAGGAAGGGTTCCCAAATCTTGCACAGGTTTAAAGGCTTCTGTTTTTGGTTAAGAAGACCCCACCAAGTCTCAAAACAAAAGAGATGAACATTGAGGACAAGGATTATCTTGGCTGAAAAAGGCTGCAGATTCCCAAAGGAGTAGTTTGGGGGAGGAAAGGAAAAAAAATATATAAGTGGTAGGCGTCGTAATGAGACTTGACCTCAGTTCAGTAAGGATGGTTGGTGGAGGGAAGATTGGCAGCTTCAATGCGAATATGGGGAAAAAAAACTCAATAAAATGGACTGGGAAAGCAAGGCAGAGACATGAGTGGAGAGAGAGAAAAAAAAAACAGCTGAAGGCTAGTTGTGAGAGAGGGATTGATAATTAGATGAAAGTATTTTTCAGTATCCAGTCTCTCAGCACAAAGGGGGTAGATGATGACCTTTCCAATTGTAAGAGCAACATTCTGGAGATTTCGACGGATTTGGATTTTTATATAAAAAGTACAGCTTGCAATACTTCATCTGTCATACAAGTAATTAGTGGGAGTGTTTACCTGAAGGAATGTGCTCCACTTTTCTGCAATAAAATTATATTGTTCTAGACAAGATAATTTCTCTCATCCGATGAAGAACTCTCACTGGACTTTCTTTTGAGAACACTTCATTTGCAATTACAAACTCACACAGTCTTTAAGGTATAAATCGACACCTCAAATCTCAACCCAAGAGCTTTGGAATTATTTTCAATAATTGTGTCAGAATTTAATTTGAATATAAAACCATTGAGATGTCAGCTGAGACATCCATACTGGGACATTAGACTATAGCTAGCTACTTGCAATCAGAAAGAGAATACAACTTAACTCTCAAAAGGCCTAAATTAATATTTCTGCATCACTGAATATTAGGTAGCAAGAAAAGAGAGGCACAAAAGAGCAGAAGAAGATTTTTAATTAACTTGCTGACGACAACATCAGTATTTTAGAAGCCAGGCATGGGTTAATCTCAGGGGCGTTCTGTACATTCAGAACCACTTGAGATACCAGCATCCATAAAATTGATCTGTTTAACAAAGCAGCATTTATGTAGTACCTTTCACACCATCTCAAACACAGCTAATGAAGCACATATTATTAGAGTTGCTATTGTATTGTTGGAGATGCAATAGCCAGATAAAATGCAGCAAACTCCCACAGACTGAGAATGACCAGTTATTCAAGATTCAAAATTCCGTTATTGTCATTTAATAAAAACTGTGTAACATTACATGGAATTTGCTTTCGTCTGCTGTAAGGCAGACAGATTTGCCATTGGCAGATATTGCCTGAAGCGCCTCTTACAGTCAGAGAAAGAGAAGCAAAATAGTCCCCCCCACCCCCCGCCCCCAGAGTCACAGTGTCCGTAGATTTGCTTCCTGGTTTGCTGCAGCCCCCGCAGCCACACCATCAGCAGCTCCAGATCCAATCCTCTGACACAATCAGGAATCCCTCAGCCCCCTTGCCACCCTCTCGCGTCCTGGTTTCGATACATGGTACCCCTTTGGCCAGTCTTGAGCAAGCCTCCAGCAACCCGCTGCCCAGCAGCCTACAGCCTGCACGGGTTTCTCACCTCAACTTGCCAAGAGCCTGCCACCTGGGTGTTCTTCAGCCGCAGAAACCCTCACTGGTCCGCCGCTGTGGTCACTGTCCCCCATAGGTCACCTCCACTGCTTCTCCTCAAAGTGGGGAGGGGGTGTTTGCCCCATTTTCTGGTTCCCTGCGCCAGTTCTCTGCTTCCCCGGAGTCTGCCAATCAAAGGTGCCGACATCTTGGGCACAGACCCAGCAGTCACAGGATGGTTGGCTCACAGCCACGGTCGGCACCATTAACTGTCTGTTTAAAGCCTGTACGGAGCTGATGGCAGTCAGACTGGGCAGTTGGACACCATGGGAGTGCGGGTCTCCGCTCTCCACGGGCCCGCACCAGCGGCAGCACTGCTGTTGCAGCACCGCAAATTATTTTTCTGTTCTTTGGTAATGCCAATTAATAAATATTAACTGGGACACCATGAATGACTCCTCCTCTTTCAAATAGATCTTTCGTGGCTGCCCAACTGAGAAAGCTGGCCTCTGTTTAACTTCAAAACCAGAAAACATGGAATCAGAATCAATCAAATTTTTTTTCAGAATCAGAATTTATTGTCATGAACATCACAAAATTTTGTTAGTTAGCATAACGGTTAGTATGACACTACTATAGGCCCAGTGACCCGGGTTCACATCCGGTGCTGTCTGCAAGGTGTTTGTACATTCTCCTCGTGTCTGCGTGGGTTTCCTTCGGTTTCTTCCCACCCTCCAGAACATATGAAGTTGGTAGATTAATTGGTTAGAATTGGGCGGCATGGGTATCAATGGCTAGAAGGGTCTTCTACCATGTTGTATCATTAAAATTAAAATGAGGACAGTCTGCATTCCTTCAGTGTTGCTTCAGTCTAGATTTTGTACTTGAAGTAGCAACCTTGAGTCAATGAAATTAACTGATTGGGGACCCCCGAGTATCTTTTGAAGCCTTTATTTCTCATGATATATCACTGAGAGTAGGCAGCAGTCTCCGAAATCTACTTCTACAAGCACATAAACATAGAATCAAAAAACCGTCACAGAAAATAGGATTACATCATGGAATGAATCCATTGAAAGTTACATCAATAGCTTTATTACAATTTTTGTACATTAAAATCTTAGTTTTGTCTCATTTGAAGAAGAATGTGTCAATAGCCACTGTTAGCGTCCTTGACTATGGTTAAAGCTGCAACTCAGCTTCTAAATAATATCTCGCTGAACAGATGCTGTATTAAAACGGGCCGTTTGCCAATTATGTTAGTGACAGTGTCAATCCTTTCTTCATAAAATTTCTTCCACACCTTGTAACATGTAGACAAGACTGTTACCAATTAATCTACAACTGAAACTGTGGTCTATTTTTGATTGGGAAGGTATCAAACCGCTTTTACTAAGAGCGTGTCTACCGTTCACTGTATTTCAAAGGCCACTTTTGCATCCCACAAACCAAACAGATAATTTTATTTTTCAGCTGATGAGTAGTGAAGAGCTCTGGAATAATATTAAGGTTAAGTTACAGACTGTAGGACAAAATATGGAGAGATAAGTTTCCCTAGTGTCTCGTCTTAACGGAGTTGATACTCTATCACTCATGGCCCGCAAAGGCACCTTAGCTTTTTTGCAATTTGTTCTGACAGGAAACACTGAGATGAGTTGTTGGGTTTGCAAAGGCACAGGTACATCAGCAGTGATAGAAAATATGGTTTTACCAATGAGTCTGGGGGATTTGATCCTCCTGTGTGATCGATATTATAGTACAACTCCTTGGCAACTCACACTATCCTCTTCGATCAAGTTAAATTATTCCATTTTAATGGCATTCTGAGTTGGCTTCTGCACTTGATTGCTCAAGTGAGCATTTCCATTGATAAAATAAAGCATTTTACACAGGTCTGGGTATGGGGAAAATGTAAGGCGAGTCATGTTGGTTTTCACTTTTGCTCTCCTCATGACTGACTGACTGAGGTATTGTTCGGAAGGTGCCTCTGGTTCTCTTGGCTCCTTTTGCTTGAATCTGATGAAGCAAAAGGCACCATCACCTCTGAAGGGTATCAGGGAGGGCTAAAACCACATAGAAATGCTGGAGGACCTCAGCCAGACCCACAGCGACCATAGGAGTTAAAGATATATTATCATAATTTCGGGCATGAGCCCTTTAACAAGCAAAAAACAAGAAGGCACCTGAATAAAGACTGGGGAGAGAAAGGATAGGAGTCCAGACCAACAGACAAAGAGTGTTAATTGGATATGATAAGAGGAAAGGTGAGAAATGATGTTGACTCTGTGAAAGGAGACAGAGGGAACAGGGAAGAGAGAGAGAGAGAGAGAGAGCACTGGGGGAAAGGCAACTAGGTGTCAAGCAGGGAGCTAAGAATGCAGCCCTGTGGCACTCAGGGTATTGATGGAGATTGTGGAGGAGATGTTCTTACAAATCCTCACTGAAAGTGAGGAAATCCAAGATCCAAATGCACAGGGGTGTGTTGACTCCCAGGCCTTGGATTGCTGATCAGTTTTGAGGGGATGATGGTGTTAAATGCTGAATTGTAGTCGATAAAGAGCATCCTGATGGATGCATTTTTGCTGTCCAGGTGTTCCAGTGCTTTGTGTAGAGCCGGTGAGATGGCATCCGCCATAGACTTGGTTGATGCTTTAGGCAAACTGGAATGGATCCATGTCGCTGCTCAGACAGGAGCTGACATGCTTCAACACCAGGCTCTCAAAACACTTCATAACTATTGATGTGAGTACCACTGGTCAGTAGTTGTTTCGGCAGGTTACCACGCTCTTCTTGGGCACAATTAAGGCCTGTTTGAAACAGGTGGGTACCATTCCTGCTGGAGGGAGATGTTGAAGATAGCTGTGAATAGGCAAGTTGGTCAGCGCAGGTTTTTAGTACTCGCCGACCACTCCCTCCGTCATCGGGTGTCAACAGCTGGTCATTGGGATGTGACTGACTGGCTGATCAAGGGTTTTCAGCTGCCCATAGGCATCTGATATAGAGGCAGATGTAAGCACGTTGGACGCTCGGTGGCTCTCCATACAAGCACTACCCTGCTTGTCTAACTGGATATAAAGCTCCACGGTGCGTTTGGTACATTGAGAGCTGGTGGTAGGTAGGTATTTCCTTTGTACTTTGTTCCACTTAATCAGGCAAGTGGCAGGATGCTGAAAATCAATTCCCTGCCCTGTTTTACCCACACATAAAGAGCGGCATGGTTAGCACGACACTATTACAGCGATAACTGGTTCTGTGTATAAGAGGTAAAAACACAATGCTGGAGAAACTCTGCAGGCCAAACAGTGTACTTTAGACAGCAAAGATAAGAATACATAATCAAAGTTTCAGGCTTCAGCCCTTCATCAAGGTAAGGTTTCTTTGCTCTATCAAGTACACTGCTTCACCTGCTGAGTTTCTCCTGCATTGTGTGACCTTGGTGTCTTCAGACTTTTGTGTTTTACTGCTGTCTGTAAGGAGTTTGTACGTTCTCCCCAGGTCTGCGTGGGTTTCCTCTGGCTGCTCTGATTTGCTCCAACCCTTCAAAAATGTACTGGAGGTTGTAGGTTGTTTGACCAGTGCAGGCTCATTGGCCAGAAGGGCCTGTTACCATGATGTATGTCTAAATTAAAAAATTTAAATCAGGCCATTCAGCCCTTTGAGTTTCTGTTAGCTCCCAACGTAACAAATCCCATCAGTGCCAGTCCCACTCTCCTGTTTTCTGTCAGCACTGCAACAAATTCTCTCTCATGCCCAAGAACTCTACTTTCGATCCGTTTGTCACTTATCCCATCAGCAGCTAGCGATGATGCCCGCTCATCTTCGGAAGAAATCAAAAAGCAATAGGGCGAAGGTGCAAACTCCAAGCAGACAGCACCAGTTGTCTAGATTGAATCCAGGAGTCTGGAGACGGGAGAACCACTTGCTGAGATGTTGTGCCATAGCGATGAGATCAACCAGGAGGCACAGAAGGTGGCCTTGAACCCTTGGAGAGGGGTTTGGCTCTGAAACATTTATGCTCCATTCTACATCCAACTGCAGAACAGTAGCTGTTGTCTCATTGTTACTTCTCGAAAAATGAAGTAATAAACCAGGAATAAACAAAAGCCAGTTGCAGAAATGTGGTTTGATGCTTCTTTAGTGGAACTTGATTCGGGCAGTGTATAAGGAATTACTTAGTAGTACTTACAAGGAAGGACCAAACACTAGCCCTATACACCTTGAGGTCATGTTCCCTGATTGTTTCTCTCCTCTCCAGCTTCTCAGTTATCCTGTACACTAAATGCCAAGTGGGGTAGCATGGGTGAGGAGAGGAACTAGGAGCTTCCAAAGTTTTGACATCTCCTCTGATATCAGATGTCCATAAAGGAACTGAAGTCCTTTGGTCAATTAGTTACGTCCTGGCATTGACCTCTGGTGATCAATCGTAACCTAGTTGCTCAGATTGCTTCAATTCTTCTCAATACCTTCAAGGAAGGTGGACTGGGAAATGAAGGGAAAGAACGTTGTTGCTGGTTAGATTATTTGTGCCTGGTATTTACCTCCTTCAGTTCCCACAAGTAGTTTCAATGATCAACCTCACTTATGTCTCTATGGATTGAGTTTTCTAGGAAATTGGAAATTGTCCCCGATTGTGAATGGGTAACAGTGTGCAAAACAAAACCAACCTTGCCATTTTTGAATTACCTTTTTTTTTGGAATGATCCTGAAAATCGATTGTTTCATGTCAAGGACCACGAATCACATCAACATCAGAAATAAAAAGTAAATGAAGGAACACCTTTGGCCCCAAGTGGCTGCTCCACCATAGAGTCAGGTCCTGGCCGACCTACCTCATGCCTCTTGATTCCTTTAATACTCAAAAATCTATTCACCTCTGTCGGTGACTGTGTCTACACCACTCTCCAGGGTAGAAAATTCCAAGCATTCATAATGGCCTGCGTGAAGAAATTTCTTTTCATCTCTGCCCTCAGTGGCCTACCACTAATTAAAAGACTGTGACCCCTGGCTCTTGACACTTCAGCCAGAGGAAATACTATCTTTGCATCTATCCTGTCGAGTCCTGTAAGAATTTTGTTTCACTGCATCTTAAATGTCAGACAACATGGGATTAATCTGCTTAATATCACTTCGAATGACAAACTATCTCCCATCACCAGGATCGCATTGGTGAATCTTCCCTCTGTCACAATATATCCTTCATCAAGTAAGGAGAGTAGACAATATTCCATTTTAAAAAGTAGAGACCCTGGATTAGAGGAAGGGGCAGAGGGTTTATAACAGATCAAAGAAGGGATTTCTGCACCCAGTTAATTATTTATATTGTTTAAGGGGATGGTGAAAGCAAAAGGATCCCAACATTTAAGAAATAATTAGGCAGACACTTGACTTACCAAAATATGGAAAGAAGGCTGCAGACCAATGCTGATAAATGGGATTAGTATTGAGGTCATGGACATGGTGGGAAAAGGGTCTATTTCAGTCCCAGGAGGGCTTGAAATTTCAGATTTATTTCAGATTTCAGATTTATTGTCAGAGTACATACATGACATCACATACAACCCTGAGATTCTTTTTCCTGCAGACGAAGCAGGATTACCACTTATTAGTGGTGAAAAAAATGTACTTAACATACACATGTAAACAAATAAAGAAATGTAAACAAACTGATTGTGCAACACAGAGAGAAAAAAAAACAATAAAGTGCAAAAGTAAGAGTCCTTAAATTCAGATTTATTGTTCAAATACATACATGACATCACATACAACCCTGTGTCTCTTATTGAATTTATTGTTGAGAAGTCTGATGGTGGAGGGGTAGCAGCTGTTCCTGAACCTGGTGGTGCGAGTCTTGTGGCACATACACCTCTTTCCTGATGGCAGCAGTGAGAACAGAGCATGTGCTGGGTGGTGTGGAGACTTGATGATTGTTGCTGCTCTCTGATGGCAGTGTTCCCTGTAGACATTCTCAATAGTGGGGAGGGTTTTGCCTGTGATGTCCTTGGCTGTGTCCACCACCTTTTGCAGGGCTTTCTGCTCAGGGTTATTGTTGTGCCCACACCAGATCGTGATGCAGCCAAAATATCACTAGTGAGCAGAAGACATTATTAAAAATTGAATGGTTATAGTCAGAGCATTAAAAAAAAGGTGAGGCTCTCCAGGGTGCTGATATCCTGAGAGGAATAGTTAGACGCTATTAAATGTCTCTGTTAATGAGGTAGGGAAGAAGACTTGAGTAGAGCTGGATCTTTGGAAGAATCATGCAACAAGCGAACATCCAGGAGGTGGGACCCAAAAACACACCAATAAAACGTTGCAATGAACACAGTGAGAAGACACGAAGAGGTTAAGGGATGGAGGTGAGAGATCAATTTATTGCCCCTGAAAGTGGCTGGAAAGTGATGCAAAATAACGTTTTAAAACTGCCATTTCACTGTAAAGGTAAAATTCTTAAATGTGTCGAGGGAGTCTGCTCACCTCTGAGAAATAATATCCCCTGACCCTTGTAGGTTCCTTTTCACGGTACAACAACCCCCCCACCCCTTCCATCCCCCAGCTCCCACCCTCCATCCCCATCTGGGCTCAGTCATTGGTGATCCCTAGTGTATCGAGGCAAACTCAAACCTATGCTTTTTATACAAAGCACAAGCAAAAGCAATAGAAAGCAGAATATGTGAGAGAGGGAGAGAAAGAATTATGTTGTCTTAGGGAAGTTCAGCAACACCCCTTCTTTTCTGGTCTCTTGGCCAACCAATTGCCATTTACCCATGGATTTTGTCTTGGTTTGTCTTAAGGGAGTTTCTTAAGAAAGTATCCTCTATCCTCAAGGACCCCCACTATCTAGGCCATGCCCTCTTCACACTGCTACCATCAGGAAGGAGGTACATGAGCGGGATGGTTGGCATAGCAGTTAGCGCAACGCCTTTACGGCACCAGCAATTGGGACTGGGGTTTGGACCCCACGCTGTCTGTAAGAAGTTTATACGTTTTCCCTGTGTCTGCGTGGATTTTCCACGGGGGCTCCAGTTTCCTCCCATCGTTGGAAACATACAGTGAGGTGTAGGTGAATTGGGTGAAGATTGGGCGGCATAGACTTGTGGGCCAAAATGGCCTAATACCATGCTGTAGTATGTCTAAGTTTTTTAAAAATTAAACAGGAACCTGAAGATGAACATCCAATGGTACAAAAACAGCTTCTTTGCCTCCACCATCAGATTTCTGAATCTCTTCACTTTCTCTTCTCTTCCACTAATTTATTATTTTTGTTAAAACATAATGCTGCCTCAAAACAACAATTTTTGTGACATCTTCGCTCTCCACAAAAATTGCTGCTCCCCACTTCCAACCGAACCAGGGTTGGCAGCATAACTTTATGATGCGATCCAGGGTCATCGCGTATCATAGACAGTAAGCATGTTCTTCACTCTGTAACAAAATACTTTATTGTGCGCTGAAGGATGGAGAGAAGGGATGAGGTGGGCTTTGAAAATTATTGGAAGCAGGTGTTCACAGATCTTAACACTGCTGAGTGTTTTGGAGACTCAGAACATGGACACTACTCTCTGGCAAGGAGCATTTAAACCAGATCTAATCAACATCTGGGCATCACTGGAGTGCTCTTCAAGTGGAAAGAAAGCAGACACAAGGGAGGTTGAAGTGAGGAACTCAGCACTAATGTGCTACTTCCCTTGAAACTGCCTTGATCTCAGAATTTTAGAAGTAAACAACAGGGTAACAGGCCTTTCAGCCCACTAGTTCATGCTGACTAACCATTATCCAGATGCACAAAACTTATTTCTATCAACCCTCGAGCCTGTGGCACCCAATTACACTCAATGAACCTACAAATCTATTTGGAGCGCCCAGAGAAAACCCACGCGGACACAGGGAGAATGCACCAACTCCTTAAAGACAGCACAGGATTCGAACCCCTGTCCCAATTGCTGGCGCTCTGACCGTGTTGCACTAACCGCTACACCAACCGTGCTATGCATTAATCTTACTTAGAAACCCAATCCCAAAACCCAAGCTCTCCCTTATCCTGCTGAACCCTGAGATGTTTCTGTCTGAAAAGTGAGGAAGTGTTCCTTCTCCTGCTGTCTTCTTTGTGTGGTAACAGGAACTGGTCTGGTTGGTCTCAGCTCCATCAGTGGATGGATCGCCCAGAACCAGATGGTTGCCTTCAAGATGAGGTCTCTCGAGTAGGTTACTGGAAGACAGCCTGCCTTCTTGCAGCAGAGGAATGGAAGGGAGGGCAACCTCAAAAGGTAGTGGACACAGCCCAGGAAATCACAGGCAAAACCCTCCCCACTATTGAGAACATGTGCAGGGAACGATGCCGTCGGAGAGCAGCAGCAATCATCAAGGATCCACACCACCCAGCGCACACTCTGGCCTCACTGCTGCCATCAGGAAAGAGGACTAGATGCCACAAGACTCACACCACCAGGTTCAGGAACAGTTGCTCTCCCTCCACCATCAGACTCCTCAACAACAAGCTCAAGCAGGGACTCATTTAAGGTCTCTTACTTCTGCACTTTATTGATTTTTTATCTCTCTGTGTTGCACAGTCAGTTTCTTTACATTTCTTTATCTGCTCATGTGTTTGTTGAGTCAGTTTGCTTTTTGCACTAATAAGTGGTAGTACTGCCTGGCCCGCAGGAAAAGAATCTCAGGGTTGTATGTGATGTCATGTATGTACTCTGACAATAAATCTGAAAGCTGAACTGAAGTCTTGATCAAGCCACAGAAAAGTGCTTTTCATACACAGATAAAAAGAAAAATAGCTTCTCTACATTTCTCCAACGGGGAACAGATTCCAACTCTGACTTTTTAACCAAATAAAAATGGAAACACTGGATTTTTGGGTGTATTTGATGCAAGTTGTAAAGATTTTTTTTTCTCTTCTTTTGCCTTCTCGGCAAAGCAGGCGAGGAGGTTTTCTGAGCACAAGGCCTGGGGACCCCAAGCCACTGTCTGTCAGCTGTAGAGCAAGAAGACTGCGGAGCTATGTTCATGTCTGAGGTTGTCTTAAGGGGGTTGTGGGACTGCTCTACAAAATGTGGTTGCCATGGTGACCAGGAAAAAAAATGAAACCACTTGGAGTTCACCTGGGACCAGCAGCCACACATCTGCTATTTTAAGAGCTAGGCTTTCTGGAATCTACTTTAACCCTTTCCAGTGATTGCATCTTCTACCTACCCCACAACTCCACCTGACAGACTGCCAGCCCATCCATTTTTCCTAACCCTTGCACCACCAACAGACCTCAAGTACCTCAGTTGCCGGCAAAGGATAGATTTTAGTGGGGCAACCAACCAGAAGGTCATCATACCCAGGAATAAACAATGTTGACCCTCAATAGGGAGATCCCTTCTCAGTGGAGGTTGCTGTTTGGTACTACCTTTTCTCTATTCTCCTCAGGTTAGCAGTTTAGAGGCAATTACCTCCCATCACCCCACCCTCTAAACTGCCCTCCTGCTTTACCACTTCAACACATCATGCTGGGCTGGAGTTGCATTTGAGGGATAGAGGTTTGCCACAGCTTTTTTTGACTGTGGGTCATCTCCAGATGCACTGAAAGCCTGCAATTTGGATCAGAGTTTGGGCATTGGTTTGAGACCGTAGGTGCAGAGGAGGATCAGAACCCAGACAATGGTTTAATGGCCCTTGGGTTTAGACATTGGTGGGAAGCATAGATCATAGGCAATGGAAGGGGGGGGGGGAAGTAAATGATTGGGAAGTTCCAGGTGGGATTTGGGATTGGATTACAAGACCACCATCTGGTACCTCATCAATTGGGTGAAATTAGGCGGCATGGGTTCAAGGGCCAAAAGGGCCTGTTGCTGTATATCTAAAATTAATTTTAAAAAATAAAGTCCTGGGATGCGAAGTTTAGCATCTCTGCTGTTTTGAGGGAATTGGGAGCATCAATGTGAAGGTGGAGATGGGAGGCAAGGGGTGAATTGATGCAAAATGTGGGACTTCATGAAGAGGTTTCTGATCCAGCATGGTATCAGGAGGACCTAGCTATCGTGGATAGCCAACAATAGACACTTCCAGGATAACACAGCCAAATTCTCCCAGGTGCTCCAAATGCAATGGCTCTATCACTTGCCCCTGGAACATAGAGTTACTCCAGGAGTGTAGAGATGGATCATACCTGAGAGTTCAATCCTAATGCTGCTTGTGTGGAGTTTGCATGTTTTTCCTGTGATCACATGGGTTTCTTCAGGGTGTTCTAGTTTCCTTCTACATCCCAAAGATGAATGAGCTGGTAAATTAAATGGCTTTTGTAAACTGACCCTAGTATCAGGTGTAGAATAGAATCTATCAGGAGGAGGGGGGAAAAAATTTAAAAATAGGATTAATATAGGATTACTGTCCTGGTATAGACTTGATGGACTGAAGGACCTGTTTCTGCTCTTTAAATCTCTTGGACTCTCTTTCAACCTAGCCAAAAGTCCTAAGTAACACAAAAAGTTCCTTAAATGAGCACTACCATGTTTCCTCTGCAGATAAGAATCAATCTTTAATTATGGAATGGTGAAAAATAACAGTGGATTTCTCAGAAACTGTTGCATTTTCTTCTTGCAGTCTGGGGGAGATCGTTAAGTGTAAATCATTCTCTGTGTTTCTAATGTTCTAAAAGCATCTGCATTTTTAATTTCCTTCATTGGCTGCAAACTTCATTGGGTTAGCCACACCCTAAAGTCAAACCAAATCTTCTTTTCTTACTCGTTGATGCTGGAATGCCCAGTTCTCCAACTAATGTCCAATGGAACTTTCTTTGTAAATCGTTTGCAAGTAATGAACCACAGAAATTGCATGATGAATTCATGCAGGGACCTACAGCTGCATTGAGAATGGAAAAGTTGTGACTCTAGGGCAGGGGTGTCAAACTCAAATTCACGGAGGGCCAAAATTAAAAACTTGGACTAAGTCGAGGGCCGAACTAAATATTTATTGAAAATTTTCAACAACATCTGCATGTTTTCTCTTCTTTCAACATATGTAATGTTAAACTTTAGGATATAACTTTAGGAGGATAATGTTACAGGTCAGGAGTAGGTAGCTCAAGTTCACCCTTTGCTTGACCTGAGGGAAACATATTTGGTCCCTGTGGAGATGTAGTCAGCATTCACATTTTGGCCTGCATCAGGACTCAGCATTTCCTGCTCACTCCTCAGGCTCTAGGCCTCTATTCACCCTCGACCCACCATCCCTCTACCTGACCAGTCCTTTACCCAACCTCTACTCACCCCTCACTCCACTCGCTCTGCCTCTACCCACCCCATCCTATACACGCCCTTCTACTGCCTCTCCCCTCAACCTGTTCCTCCCTCTACCCGTCTCTCACCCTCTAAACACCCCTCCCCTACTCGCCCTGCCCCTCCCCTTTTACCTCTTCCCTATCCACCCCTCCTTCTACTCATCCCTCCCTCTAACTGCCCCTCGCACCACCATAACTTCCCCTGCCCATTACTCCTCACCTACACCCTCTTCCCACCCCTGCTTACCCACCCACTCAGGCCCAGCGCGCTGCCGATCAGCCACCATCTCTCTCTTCACGTGCAGGGCTGAACCAGCCATTCCTGGGGTCCGCGCGGGTGCAAGCGCTGAAGGCCATGGCGACCGGGAGAAGTGCGCTCGCACTGTGGAAGGGCCGTCCGGTGCCAGTCGCGTGGGGCTTGCGCTGCCCGGGGCCCGTGCGCAGCCTGCCATGTCCGTCGCGCCGACAGGAAATCATAGGCGCTCGCCCATCCGCCGCACCGCTCGACAGGTGGGAGAAGTGACTGGTTGTGCGGGGAGCCTTCCAACTGGCTTGCCGGCTGATGACATCGACAGACTTCTCGTGTTACAATTTCTCGTGTTACAATGGGGAAGGATGTGCAATGAAGGGGGAGGATGGTGGGGGTGACATTACCAAAAAACAGCATCGGCTCTCGCTGCAGGGCGGGCCATCTCTAATACATTTTTGAAATGATCTTGCGGGCCAAATATAATTATATCGCGGGCCAAATTTGGCCTGCGGGCCAGAGTTTGACATGTGTGCTCTAGGGTAATCCTACCTTGTTCCCTGTGTTTATTGTTGAGTGATCTGGGTTTGTTGGATCCTGCATCTTGTGGCTGGGGGTGTTGGATGATTTCATGTACCATGCACCAAACGGAAAGAGGCCATTTGCCCCATTCAGCCATTGAACAATTCAATTCCTCACCTGTTTCTGCTAACACCTAATCCCACCCCATTCACCCCCAGGTTCTACGACTGACCCTCACACAGTGGGCCAGTTAATGTACCAATGCGCAAGTCATTGGGATGTAGAAGGAAACAAGGGAAATCTTTCAGAGCCTAAATGCTTTTTAGGCCACTCAATTATTTTAAAATTGAATGTATGCTGCAGAGAAAATGTAACCTCTGACATCCTTGCCTATGGACTAAAGGGTTAATGGTCGGATACTTTACAGTGTGGAAGAACAGAGGGACCTTAGAGTACAAATCCATAGATGTCTGAAGATTGCTGTGCAGGTTGATAGGATAGTTAATAAGGTCTATGGGATCCTGGGCTTCATTAGTCAGGGGATTGAGTTCAAGAGTCGAGAGGTCATGTTGCAGCTCTATAAATCTCTGGTGAGACCACAGTTCTGGTCACCTTACTATGTGGAAGCTATGGAGAGGGTGCAGAGATTCACCAAGATGTTGCCTGCATTGGAAAATATGTCTTATGAGGCAAGGTTAGCAGAGCTGCGACTCATTGGAGCATAGAAGGATGAGAAGTGAGTTAATAGAGATCATAGACAGCCAGAGTCATTTTCCCAGGGCAAGAGTAGCAAACACCAGAGGATGCCTGTAGAAAGTGAAGGGAAGAAAGGTGAGGGAAAACATCAGGTGTAAGTATTTTACACAGAGTTATGCTAGGGTGCCTGGAATGCCTTGCCAAGGGTGGTGGTGGAGGCTGAAATATTAGAGGCATTTAGGAAACTCAGGCATCTGGATGAAAGAAAAATAGAGGGTTATGAGGGAGGGAGGGTTTGGTTTTTTTGGATGAATGTATGGGTCAGCAAAATATTGAGGGCTGAAGGGCCTGTACTGTGCTGTTTTGTTCTATGCACAGGAGGTTTTAGAGAGAAAATAATGGCAAATGCTGGAAATAAAAGTACAGAATAGTGGAAACACTGAATAGGGCAGGAAGCCTGTTTTGGAGGGAGAAGCAGAGTTTATATTTTAGTCAATGATCTTTCATCAGAACAGAGGGAGATTTGCTCTATGTCTAAACCTTGCCTTAAATCCTGAAGCAGGTTTTCGATCTGAAATGTCGATTGTCCATGTTCTTCCAGGAAGGCTACGTGACCTGAATCTTTGCCCTAATCCTTGCTGACCCTGCCTAGGGAATGTTTGATGCGACAAAGTAAAAGGAGCTTCAAGCACTGGCCAACCAAATCTACCATTAAATTGGAGCAATAACACTTAATATACTGTCTTGGTACTCTCCAAACAGATGACATTAACACGACTTCTCCAGTTTCTGTTACTTACCCATCCCCTTGTCTCCTTTCCTCCAGCTCCCCACCCCTGTCCCTCTCCATTCACAAAACTACCCCCTCCCTTGCATCACGAGATTCCTTTTTTCTATTCTCCCCCCCCCATCCATATCCACCTATGACCTCCTGCCTGTTGGTTTGTGATCCTCCCCCTGCCCCCTTCTTCCCTCCTCTCCTCTCCACCCCAACTTTTAAAATTCAGACACCTGCCTGTTTATTGCTCAATCCTTGATGAAGGGCTCAGGCCCGAAACGTCGGTAACATCCCTTTGCTTTCTATGGACACTGCATGGCCTGCTGACTTTCTATCTGAACTGTCTTGTGTTTATTAATTTTATTTTTATTCTGTTTAGACATACAGCATGGTAACAGGCCATTCTGGCCCATAAGCCCATTCTGCCCAATTATACACAATTAACCTACATCCTTTTACACTTTGAACAGATACGGGGAGGATATACAAACTCCTTACAGGCAGCGTGGGATTTGAAGCCCGGACCTGATTGCTGTAACAGCTTTGCATTACTCGCTATGCTTACCATGCCTCCCTGTGCTGCGAATCTTTGCTGGGTCAATGTAGAGGGAGATTTAGCTCTATCTAACCTGTACTGTCCCTGCTCTGAGAGTGTTTGATGGTGAGATTGATGTGCGATCTGCAAAGTGTCCTGTTATATTAACAGGAAAAAAATACATCTGACAATCACTCAGAAAGTGACCGTGACTGGAACATGAACACAGAGTATGTTTTACTTGTAAGATCAATTTAAGGTTATAATTTGTGCTTGTCTTCTGGTTAAGGATTGAGCGATGCTTGGGCGGGCTATTGATTAAACGTTGCCTCTTTCAAAAGGCACTAAATCGAGCTGTGCTCAGAGAGGTTAAAACATGCAAAGGCTCATTCAAACCTTCCGAAGAAACCTTTCAATAACTTCTTCCAGGCTTTTGCTATCTGTAGCCACAACTTGGCTGAGGAGGACCAATGTTATATTTCCAAGTTTATGACAGTACTGAACTAGGTAGGATTGTGACCGCAGAGGAGGATGTAGAGAGGCTTCAGGGGGATTTGAACAAACTGAGTGTGTGGGTGAAAACACAGCAGATGGAATATTATGTGGAAAAGATGTGAAGTCATCCACTTTCATGCATAGAACAGAAAAACAGTGTGTTTTTATTTTTAAAAAATGTTTTTAATCTTATTTAGTCAAGCAGGACAGTAGCAGGCCTCTCCGGTCCATGAGCCCATGCTGCTTTAAATACCCCAATTATCTGATAAACAATTTACATTTCAGAAGTGTGGGAGGAAACTGGAGCACCCGGAAGAAACCCACGCAGACATGGGAGATCATACAAACTCCTTACAGATAAAGCAGGATTTGAACCCAGGGCACTGGCGCTACAATAATGTTGCGGTAACCGCTGCACCTAACTATGCCGCCCAATGGTGAAAGGTTAGATCACGTTGATGTTCAGAGGGACCTGGGAGTGCTTCATCGCAAGTCACATGCAGGTAGAGCAAATGATTAAGAGTCAAAATGATTTTGGACGGGACTGTTAGCAGAGCGGTTAGTGCGATGCTGATACAGCTCCTGTGACCCGGGTTCGAATTCGCTGCTGTCTGTAATGAGTTTGTACGTTCTCCCTGTGTCTGCATGGGTTTCCTCCGGATTCTCTGGTTTCATCCCACCCTCAAAAACACACCGGGCTGCAGGTTAATATGGGTGTAATTGGGTGGCACAGGTTTAAATGGCCGGAATTGGCTTCTTCTGTGACCTAAATAAACTTGAATTTAAATTTTACCAAAGGATTTGAACACAAGAATAAAGAAACATTACTGCGACCCTGTAGGAGACACACACGAGGCTACAGGTGCTGGAATCTGCAACAAAATGTAATCTGCTGGAGGGCGTCAGCAGGTTGAACCACATCAGTGGGAGAAAAGGAATGGCCAACATTTCCGACTGGACCCCTTCATTCTCCCAACCAGAATATTAACCATCCATTGATCCTGTTCGACTCACTGAGTTCCTTCTGTGATTGGCGATTTTGTAGGGCCTCGGTAAGATGCACCTAGAGCTCTGTGGCAAGTTTAGTTCCCCTTTCCATACGAAGGATATTACTGAGATAGAGGAAATGCAGTGAGACTGGTTTTACTGTGGGAGGAGAGAGCAATAAAACTGGGATTGTATCCTCTAGAGCAGCCATTCTTAACGGGGGTCCTGGGGGGCTCAGCACATTCAAATAGCCTGTCTACATTTTGCTCATCCCTTGGTGAAGGGCTCAAACCTTAAACTTTGATTATGTATCTTTATCCTTGCTACATAAAGTTTGACCTGGTGAGGTTCCCCAGCATTGTGTTATTACTTTTAAGTAAAAGCCTTGCTTTCTTTTCACCTCACGTAGCATAAATATTTTTAATGTTTTTTTAAGTAGTCATTAGAAGAGAAGTGCTGAAGAAACCAACTGACTGTGACTGGTTCACAGAGAAGGGGGCCCGTGAACTTTAAGCAGCGTTATAAGGGGCCCATAGTTTAAAAAAAGGTTGAGAAGGACTGCTCTAGAGTTTGGGGGAATTGTCAAAACATACAAAGTTTTTGAAGAGCTTTTTGGGATGGATGCAAGGAAGATGTTTCCTCTGGCTGAGAAGTCTCTGAGCAAGAGACAGAATCGGGTGCTGCGGTCTGAGATTTGAAGAAATAGTTTCATTCAGAAGATAGTGAGGCTTTGGAGTTCTCAATCCCAGAGGGTTGTGGAGGCTGTCGTTGTGTTCATTTCCAAGCATTGATCGATATTAAGGGAGTCAGGGGATATGGGAACAGTGCGGGAAAATTGTGCTGAGTTAGGTGATCAGCCATGATCTTATTGAATGAAAGATCAGGCTTGAACGATTGGAGAGCTTTTAAGTAAAACACAAAAGTCTGCAGACACCGTTGTTAAAGTAAATACACAATGCTAGAGAAATTCAGCAGGCCAAACAGTGTCTTTTATATAGCGAAGATCAGGATACATAACCAATGTTTCGGATTTGAGCCCCTCATCGAGGTATGAGCAAATGAAACCTTGATTTTGTTCGGGTGCTTGCCTACATTTTGCTCATACCTCAATGAAGGGCTCAAGCCTGAAACGTTGGTTATTTATCTTTATCTTTGCTATATGCACTGTTAAATTTGCTGAATTTTTACAGAATTCTGTTTTTATTTTTTTTACAATAGCGTTTTTTCTTATCTTCTCTTGCTCTTAATTCACCTTAAGATGACGGGTCAAATACCATCATGGTTTGAAAGGAACCCAATCAATAATCTTCAGGCTCAAACAGCCTCTTCATAATCCAGGCTTGTAGATCAAGACATTTTAAGATTACACGCTGAGTTCAATGATCAGTTTATTGGTTCATATTTTAGCATAAATCTTCAACTCCCCTGCACATCACACAGAGGTCCTGATTTGATCCCCTGTCTATATTAGATGTGTAGATCTGACCCACATATGCAGTAGAGATTGCAACAATTGGCCTCTCAGAAGCTGGTTGCAAATCATAGAACGTGACAGGCACTGATTTAGGCCATAGGCCTGATCATTGATAGAAATGAAACACGGAAGTCTGCAGACTACTGTTCCCGTTGTGATCTCCTCTACATCAGAGAGACCGGGCACAGACTGGGTTATCACTTTGTTGAGCACCTTGGCTCTGTCTGCTACAATAGTGGAGATCTCCCAGTGGCCACCCATTTCAATTTGCTATCCCATTCCCTTGCTAACATGTCTGTCCATGGTCTCATGCACTGCCAGACTGAGACCACCCACAAATTGGACAAACAACACCTTATCTTTTGTCTGGGCACCCTCCAACCAGATGGCATTAACATTGACTTATATGGTTTCTGTATGAACCTCTCATTCCCCTTACCCCTTTCCTCTGGTTCTCTCTCTTTCTCTCTCTCTCTCTCTCTCTCTCTCTCTCTCTCTCTCCCTCCCTCCCTCTCTCTCTCTCTCTCTCTTTCTCGCTTCCCTTTTCCCTTGTCTCCTTTCCCAGAGCCAAAATCAATTCTCTCTTTTCCTTTTATCATATCCAATTAACACCTTTTGTCTGTTGGTCTGGATGACTCCCCCTCCCATTCTTCCCCCTTTCTCTCCCTAGTCTTTATTCAGACGCATGCCTGTTTATTCTTCATACCTTGAAGAAGGGCTCAAGCCCAGTCGGTAATATATCTTTACCTCTTTTGGGCGCTGCAAGACCAGCTGAATTCTTCCAGCATTTATTGTGTCATTGATAAACCTATCCTCTGGAATGAACAAACCAGCCAAGGATGTTATGGGATGTCAGAGATGTTGAATGATAGCATGAATTTATCCTCCCCACTCAGCAGCCTCTCACCTCCCACCCACACTCTGATATCTCCCCATCTCTAAGAATCCTAGGCTCCCGCCTGCGATCTCCATCTATTCCTCCTCCTCCCCCCCCCCCCCCCCCACCACCCAGGATCAAGAATGACTCACTTTCCCTGTGGGTTCTGATGTGAGCCAATGTGGGACCTGCAGACTCTTAGTCAAATGTGACCATGGAGGCAGGTAAGTGGGTGGTAAGATAAGTAATGGCTCTTATCTGAAGTATCAGACAATGGGGAGAAACTGAGACAGTGTCTTCAGATGAAGGGAAGTGCTTTGGGATTGGTGAAGGAAAAAAGATGAAAACCGGAATCTCACTGGCCACACATTATCAGGTTTGAAAGGGAAATATTGGGGTCAAAAGTGTAGCTAATATTGTTATGATGGTCTTATTTTACAAATGAGAAGGAGGCACTGCTCCTATATGCAGACCTGATGTGGACATGCTTTTGTCACTGTGTTGTGCAAAGATAAATCACAGTAATAGAGCTGTGTGTTAATAACCGGATACAGCTGAGTGCAAACCCAACCACTGGTACTTAACCTCAGTGGTTCTGCCAGCCCACTCATTATCAACTCATTCCCAGTTCATGGCAACAGATGAGATATTGAATAAGACAGTCAGTAATATTGAACTCAGGATTTGTTCACTAATCTCTCAATTCAGTTCTCAGTAAAATACCCATTGCATTGTAACACGTGGAAGTGATTTTGCTTTAATTTAATGAGGGATGCAGAGATCTAATTTTGTTTCTGTTGTAGTTAGTAGACAGTGTGTATTTGTACATCATCTTTAATTTCCTATGGTACTTCAGAGGACCACAAATAGTTCGTGTTCAACCACATCGGAGGAATCTAGTGATCAAAAACTTAGCAAAAGCAAAATAGAAGAATATTGGAAACACTCAACCAGTCGGGCAGCATCCGTGGAAAGAGAATCAAAGTTAATATTTCAGGCTCATGAGCCTTTGAGCTGAACCATTGACTCTGTTTCTCTGCACAGTTCCGGCCTCTCCTGCTGAGTTCCCCAGTATTTTCTGTTCCTATTTCAGATTTCCAGCATCTGCAGTTTCTGTTTTGATTTTCTCTTGAGGAATGCATGCCTCACTGGAGAAGGGAAAAGGAGGAAGGTTTGGAATGGGGGGTGGGGGGGGGTGGGGGGAAACACGACAGCTGGAAGTGCAGCTATAAATGGTGTAATCAGATTCCGGGGTGAGCAAGAGACTAGGATTAGACCAATACATACCCCAGATCCCAGTGGGTTTCAGGGCTGGGGGACTTCAGAGATTTGGAGGAGGGGTGGAAGTTGAGATGTCAGAGAAGGATTTGAAAATAAACGCAAGTATGTCAATAGAGAGTTGTGAAGAGCAGACAGAGTATGGATTGAAATAACCAAGTCTGGATGTAATAAAATGAAACCAATTAATTGGTGTATTTGGACAGCACAGGCTCATGGGCTGGAAGGGGCTTCTACTGTGCTGTTGGTCTAAATATAAAAACGTGTGGCTTGGTTAGCATGGTGGTTAGTGCAATGCTATTACAGCGCCAGTGATTAGGCGCTGTCGGTAAGGAGTTTGTTCGTTCTCCCCGTGTCTGCGTGGGTTTTTCCCCTGGTGCTCCAGTTTCCTCCCACCTTCCAAAAATGAACGGTGTAATTAATTGGTGTGTTTTCGGGGCATGGGGTCATGAGCCGGAAGAGCCTGTTACATCTGTGAGTAGTGAAGGCCTGGTTGGGTTTCAGCAGCAGGGATAGTAAGGCATCGGAGGGCAATAGATTATAGGGTAGTTCAATTTGTTGGCGAGTCCAAAGAGCAGCGTCAGCTCTCTTGTTCTATCTTGGAGACCAATGTCCATCTACGTGTGCATAATCATGGTTTCATCTTCCTGGCACTGAAGCAATTGCGTCAACAGCTAATTAACACTGATGTGGGGCAGCTTCCTCTGTTGGTTTGGTCAGATATTCCTTTTAGGTGGAAATAGTGCAAATAGAGGAATAACAAGTTCAATAACATACTGAAGCACCCTTCAGGGGTTAGTCTAAAAGAGTCTGGCTGCAAAATGGAGAGGAAAGACCTGTTTCCACTAACACTGAGGTCATTTACCAGGGCTGATAGATATTAAGGTAATTGAGGTAAGGCAGTGCAGTGATTAAGTTACTGAGCGAACAGCCAGACCATTGATCTGGAAACATGAGGTCAAAACCCACCACAACTGGGGAATTTAAACAAATAAATCTGGGATCTCGTTAAAAAAAACAACGCTCAGTCACAGGGTAATGATAAAACGATTAGATTGTCAGATTCATTTATGTCATATGGGAAAGGAAATTGTCATCTTTGGCAGGTATGCCCAACATAGGATTTCAGGCTCCTATGTTCAGGGGCAGCTCTGCTGGCTGGGAATGCATAGGAGATAAGTTCGAGGTATGTCCCCTCTCTCCGAGGATGGTGACGTCACAAGAAAAGGTGGTGGAGGGAGAAACCTTCATGGCCTGTCCAACCCTTTCCACCTCATCTCCTCTCTGCCTTTTCCGTCTTCATGAAAGGTTCCAACCCAAATTCCTGACATTTCTTTCTCTCCTACTGATGCTGCTCCATCCGTTGTGTTCCAGAAGGTCTTTTTTTTTGCTTTATCTGCAGCCTCTTGCATGTCCTCTTCCTTCTATTTTTTTCCATGTACCTGCCTGTTTTTTGGACTGTCTCCACCTCTCCTTTGCCCCTCTCGACTCAGTTCCCCCTTTACTATCCCCTAAACTTTGCTCACTTTGAATCTCTTGATGCAACATATCACTCTCTTCCTCTCTGTCCCCTTACTGCCTATGTCTCCCTACTATGGCTTTCCCATGACATAGCAGCCTCACTTGCTAGTGATCTGCAGAGAGGGCTAATGCATAGAGTGAGTGGCCTATTGTTTTATGCCAGGGCAGATTTAGAACCAAGGGTCACCATTTAAACAAGAGGGCAAAGATGTGAAGTGGAATGAATGGGAATGCAACACAGAGATGAGACCAATTGTTTTTTCCTCAGAATGTCATAAGTCTTTAGAATTCTCTCAGAGAACGGTGAAAGGAGAATTTAAATATTTTGAAGGCAAAGGTTTAAAGATTCTCCATGGGCAAGTGGATGAAAGATTCTGTATAAGAATCTGGTCAGCCACAGCCTTATTAACTGGTGCAGAAAGATTGAGTGGCCAAGTGACCTTCTAGTGCTCGTAATTCAAAAGTTCCCGTAGCAGAGAATTCCTGTCATTATGGGAATGTGGATTTTATTGCACTGTTTTTGCTCCTTGCAGAGTGCGTTAGTGAAAAAGTATGTTTGCTTCGCTTTCAGGTTCTTCTTAAAGTTCTTCCTGAAGTGTAATCAGAACTGTCTGAAAACAGCGGGGAATCCCCGAGACATGCGTCGATTTCAGGTACTGCCTTCCATTCCCACTAACTTCATATTACAGAGTGGGCTCACCAGGGGAATCATACGGAACCAGTGGGGCAGAAACTGATCAGCAAAATGGATCAGAGATGCCCCAGAGTGGTCACTCTAAGAGAAGTTTTCTCTCTGGTGGGAAGCTGGCCAGTTTTTCACGGTGGGGGAGGGAGGTGCAGGTGACACCGACGATGCCGCATGTCCCCACATTCCTGGCTGAGGTCAGCTCACAGAACCCGAAAATCCGGTGCTGAACCCAAAAGCATTCCAGTCAACTGTGACTCAGTTTGTGGCATTTTCACCTTCTAGTCAAAGGTTTCTGGGACTGTCCCTCTGCCGAATCACAAAAGCGAAAAATACTAGATTTCAGTCCCATTCTTTCAGGTGCTCATCGAATCTTCCATCCCTCACTGTTTTCAGGATGCTTTTTCTGTACTGAAAATAAGTATGAAATATTTCTTCCATTGATATTTTCCCATTCCCCTTTTAGTTCCTCCCTCTGACTGTAAGGGACCCATATTTACTTTCTCTGAGCTCTGGCTTTACACAAACTAATTTGCCTCCTGCTGACCACACCTCATTTCCTCTCTCTTGTTCATCTTTCTCAATTTCTAAATTCAGGCTTTTTGACAACATTGTATGTCTCTCTCTCTCTCCTCTCTCTTTGGCCCCACCAGCAGCTCTTTCCTCATGTGCCCTTTTTCATATTCCCTCAGGATATTTAGGTTTCTTGTGAATTATGAATTTTGATCTTGTAAAGTCCAATAGGAGAGTCTTGGGAAAGTCAACCCACACTATCTAAACTTGGAGTGCTTGAATGGGCAAGATTGGAGTTTTTTAAATTTTATTCTAAAACATCCTATTATTTACCTAAGAGTGTTTGATGGGGTGGGCGTGATGAAAGTTGATTTTGCCAGTATTTTTATACTTTATCTGATGATGTTAGCACGCAGAGGATTTGCTATAAATGTTCAGCTCAACAACATCAAGTCAGTTGGGAAGTGGATGGAATTGTACAAATCGTGAGAGTGTTGTGTGGATTTACATTTAAACCATAAGGTTCAGAAATGCTTGTCTGGAAGAAAAAAAAATTGCTACACAAGCAAAGAATATAGATCATGGGAAAAAAAAATATCCTCGAATCCCAATCCTGACGGCTTTTCTGAGATGCAAGAGGTTTTGAAGTTGTCAGGATTTATAGCTGGTGTTTTGGGGATTTGAGTGGGAATGCGTCCGACCCCCTAGATGCAGACTCGGTGGGTCGTGGTTCTGAAAGCCAAGAAGACCAGTGTAAAAGGCAGCAGGAAATGGAGGGAGGTGTTTCAGGAAGTTGTCGGGAGATGACTGATGGGCTCCAGATGGGTCAGGTCAGCCTCAGTGACCCAGGACACTGACAAGGGGGACAAATGGTGGCACTGGCCAAAGATCTCAGCCCTCTCCACTGCAACACATTACAGCAGCCTCGTTTAAATGATTAAGTAGAACGATTCGCTCATTTCACAGATTATGTTACATCCCAAACATGGACCTTGCACAAATGCCTTTATGCTTGCCAGATGCAAGAAATTAATTTTGCTAATCCCTCCCCTCCTCTGTTGAAGACTGGATGTTTTTTTTCTTTGCAAATGTTAGTTGCCCTCCGCAATCTCACACAAATGGTAATTCCTCTGAGTGTGAGAGTCAATTAATTCTGATTGCGCAGCATATCAAAGCTCAGCCTGTTCTTAGCCAGTGTTCACACAATCAAGGTACATGCCACCACTGGTTTTCCTGCTCTCTTTCCATTGCAGGCAGCTGAAGCAGTTTCTAGTATCAGAAGTAACAGTTCCCAAAAGTACAAGGGTTGATATTGAGAGGACACATATTGTCAGAAGAGCCCGGGGCATTGTGAAGAAATGTTTCATCTGCACCTTGGGTGTCTGTGATCAGGATGACATTGCCTTAAAGAACAATAGAAGCAAAAGTAACTCATTAACCATGCTAGACTTGTATCCTTTTGCGTTTAGAGTTGATCAGTTCATTGTCCACTTTAAAATCGCTCCAAATCTGTCGGCGAGTGACAGCTGATGAGAATACAGGGAGAATTAAAAAGAAGTGATGAATGCAGAATTAGTGTGGATGGATGGTTGAAGATTGGTGAGGACCTGCTCCTGTTCCATTTTTCTCTCTCTGTTTCTGCAAGAAATATTGATGTGGATTGATAGGGTAGATGCCAAGAGAATATTCCCATTTCTGGGGCCAAGGGATAAAATGCTGCTCAATTAAAATGGAGATGAGGAGATATTTCTGGTGTTAGAGTTGAGGAGGCGGGGGCATTGAATATATTCCTTACGACATAGAAGGAGAAATAGGCTATTCAGCCCATCGAGTCTGCCCTGTCATTCATTTATGAGCTGATCCATTTTTTCACTCAGCCCCACTGCCCGGCCTTCTCCCTATGCCCTGCCTGATCAAGAATCTATCAAGCTCTCTTTTCTTTTCTTCTCTCTTTGGCTTGGCTTCGCGGACAAAGATTTATGGAGGGGTAAATGTCCACGTCAGCTGCAGGCTCGTTTGTGGCTGACAAGTCCGATGCGGGACAGGCAGACACGGTTGCAGTGGTTGCAGGGGAAAATTGGTGGGTTGGGGTTGGGTGTTGGTTTTTTCCTCCTTTGTCTAGCTCGCTCTTAAAATACACCCAATGACCCGGCCTCCACAAATGCCTGTGCCAACACATTCCACCTTCTGAGAAATTCCTGCATATCTCCATTCTAAGCAGATGCACTTAAATCCTGAAGTTGTGCCCTCGTGTCCTAGACTCTCCCATGAGGGGAAACAACCTTTCAACATCTGAGAGGGGTGGAGTTGGGATTTTAGGAAAGTAAGTGGTAAAGGAGATTGGCAGGGAAGTGGAGATGAGGCTTCTCTTACCCAGTGGTAGATCCTGCTCGATGGGTTCAATAGCTCACTCCTGACCCTACTGATGATGACAATACATTCCCTTCAAGAGGCCTCTGGATTATACATGGAAAGCAAGACAAAAATCTAAAAAGTGGGAAAAGTGCAGGTAGTCAGGGCCAGGGTAGTGGTGCAGCTGGTGGGAAGGCTGCCTCACAGCCCCGGCAACCCCGGCTTAGCCCTGACCTCCTATCCTGTCTGTGTGGAGTCTGCACGTTCTTCCTGTGATTGTGTGGGTTCCTTTCGAAAACTCCCCATCCTAAAGATGTGTGGGAAAGTATTTTCAAAGTTCACTGTAAATTGCTTGTTAGTGTGTGGAGCACACATGTCAAACTCTGGCCCGTGGGCCCCTTATATTTGGCCCGCAAGATCATTTCAAAAATGTATTAGAGGTGACCCACCCTGCAGCGAGAAACAATGCTGTTTTTTGGTCATATCACCCCCACCATCCTCCCCCTTCATTGCACACCCTTCCCCATTGTAACATGAGAAATTGTAACACGAGAAGTCTGTCGATGTCATCAGCCGGCAAGCCAGTTGGAAGGCTCCCCGCACAACCAGTCACTTCTCCCACCTGTCGAGCGGTGCGGCGGATGGGCGAGCGCCTGTGATCTCCTGTCGGCGCGATGGGCATGGCAGGCTGCACACGGCCCCTGGGCAGCGCGAGCCCAGCGCGACTGGCACCGGATGGCCCTTCCACAGCGCGAGCGCACTTCTCCCGGTCGCCACGGCCTTCAGCGCTTGCACCCGCGCAGACCCCAGGGACGGCTGGTTCGGCCCTGCACGTGAAGAGAGAGATGGTGGCTGTCCGCAAAGGCTGATCGGCAGCGCGCTGGGCCTGAGTGGGTGGGTAAGCAGGGGTGGGAAGAGGGTGTAGGTGAGGAGTAATGGGCAGGGGAAGTTATGGTGGTGCGAGGGGCAGTTAGAGGGAGGGATGAGTAGAAGGAGGGGTGGATAGGGAAGAGGTAAAAGGGGAGGGGCAGGGCGAGTAGGGGAGGTGTGATTAGAGGGTGAGAGATGGGTAGAGGGAGGAACAGGTTGAGGGGAGAGGCAGTAGAGGGGCGTGTATAGGATGGGGTGGGTAGAGGCAGAGCGAGTGGAGTGAGGGGTGAGTAGAGGTTGGGTAAAGGACTGGTCAGGTAGAGGGATGGTGGGTCGAGGGTGAATAGAGGCCTAGAGCCTGCGGAGTGAGCAGGAAATGCTGAGTCCTTATGCAGGCCAAAATGTGAATGCTGACTGCATCTCCACAGGGACCAAATATGTTTCCCTCAGGTCAAGCAAAGGGTGAACTTGAGCTACCTACTCCTGACCTGTAACATTATCCTCCTAAAGTTATATCCTAAAGTTTAACATTACATATGTTGAAAGAAGAGAAAACATGCAGATGTTGTTGAAAAATTTCCATAAATATTTAGTTCGGCCCTCGACTTAGTCCAAGTTTTTAATTTTGGCCCTCCGTGAATTTGAGTTTGACACCCCTGGTGTAGAGGAATGGTGGAATCTTGAAATGTTGATGGGAATGTGGGGCAATAACTTGAGATTGGTCAAGAATTGGTGTAAATGGGTGCCTGTTGGTCATCAGGGAGGTAGAGCACCAAAGGGTCTACTTCTGTCCTGGATGGCTTTTTGAATTAGAAAGCTCTTCCAAATATACTCCATGGATATGATAGGCTTTTACTGTCCTGCATTGTTCTCTGATATCATGGTTGCCAGACACCTGGTACAACACAGGAATCAAATCCAGCTCAACATTATATCTACCAGGTCAACATTATTATGGGGGCTAAGACCCTGGTCTCGCGACACCAGAATGTGTTGCAAACCCAGGTCTTGAGCCCCGATATGAATATCCACCAGGGAAATTTCCTGATCTTTGATAATGGGGACACCAGTCTTGATGAAGGGTTCCAGCGTAAAATGTTGACCATTCCGTTTCTCCCATAGATCTCATTCAACTCACTGAGTTGCTCTAGTAGATTGTGTTTTTGCTCCAGTTCGATATTTGTCATTTGTAACCTTATTTGGCAACAACGCTCAGCTGGCACAGAATGCAAAGGGGCCTATGGCATTTGCCCAGGGCTGTCCCATTCCCATCACACCTGTTGAGCTGCATGCAAGCAAACTCTGTCTCACCTGCGGTTTTCCATTTCCTCTGTGCCCTCGCCCACACGAGCAATATCAGGAGGTCATTATTTGGTAAAATCCCAGGAGGCTGGTAAAAAAGTAATTGAATTAAGCAACTGTGTTGAGTCCTGATAAAACTGGATCCTGGCTTCCATTGGCTCAATGCATCCATCATTCAAGCACCTCACTGTTCTGATATTTATTTACCTCTTCTGTGGCAGTTTATGTTTACTGTAGATTCCTCTCCATAAATTCTGAAACCTCTTCCCGCTTGCTTGGAGCTTTTCAGAATCAGAATTTATTGTCATGAACGTGTCACAAAATTTGTTGTTTTGCAGTAGCATCACATTGCAAATATTGCTATAAAATTACATATAAAAATAAAATAGTATAAAAATAGGAGAAGGTGAGGTGATGTCTGTGGTTCATTGATCATTCAGAAATCTGATGGTGGAGGGGAAGAAGCTGCCCTTGTGTCGCTGGGTGCTCGTCCTCAGGCTTCTGTACCTCCTTCCCGATGGCAGCAGAGTGAAGAGGGTATGGCCTGGGAGATGGTGGTTCCTTGAGGATAGAAGCTACTTTCTGAAGACACTGCCCTTGATGGAGTAGAGAATGGTGGCCGTGATGTCGCAGACTGAGTTGACAACCCTCTGGAATTTCTTTTCCTGTCCTGAGCATTGACACTTCTGCTCCAGACAGTGACGCAACCAAACAGAAGGTTCTTCATGATACACCTGTAGAAATTTTCAAGCGTCTTTATGGAATTTGAAATTATAAATCTGAGCTGTATGAACCATCTTAGATCTTTAACTACATCTGGTGTGTTTTGGATTTGGAATTTTCAAGCTCAATGCTTAATTATTAGAACCCACTGGAGAAATCTTTATGGTGTGCGCTTGCTCAGATGACTTTTTGACTTGATGGCTTATTCAGTAAAAGCATGCAGTATCTGATCATTTTTTTATCATTATCAAAATATAAAGGGTTTAAAGTTAGTATTTTTCACTGAAGTGAAAGAAATTTGGTCTTACCATGGAGGGAGAAAGTAAGCATTGGTCACTGAACTGAGGTGAGGATATGAAGGGGGAACATCTGTTCACTGTTAGCAACCGTTAACATTTCTCCTTTCTCAGTCAGCTCACCAGCACTTTATAAGAATACACCACCACAGCTCAATAATATTTGACTCTGGTAGGACACAGACTAGGTTCTTCAGAGAGGTCAGGTGGATCAACAATTTTGATCAAACTTTTTTCTAGACATGTAGAGTCAGACTTCAGTGGGGTAAGACTGGCACATTCAATGGATGGATGCATAGCTATTGGAATGTGAATTATGGAGTCCATGATCATTTCCAGTCTCATCCCAAACTCTATGCGATTTTTTTTGTTGCCCCTTCCTTTTTTTCTTTGAAACTTCATTTGAAACACCCCCTTAAGGCAATATTACCCATGAATAAAATTTCAAACAGTAAGAGAGCAACACAGGATGTTCTCCCTCATCTCTATTTAAAATGTGAGATTGGACAATAAATTTAGCTAAATCCTAATCAATTTTACCCATTTATTTTATATGCTGTCATGTTTAACTGCCAGTTTTTCATCCAAACTTTTGACAACTGTTTGTAAATTTTAGACTGATTTTTTTTCCCCTAAAGTCTCAGTGATTGCACAAAACAATCACCAGATCCTGAATCTGTGAAACCATAATCTTGCATGGTGTTGGAAATCAGAGGAGTTGCAATTAAATATTCTTCATCATATTTTCCAGTGATTTTTCCTCAAAATTTCTTTTGCAAGGAAAAGATGGTAACTAGTTCCACATAACAAGATCCCATAGATTGTCGTCTTGCATATGAAGAATGTTGACTAGAATGTTGGGAGAATCGCATCATATATTGAGGGAACTTCAACATCTCCTACCTTGATGAAGGGCTCAAGCCTGAAATGCTGGTTATGTATCTTTATCTTTGCTATATGAAGTGCATCATTTGACCTGCTGAGTTTCTCCAGCATCGTGTCTTTACCTCAATCACGGCATCTGGAAACTTTCGTGTTTTACTTGATCTTCAACATTCAACCACCTCACAAGGGCCATACTTTCGGAATTTCTTAAATGCAGATATGAGGTTTCCTAGGAAGCAGCTCCGGGGTTGATTCGTTTAGCTGCCCTGGAACTAAAGAGGAGAAAGAATACTTCTCACCCGAAGGGTGGTTGGAATCTGGTACGCATTGCCAGAGTGGATGGCGGAGCACATTGACTCACCACACTTCAGTAAAGTTTCTGATCCCAGCAAAATGGTCAGGTTGGAGAAATCAAAGCCAATCCCATGTTGCATCACATCTTTCAAATAACATAGAACAGCACTGGAACAGGCTCTTCAGCACATGAAGACTGTGCTGAACCTGATGCCAAATTGAGAATATGGAATATAGAACACTACAGCACAGTAAAGGCTCTTCAGTCCATGATGTTGTGCTGACCTATATATACCTAAAAAAACTAAACTCTCCCAACATCATAACCCTCTAATTTTCTTTAATCTAATTAACCTAAATCTGTTTTTCACATGATCCATGATATTGATGCCATATGGTTGGTGATGGAATAAAAGGTGTTTAAATTTAGACATTATTACGGCCAGTACAGGGTGCACCCATTCACAACTGGGTGGCAACAGCTATCGCACTCAAATTTGCTTCTTTGGAGAGGAGAAAGGACACTTGTTGCTTTTTCCAGAGACACAGGTGGTGAGAGAGTCATGTGTGTGGAACACTGAGGGAACAGCACATTATTGACCAGCGGCCAAATCATCGAACACAGAGCAGGAAGAACTCTGTGTGATATTGAACAATTCAGCTGATTCTCCCCATCAGGAAAAGGAGAACTGCTGCTTTGGATCGAGACCAAAGTAATGGTCATTTCGATTGACCTGTATTTGGGTTTTGGAAGCATTGTGGAAGTCACATGTTTCGTTTCCCCTACACAAGGAAAAGAGGAGATGTGACAACCGTTTGTATGAAAGGATATTTCTCTGAAAGAAATTCAACAAGGATTCGTGAGTTTTCAGCAGTTTCTCCCACCTCCTTCGTGATTACTTCTGTGCAACAGTTTAAAAGCCTGCATTTTGACAATGAATTTTCAAAACTGAACTTTGAAATTACTTTCCAGAATTGTGCCTAAGCTGTAATGGTTTGGGTATCCCACAAACACACACACAAATTGGGTTTGATGTGTTATATTATTAGTAGTTATTAATAAATATAGTGCTTTAAAAGAAAAACAATAACACTACCTTGGTGAATTTCCATTGTTGCTGGTCTGTGACTTAACAACATACAGCATGGTAAGCCTTTCCAGTCCATGAGCCCGTGCCACCAAATTAACCTACAACCCTGCATATTTTGAAGGGTGGGAGGAAACCAGAGCACCTAGAGGAAACCCACGCAGACGTGGGGAGAACATACAAACTCCTAAAAGACAGTGCAGGACTTGAACCCATGTTACTGGCGCTGTAAACAGTGTTGCACTAACAACTACACTAACCATGTTGTTCCTCCAGTTTATGAATGGCCCCAACTTGACCAGGCATGAGTCCATGGAGAGACATGTCAGTGTGGCAATGAGGAGCGGAATTGAAATGGTTGGACACTTGCAGTTGTAGTAGGCCGCCCAATTACACCCAATTGATCTACAACCCCCCAGTACATTTTAAAGGGTGGGAGGAAACCCAAGTAATTCCTGGGTTAGTTCCCAGGTAATTGAACAACCTACAGCCAGCTTTAATTCCCAGCTCTCATTTGAATCAACTGCTGGGTTATTAATTGCTTGCCAGGGAGCACAGATCAGGAGTTCTTGATCACTATAATACATTGACAATCCACAGTGCAGTGCAGTACAAATTAAAGTTCCCTGCTTTTTGCTTCACAGGTCGTGTTATCTACAACACTCAACGTGGATGGGCATGTGCTGGCCGTCTCGGATAACATGTTTGTACACAATAACTCGAAGCATGGACGTAGAGCCCGACGCCTGGACCCCACAGAAGGTACCACCCCAGGGTGATATTCATGGGTGGAGGGGTAGATCATCCATTCTCAACCCTTTTTTTTGGCCACGGCCCCCTTAGGACTCTGCTCAAAGTCTATGGGCCCCCTTCCATGTGAAGCCGTCAAGTTTAGCTGGCTTCTTATGCACTTCTCTCTGACCGACTACATAAAAAATATTTTACGATTTTAGTCGTGGCCCCCACCCCCCAACTGTGCTATGGCCCCCGTTGAGGATGGCTGGTGTAGAGCATAAACTATGGTAATCTAAGTGCTGTTCTATCCATTGTGCATGTCCAGTTTATTGATTTGGCAGTATCTAAGCTAGTGTTTGTTACCCACCCTTTGTCACTCTTGAACCGAGTATCTCTCCATTCAATGCTCAAGTCTGGAGTTACATATGGGCCAGACGTTACAAATCCCCCCACCCCCCCCCCCACCCACCCCCACCACCATAACAACAGGAGAGACCAAGATGTATATTTACATCAATGCATTGATTTTGTGGCCTTCATCACTAATAACTAACTTTTCCTTTAAATGCCAGGATTTAAGTTCCATTGCTGCCAGGATGTGATTTGAACTCCAGTGAGTGGGTTGGTAATAGCCCAGGGCTCTCGGTTACTAATCCCAGTAAACGAACCACAGTGCAATCACTTTACCTCTCGAGTCTCAATCAACAGGACATTAATTGGAGTCAGAGCTGCAGATTTTTCCGTTCGTGAAAAGATACAGGGAGAGTTCCCAGTTCTCTTCCTTACAAGCGCCTTACAAGCGTGGTCTTTCCATACAGGTCTAATTATCCTATAGGTTTTTTAAATCTCCTCTGGGGATGTGGCCAGACTTCATAGCTTTAGCGGATGTTGTAGGATTGGAATGTGGTCATAAGTGGATTGTCAATGGCACAGGGCCATATCCATGATGCTGTGCACAGGTGGGATGTTAGTTTCAGCTGTCAGTCAGACTACGTGCACATTAAATCACATCGACGAATTTTAAAGGAAGAGATAAAATGTATGTTTTTTGGGGAGGTGTTGCGGTCGACAAAGCGGAGCGGCCAGTAGAACGAAGGATATCTAAGAGAACAGCACAGGATCCGTCCCATGAATTCTGTGCCAAACACGACGCCAGACTGAACTAAATCTCTTCTGTCTGCACATGATCCATATTCTTCCATTCCCTGCATTTTCATGTGTCTGTCTAGAAGCATCTTAAATGCTGCTCTCACATCTGCTTTCACCACCATCCTTGGCAATGGATTTCAGACACCTGCCATTCTCCATGCAAAACAAAACTTGCCCTGCACATCTCCTTTCAACACTCCTCCCTCACCTTAAATACACATCCTGACATTTTACCCTGGGATAAAGATTCTGACTGTCTACCTCAGGGGTGGCCAAACTTGCTTAATGTAAGAGCCACATATGATGTCTGAGAGCCAGAAGACATAAACAAATATTGCATACACTTAAAATAAAAATCTTACATGCACATTGTGTTACAATAATTTTATTAAATATTAAGAATACATGTGCATAATAATATTTATTCATGTGTGTAGTTTTTAAACTGCTAATTTCTATTAGTTTCATTTATCATAAAGTAAACATACCGTGTTTGGGACATCGGGAGCTGGGTTGGGCAGATGGACAGCTGGGACCAGATGGTAAGTCCATGTTCAGGACATCGGGAGCTCAGATGGGCTGGCAGCCAGGGCCTAGGCGAGAGTCCGCATTTAGGGCATCAGCCGATATATTTCTGGAAGCTGCACATTATATGTCAAAGAGCCACATGTGGCTCGCAGAGCCGCAGTTAGGCCACCCCTGATCTACTTTATCTATGTCTCTCATGGTTTTATGAACTTATGCTTCCTCTCAGCCTTTCACACCAACCCAAATTCTTCCAACCTGTAATAGATTCAGGCTTTGCAGAGGAAATAATTTGAATGAGGGGGTGGTAGGATGTGGGGTTAATTCAGCGATACCTGTGACACTGGGAAGATAACAAAACAGGCAGTGGATTGATGGAAAGAAAGTTCTTGGATGCATGTGGCTCTTTCAGAGAGAAATTAATTATATTTGCAGAGCTATAGTGTAGCCAGACACAGCATCCAATTTGTACTCAATTAAGGCCCACAGTTAAAGAGATAAATAGCCAGAAAATGGGACGAGCTGAATAATAAATGTTGGCAAAAATAAACCTGAAAACGAGATGGGTCAATTTAATCTCCCATTTGGGAGTTAGTGGAGAGAGGTGGGGAATACATCCCAGGACATCAGGGCTGAGTATCAAACTTCAGCGCTAATCCTGAACTAATCCCATTTTTATTCTCCCCACGTTTTAATTTTTTTAAGATTGAGTGATAGGCCCTTCTGGCTCCTGACCCCATGCTGCCCATGTGACCAATTAACCGTCCAACTCCATAGGCCTTTGGAAAGTGGAAGGAAACCGGAGCTCCTGGAGGATGCCTGCGCAGTCATGGGGAGAACGGACAAACTCCTTTCAGGTGGCGCTGGATTCGAACCCAGGTGGCTGGTGCTGTAATAGCATTGTGCTAACCGTTACACTAACCATGTCACTCTGTTCTCTGCAGCCAAAATTCTATTATTCACCCTTATCCTTGGGGTAACGTAACATTGCTGTGAGGAAATCCGCACAGATGTGCAAACTCTACACAGGCAGCACCAGAGGTGGGGCTTGAACCAGGGTCTCTGGTACTGTGAGGCGACAACTATCCTACCCCAAGCCAATTGGCCTTCTGGGGTTCTGGAAACGGCCCCATTTCACCATAGTGAATGCAGCTCAGTTTCAGAGGCCTCTTTGGTTTACAAGGGTTCTTCACCAGGAGATACTTCCACTGTGCTGAAATGTAGGGTTCGCTGGGCTTTGGAAATTGTAACGAGATCCCTGATGGAATGAGGGGAATAGTCGAAAATATTTATTGGTGAAATGGCTTTTGTCCAAAGCTGGATAGTTAGGAGGTTTTTTTTATTTTTAAAAATAATTTAGACACACAGCCCTTTTACCCCATGAGCCCTTGATATACCCAATTGACCTACAACCCTTGTATGTTTTGAAGGGTGGGAGGAAACTGGAGCCCCTGGAGACATGGGGAGAGTGTATAAACTCCTTACAGACAGTGCCGGATTCGAACCCAAGCTCCAGTTGCTGGCGCTGTAACAGTGATGCACTAACTGTGCCCCTTACAGTTAACAAGACATAATGGGTTAAAGAGTAGGAATAGGAACATTTTGCAATGAAATATGATTGAGGCAGTGAAGAACTTGCAGTGGTGTTCATTTCCTGTCATTGGACCACTCTGGTGAATTAGGGGCCTGCAATCAGAGCAAAAAATATGCCATTTTTCTTTCTCTTCCAAAACTGATTGAAAGTGATTGACTCTTAGCTCAGACACAGCGCGAGGGTTTGGCCTGCTGCCAGAACTCTTCACTCTCTCTCCTCTGACCCTGTCAGCACTAAGTTGGAGGTGATGGATTGAGCTTGAATCCTGCCTTGATACCAAGGAGGTTGTGACAGGGTGAGAAATCATGAGGCTATGGCTCTGCCCACTCTGGCCCGCTCAGCAATGGGGGGGAAGCATGCCTAACCTTCCCTGTGATGTCGGGTTAAGTGGGTGCAGCTGAACTTCAGGAAGTGTTAGTCTGGGGATGGCTGGGATGGTGAATGAATGGCTTTTACCTGCCAGTGCTCAGTCACGTAATCATTAATCTCTGGCCATATGGGCAGACACATTTTACCCCCACTGTTCATAATATAGCAGCTAATATAGACACAGTTTCCTCTTTGGTGGATACAGTGGCATGGTTCATTAGGTTACTACAATAGTAATCCTGATACCTGGATCCGGAGACGTTTTCAAGTCTATGGAGCTTTTAAATTCAATTAAATACATCTGGAATAAGAATCAGTGGTGACCGCAGAACTGTCAAATTTTCATAAATGTGCATTAGTTCTCTTAGCGGAAGGAAATTTGCATCCTTGGTCTGGCCCACATGTGACTCCAACCCTGTGGTAATACAACGAGGTCTTGAATGGCAGGGGAAATAACATGATAAGTGATGCCACTATCCTCCCACCGTCCAAAGGTGTGTGGGTTGCTAGGTTCATTGGCCTGTGTACTAAACAAGGGTGAGCCACGTAGGGTTGCACTGCTGCCAGTTAGGTATGGCGTGAAGGCTATGCTGGGAGCCTGGTTGCTGTCTGTTCCTTATCCGTTGGTAACACACAGTCACAGAACTTCACCAAACCCCTTGTCCCTGAGGTCTAACCTTGCAGCGAACAATTTCCCAGGTGGACCAGAGGGAAGCTGCAGGAGGTGGTGTTTCCACCCCCCCCTACTCCCGCTATTCTTGCTCTACCCAGTAAGGAAGCAAATGTGGGCAGTTCATGCCTGCTGTTCAACTGAATGATATCTTAAACCTCAACCCCCCTGAATTAATCTCTTCATATTGATCTCATAACTTGGAGAACTGTATACAGTTTTGGGGATTGTATTTGAGAAAAGATGAGCTGGTGTTGGAGAGGGTTCAGAGAAGATCTACTAGAACGATGCCAGGAATTAAAGGGTTAGCTTATGAGGAATGATTGTTGGCTCTTGGGCTGAACTTGTTGGAGTACAGAAGGATGAAGGGGGGGGGGGGGCCTCATAGAGGCCTTTCGAATCCTGAAAGGCCTGGACAGAGTAGATGAGGCAAGGTTTTTTCCCATGGTAGGGGAGTCTAGGACAAGAGGGCACAACTTCAGGATAAAAGGGCATCAATTTAAAACAGATGTGGAAAAACTTTGTTAGTCAGAGGGTCGTGAGTGTGGAATTTGTTCCCACAGGCAGCTGTGGAAGTGAGGTCGTTGGGTGCATTTAAGGCAGAGAATGACAGGTATTTGATTAGTCAGGACATCAAGGGTTACGGGGAGAAAGCCAGGGAGTGTGGCTGAGTAGGAGGATGGGTCAGCTCATGATTACACTGAAAGAACAGACTCGATGGGTCAATTGGGTCTTCTGCTCCTGTATCTTGTGATCTTATGATTAAGAGCCTCACCAGGTATACAAAGTGAGGGTTCCTTCCAACATAAACCTTGCCACAGGGAGCTCCAAATCAACCTCCGCTCCTCTCCACCACACTTTGGGCGAGATGCTTCTCTTGGACACCCCACTGATACTCCTATCACTTAATTTAAATCTATGTCCCTCATATGTATCCTTCTTTCCCAATTTAGAGGAGACATTTCTCTCATTCTGGAGAATTCTTGCCTTTCTGGCTTGATGAAGACTCTACTGAGGCATTCTTGAATCACAGTGCAGCTGTGCCTGTGCAGATTTTGGTATGCAGTGGTTGAGCGATCACTTGGGGTTTAGATGATGATTCAACTCCTGTATTCTACATCCAAGTCTTAGAACTATCATCTGGCACTGCAACAAACTTTCATCTTGCTTTTGTTGTTAGTTTGTTTGTTCAGAGGTACAGCAAGTTCTATTTATGTTCCACTGGCAAAAGGTTCAAAAGCAATTCATGGGAGCTTTGTAATATATATTTACTTGCCTCAGCCTCTCTGACAGCTCCCCTCCAAACCTGCGAACTCTACCACTGGGTAGAGCAAGAATAGCGGGAGTGGTGGGGGGGGGCACCACCTCCTGCAGCTTCCCTCCAAGCCACACACTAACCTGACTCTCAAATACATCCGCATTCCTTCTTTATTACTAGGTCCTTCGACTCCCTTCCAAACTGTACCACAAGGCGTCATCTTGTATTAAGACAACTAAGAGATAGGGGATTCATGCTGGAAAGAAATGCTGAGGTCTTTAATGGTAATGGAGCAGTAGGCTTCCTTTTGTATGTTTCTATCGGAGCCTACAGAAGGAGGGTGGAGGTGAAGCACTCCAATACAACGTCTAATTGGTGGTGGGGTGATTTTTTTTGATGATGCTCACAAGCAGCAGTTAATTTAAAATTTTTAATTTAGATATACAGCACGGTAACAGGTCCTTCCAGCTCACGAGCATGTCACCCAATTGACCTACAACTCTGTGCGTTTTGAATGGTTGGGGGGGGAAACAGGAGCACTCCGAGAAAACCCACACAGAAACTGCCTACAGACAGCGCCAGATTCCAACCCGGGTCGCTGGTGCTGTAACCACGTTGCGCTTAATCCTAACCTAACCGTGCCACCCCAATGGATGAGATATAGGAGGAATTCAAGGATAGATCCAGGTGGGAGGGAATGCTAGTTAAGTTGAAGAACAGAAAATTAACCCCCTGCACAAGATTTATAGTCTAGAGTGCAGTTCCAGTCAAGAGCGCAATTCTGGAGAGGTGTTGAACCAGAATAATGTTGTCAACCTTGTCAGCCAATTGAGGAAGGATCCATTAGCTTTATCATGCAACAGTGACTTTGCCACTACAAAGATGGAAATTCGATCGGACAAATTCAAAAACAGAAAGGCAAAGTAAGAGTGTGAAAGGCAAAACTTTTGGAGAGGAAATGGAGTTGGCTAGCATAACGGTTAGTACTACATTATTACAGTGCCAGTGACCCAGGTTCGAATCCCGCACTGTCTGTAAAGAGTTTGTATGTTCTCCCTGTGTCTGCGTGGGTTTCCTCACACCATTAAAATATATGGGGATTATAGGTTAATTGGGAAATTTGCACAGGCTCAAGGGCCAGAAGCACCTGCTACTGTGCTGTATGTCTAAATTTTAAATTTTAAACTTTAACATTTAAATTTAAAAAAATTAAAATCAGAATTGTTTGGCAAGGTCTAAGAGGACCTTGGAGTTGGAGGGCCAATCAGCAGAAAAAACAGAAGCTTTGTCCCATCTCATCCACTCTGACCAAGTTTCCCATCTGAGCAAGTTCCACATCCCTGTGATTGACCCATATCCCTTTAACCCTTTCTATCCAAGTGCCTGAGTTTTAAATGTTGCAATTTTGCCCAACTCCACCACTTACTCTGTCAGCTTGTTCCATTCACACCACCCTCTGCGTGAAAAAGTTGCCTATCAAGTCCTTTTAATTTTTTTTCTCCTCAGAACAGTTTTAGACTCCCCTCCTCAGTGGACAATTCTTCTTATCTATGACCGCCATAATTTTACATAGCATGTTGATAGTTGGCATTGGCTGACGGGATGGAGGGCAATATTGCATTATTATAATCATATCTGTGGAGCCTTGCTCAACTGTGGACTGTAGCGCGTTGAATGACTCAAAGACGTTGACTCAAACCAAGGCTTTTATTAACACAAGACTGGAGCGTCCTTTATGACCTGGCCAGTAGGTGTGACTACAGCTCTCAGCCAATCATTATCACTATATGCAAATGTATACAAATATATACAGTGGTGATAGGATCCCATACTATCACATGGACATATCATAAATCAGAGGTGTACAAGACAATGAGAGATATTGATCGTGTGGATGGCCAGAGCTTTTTTCCCAGGGGCTGAAATGGCTAACACAAGGGAGCCTAGATTTAAGGTGCTTGGGAATAAGTACAGGGGGATGTAAGAGGTAGGTTTTTCCACACACACAGTGGTGGAATGTGCTGGGGACAAAAGAGGTGGAGGCTGATACAATAGGATCTTTTAGAGAGGTACATGGAACAGAAAAAAATGGACGGTCATGCAGACGGGAAATTCTAGGCTGTTCGATTAGGGCCTGAACTGTGCTGTAGATTTCTATGTGCTTCCTCATTTGGTGCGAAGTGTTTTGGGATGGACTGAGGTTGTGAACGTCTCAGGGGATGTCCTTTACCACATTAGCCCTGGTTACCTCTTTGAGGTACAGCTCCACTGTTTGCATCTCAGTTTCAAGTGCTTCCAAGACCCCAGTTGCTAGCCCTCAAGTGGTTAATGAAGCACAACTGAAATATTTGAAGAGGGTATTATCACCTGTGAGTGAATATTCACAAAGATTTACAGGTTGAGGGTGTTTTAAAAAAGTAATTTAGCCAAAGCTATGTGATCGAAAGATTCTGCCTTATATTTTCCTCTTGATAGTTAAAGCATCATTACCAGCATATTTTATGATGTCCATAATGTATATGAGAAAAATCTAGAGTTACATCCAATGATTTCAGATCACTCTATGGGGATATCTGAATCAAATGTCGTTCATTCCACTTCTTGCAATCTTGTTTTGTGGTTGCCCAGAGAGGAGACGAAGCAAAGTCATGGAGGGGGAGGGAGGGAGAAATGAGGGAATGATTTAAAGGGCAGAATATACCTGAGCAGGGATAAGGCAAACATGTTACCCAGTGGGTAACGATGAAAATGGAACATGTCCAGCAATTAGGGTCTTCAGGAGTGAATTGGAAAGGCAATCACCCTGTCAGCAGAGGGCGAGCGTAGGATTACACCACCAGGAGCCAGTTGGGGTTCAGTGGGATGACTGGCAAATTTCTGTGCTGCAACTATACTATAATTCTGTGGATGAGGAAGAAATGGAGAGAAAGAAACATTGTGAACCAGGGGATATTCCACTCTGTTCATGTAAATCTGATCCTCTGCAACTAATCACTCAGGAAAAATTGAATGTGTTGGAGCATTGTGTGTGTGTGTGTGTGTGTGTGTGTGTGTGTGTGTGTGTGTGTGTGTGTGTGTGTGTGTGTGTGTGTGTGTGTGTGTGTGTGTACAGGTGTGTGTGTGTGTGTGTGTGTACAGGTGTGTACTGTGTGTGTGTACAGGTGTGTGTGTGTATGTGTGCACAGGTGTGTGCATGTACAGGTGTGTGTGTGTATGTGTGTGTGTGTACAGGTGTGTGCGTGTGTGTGTGTGTGTGTGTGTGTGTGTGTGTGTGCGTGTACAGGTGTTGTGTACATCTGTATATGCTTTTGGGTTCGAAATACAACACCTTTCAAGCTAGGATTAGATTATTATTAAACAGAACGAGATTCAATAAGTCATAACACAATTTCAATTGCTTCCATATTTTGCAAGCATTCCAAATTAAATTAGTTTTCTTGCCTGAAGTTAGACCAGCCTCCAACTAACCACACTAGATATGTGAATGCTTTTATGCATTTAAATCTGCGTAGGGCCCAGCTGTTTGAGAATCATTCAGGCAATCAGTGGAATGAAAAGTGGCTGGGTATGGACTTGACAGCAGGAATAAACCCCATCTGAATTTCCTTGCACTGAAAAGCAAATCCAGCCAGTTCTGCGCAGGGAGCTGATTCCTCCCTTTCCGGATTTTCATTTCGTCTCCTCATTCCCCCGTGTGGCTTCATGTCCTGGAAGTGTCAAAAATCAGAATGTTCTGGAGAAAATCAATCTGCTGCCCCTGGCTCTTGCCTCTCTCTCCCTTTGCTAATCCACTAGCCTTCCATTCTTAGTCCTGACCGCAGGCAACGGAGAAATAAATGCTTGGTTCCTGATGTCCCACTGCTCTTCCAGTCAAGCAGACCAGTTTTGAACCTGTCATTTTTTTTTCAACTGGTCAGCCATGGCTGCTGTTTGTTATTGCGATGTGTTGAACAACAGCAGTTACTATCCAAACCTTGAGGGAAGTTTATGAAAATGTAGCAACCTTTCTTTTATCGAGTTATTTATTCCTCCATTACTATGGTCTCCATGGAATACAGCCTGGAACCCAAGCCTCTGACTCCTTCCAGGTCTCCATCAATTACATTGAGGCTTGTTTCTTTTGCCCTTCTTATTGGGAAACCTTCAGAGTGTGGATTTTAAAATATGATCCCTGTAGGGTACGGCCCTAACGCAGGGAAATCAGATGGGAAAAAAGCCCGGCTTGAATATGGGGGCTAATGGGCCCTTTTCCTGTGCTGTAAAACTAACTGGAAGCAACTAGATGCCAAGTGAGAAGGGAGGTCACCTACTTGGGGATGTATCACTTCCATCTCCACATTGTGCAGTCCAAGTTTTGAAGCTCACTCCTCTATTGCCTCATGCCAGCAGCATTTTTGTGTTTTCAGCCTAACCCTTGTGCTGTACATCCCAGCACACTGTTGTATTGTTGATAAAACTTTGCTGGATCTATTGTGATTGACCTTTAGTTTAAGAGTTGGCTACCTTTGCAAGCCAAAGCCCAGAGACTGAACCTCTGGCAGGATGCAACACTTGGGAGTCAAACCAATGAGTTAAAGAAGGAATTCCATTATGGAATAAACAAATCAGAGGAAATGATGGCGAGACTTATGCGAGGAATTATTCTGAAGGCCAGCTATTATTGGAAATCTTCTCTTGGTTCAACTTAATTAGTCATAATGAAGAACTACATGACTGTAGTTGAGATGGGTAAAGAAAGAAAAAAATAGAGGTAGGCCAGAGTAGCATTTATTGCACAGTCTGTTTCATTAATTCCTGATGAAAACTCTTGAGAAATTGGAAAGGATACAATCGTGGTTGAACCATGGAGTCTGCAGTTCAACCTTTGACCCTGAGATGCAAGATTCCTCATGGTGGAAATGGTTACAGAACTTCTGCTTGTTGTTGAAAACTCACCAAGCCCACCACTGTCAATGAGAGAAGATCATCTATTGTCCTCACCTGGACGGGCCCCTGAGTGACTTCAGCTCGGCAAAACCTAACTGGCTCTTAAAGAAACACTAAGCCACCCCATTCAAGAGCCAGAAGTAAAACAGGAAAGTCTGCAGACACTGTGATTGAAGTAAAAACACAATGCTGGAGAAACACCATTATTTTTGCTATATAAAGTACACTGTTTGACCTGCCAAGTTTCTCCAGCATTGTGTTTTTAGATTTTAATTCTGAATGGAAAAACACAATGCTGGAGAATCTCAGCAGGTCAACCAGTATTTTTACCTCAACCAAGGTGTCTGTGGACTTGCGAGTTTTGCTTTTTACAACAGAATTAAGAACTTCTCTGTTTATAGAACTCATAATCGTGGTTTCATATATTTGATGAACAAGGAACGTTGCATGTCCTTGCTGAGTTTCTCCAGCACTTTTGTGTACTGAACGTCTTGTTTAACTCCATTCAACCTGGCTTATCTACTCCAACCAGTGGCCACTCTTTCACATGAATCCCATCTCCCAACACCTCATTCATTGTTTTCTATGCCTGAGCAATTCAAATGCATGTCTGGGCATTTCTTATCCTTCCAGCAGCAAGCTTATTTGGCTGGAAAGATCGACAGCCTTCTCCAACTCTCCCGACTGTACACAATGTAGAACACGCTGCAAGTCTCTTCATCAAAATTCTCCTCCTCAACGTTGTTCTGGAGAATTAAGTAGGACACTTATTTCAACTCACTAGGTTCATGAAATACATCATAAATCAAGAACCATGTCACATCGTGACTTTGCTGTTGACATCCTTCATTACTCATAGATGTCTTGGTAGCTGCAGGCTTCTTTGAACAACAAGTGCTGTATTTCAAAAGTCTAACTGAAATGCTTACCTGCTATTCAAAAGAACCAAATATGTATTCACTTGGATTTCTCTTTGAAAAGATACTTGATTGGTCTTGGTCCATATTAGTCTCAAGATGAAACAGAGTGACTGGCACAAAGAACCGCTGTAATGTTGAGAAATAGGGAAGGTTTTGTGTCACAAAGTTCACATGCCAAGACCGAGTGTGCGCCAACTCTGCAAATCATTTCCTCTGTCTGCAAAGTACAAATTAGAAGTGTGGTGGAATGCTTTTCACTCTCTTGGATGGGTGCATCCCCGAAAGCATTCCAGACGACAGTAGGCAAACCTTAACCCCACTCCCCGCACTATGGCCATGAGGGGTTATGGAACATCGCCCTTTCAGAATTCGTAAATCACTGCCCAGAATTTTGAGATAGAGAATAAAATTTGCTCTCACAGAATTCATGTAAACGCATCATTTAATTTTTCATCTAACTCATGCTTAGATAACACGGGTGAGTGTTGCAGAGAAACGTGATATTGACAGTTTTCCAGAAATGTGAGTCCCCACCCTGTTCCCTATAAGGTGGGGATCACGTGAACAGAATCCAAGACTGAGTAACCCTGTTAATTTGTACTCCCAGCATCAGCGCAAACATAGATTTCCTCCATTATTGGTGCCTTGTGGCTGCTGTGTGTACCATCTACAAAATACACTTACTCCTTGACATCACTCACAATTGCTGCAGCCTCCGGCAACTGGAACGAGGAGGTTAGCAGGAACACAGGGATCCCACCACCTCTGTGTGATCGACCACCCTCACTGAGACGTGGACATTCGTTATTGCCAGATCACCTGCATCAATTGCTCTGTGGCTGTTATAAATGGTGCTTCAGACTCTGATGGAGTGTTAGCGATCAAGGGTTTTGAAATGAGGAGGTGCAATTTGGACACAGGGCCTGAGAAGACTGAGGCGGGAGCTCTGTTGAGAGCATCCTGGCCGGCTGCATCACAGTATGGAATGGTTGCTGTAAAGCATCAGATCAAACATCAATGCACAGGATCATAAAAATGGCAAAGAGGATCACTGGGTGTCTCCCCCACACTCCTCCCCCCCCCCCCCCCACTATCAACATGATCTTCTGGGATTGAAAGAGGGCACGCAAAATCAATGAGAAGCCCTTTCACCCTGCGCACAGCATCTTCCAGCTACTCCCATTGGGAAAGAGATACAGGAGTATCGGAGCCAGCACCACCAGGCTTCTTCCTGTGGGCAATGAGGCTGCAAAATTGCTACTGAACTGCTAAATCAACTCCCCATGTCTCTACTATTTATTAATAAATTTATTTTTAATACCTGTGCATGGGTTCTATGTATCCATGTATATGTATAATTAGTCTGTATGTGTGTGTATTTGCATTTTTTTTGCACCATGGACCAGAGAATAATGTTGCATCGGGTTATACTGGTAGATTTGGATGATCAATAAACTTGGTGAAACACAAGAGTGTGCAGACACTGTGTTATAGTAAAAACACACAGAAATGCTGGAGTAACTCAGCCCGTCTTGCAGCTTCCATAAGAAGCAAAGAAATATTGCTCTTCTTCAAGGAATAAGCAGAATATGCAAAAAAACAGGAACCCTTAGAATTTAGACAATGTTGGCTGGGGGAGGAATCCAGACCAACAAAAGGTATTAATTGGATATGATAAGGGAGAGGAGGTGAGAATTAACTATGTATGTGTGAAAGGAGACAGGGAAAAGGGAGAGAGACAAACTGGGGAAAGGTGACAGGGGTTTAAAAAAAACCCAGAGGAGTCGGTATTAATGCCATCTGGTTGGAGGGTGCCCAGATGGAAGATGAGGTACTCCTCCAATTTGTGGGTGGTCTCAGTCTGACAGTGAATGAGAGCATGGACAGACATGTTGGCAAGGCAATAGGATGGGGAATTGAACTCACCATTGAACAACATGCCATGGGGCAGCAGAGGATATGGGGTCACCAAAGGCAGTTTCATCGGAGAAGGCAGCGGGACCCACAGCCACTTGATGTCTCTGAAGGGACTCTCTTCTGCCTCTCTTTCTTGTTCCAATAATGGGGCTGGATGAGTTGTTGGACTTTTCAGGGCAAACATAGGAAAGCTTCCTTTGTACATGACAATAAATTAAATTTTGAATCTAGAGTTAATGGTTTTCCCACTCCTCTCACCCTTTTTGAAGGTAGATGTGGCAGGTTTGAGAAATCTTCTGGGGATCACCTCGGTGAATAACTGGTGAATAACTTGGGAGATGATGTGTTCCAAGCCAATTAATGTTTAGTGTTTTCATGCCAGTCAAGATGAAGACCATCTTGAGGGCAGATAGGAAATGGCAATAAATACCGATCTTACACAGTAAAACCCCCAGTGTCTGGCACCTATGGGGATAAGTAAATTTAACGGTTGATTGTGGTTGTATTATTGCATCACTGGTGAAATAGCCATTAGGGACACCAATTTTAAATGTTCTTATTTTCTATCTATTAATTTTCTGCAATTTTTTTGCTGGTTGCTTGAATTTCGGATAACGGAACTTTACTGTACCATCAATGACTTAATTTAAAAAAAGGAATGCTTAATTTTCAAATTTAATTTTTCAGATTTCAGATTTATTGTCAGAGTACATACATCACATTCAACCCTGAGATTCTCTTTCCTGCTGGGCAGGCAGTGCAAAAAAAACTGTACCCAAAGTAAATAAATAAAGAACGAAACAGATAATGAAATGTAAACAAACTGACTACAATACAGAGAGAATTAAAAAAATCAATAAAGTGCAAAAGTAAGAGTCCTTAAATGTGTCCCTGATTGAGTTTGTTGTTGAGTGTTCTGACGGTGGAGGGGCTTCCTGCTTCTCATCCAGGGTGGACGGGAGAGATACTGATGTGGCTCTCGGGATGAAGTACAGCATCAATGACTGCCACAGTATGAATGATAAATGAGGATGAAGTGCAAATAATCTCATTTCTTTGTGTGTAGCTACCCCGTGCATCAAAGCAATCAGTCCCAGTGAAGGCTGGACCACAGGAGGTGCCATGGTCATCATCATCGGGGACAACTTTTTCGATGGGCTGCAAGTTCTCTTTGGTACGATGCTGGTTTGGAGTGAGGTAGGTTACCATGGGAACTGTGGGGTAAGCATGGGTGAGGCTCCATGATGATGGAATCATGCCAACAGGGTAATCTGCTCAATCTAAGCTTGGTAGAGCCAATGCAAAGGTGAATCAGAAGAGGTAGATGAAGTGTATTCGGTGTATTTAAGACAGAGATTGATAGATTCTTGGTTAGCCAGGGCATCAAAGGTTATGGAGAGAAGGTCGGGTGGCGGGGAAATGCATCAGCTCATGATTGAACGGCTGGGTAAACTCGATGGGCTGAAAGGCCTGTTGCTACTCCTATTTATTTTATGGACGAAAATCCTGAGTGGTAGGTCTAATGAGCTGCAGTTCTGTTCCTTCAGTCTAGCCTCATGATCTGGAGGGCAAAATCTACCGGGACTTTCAAAGACTGGCCCCCAATGGCTGGTCTCCTGTTAGATGTGGAGCTGAGGCAGCTGAGTGAGTGAACCAGGTTCAAACCCAGCACTAGGCAGAGCAAGCCAAGATCAGGACAATCAGGGCAAAGGGGACAATGCTTGTTCAGTCCACAGACCACCCCCCTTCCCCTGCCCCACCCCCCCGACCAGTAAGCAGGAAAACGAGGATGGAGGTTGTTGGGAAAAAAAATCAGAATCTGAATTTATTGTCATGAACAAGTCACGAAATGTATTGTTTTACAGAGGCAACCACCTTACAAAAATAAATAAAAGTAGTGGACTAAAAGTCAAAGTGAGGTAGTGTGTTTGGTTCATTGATCATTCAGGAATCTGATGGCGGAGGGGAAGAAGCTGTCTGTGTGCTGCTGGGTGCTCGTCTTCGGGCTCCTGTGCCTCCTTCCTGCTGGTAGCAGAATGAAGAGGGCGTGGCCTGGGTGGTGGGGTCTTTGAGGACAGAGGCTGCTTTCTTAAGAGACCACCTCTTGTAGATGTCCTTGATGGAGTGACGTCTGGTGCCCGTGATGTCACAGGGCGAGTTAACAACCTCTGGAGATCTTTTCTTGTCCTGGGCATTGGGACCTCCACACCAGACTGTGATGTAACAGCCAGAATGCTCTCCATGGTACACCCAATCTGTTGAGTAGCCACCTCTGCACTCCCTAGGGTTGAGAAGAAAAGGTAATTCATTGACTTAGTATAGGGGCTCATTCCAGGAAGGGAAGATCATTTGAGAAGTCAATGGAATCATTCAATATTACAAAAGGGAACAACAACAGCAGCGACCCTGGTTTGAATCCAAATCTCCCTGTGAGGAGTTTGGACGTTCTCCCCATGCCTGTGTAGGTTTTCTTTGGGTGCTCCAGCTTCCTCCCACCTTTCAAAATGTATTGGGGTTGTAGGTCAATTGGTGTGTTTGGGTGGCGTGGCTTCATGGGTCAGAAAGTCCCGTTACCGTGCTGTATTTCAAAAAAATCACTAGCAACTTGGGTTACCAATGTGCGCAGGGGGAACTGGACAAATTCAGTAAGTGAATGATTAGTGATGGAAATAATGTTGGAGTGACAGAAATGATGGATGGGATGGGGTGTAAATAAACGCAAAGTACATTTCACTCCCACCAATACTAATGATCCTCGTACTCCACCGATATACACGAGCGTCAACTGCCAATAAGGTTGAGTGAGAAGGGGATAGTCAAATCCATTGAGCCACTACTGTACCCAAACCTTTTGCCTCTCTCATGCCTTTCAGCTGATTACTCCCCATGCCATTCGAGTGCAGACTCCTCCACGACACATCCCAGGAGTGGTGGAAGTCACACTGTCCTACAAGTCCAAACAGTTCTGCAAGGGAGCTCCAGGAAGATTCATCTACACAGGTGGGTAGTTTATTGTCATATACCTAAGTACAATTTACAGAAGCATCAAAATTCTTACCTGCTGCAGCCCCAAAGATACACCAGCTGTAGTGTGTAATTAAATTACCACTATACGTCAAGAGTAAATAAATTATTTTATGGTGCGGTTAACTCAGCACTGTTACAGTTCCAGCAACTGGGGTTCGAATCCTGCGCTGTCTGTAAGGTGTTTGTACGTTCTCCCCATGTCTGCGTGGGTTTCCTCCGGAAGCTCCGGTTTCCTCCCACTCTTCAAAATGTACTGGGGGTTGTAAGTTAATTGTGAGCCAGAAGGGCCCGTTACTGTGCTGTATGTCTAAATTTAAATATGAAAGAATAGATAATTCATGTTCACAGTTACAGTTAGTGCAAGAAAAACAAGTGTAACTTTAGCAGTGCAGACAGATCTTCTGGTGGTCCTGAGTTAGTTCAGGGTTAGGATAGTACAAAGAGATTGAAGAGCCTGATGGTTGTTGGAGAAAAAATTCTTGATTAACAGCGGAATGTTCTGCTGTGAATACAATAAAACATGACAGCATGAGACAGGAAAGGAAAACAGAAAGTTCATAAGGGTGATATATTTTTTTAAATTTAAATGTAGTCATACAGCACGATAACAGTCCCTTCCACCCAATTGACCCACAGCCCCAGTATGTTTTTTTGAATGGCGGGTGGAAACTGGAGCACCCGGAGGAAACCCAGGAAGAATGTACAAATTCCTTTCCGGCAGCACAGGATTCGAACTAGTGCTGTAACATCGTTGCCCTAACCTCTACACTAACTGTCTCTTTGGGATTATTTAGAAAACAGTGATGAGGCAGAGGCATCGAGTTGGGTCTCATTCTTCTTTTCCGCACTGCTAGAGCTTTACCATTTCTCTGGTTTTCTGCATTTTCGTAGCTCATCATCCTTTCCACGTTTACAGCCACATTCACCCCCCAGTTCCTTATTCCAAGCAGAGGGAGATGTTCAAGTAGCTCATCAAAGTAAAAACTGAAGAATGCTGGCGGAACTCAATAGGTCTCACAGCATCCATAAGAGTATGTGTGTGTTTGTATATATAGAGCTCAAAACATTTGTTATATAGGTAAGTCCTGCTGTATGAAACTAGAGCGTTCCTACAGAACCTTTCAGAGCTGAAATGGTGTAAAGCAAGGAAGCGATTACCATTGATTTCTATGGGAAAATTTTTTTGAGCATTTCCAGACCCCAAAAATAACCCACCAAATCATACCAAATAACACACAAAATCTAAAGTAACACTAACATTTATTAAAAGCCCAAATGATTTGATAAATACACAGCCTATGAAGATGAAATAATGTATGTGTAGTTAGGCTGAGTCTTCAGAGGTTGGGGTGGTGGGAGGGGTAGGAGACTGGGATGTAGGAGAGGAAGAGGGTCGTCTGGGTGCGCGCGCAGCCTCTATAATAGATCGCTGCTTCGCTATATTTTTCGTAAAAGCGAATACGGGTTTCTTCATAAAAGCAAATTTGCGTAAAGCGAGTATTTGTAAAGCAGGATATTCTGGTTTATCTTTACCTTCTATAAATGCTGCAAGGCCTGCTGAGTTTCTTCATCTTACTAGCACAAACCAGCAGCAATAGAAATTCACCAAGACTGTTATTTTTAAAACAATATTTTTATTAATAATTACTCATAATATAATATCTTATTTAAATCTAAACTTAACCCCAACTATGCACAAATGTGTGTGTGTGTGTGTGTGTGTGTGTGTGTGTGTGTGTGTGTGTGTGTGTGTGTGTGTGTGTGTGTGTGTGTGTGTGTGTAAATTATTACCCAAACTCTTACAGCTCAGGCACATTTCAAAGTTCATTGTTAGAAATTCTGTGTTGAAACCCAGAACCTTTAAACTGATGTTCAGAAGTAATTATGAAGTGGACGAGGCATTGAGTGATCGGACTGCTCAAAACTCACAAACCCTTGCTTTTAGAGAAATGCCTTTTCATACAAATTCTTCTCACAACTCCCCTTCTCCTTGCGTGGGGGCAATGAAATGTGTGACTTCCACAATGCTTTCAAGACCCAGGCAAGGGTCAGATGAAATGGCTACCAGAATGGTCACAACCCAATGAAGCAATTCTCCTGCTTATTTACTCAGACATGGGTTAATCAAAAATGACCATTATGATGATTACAGTAGATTACTATTTTCTGGCAAGGATAAAATAGCAGAAATTTCTTTCATTCAAAGTCACTTCATTTCTGGCTCTTGTAGATCTCTGGTTACTTATTAATCAATCTTGCTGCTTCAAATGTCTCCATCACATGACTTACTTGATCAATGCTAAAATTTGTTTCTGTTTAATTTTCCCAAAATCATGACTTATTTCTCCACAGATGTTTTTTCCCTTGTGTAAACAATCCATTGTTCTGATTCTTAATTGAAAGCATTAACTCTCTTTATGGTTTTGAGAGATCACAGAAGCTTGAAACGCAACAATCACAATGTCTGCATACTTTTGAGCTTCACAAGTAATTCATCAAAGGTATGGCAAGAATGAAGTGTGGTGGTGACGTTTAAGGAAATAAAGACCATACCTCATGGCACTGCCAGGTGAAAAGCTAGAGACCAGGTGTACCTAAAGGGCAAAGGTTGGGTTAAATGGTTGGGTAGTTGGACTGGTGATGGTGAGGAGGGTGATAAGGCAGAAAATCAACACATTATTCATCTAATGGAAAAGAGACAAAGAGTGCTTTATAATGCTGGCAACAGAACTTTGAGGAAGGTGGGAGTGCAGTGATAAATGTATTGGAAGAACCCAACCTGGAACCTAATTAGATATTGTACCATTGTGGGCAGCTGGAAAAGAGGCATTGTCATTATTTTGGATATGGAGGCATCCATGAGGCGGGATAAAGCATTGGGAAAGGCTTCAAGAAAGAAGGTGAAAATAAGAAAAATTACAAGAAAAACATCCCTGTGGTAAAGAACAAAACTAACAAGATTGCTAAAAAAAAGAGCATCGATAAATCAGAATCAGAATTAATCGTGTAATGAAATTCGTTGTTTTGTGGAAGCATTACTGCGTAAATATCATTATAAAATAGGAGAAAGCGAGGCTGTGTCTGTGGTTCATTGTCCATTCAGGAATCTGATGGCGGAGGGGAAGAAGCTGTCCTTGTGCTGCTGGGCGATCATCTTCAGGCTCCTGTACCTCTTTGCTGATGTTAGCAGAGTGAAGGGGACCTGGCCTGGGTGGTGGTGGCGGGGTGGGGGGGGTCCTTGAGTGGAGGAATGAACTGTTCTTCATTTATGTTCCAATTTAATACATAATGATGAATAACTGAAGAGAGAAATGCACTGTGATGGAAGCAATGTTGGAGTGTTCTGGGCATATCCAGTTCTCATGATAATATCGTGGCTTTCACAGGCTCAATCACATATGACTTTCTTCTGGTTGAAATTTGCCTTATTAAAGTCATCGAGCAAACCTTAACACTCTCTATAGAGGATTAAGCTGTGCTAAGTATAGTGGATGAATATATACAGCGGCTCTCCATCCAATACCCAATGAACATGTCAAATATTTAACTTCATGTAGTGATTAAATGAAATGTAATATATGACAAGAAATTCAGTTACATTTTCCATTTAATTCAACGAGGTGGGAATGTCAAAATAAAAGGTGCGGAAACCATTGATTTTCTCTCCTTCGATGTGGGAATTCTCGGGCATTTTTCCCCTGCGAGCACCTACTGACAGGTTTACCAATCTGCACCCTTTTTTTAGCCCAAGAAGCTGAAGGATATATGATCAGCAAAAATAAACTTCCAGGATGCTTCATGTGATTAGTGCCCACCATCTGTTGATGTCAAGGAACATAAAGTCCTAATGTTAAAATGCAGCAAACTGTCTGGAATGACCCACAAGATGGCCAATCCACATTATTTCTAGCATCTTAGAGATTGAGGAGTTTAATGGTGAAAACACAAGCAGATCAGAGTTGCAACAGGTAGAGCTGCTGCCTCGCACCTCCAGTGACCTGGGTTCCAAGCTGTCCTTAACAGGTTTGCACCTTCTCTCTGTAACTGTCCAGTTACAGATGTGTGGGTTGAGAAGTTGATTGGCAATGCAGGTGGCTGCTAGAAACCTGGGTGGGGTGGGGGGGGGGTGCTGATGAGATCATGGGGAGAATATAACAGGGTTGTTGTTTTAAAACATTTTTTTATTTACAACACGTTAGAAGCCAATTCTGACCATTAAAACCCGTGACGCCCAATTTCTCCTAATTAACCAACAGCCACATACTTTTTTTTGGAGGATGGGGGAAAACCGGAGCACCCAGAGGAAATCCACACAGGCACAGAAAGAACATACAACCTCCTTGTAGAGAACGCTGGATCCGAACCCCATTCCCAATCTCTGGCACTGTAATAGCATTGTGCTAACCCACCACTTATTGCCAGATGGGGTGGGAATCAATTATGGAACGTTATCGGATTATTATTTGGATTGGCTTGAAGTGATCAATAAAAAAATTAATATATAATCATAAAATCATTTATATAAGTAGCAAAATATTATGCATGCTATTAATCTGAAATGAAAGGAGAAAATGCTGTTTTCATTTCAGATTTCAGAAATGCTCAACGGGCGAAGCGATATCTAATTCGAGGAAACAGAATTAACATTGTAGCTGCACAACCTTTCTCTGTACAGGGACAATTAGAAATAAAACAATTTCAACATTGGAAAGAAGTGGTTAAAGGAATAAAAGGGAAGATCTGTGATCAGGCAGAGATTTTCAATGAGGTAAGCACTGGCTGAAAGTGTGTTGTGAAGAATTTCTGGAAGAGGAGTTAAAAAGCAAAAGACTGAAATCTGAAATTCACAGAGAAGGGACAAAAGATGTGTTCAGGAAATGTGAGATACAAGGCTGGAATGACAGTCATAGAGTTGTCCTCCCCAGAAGCAAGCCTTCACCTGTTCATTGCACCTAACCCACTCATCCCATTTACCTGTGTTAGGTCCATAGCCTTTTTTATCTTGGCAAATCTTGCCGTGTCTACATGAGTTTCCCGCGTGTGTTCCGGTTTCCTCCCACCCTTCAGAATGTATGGGGATTGTAGGTTAATTGGACTATTTTGGCACTAAGGCACATAGCCTGGCAGGGCCTGTTACCGTGCTGTATGTCTAAATTTAAAAATTAAGTATTCAAGTATTTAAATATGAGAGTCTCCACCTCCACCACCTCCACAGGCAGCACATCCCAGACTAACCATCCAATGTGTGAAAAGAATTCCCCTTCAGATCCTTTCCAAACATCCTGCCTCTTACCTGCTCCCTCTTAGGCACTCCTACCTCTGCCTACCGATGCCCCCTCATAATTTTATATCTATCTATAATAATTAAGTCCAGTGTTGAGCCCACAAAGCTGTAAAGCATCGAGTAAGAAACAGAGGTGCTGTTCCTTGTCCGTTTTGTATTAAGATTCATTGACACAGCATCAGGAGGCTAAGAATAAAGAGGTCAAAGAGGGAGAGGGATGGAGAATGAAAGTGACAGATGACTGGAATTCAGGGTCACCTTATGAGCTGAACGGGGGGCATTCTGCACTGCAGTCACCCAATCTGAGCTATAATCATTCATATAATACTTCCCACCTGAAAAGAAAATGTCTGAAGACTTTATAAAGTAGAAAGACAAGTGCAGGAAGTTATTGGATGGGATGCTCAAACAGAGCAAGAGATCAAAGAAGCAGAGAGATATATTTAAGAGCATTTGAAGGCAGGTCAAATGAAAATGTGACTTGGAAAAAGGAATCCCACAATATCATCATCAACCTCTGGTGATGCAGCGCAGCAAACAGAACCGAAACAGCTTCACAGCTGCATAAAGGCATTCTGTCCACTCGGGGATAGGTAACAGCGCTCCCCCATCAACCGTAGATGGTACATTTTAAAACAGGAGACCTATATCTCATTGGCCTTCATTACACATGGTGTGGAGACATTTTCATTGTAACTCATAACGGGATAACAATGTAAATTGTCAGTAGGAAGAGAGGAAACAAACAAACATTTCCTCAAGGCCGAATAGATTTTCATTAAAGATTTGAGGACTGTGATAGCCTGATGGGAAACACATACTTGCATTCACTGTACGATGCCACTTCTGTTGAAAATGCTTAGTTTCTATTCTTGCAGCAAGATACCAAGGAGCAGAAATCATTCAAGAACATGCAAGGATCTTTCCCCCAGAGCTATTTACCTTGACTTAATCCCAAAGACCAAGGGCTGAGACACATGATGCTCATCCCCTGCTACCCAGGATTACTTCAGTTCTGCACTTCCCAACACCAACTCTTTCAGGGAACCCAAACACGGAGGACACATTAGAAAGAACCACACAGAATTATGAGAGGCATCGATGGTAGAAAACTTTTCTCTATAACAGAGGTGTCAAAAGGCAAAGTGCCCTTGTTTCAGGAAAAGGTATAAGGGGATCTGAGGAGACATTATTTCACTCTGAGGAACTCAGAATGCATTGCCTTAGGGGGAGGTCACAACGTTAAAGAAGTATCCAAATGAGCAGCAACTGTGAAGGCATGGAAACCTCTGGTCTACAACCTGGTCACTGGAATTACTAGATAGGTACACAACATTAGAACATAGAAATATGACCAGAAGTCAACAATCCATCAAGTCTGCTCTGCTATTCAATGAGATCTGATGATGGGCTCATGTCCACCTACCTGCCTTTTCCACATATACCTTGTCCCCTACTATGTAAAAATCTATCCAAACTTGTCTTAACTATATTGACTGAGGTTGTCTCCACTGCTTTAATGGCCAGCAAATTCCACAGATTCACCACCTTCTGGGAAAAGCAGATCCTTCTCATTTAAATCTACTGCCTTGAACTCTGAGGCTATGTCCCAAGTTCTAGTCTCCCCCACCAATGGAAGCAACTTACTGACCTCTATCTTATCATAATCTATAATGTTATGCATTACTTTATAATCAGCATGGACGTGATGGATTGAAAATCTTGTTTCTGTGCTATGTGACTCATTGGCCTCCACTTTATCAATTGTGATAAACAAAAATCAATGAAACCTGACTACTTGAAGCATACACAGAATCACAGAACCCACTCAGTTAGACTCGTGTCATCAACATATCAACAACTCTGAAGCGTATGAAGAATGGGCAGAGATTTGATAGAGGTACACAAAATTACGAGGTGTACAGACAGAGTAAATGCAAGTAGGCTTTTCCCCTCTGAGGTTAGGACATGAGTTAAGGGTCAAAGGGGAAATGTTTAAAGGGAACATGAGGGGAACTTCACACAGAGAGTGGTGGGAGTGGGCAACCGATTGACAGCTGAATTAGTAAATGCAGACACAATTTTGACATTTAGTAAATATTTGGACAATGGGAGGGGTATAGAGGGATATGGCCCAGGTGCAGGCCAGTGGGACTCGGCAGAATAATAATTCAGCACAGACTAACTAGAAGGGCCAAAAGTCCTGTTTCTATGCTGTAGTGTCCTATGGCTCGATATATATTTATATATATATATTCGCAAATCTAGTCAATGGAAATCCTGGGTGCAGAACTAAGTTGCTGCCACGTTGCCCCATTGATCCCTGGCAATACAGATCAGATAGAGAGTTCCAAGCTCCACCACAAGCACACCACAATTAGGAAGCAACATGGTCTGGTTCCCTCTAAGCATTTTAATTGCTTGCAGGGTAGGCCCAGTATAGGCTAGATGTGGAAAACGTTGCCAAAACCCTGGTCCTTTTATACTGTAACATCCAGACCAATTAACGTTAGACATCTAACTGGCAGTGTGCCTTAATTCAATAGTCATTTTCCCTATTCTAACCAATCCACTGTTTCATTCTTATGAAGAATTACATTGAACCAGGCTCTTGGCAAACATGGAGCTGTTTTATTGGCCAAGGTGGCCTTGAACACTATTCCATTCCTTTCGTAAAAACGAGCTATTTCCATGCCTTTGTTACCACTGGATTTAATTATTTTAGAACAGTCCTGGGCATCCAAATTCACACTCTTTTCATTCATCTACCTCCCATGTGCAAGCTGACCTCAGCCATTGGTGACTTGCCTTCAGTGTCAGGCCCCTACAATCAGGAGTCCCTTCCAGTGACACTTCATAATGTTAAAAAGACACTACTTAAATTATAGTATTTTTTTTCCTGAGATCGAGAGACCCAGACAAATGTGAGTTCTTTCTTGTGTCTGTCTGTTTACTCGTGAAAACATGTTCCACGATGCTCAGATTCTCTGTCCAAATCAGCTTTTTGTTTCAAGAGGGAATGTAGTAGGTCTATGTTAACAATAAACTTGTCAAGTGAGTGCGATTGAGGGGAAAAAAATCCTGCATTGTGATTCTATGAATATTGCTGGGTTTCGTTACACCTTCATTTTTGAGCTATTCAAATTAAAGGTCACTGTGACAGGCACTGGAGTAATGACAGAGATTGTATTCCAAGCCAAATATCTCATACATGACACCACAAGTCAGGTGCAAAAGAGAAGTCCAGAATTACAGAAGGGGATCAGTTGTTCAGAAGCAAGTGCAATATAATTTTATTATTTTGTAGTTTAATCAAGAGTCTGATTACAGCATGAAGGAAATTCTCCTTGAATCATGTGGTGATGTGATCTCATGCTCATGAATTTTCTCCCCGAGGAGAGAGGAGTGAAGAATGGAGCTGGGTGGGAGTAAAAACACGATGCTGGAGAAATTCAGCAGGTCAAACTGTGTACTTCATCGAGAAAAGATAAAGATACATAACCGACGTTTCGGTCTTGAGCCTTTCATCAAGGGCTGAACAAAATGTAGACAGGCACCTGAACAAAATGGTGGGGGAGGGACAGGGGGAGGAGCACAGTCCCACTGGTAGGAGGTAATGGGGATAAGGGAGGGAGGGCACACCAGCAAACAGGGGTAGGGGGAATGGCACTGTGAATGGAGAGGGAAGGGGGGGAAAGGAGACAGAGGGATGGGGAAGGAAAACGGGGAGTGGGCTAGCAGAAACTGGAGAAGTTGATGTTCATGCCATCTGGTTGGCAAGAGCCCAGATGGAAAATCAAGTGTTAGTCATCCCATTTGTGGGTGGTCTTGGTGGGACAGTGCATGAGTCATGCCATGGACAATGTCAGCATGGGAGTGAGGTGCAGAAATGAAGTGGTCGACCACTGGGAGATCCCTGTCACTGATGCGGATAGAGTGGGTGGGATGTCTTTTAACCTATCAGCTGCCTTTTCAAGGTAATGGTAGATATAGATGAAGTCGATGGAGGTGATGGGGTGGGGGGAGTGTTTGTGTGATGGCTTGAACCATGCTCACAACTCTGCAGTTTCTTGCGGTCTTGGGTAGGGCAGTTCCATTGATCCAGTTAAATTGGCGCACCTGTAGAAGTTGTTAATGGCCACAGGTGACGTCCCAAATTTCGTCCCAGGTTTCTGAGGAAGTAGTCACACAGGTGAGCTTCCTTGGCAGTTTCATCGACATGGGTGCACCAGGACTTTCTGTGTGTTGAGAACAGCAAGGGAATATTGATGTGCTTTCCTCTCACCCCTCCCCTCCCACCGTGAACTTTGTAAATAATCATAATGTGCATTTCCTGTCAGTCAGTCACATTTTAGAGTGAGATTTTTCCCCCAGATGGAAATTTTCCACCACAGTTAATTGCAGTTTTAAAAAAATGTGACTAAGCACGAGAGATTACAGTGGCAACAAATTAAAAACAGAGGCTGGCAGGTTGTGACACGAACAAAGTTAATTGGGCACTGTAAACTGTTAAAGTTGGTGGGAGTATGGGGAGACAATATGAAGGTAGGTGGAGGAGCAGGCACACAGAGGCTTCAGAATGTCTCAGACAAATTATGAGAATGGGCAGAGAAGGGGCAAATTAAGTGTGATGTCAGGAAGTGTACAGACATGTCTTTCTTTCTTTGGCTTGGCTTCGCGGACGAAGATTTATGGAGGGGGTAAAAGTCCACGTCAGCTGCAGGCTCGTTTGTGGCTGACAAGTCCGATGCGGGACAGGCAGACACGGTTGCAGCGGTTGCAAGGGAAAATTGGTTGGTTGGGGTTGGGTGTTGGGTTTTTCCTCCTTTGCCTTTTGTCAGTGAGGTGGGCTCTGCGGTCTTCTTCAAAGGAGGTTGCTGCCCGCCAAACTGTGAGGCGCCAAGATGCACGGTTTGAGGCGATATCAGCCCACTGGCGGTGGTCAATGTGGCAGGCACCAAGTGATTTCTTTAGGCAGTCCTTGTACCTTTTCTTTGGTGCACCTCTGTCACGGTGGCCAGTGGAGAGCTCACCATATAACACGATCTTGGGAAGGCGATGGTCCTCCATTCTGGAGACGTGACCCACCCAGCGCAGCTGGATCTTCAGCAGCGTGGGCCTCTGCCATCTCGAGTACTTCGACGTTAGGGATGAAGTCGCTCCAATGAATGTTGAGGATGGAGCGGAGACAACACTGGTGGAAGCGTTCTAGGAGCCGTAGGTGATGCCGGTAGAGGACCCATGATTCGGAGCCGAACAGGAGTGTGGGTATGACAACGGCTCTGTATACGCTTATCTTTGTGAGGTTTTTCAGTTGGTTGTTTTTCCAGACTCTTTTGTGTAGTCTTCCAAAGGCGCTATTTGCCTTGGCGAGTCTGTTGTCTATTTCGTTGTCGATCCTTGCATCTGATGAAATGGTGCAGCCATTTCATCAGATGCAAGTACGGACATGTACGTTGGTAGAAAAAAACAAACAGGCAGACTATTTTTTTTAAATGGGGAGAAATCTGAAAATTCCAAGATGCAAAGGGACCTGGGAGTCCCCATGAAGGATAGACTGAAGTTAGACTTGTATGTTGAGATGGAGGTGAAGAAGAAAAATGCATTGCTTGTGTTCATTTCAAGGGAATTGAAGACCAGGGATGTGATGTTGAGTCCTTATAAGGCACTGGTGAGATCTCACTTGAGGTATTGTGAGTAGTTTTGGGCTCCTCGTTTAAGAAAGGATGTGCTGATGTTGGAGAGACATCAAAGGAGGTTCACCAGGATGATTCGGGAATGAAAGGGTTATCATACGAGGAGCATTTGATAGTTCTTAGCATGTACTTATTGGAATTTAGGAGAATGGGTGGGGGGGGGGATCTCATTGAAACACTTTGAATATTGAAAGGCATGGACAGGGTAGATGTAGAATGGTTATTTCCCATGGTGGGAGAGTCTAGGACAAGAGGTCACAGGATTAAAAGGCATCCACTTAGAGTGGCGATTGCAGAGGAATTTCTTCAGACGTAGTGTGGTGAATCTGTGGAATTTGTTGCCACAGGTGGTTGTGGAGGCTGGGTCATTGGGAGTATTTAAGGCAGAGATTGGTAGGTTATTGATTAGCGAGGGCATCAAAGATTATGGGGGAGAAGGCTGGGCAGTGGGGATGAGTGGGAGAATCAATCAGCTCATGGTTAAATGATGGGACAGACTCGATAGGCTGAATAGCCTATTTCTGCTCATGTCTTAATAATAGGACTGGTTCTTAATGGTTGGCAGGAAACCATGGTTCGAAGAGCCTCTTTCCATGCTTTCTCACTTGGTGATCTATATAATCTGGTCAAGAATTGGCAATCATTAAGAGCAAGGAATTGAATCTTTTGTTGAGTAATTATAACACGAGAGAGAATATAAAGAGGCCATTCAACCCATCAAGCCAGTTCTGCCATTCAATAAGAAAAAGTCTTATCTATTATCTCACCACAATTTCCCAGCACTAACCCTATATCCATTGATTTCTTTCGTGTCTAAAAATTAACTGAACTCTGCTATTAATGTATTCGCCTCAGAGTCCACAATTATTCTGGGTAAAGAATTCCCAAGATTCACTACTATACCCTTTGGTAAAGAAATTCTCTCATTATCTCCACCGAATAGTTCCTTACCCAGAGACTTTTCTATTCCAAAAGTCTTCCCGACACCCATAGGTTGGCACAACATTGTGGGCCAAAGGGCCTGTACTGTGCTGTAATGTTCTAAGTCTATGGTGAAAAATGTTTCAATCTTACCCTTGAATGTGTTACATGGATGAGTGTTTATGCTGGGGAGCCCCAGATTCATAACTCCCTGTGCAAAGAAATTTCTGCATCTCACCCTCAATCTATCCACCCTAATTCAGATACCAGATCTAGACATTCCACTCAGGGGAAACTGCCTCTCAGCATCAGTCCTGTCAAGCCCAGTAAGAATTTTATGGATTTCAATGAGATCACCAGTCATTCTTTTAAACTCCTGAGAATGAACTGTATTATTGCAGGCAATTTGTGCAATATAATTTGAAGTGTTGGGAAGCAAAGGCTGGAACATAATGATAGTTCGAGGTTTTGTTCTGAAAGGCTTAAAAAAATAAGCTGAGACATTTTTTTAGAGTTAGGATTTGGTGTGAAATATTTGAAGGATTCATACATAAAGAAATGATGTTGAAGGTTAGAGAGGACTGTACATTGAGTTATAGAGCAAGCAAATAGGCCCCTTGGCCCATTAAATCTATGCCGACTTTCAAGTATCCATTTACACTCGTGGGACTAATTCTCACAGATTCTACCACTCACCTGTGCACAAGGGGCAACTTACGCATCCAAGTATCCTGCCAACCCTCCTGTCTTTTGCATGTGGGAGGAGCACCCAGGGGAAAGCCATGCAGCCATGAGCAAAACATGCAAACTCCACAACGATAGCACCGGAGGTCAGGATCAAACCCACATCACTGAAATTGTGAGGTGGAAACTCAACAAGCCAGGCCACTGTGCTGATAATAAATGCATATTGAAAGAGCAGAAAACAAGTTGTGTAGATGGAGATAAGAGGCCAGAACAAGAAAGACCCTCAGCTAAGGCTGTTTCACTTGTTCTTGTTCTGTGATTGTTATTAAAATGAATATATTTAAAGTATTTTAATCAGCAAATTATAAAAAAAAGTAACAGTTTTAATCTGTCTGGCCAATAATTAAAGAACTGTTAATGAGCTGAAATAACACTTATTTTAAGTTCTTAAGGTCTATCCCTGGTCAGCTTATTCTCAAAACCTTTCACCTGAGCGTTTCCTCTCTGCAACAGAACAGGACCCATCTCACTTGAAGCTCTGCCACTTCCACACCCTCCAAAATTATCCTTGCACGGATATATGTCTCTCTCTGGCGATCTGCATTGTAAGGTGCAACTAGATGATGCCAGGGTGGAACGAACCTTGTCACCATCAGGAAGATCGCGGGTGCGTTTGCTGGTTGCGGGTTTACGTTGGATGTAATTTAACGGAGAAGCCTGGTCTGGTCTGACTTGTGGAATGGAGAACAACCTCGGGATCGTTCTCCTGGTAAGCCAGATGGATTTTTGTTTAAATTTAATCACTCAGAGGTCATTTTAGCAATTTATTGTGATTACTTGTCCCAGGTGTTAAGAGTCAATCACTATGGTCAGTCTGTAGTTACAATTAGGCTGGATCAGGCACATTTTCTCCCCTGGAGTGAGCCACATGGAATTTTACCACAATCTAATGGTACAATTATTTTTTGTTCCAGATGCATTTAATATCTTGAACATAGAACAGTCCCTTTGGCCCTCTATGTTGTGCTGACCTATCTATACATACTCAAAAAAAACTAAACTCTCCCTACCTCATAGCCTTTTATTTTTTTCTTCCATCCATGTGCCTATCTAAGAGTCTCTTAAACACCCCTAATGTTTCAGCCTCCACCACCACCCCTAGTAATGCATTCCAGGCACCAACAACCCTATGTTTAAAAAAAACATATCCCCGATGTGTCCCCTAAACTTTCCTCCCTTCACTTTGTTCAGACGTTCTCTCATGTTTGTTACTCCTGCCCTGGGAAAAAGGTGCTGGCTGTCTGTCTACTTTATCTACACCTTTGATTATCTTGTAGACCTCTCATCCTTCTTCGGTTAACATAGCAGTTGGTGCAATGCTATTACTGCACCAGTGACCTGGTTCGAATGCAGGTTGTTGGATCAATGTTTCGAGCTGCTGAATGTTAGTTGACAGCCTTGAAATTTTGGATAATGTCTGCATCAGGGTCTGCTGTGATGCTTTACAAAGAAGTACGGCCTGGTGTCTTTCGATGTCCCCAGAGGACCGGCTACATGGCATTGGGCATCAGCCTGAGAAACTGCACCCCATCCTGACTTGAGTACCTATCGAGAGAGAGATCAGGAAATCATGGAGGAAAGTTCGAAGAATAAGAAGACACAAAAGCTGCTTTGAGTATTATAAAACCTGAAATGTTTAAGCTCTGCAATCAATCAATCCTATCAGGTTGCCTGGAAACAGTTTCCTGATATTTTCTTTCCAGGGGTTTGGGGGGGGTGGGGGTAGTTGGTGGTGTGCAGGGCAGAAAGAGATGGATCTCCCACTCTGCATGCATTCTTCAGCCAGCCATGGACTTTCCCTGAGTCTCAGAAGGGGTTAAATGTGGTTACCCATTCCAGCTCTCTAATTTCCCACTGGAGTGCAGCAACAATTGTGTAGCCTGAGCTCCATCTGCACACTGTACGTTGCAGAGGCAGTAATTTATTAGGACAATGGACCCAAGGAGCAGAACAGCACTAAACCCTCCCCCTCTCCCTCCTCCCCTCACCTCAAGTGCCACATGCTCATGCTCTAGGGAGCCCTTTATCACCACAAGCTCTCCTGCAAGCATCTCAAGCAGGATGATGAACATTCTCTGATGATGTAATTGCCACTGGCATTTCCTCTCGCTGGTGAATTATTAAATTACTTGCAAGGATATATTTCTCAGTAACATTAAAATCACCACCTAGAGAATTGTTGGAAATTGTTAGCAAGTTCTTAATGAATAGAGTCTTCCCTTGCTTGGCTTTTCGCTCGTCTTCTTCTTTCTGAAGTTGGGGCAACTTTTTATGCCGCCGAGAAAATGGCTTAACACTTTGGGAATTTGACATTTTCGCAGGAAGCCTCAGCTCGCTGCAGCAGATAAGAGAGCGGGAAGGGTTTTAGGATTGGTAGTGCTTTAAAAAGGCAGAATTGATTGAAAACCAGGCTTGACCCTGGAGCAGATAAGCATTCAGTTCAGGAAAATGTTAAACTGCAAACCCGGCTGGACTTGGTTGAGCTAGTTGGCTCATTGTGATGGATTCGCTTGGATTGAGAAATGGAAATTATCTCAGGAATTAGTTCCTGTCTGATAAATCATCATGAATCAATGTCCCATGACCATTCCTTGCTCTGAAGCTGACCATCAAAATATATTTGGACAGATATATAAATAGGAAGGGAGCAAAAAGATATGAACCAAGTGCAGGCAAATGGGACTCATAAACCAAATTTAATTGGCATGGACAAGTTGGGTCAAAGGGGCTGTTTTGAGCTGTTGACTCCATGATAATTGCTCTCTTAGCCCTGATCATTCATATGTGTTGAATGGAGGGAGTGAATGGTTTGTTCCTTTCCTATGTCCCAGGCTTCCTGTTCTTGTGTCCATCTACCATAACTCTTACTTCTGAATTACAAGATTCACTTCAGAGGCCTGACAATAAATTAGATGTACTCTCCAGTGCAGTTACTCTTGGATATACCAGAGGCATTCCTGCTCTCTTTTAATATAAAAGATCCCACATCACTACTGTGAAGTGCAGGGGAATGTCTATTGGTGTCCTGGTCAATATTAATCCCTCACATAACAGAGTAGATGATCTACTTAGTATCATGTCACCCTTCATGGGATCTTGTTCCTTGCAAATCAATTGCTGCTTTTCCTGCATTACAACTGTAACTGCAATTCAAACGTCCTTCATGATTTGTAAAGTCCATTGCAATGTCTTGAAAGGAACATTGGTGACTCCATAGAAATGCAAGTCTTCCTTGTGATTCAAGAAAGGAGAAAGAAAGAAAGAAAAATTTGTTTATGTAAAGCATCTTTAAACATAATCTTACTTTGAACCAGTAGTCATGGACTAAGTGGGTGTAGTCAACTAATCTCTGTGTATTGTGAGCTACCCAAGTGAAGAGAGAGTCAATCCTCTGTTAATTTTTGTGGCAGTTCCAAATTCAGTAAATGAAACAGAGTTTCGATGTGCAAGTTGGAACACTAACACAGACATCAGTGACAGATTGATGGTACTGATGAAGTCATTGACCCGAAATATTGACTCCTCTTTCTCTTCTTTGAGGAAGATGGGAGGTGATGGACTTTTGGACCATTAATAAAGGTCGGAAACACCTACTGAATGGTGGTGTCATAGGGAGCACTGAGGTGACCTTTGGCAAGTCCAAGGATCCCTGAAGATGGTGGCACAGATAGTAAAGATGGTGAAAAAAAGATACTTTCGTTCCTTGTCTATATAGAATATAAGATCCAAGAGGTTATGATACAACTTTATAAAACTGATTAGGCCACATCTGGAGTTCTGTGAACAGCTGTGGACACTACATTATACAAAGGATGTTACAGTGATGGAGAGGGTGCAGAGAATGCAGCATTTGAGCTATGAGGAGAGAGCAGATGGGCTGCCTTTATTTTCCCTGGAGTAGAAGAGGCCGAAGAGAGACCTAACAGAAATATATAAAATTATGAGGGTTTTAGGGGAGTACAGTTAGTGTAGAGGGCGGCACGATTAGCATATGGTCAGCACAATGCTATTACAGTGCCAGCCACCTAGGTTTGAACCCGGTGCTGTCACCAAGGAGTTTGTATGTTCTTCCCATGTCTGTGTAGTTTTCCTCTGGGTTCTCCGGTTTCCTCCCACCCTCCGAAATGTATGGTGTATGTAGCTTAAATGGTTACTTGGGTGTATTTGGGCAATGTAGGTTTGTGGGTCAGAATGGCTATACGTTGGAAGCGGTGAGGGATGAGATTTTGATCCAGTAGAGTGCTCTATGAAGTCCCTGCCATTTATCTATGTCAGAAGCTTGCAGAGCTCAATTTAAAGCATAGTTGTTTAACGTGCCCTTGTTTAAGTATGTCAACTTTTCCCTAATTTCTCTCTCAATGAAATGCAGTCTTTGCCAAATCAAGCCAAGAATTATTTCTTGACAATCTTCTTTTGATCGTGTGGTCATGCAGTTTGGGACTGTGTAATGACATTCAATCTTGCCAGATCTAATATGCTCAATTTCTTACTTGGCCCTACAGCCCTGAATGAGCCCACAATAGACTACGGATTCCAGAGACTGCAGAAAGTGATCCCAAGGCATCCGGGTGACCCAGAAAGACTAGCAAAGGTCAGTGGAGTAACATCAAGTGAAAGCAATGCAAGTGTTCCACTCTGATCTGTATGCAGCAGACACTTATCTCGGTCACCTCTGGATCTCCATTCTGGGGAATCTGACAATCAATTCCTTTTTTTTGCCATAGTTTGTTAGTCCCCACTCCTGGAGGCTCTGTTCTTCAAACTGGAATTCATCCTTCAATTATCTTGAAAAGCAGCCTCTCAAGATCATCGCTTGTGCGCGTGCCCACACACAGAGAGATCCACAGAGTAATAGACATGCACTTGGCCTTGCACATTTTACACAGGTACCACAAACACGCCCCCAGTAAAAGATCAGCACTTCACACACACACACACACACACACACACACACACACACACACACACACACACACACACACTCACACACACATTCACACACCCACACACTCACACACACACAGACACATCCACGTTCACACATCCACACTCACACCCACACACACAGACCCACACACTCACACACACACACTCACACACACACACACTCACACCCACACACTCACACACACCCACACACACACACCCGCACCCTCACACACTCACACACACACACACACACACACACACACACACACACACACACACACACACACACACACACACACACACACACACACACAAAATGCCAACCACCAAGTGAATTGTCTGTGTTATCTGATTGCTGACGGAATTTACCATGGACCAACCAAACAGCATTCACATTCAGAATAAGTAGAACTTTCCATGTTTTACTCTGATGGCCTCTTCTGCTGCTTATTTCCAATCAGTTTCCAGTTGCACCCTTTCCTTTTTCTTTCATTTTCCTCTCTTGAAAGCAGTGGCCATCAGCTGTGAGACCAAACCTTCACAGGCTGAGAAGGCAAGTGTTGAATCAGAGAAGCTGAGTGAATGGAGGTATAATGCAGAGGGCCCTGATGATGCAGACCACCCTGGAATGCAGAGTGCCCAGGGGATGCAGAATGCCCAGGCGACGCAGAGTGCCAAGGCAATGCAGAGTGCCCTGGCAATGCAGAGTTCCCAGGCAATGCAGAGTTCCATGGCAATGCAGAGGGATCAGACTTGGAGATGTCCATTCAAAGTGTTCCCCAGAAGAGAAAAGGTTTGTTTCAATCCAAGTGGGAAGCCTTGTGCCCCAGCACCTATGTGTTTCAGCACTGCGGACAGTTCTCGCCAGCACATCAGAAATGTTGTCAAAACACAGAAATGCTGGAGGAACTCAGCTGGTCTTGCAGCATCCATAGGAGGTAAAAATATATCACCGATGTTTTGGGCCTGAGCCCTTCCTCAAGTACTCACACCAGAAATGTTGAAAAATTAGCCTGCAATCAGTGATGAATTCCTCCATCATTTAGCACCATTCTGTATGGCACATTTCCTTGGTTAAATGGCAACCCACTAAATAGGCAAGTAAATGACCTGTGTTGCAATACCAGATGAGCCGTTCACACTGGACCATGAGTTCCCTGGTTTATGTTGATATCATGGATCTAAGGGGGGCCCAACCTCCAGAGGTGACGTTCTGAGTGACGTATTACGTACTTGCAGTGCAGTGAAATTGTAACAGGAAAAAAGCACATACATGCTCATTGTATAAAAGATCATGGGAAAAGCTACTGCAGGGGGTTCAAACTGTTCATACTTAGGACTAACCCACAGACCAGTTCCATCACAATCTGGCAGACCTCGTGTCAAACTTTTGTCCTTTGTGATTAACACCTGCACTAAAAATCTTCAAAATATAACTGCACTGATATTAAAACTACCAATTGTTACTGAAATATTTTGCTTGAGAAAAATTGTCATTGGCCCATTTCCTTTGGAGACATGACACCATACACAGAACAAGTCAATTAGGAATGATTAAAACAGTGGTTTTCAACCTTTTTCTTCCCACTCACATGCCACCTTAAGCAATCCCTTACTCATCACAGAGCATCGAAGACATGGGGAATACTTAAAGTGGGATGTGATTGGAAAGAAAAAGGTTGAGAACTGGTTTAATGTCAGGTTTTATTGCCACGTTATAATACATTAAAAATGCAACATAAATGATATACTTTAACTTTTCTCTGCCGTAAGGCAAATGAAGAGTCGCCGGCATCCCTAACAATAGGAGAAAGAGAAGCAAAAGAGAGTCCCTTCAGAGTCATGTGGATTTGCCTCCAGCATTTCTGCAGCCATACAGATTCTTGTTCAATTCATCGGCAACTCGAGCTCCAGGTCCAAACCTAAAACAAGTGCATAAGCACTCTCCTGCGTGGGATTTATCAGTCTATGCCTGACACTTTACTGATGAAGGAAAGCCACTCTGGGATGGCTGGCTGGAATGAACTTTATTCCACCTCAAAAATTTCTGAAAAATCTATAATAGATGTTGGAACAATGGCAGGGGAGCAGAATTTGTATGTTTTCCTCTTGTCTGTGTGGGTTTACTCTGGGGGGCTCCGGTTTCCTCCCACCTTTCAAAACACAACAGGGTTGTAGCTCAGTTGGGTGTAATTGGGCGGCTCGTGCCCATGGCCCAAATGGGCCAGTTAGCGTGCTGTGTGCCCACATTAAAAATTAAGATCACTAGTAATATATGGACCAAGGGACTGCTGCATGTCCCTGAACTGGAGGCTGGAGTCACTTTCCTTTCTTGAAGAACACCCTTGAACCAGGCGAGCAACACTCAAGTCCATCACTATAACAATTATGTTTAAATTCCAGATTTATTGAATTACTTTAGTTCAATTCCCTTAGCTGCTGTGACAGAACTTGAACTCTTGTCACCAGATTAAAGGCCCATATCTGTGGGAGCTGGTCTAACTCATCTTCACACTACAACACTCCACAAATGCACATTGCTCGCTGCTGACCAAAGGGACATTGGTGGCTTTGGTCCAGCTTTTGTTGCCACCCAGAGGAAGCGCAGCAAGCAGGGGTTACCATGATGTTGGGCAATGGGTGATATTGGTTCAGTCACCTGCGAAGAAGGAGAGTTAACAACAGCGGGCCAGTGGTTATTGTGTGCCACTGATGAGCTATTACCCCAGCCCGCCCTTTGATTATTATGGAATGGGCAGTCAGAAACAGTCCAATGGGCTGAAGAAACACCAATGTGGACCTGATCATCTGAATGGCCTGAGGATGTCCTATTCCAGTACTGTGATCCTGACAAAGGACACAGGCCCAAAACATTAGTTGCCTTTTTCTTCGTGACCTGCTAAGTTTCTCCAGCACGTTAGTGCATTGCAGCAAATATTCCAGCATTAATTTAGTGCTCAATTGAAGTCAAAGACACATTTTCTGCATCCCACACACACAATATTTTTTGACCTCTCATAAATGAAACGCTTATGCAAGCCATGGTTTGCGTTCTTCCCCACAGTCTATTGGACAAGGAGAAGGTTCAACGTTGAGTCACCTAATTTGGCCCAGGACACTCCTTAACATTGAAAACCTTCCTCTTTTCCTGTTCTAAATGCAAGCCAAGATCAACAGCTAGCTTGAAGATCAAACACTATCAGACAAACCAGAGAGATGGTGACCCAGTCTGACAATAGACTAAGTTAATTACTAGGCTAAGATGCTGGAGTTAAGTCTTATGATCTTTTAATGACTTTACATTGAAGATTAATTGACTGGTTTATTCCACAGGAAATGTTATTGAAGAGGGCAGCAGATCTGGTAGAGGCTTTATATGGAGGTCCTCCAAATAACCAGGTACTGCAGAATGCTTGTCATTTTATCACTCTTTGAGCTAAATGGGAATCAATCAAATAGAACCAGACCTTCAGAGATACAGTTTTGAGAAAGGATAGGAATTATGTGACCCAGTGGCACAATTAATAGATCCTCTACTGAGGTGGTAACAGGGTAGTGAGAGAACAAATATAACAATGTACATTGATGAGAACGTACAGATATGACTTGGAATGGTTTGCTTCTTTGCAAATAATTTATTGTGAATAAAATATATCTGCTGATTCACAGCTCCGAAGACTTGAGTTCAAACCTGAAGGTTGGCAACTGTGCAAGTGGCGTGCTCCCCTCTAACCAAGTGGCATTCCTCTGGTTGGTTGGTTGGTTAATTAACCACAGGAAATAGACTCTCATGCTTAGGCAAGTGGTAGAATCTGGGAGGAGTGATGAGAACGTGAGGAGAACAATATGGGTTAGAGTAGGATGTGTAGAGATGTTGCTGAATTCTTCTCCCTGGATCATCTTCTGGGAGCTGGTCCACAAACCTTGTCATCACTCTGCTGCACTCCATGAATGTGCATTGCTGGCTGCTGACCAGAGGGATATTGGTGCCTTTGATCCAGCTCTTGTGCCCACCCAGAGGCAGTGCAGCAAGCGGGGTTACCATGACGTTGGCCAATATGATATTGGTTCAGTCACCTGTGACAAAGGAGAGTTAACAACAGTGGGCCCTGTGGCTATTGTGTGCCATTGATGAGCCATTACCTCAGCCTGCCCTTTGATAATTTTTTGTAAAGTGAAACATGAAAGTCTGCAGACACCGTGGTTGAAGTAAAAACACAATACTGGAAACTCAGCTGGTCAAAGAGTGTCCTTTATAAGGCAAAGACACATCATCAATGTTTGACGATTGCTTACACTTTGCTTTTACCTTGATGAAGGGCCCAAACCCAAAACACTGGTTCTGTATCTTTCTCATTGTTATATAAAGGACCCCGTTTGACCTGCGGAGTTTCTCCAGCTTTGTGTTTTTACTCTGTTCATTGTGGATAGGCAATAATCTTTGATTATCCAATTGATACTATGTCTTAAAAATGTAATGCTGGGATCCTTCTCGCAGGATAAAAATTTTGCATGCAAGAGGACATACATACAAGGTGAGGGTAGGGGTGGGGGAAAATGTTTGGCACAGAGGGTGGTGGCTGCTGGAGCAGGCTGCCAGAAGAACTAGCCTGACTCTCATTTTTCTGCCTGAATTAGTGTTCAAACCACCAATGTAAAGTAGAATCCCCATTATCCAGAATTCAATCAACCAGAAACCCAAACAAATGGCAAAACAAATTTGAGGATATGAATAAAAAAATAACAGATAAATAAGAATAAATAAAATTTGACAGAAAAGATTTAAATTGTAAAATAAAGGTTCACTGAAGCAACAAACATCCCCATGGTGAAGATGGTAGCAAACATTCAGCCCCGGTCATGCCCCACCCATTACAGCTATTTTAATAAAGTTTCAATAAAGTTTTGTTTGAATAAAATGGAGGCGCCCGGGATGAAGAGCCGGTTGATTCCACTCGCTGCTGGGTCGACTCTCCCAAAGTGTCTCCCTATCCCTGCCGAGTAAGAGCCTTTATCTTTGTTAGTATTAAGTATATTATTTCCTCTTCTTTGGCTTGGCTTCGTGGATGAAGATTTATGGAGGGGTAAATGTCCACGTCAGCTGTAGGCTCATTTGTGGCTGACAAGTCCGATGTGGGACAGGCAGACACAGTTGCAGCGGTTGCAAGGGAAAATTGGTTGGTTGGGGTTGGGTGTTGGGTTTTTCCTCATTTGTCTTTTGTCAGTGAGGTGGGCTCTGCGGTCTTCTTCAAAGGAGGTTGCTGCCCACCGAACTGTGAGGCGCCAAGATGCACGATTTGAGGCGATATCAGCCCACTGGCGGTGGTCAATGTGGCAGGCACCAAGAGATTTCTTTCGGCAGTCCTTGTACCTCTTTTTTGGTGCACCTCTGTCTTGGTGGCCAGTGGAAAGCTCGCCATAGAACACGATCTTGGGAAGGTGATGGTCCTCCATTCTGGAGACGTGACCTACCCAGCGCAGTTGGATCTTCAGCAGCGTGGATTCGATGCTGTCGGCCTCTGCCATCTCGAGTACTTCGATGATGGTGATGAATTCGCTCCAATGAATGTTGAGGATGGAGCGGGGACAACGCTGGTGGAAGCGTTCTAGGAGCCGTAGGTGATGCCGGTAGAGGACCCATGATTGAGGTAATAATGACAGTGGCACAGTTAGTGTAGTGGTCAGCGCAATGCTGTTACAGTGCCAGTAATCAGGGTTCAAATTTAAATGTTATGTTATGAGATTTACCTCATTAAATAATACAATAGTGATTTTTTTTCCAAATTACTTTACATACTGCACTGTTTTTTGTCTTATCAACTGTTTATTCTTATTGCAGATGTATTATTTAGGCATTGTACCAGAAAATTCACAAATCCGGCATCCACAATCCCCATAGATACCGGATAATGGGGATTCTATTGTGCTTTGCCCAATGGCAACTGGAAAGTGAAGCCCAATTTCTGCAGTGCAATCAGTTTTATTGCCTCCCCCTCACTCCCACACCCCATCTCTGTCAAACTGTTGCAGCAGGCCACTTTTGAAAACAAGAACTACCCTGAACAGCAGCTGAAAACTGCACTTTGCTGAGAAATCAGAAACGAATTGGGTTATCGTCTGTTTTTGTTGAACCACAGATCATAAAAGTTTATTGTCTTCTAAACTGGCTGGGAAGCATAAAACATGAAATAAAATGCTAACATCCACATTTTGTGTGCAGCAAAGCTCTGGCACTGACCTGCCAAATTTCTTCCAGGTGAACTGTTATTATCTGAGGGATGATTGGCGATGAAAGCTGGTCACTTCTGGTCTCCAGAGCGGATGTTTGCCAGTTCTGCAAATTCTGGCACATTATCAATTGAAGGCAGGGGGATTAAATAGAAGTTGAAAAATACATAGTGGGGAACCCCCCCCCCCCCCGAAGATAAAGCATAGAAGGAGCATCCCTTCTGCTCCTTCTTAGGTGCCTTGGTTTTAAACGCCCGCACATTCGGCCTTGCATGAGTCAAGGCAGTGAGTCCTCAGCCGAGGGGTTGGACCCGGCACATGAGCAAGTGCCGCCCAATTACACCCACTTAACCTACAACCCCTGTACTTTTTGAAGGGTGGGAGGAAACTGGAGCATCCAGAGGAAACCCTCGCAGACATGGGAAGAGCGTACAAACTCTTTACAAACAATGCCGGATTCGAACCCCAGTCACTGTTGCTGTAACAGCGTTGTGGTAACCTGTGCTGCCCCATATCGGGCATGGAAGCAGGCCCTTCAGCTAACAAGACCATTCTGACCAGAAACCACCCATTTATACTAAATTGCATTTGTTCTCCCCACATTCTTGTCAACTCCCGTCAGCTTCTACCAGTCCCCTAAACATTAGGGGCATTTTACATTTCCGAGTGAACCTACCATCCTAATATTTGGAGTGTGGGAGGACACTCCAACAGCTGGAGAGCATGCACGTGGGTACAGAGAGAACTTGAACTCGGCTCTCTGCTGCTGAGAGACATCGGGCCTCCCTCCCGTACCACCGTAATCCTGACTGTATTTATGCATTCTCGCCTGCATGGGTTACCGGAGCTGGTGGGGACAGGTGTTGATTCACTGGCTAATGTTTTACCTCAAAAACCAATCTTGGAATCTTTGGCCCTGGTTGAAGAAAAATAATTAGTGATTCTGGAGATGATACTTCAGCGCTACCTGAGATTGCCAGCTCTAATGGTTCTTAACCACAATCAGTGTGACTTTTAACAACTAACCCACCACATATTTGGTGCTAAACAAGAACAACCTCACTCACTACAATTTTATGTCAAGCAAATTTGTGATTAATTGTACATATCTTAGCTGCCTCTGTTCACTTGATCTCAGCGGAGTTGACTGGCATTAAACCAATGTGGTCTCAGCCTTTGAGCCATATGGTTTTTGGGCTTGTGGTTTCATGCCTGATTCTGGATTACAGAGAGCTGGCTGCTAAATTAGCAACGTATTCATACTGCCATGAGTTACAACTCTGGGCCCTTATAGGAACTTACATCCTCTGCACTGCTCGTGTCCTCGATGGAACCTTTCATTGATGACTGTACTTCGGAAGATCTTTGAGACCAACAAGAGACCTTTTGATATGGAGATAATGGCACAGTGGTTGTTTAATGGACTAGTGTCCAGAATTGTCGGATAACAATACAGGGATATCGTTCTGGCTAGTAATAAATTTAAATGTTAATAAAATTGGGAAGGCAACACAATAATTAGTGAACACGATATTACCAAAAAGCCACTTGATTCACTATTGTTTGTTAAGGAAATCTGCTGTCCTTACCTGCTCCAGGACTGTCTGCAAATGCTGAGATGGTTGTGCAATACTGTAGTGCAAAAGTGCTGGAGGGCTTAATATTAGGCTAACACCGACCTCCAGTTTCCATTAGAGCCCTCCCCTGAATCTCTCTCTTTCCTTCTCCCTCTGTCTCCTTTCCACTGCCTCCCCACCCCTTTCCCCCTCTTCTACCCTCCCGCCCACATCCACCTATGACCTGCTAGCCTCTACTCCTCCCCCGACCCTCCCGCCCATATCCACCTATGACCTGCCAGCCTGTACTCCTTCCCCTGCCCCTTGTTCCTTCCTCTCTCCTGCACCCCTCCCCACCACATCCAGGAACCTGCCTGATTTTTGCTCATAGCTTGACGAAGGGGGTCAGACCAGAAACACTGGTTACCTTGCACTTCCTATAGATGCTGCGTGACCTGCTGAGTTTCACCTGCACTTTTGTGTATTGCACTATAAGTCCAGGTGTTTGGGCCTGACCCTGATTCTGGTGCAGTGTGCCTACTCTCCCCTGTGACTGCTGGGGATTCCTTTGTCCTCTGGTTCCCTCTCACATTCCATAAACGTATGTCTTTGCATAGTTTTATGGGAAATGGTGCAAGGGAAAAAACTGGAGTCAAAAAAGTGAAATTTATAGAAAGAACTGAGAATCATAATTTATTGTCATGAACATGTCATGAAATTCGTTGTTTTGCAGCGGCGTCACAGTGCAGGCTTTGCTACAAATTACATTTAAAAAGTAAATAAATAGTGCAAGAAAATAGGAGGAAGTGAGGCCGTTCAAGAATCTGATGGCGGAAGGGAAGAAGCTGTCTTTGTGCGGCTGGTGCTCGTCTTCAGGCTCCTGCACCTCCTTCCTGTTGGTGGTAGTGTGAAGAGGTCGTGGCCTGGGTGGTGGGAGTCCCTTAAGGATAGAGGCTGTTTTCTTAAGACACAGCCTCTTGTTGATGCCCCCGATGGAGTGAGGTCTGATGCCCATGATGTCGCTGACTGACTTAACAACTCTCTGTAGCCTTTTCCTGTCCCGTGCATTGGCACTTCCATACTAGACAATGATGCAACCTGTCACAATGTTCTCCATGGTGCACCCATAGAAGTTTTCAAGAGCCTTCGGTGACATACCAAATATCCTCAAACTTCACATGAAGCATAGCCACTGGTGAGCTCTCTCCATGATTGCATTAACGTGGTAGCCCCAGGACAGGTCCTCAGAGATGTTGGCTTTTTTGACCTTCCCCACTGCTAGCCCCTTCATGAGGATCATTTTGTGTTCTCCTGGTTTCCTCCTGAAGTCCACAAATCAGCTCCTTGGCTTTGCTAATGCTGAGTGCCAGGTTTTTGTTGCGACACCACTCAATGAGCAGATCTATCTCCCTCCTGTAAGCTGCAGTGAGAAATGAGAATGGAGAGGACACTGCAGAAGTGATCGGCCCTCAAGATTTCTAATTATTTCCATAGCATGCAATATCCAGCAATACTTGAATAGATTTCACGGCGTAATTTAATGGAATTGTGTCGGCCAAAAAAACAACAAAATTAATGTTTAAGATCAGCTTCCCCAGAACAGCCACCGATTGAGGCTGGTGTAAGGCACAGATCATGGGAATCGGTGGGCGGGGTGGGGGTGGGTGAGGGAGGTAGTGAAGTGTGATCAGGAGGGGTGGGATCTCAGGGGAAAAGTAGGTAGCCTTGGAGAAACTTGCTTCCTCCCATGAATATTTCACCATATTGGACATTGCCAGATTCAGAGAGCCTAGATCTGCTAAAGAAAAGCCCATTTCAACAAGGCCTGATCCAACACTCAGACTCCCTGTGAAGGCTGCTCGTCCACAGTGGCGGGATATGCAGTGCAACGGGTACACCACAGCCTCGTTCAGTCCCGTGTGGAATTGTCTCCTCACTGAGACCTTCCCCAGTTGCCCCCCCCCCCCCAATGGTCCTAGAGTTGATAGGTTAAGTGGCCACTGTAAATCGCCTTCAGTGTGCGGATGAAGGGTAAATCTGGAGCAAGTTGATGGGAATGTGAGAGAAGATGGGACACAGGAAAATATGGGATTGTTCTGGGAGTCAGCGTGGACTCAATGGGCCAAATGGCATCCTCCTATCTCACATGAGAAATAAATGAGAATTGGGCTATGCCATCATGAACCATGTAGTTGGGACCCATGGATCTGGAACTGGTGTCATTTATATGTCATGGAATATCACTCACTTCAGGCCAATCCAAGTTTTAACACAGGGGACACATGCAGGTGAGGGCCCACACTCACAGTAACTGACAGACTTTCCCTCACAATATAGTTATTGCTCAAATTGAATCATGCAGCGCACAATAGAGGTTGTTTTGTGAGCATACCAGTGGATACCTCATACATAGTTCAGTATGTCAGACACAGTGGAGAAACACAGAGCCAGAGAGAGAGTTCAGTTGTTAAGGAATAAATGTGACAAAATTTTGCTATTTTGTGGTTCATTCAAGAGTCCGATAGTGGCAGGAAAGAAATTAACCTTGAATCTGGTGGTGACGTGATTTGAATTTTCTTCCTTGACGGGAGGGGAGTGAAGAGAGAGTGGGCAGGATGGGATGGGTCTTTTAATATATTAGCTGCCTTACAATGCAGAGGGAGTTTAGATGGAGGAATGGGAGGGTGGTGGGGGTGCGGGAGGGCGGGGGCAGGCCTGATTTGTTCACCACTCAGCAGTTTCTTGTAGTCTCGCACAGACGGGCCAGTGCCAGGGTCCAATGCTTTCATTGGTGCTCCTGTAGAAGTTGTTCAGGGATGCTGGTGACATGCCACATTTCCTCAGGCTTCCAAGGAAGTGGAGCTGTCAGCCATTGGATCTATAGGCACTTTCAGGTGGCCAGAATGCCCCGATGTAAAGCCTCCTATTGTACTCCAATGCGGCTGTCAGGTGGCCACCTGAAAGTGGAGAACCTGGCCAGGAGGAGCACTTACCTAACCCTCCTCCTGTAGGTATAACCTCCGGCTCCAAGAATCACCCGTTGCACCTGAAAGCAGCAGTGGGATTACGACCACAGTTCTCAGGAGCTGGCATTCGCCTGGACACGGCTTTCTTTCAGCTGGCACATTCAGGTGACAGAAAGGCGTCTTCTCTGCAGCCACCTGAACGTCCCAGCTGCACTCCCCCAGTCGCGTCTGCCGGCTAATGTGGGATCACAAGATTACAAGATATAGGAGCAGAAGTATTGGCCCTTCTAGTCTGCTCCACCATTCTAATCATGAGCTGATCCATCCTCCCACTCAGCCCCACTCCCCAGCTTTCACCCCGTAACCCTTGATGCCCTGACTAATCAAATACCTGTCAATCTCTGCCTTAAATATAACCAACAACCTCACCTCCACAGCCACCCATGGAAAAAGTTCCACAGTCTCAAGACCCACTGACTAAAGAAATTTTTTTGCATCTCTGTTTTGAATTAATGTCCTTTTATCCTGAAGTTGTGCCCTCTTGTCTGAAAATCCCCCAGCATAGGAAACAATCTTGTCATATCTATTCCGTCCAGGCATTTGAAATGCCTCTATGAGGTCTCCCCCCACATCTTTCTGTACTCCAACAGTACAGTCCAATAGCCAGCAATCGTTCGTCATATACTAACCCTTTCATTCCTGGTATCATTCTAGTAAATCTTCTCTGAACCCTCTCCAACACCAGCACATCTTTTCTCAAATAAGGTGCCTAAAGCTGTACACAGTACTCCAGTGAGGTCTCACCAATGCTTTATAGATTCTCAACATTACATCCCTGCTCTTATCTAAAAGCTGAAAGACTGAACCATGCTTAACATTTAACGTACAAAGGGTAGACTTTAAAAATGAATGCAAAATGCATTTCTGGAGAGGGAAGGTATTGACCGACCTAATCAGTAGGTGATGTGTCTTTAAGTGAATGCTGAACAAACCATGCGAGGCAGATACACAATTGTAGGAAATTCGGTAACCAAAGTATAGGATGTATGAGGAAGGGAATGCCAAGGGGCATAAAAAATTGCAGTGACAAATTGTAGTTGGATGATTCCTTGAACATTTTGTATTTCCGACAGGAAATGATCCTGAAGAGAGCTGCTGACATCGCGGAAGCTTTGTACAGTGTTCCACGTACTCCCAACCAGCTTCCCGGCCTCTCCAACGCTCCCAGCCACAGTACCATGATGAGGATGAACTCGTACAGTGGTCAGCTGGGTGTCAGCATCTCAGAGTCAGCACAGGGCAACAGCCAAGGTAAGGCCATCACTGCCATTCCTACTGCCGAGGGCAAAAATTTCAGATTTCTTGTCAGAGTACATGCATGACATCACAGACAACCCTGAGATTCCTTTTCCCGCAGGCGTGTCTGTATGGGTTTTTCTCTGGGTGCTCCAGTTTCCTTCCACCCTTCAAAAACATACCAGGGGGTTGTAGGTTAATTCGGTGTAAACTGGGCATCACATGCACGTGGGCCAAAAGGGCCTGTTACCGTGCTGTATGTCTAAGACAAGGAAAAGAAAAACTGTCTGTGCAATATTGAGCAAACAAAGAAAATCAATTAAGTGCAAAAGTAAGAGCCCTTAAATGAGTCCCTGATTGAGTTTGTTGTTGAGGGGTCTGATGGTGGAGGGGGAGCAGCTGTTCCTGAACCTGGTGGCGCGACTCTTGTGGCACTGAGACCTCTTTCCTGACGGTAGAAATCATTGACTGAACAAGTCTGGGTTGCCCTGCTGACCTAATGACTTATATCGAGTGGTGTTCGAGGCTGCATGTTTGGCTACACCCCTCTGGTGTCCTTGAACAATTGTTTTCCATTGAAGTCGTATCCTATCTTATTTTTGGTCCCGGACTCTGAGCTGAATGGATTTCCTGGTTCAGGGAGTGTGGAGAGATAGATATACTGACTGCTACTTTCTGGTTACATAAAGCACTAATGACCTTGATCTCGCCAACTTATCCCAGTGAATTACAGAGCCATAACCATGAATCATGGAGAGGTAAAGCATAGAAACCAGCCCCTTTCGGGTTCTTAAGAATTTCTTCCCAAGAATTTGGCTGCGTCTGTGCATTGTACTTCTGTATATGACAATAAACTCTTCTATCAGATGTCTTTACCCCACCAAGCCAGTGCCAACCATCAGGCACCCTCTTTATACTACTCCCTCACAGATCTTATTTTATCCTCCTGGCATTCCCATTAACTAATCCCCAGATTCTCTGACAGGATAGAATCTGGAGTTCGATCTGTTAAATTCCTCCAGCAGATTATTAGTTGATCCAGATTCTACTCTTAACCTGCACATGAGGGACAATTTACCATGACCTTTACACCAGCAACTAGTGCCTTTTGGGGACATGGCAGGAAAGCAGAGCACTCGGAAGGAACCCACCTTCCCAGGCAGCACCAGAGGACAGGGTGAGATTGGCCTGCTGTGAGGCTGCACCCCTCTACAAGCTTTGTCGCTGGTTATAAAGCCATAAGAATTCCCACATCAGTCCATGTAGGTGACACCCATCCACCCACCTCCCCCCCCCCCCCCCGGTTTAGTGAGGGGCAATAGATAGGGTGGTCAGAAATGTTCCAACTGGGCCAGTAGCACAATACGTATGAGAGGCGTTATGGCCTATTCCTATTCACATTTTAGATTACAGAAAAAAAATCAAGATGTCTTTCCCACTTTCAGTCAATGGCCTTTATTTGATGTTGCTTGCTTTTAACAATCATTTTGTTCTCAGAATAAGTTTAAAAACCTTGAAAGTATTTGCAGAATCATCGCTGAAGACATCATTGCCTCAGTTCCCCCTCGCATTGTCTCAGGAAACTATCATGTGTCATTATTCCAGTGCAGATGTATGGAGTGGGCGCAGGGTGCTGTGAAGTCATTCAGTGATGAAGTTATGCTGGGAATTAGATTAACACACTCACATAGAGAAATGATGAAGAGACATGTTATGAGTAGCTTGTTAACTGTGAAATCACTTATGAAGAATATGTTGGCCCTCTCTGTAGTTTGGCCTTGTTATTATTACTCCCACTGAGAAACTGTAATAAGATCAATGGAGCCTGTCACCCGATCTATAAGTTTACCAGGGTGTTGCGGGGCATGCTTTGGTTCTGTGGTGCACTGTTAGCCAGAATCAGACACACACAAAGATAAAGACTGTACAACAGACTTTAATCCACAAAGACTTCCACAGAGCCAGGCTGGCTGTGGCTGCAGCAACTCTGAGTGAGGCCTCGGGAGGCCGGCGCAGGCTTATATCCCGGAGGGTGATTGACACTTGACTGGGTGGGGCTTGATCCATTCAGGCCGACTGATTGACAGCCAGCCAGGTGTTGCCCTGTCCCCTTACACTCCTGCAGGTACAGAGGTTGCCCCCTGCAGTAGGCCGGTGGTGTACCACCACAGGTTCCAAATCAAAGCAGGTCAGAGAGAGGTAGAAGGGCAAGGCAGAGAGAGAGAGAGAAGGGAAAAAATCCACCCCTCTCCTACATGGTGTTTCCTAAATCATTCAGTACTATTTGAAGCCTATCAAAGGCACTTTATTTCAGAGTGAAGATTTTGCTGATTTAATGTGCAAGATGATGTTAAAATGTGTTATGCATCCTGAGACATTTCTTTCTTTGGTTTGTCTTTGCCACAGTAGAATTAAGACACCATATGAAATACTAATTGTAATCAGAAAATAAATAGAGAAGGCAGTGTCAATAACTCAATATCTGTCAGCCGACATGGACAGCATTGAGTTCAAGTTCCAGAAGCCTCCACTGGGAAGACTGCGATACTTTTGGAGTCAAGTGATAGAATTATTGAGCATAGAAACAGGGCCCTTCTGTCCAACTTGTTCATGCCAGTCCAGCTGCTGACCTGAGCTAATCTCATCTTCCTGCATCCATATCCGTCTAAACTCTTCCTGTCTGTCCATGTACTTGACTGAAAGTCCTTTAAACCAGCCATTCAAAGTGGGAGTCACAAACTGAAATCATAAATAATTTTTATGTTTTTATGCAGGAAATTAAATCATAAATTATATTTTATGGTTTTTTTATGTAGTCGGTAGAAGAAAAGTACGAAAGAAACCAACTAAACTTGACTGCTTAACAAGGAAAGGGGCCCATAAACTTTTAACAGAGTCCTAAGGGGGCCATAGCCAAAAAAGGGTTGAGAATGGCTGGTGTAAAGTTCTGAAAGCTGGATATTGTTTTTCTAAGGAACACATGGGATAAAATGTGTTTCTGTGTAACATAAAGCTCAGTAAAGTGCTATTTCTATTGATCTTATTGCTGTTCATTGAGTGTTTGACCAGGTTCCTCGAGCAGACTTTACTTTTTAAGTACACTCACCCTAATATTCTTCTCTTTCTATGGACAGGTTACATTCACAACAACAGTAGCATTTCTCCCCGGGGCTACGCACCCACCCATTCGCCACAACAGACAAATTACAGCACGGTCGGTGGTAACATCAATGGCTACAGCAACGTGCCAATGTCGAACCTTGGTGTTCCCACTTCCCCAGGATTCCTCAACAGCTCTCCTGCCAGTTCACCCTATGGGAGTAAGTGTCATTTAACTTCAATGTAACTCTACACGATGTAGGCAGATTTACTAACATTGTTTCTCAGACATTGGAGGGGGGGAATTTATGAGGATGGAATTAATTACATTGGTGTCATGTGTCAGTAGTGTACTTTGGTGACAAAATTTCAGAAGGGTTTTGGTCCTGGTTCTGAATTATTTCCATCAGGTTTCAAAGTTGGGCTGGGGGGTAGGAGGAGGTCCCAGTTTTAGACGGAGCTTTTCAAACAAGAGAAACATTTCTCTTCTGAAATATCACCCAGTAACCTCAACTCAAGGAGATGTCAATGAAGGTCCATCAGAATTATTCCAAAAAATGGGTGCAAACACACCCAGGGTTAGACCTTCCTGAACATGGGAATGTGGGGTAAATGCCTGTGGGCAGGTCATTGTAGGATGAGATGGGACGAGTTTATGCAGTTCTGTAGGAACCTCTGATTCTCATTTCAATTGATCCACAATGTAACTCAGGCAGTGAAATAATTTCATCATGATGCCACTCACACCACCTCTGTTAGTTTTTGGTTGGCAAAACTTTAATGTAATTATTAGCCTCTCGAACTTGCATCTACCCCTATGAGAGACAAGGGCGAGGGGCAGTTATAGGTTCCTCTCCAAGCCACACATCATCCCAACTAGGAAATCTATCACTGATTCTTCAATGTCATTGTTTCTAAATCCTGAAATTCCCTCCCTAAAAACAACTTCACCAGCTGAGGTTCAACACGATGACCCATCACCACCTTCTCAAGGGTTATTTAGCAATGGGCAATAAATGTTAGTCATTTTCGCAGGGTTCAAATCCTGAAGAAGATCAATTTTTAAAAAAATTGAGAATGTCAGGAGTTATCATACCTAAAATGCACTGCGGGCCCTTACCCATCTTTGTCTCTGCGGTGTCTTGGCTTATAGACAGATACGCTCTTAAAGGTTGAACAAGCAGGGTGCTTAGGTCCTACAATGCAAACTGCCCAAGAAGGGGGGCTGAGAAGGTGAAGTGATAAACAATGATGACACATTGTAATTGGGAGGAAATACTCCCAAGGGAAGGTCTTACCCAAGCCCAAAAACCTATGGAACAACTTGTTTCCCCCACTGAATTCTATGTACCTGAGAATGAATTGAGTTGAAGATCATTTTTTAATTTCAGGAGCTTATTCGAAAGGTACCAGGGTGGGGTTAGGTTAATTGGGTGTAAATTTGGCAGCTTGGACTTATGGGCTGAAATGGCCTTTATGTCTAAATTAAAAATTGACCCTGCTTTGAGATAAACTGTTAGAGTTTCCCTGACTTGAATTCTCTCGCCTTCTCCCACTTATAGACTGTTCACTCCTTACCAGACACTAGGCTTCCTCAAACCCTAAAGGAATTATAACATTGTAGATGGTTTAATCTACATATAATTCTCCTGCTTGCGATTTTCTTCCCTTATTTTCCCCTAGAAACACATATAGGCTGGGATCCAGTGCTTCACAGACAAGGTGCCTCATGGCACCCTCACACAAGTGGCCTTTCCTTGGTGTGCGCACTTAGGATGTGAGAGTTGTTCAATAATAAAGGAACCACAGCCATCAGTTCTGTTCTCAGTCACTCCTTCTTAAAATATGATACTTCTATGCATTTGCTCTTTCATCTTGTTCTGAATATCACATCTTCCAATTGCAAACGTACGCTTTTCCTGTATGCTTTTTACAGTTCAATGAAATTGCAACAGATGCAATCTAATGCTCCATATTCTCAAGGGAATGTGGTACTTCTAAAGTTTGCCACACTGGCACAATTTGTTTGATTGCAAAATAATGTAATGTAATATCTCTGTTTAACCGCATATCCCATGATAACATTCTGTACTGAAGTGTAACGCTCCCAAATATATTTTGATAAATACATGTTGCATGTAACTGGGTGTATGATCCCTGTCTTTAGTATATAATGGATATATGTATTGGGTATGTAGTTTCTAGATCAAAAAAAGCATTATAAATTCATTTACCAAAACTTGCAATAAAAGAGAATGGAATATAATGTTCAATTCCACTTTTGATCTGGCATTCCATTGACCTCCGTGGGACAGATTTATGAACGCGTGCAATGGAAGCAAATTTCTGGAGATACAAGAGACTGCAGATGATGGAACCTGGAGCAAAAAAAAAAACAATCTGCTGGAAGAACTCAGCAGGTTGAGCAGCATCCATGGAAGAAAAATAATGGTTGACGTTTTGGGTCGGAACCCTTTATCAAAACCATCTCAATGAAGGGTTCTGGCCCGAAACATCGGCCATTCTTTCTCTCCTGCTGATGCTGCTTGATTTCCCCACCCCCCCCCACCCCCCGAGATCTTCCAGCAGATTGATTTTTGAGAGCACTTTTTTTTTAGATATACATCACGGTAACAGGCCTTTCTGGCCCACGAGCCCGGGCTGCCCTATTACATCCAATTGAGCTGCAACCCCCGTACATTTTAGAAAGGTGGGAGGAAACCAGAGCCCCAAGAGGAAACCCACGCAGACATGGGGAAAATGTGCTGATTCCTTACAGATTGCGTGGTATTTGAACCCAGGTCGCTGGCAATATAACAGTGTTGTATTAAGCGTGTCATTCGTTTACTGTCTTACTGCAGTGTAGCACAGGTGTACATGATATGTAATTACACACTTGCATTACTGCGACACTATTGATGTATATTTATGATATATAAAACAACTCTTACCTGTATGATTGCAAGCTTGCTTCTGCTGCATGAATAATTTTTATCTTTAGAAATTCTTATGTAAACGTCACACTGTAGTTACAATGCTTTCCTGGTGGTGGCATCGTTGCATTCCACCAAATTGTCATGGGCAGAACTTAATGGTGTTATCCACCCCCCTCCCCTCCTTGAAACAATTATGCCTCCCAACATTTGCAAATTGCCAGAAATAATAAAAGTTGATAGTAATTTTTGTAACTTCGTCTGCATTGAAGTTCATCCACAAATTAGGCAAGGCTTTGATAATTAGACAGTCTGAAGGTATTATGTGAGGAAAAGAATGGAATCTGTGACTTTAAAATATGGGTTGAATTTGCATACCTGATTATTCAGTAATTTTCTTATCCTCTAACCTATTCTACCTGTCCTGTGGGAGAGTGGTAATAGATTATATTTATGATTATATGCCAGCAAAATGCTCAATAGCTTCAAGCTCTGTGCAAGTGAGAAACACTAAAGCAATGGATGTGTGGCAATTTTTTGAATTATTTACAATTTTTCATACTGCACGAAAACACACCCTTCTGCCCACCATATCCATAAACATTCAAGTACATTGTTAGTAATCCCACTTACCAACCCTTAGTCTGTAGCAGGGGTTCTCAAACTTTTTGTTTCACCACTCACATACCATCTTAAGTAATCCCTTACTAACCACAGAGCACCATTGGCCTAGGATGCCATAGGTCTATAGACTTCTAAGTCTTGAAGATACACATCTAGATTCTTCTGAAATGTCTCTGCCCCCCACTACCTCCACAGGAAGCGCATTCCAGTCTCCAGCCATCCTCTGGGTGAAACTCATCTTCCTCAGATTCCCTCCAAAACTCTTAATCCTGACTTGTGCCCTCTGGTTATGGGCACCTCTGCTATAGAGAAGTTTGTTATTATCTATGCTAGATAATATGGTTAGAATTTTGTGTACTTCGAACAGACTTCCCCTTCCTCCCCTTTCCCTGGTCTCTCTACTTCATGATAAACAACCCAGCCTATCCAATGTCTCCTTGGAATGGAAACATTCCTTCCCAGGCAATGTCATGGTGAATCTCCTCTACAGCCAAACTTCAGATTTATTGTCAGAGTACATACATTACATCACATACGTCCCTGAGATCCCTTTCCCTGCAGGCCAAGAAAACACTTCTTTCCTTCAATGTAGTGACTAGAACAGCACACAATTTCCAGCATAGGCCTAACCTAAGTTTTATAAAGTTGTATCATGACCTCTGTGCTCTTATATTCTATGTCCTGGCCGATGAACGCTAGTGTTCCTTCCTCAGTCATTGAGTTAAAACTTCAAAAACAGAGAAAGGATAGATGCAATATAAAGAAAGGTGATCTCTGGTACATTGTTGTTCAATGAGCACAAACTGTGGTTTTTGACAATAATTTAGGATTAATATTGTGACAAGAAAAAGGCATGGAGGTAGATAATTGGTATGAAGGTAGAACATGCTCAAGGGGTTCAATGACTTCTTCGAGATGAACTTTTACTGCGTGGGGTAACTCCTAGCACTGGAGAATATTAATTGTGGCATGTCTAATCTTTTTTTTTATTCGTAGTTTGCAGGAGACAGTACCAAAGGCCACACTAGGCAGATCAAAATGTTCTTAAGACTGTCTGCAATCTGAAAATTAATAAAACCTACAGGGGAATGGACACTCAGCAAGTCAGGCAGCATCTGTGCTACCGAGACAGAGAAGCATAATATACATCTAATTGCTATTCACCCATTAATCCACTTGGTCGTGCCCTATCAGAGATCTTGCTTTTATACTACCAATCCCTCCCTGCCTTCTCTATTGCTGAAAACTAATTTTTTTTTCTTTCTTCCCTGAAATGATAATTATTTCTCTTTTCAAAGATGCTGCCTGACCTGCTGAGTGAATTTTTTAATATATGCCTGCAAATTGTATTGTTATACCGTGCCCTTATTCTAATTTAAGATGAGAATGGACCGCGTGATTGGGAAGCATATTTGAAAAGTTAAAGTCATGATGTTGATTGCGTTAAGGGACTGAACAACATTAGAGTTGTGACTTCATTGGCCCTTGAAAGCTATGTGATAGCTGTTGAAACATAAACACTGCAGGTCACTAGACAAATCTCATTTTCAAATAATGTGCAACTTCCTGTTAAGTTCAATGGATTTTAGGTGCTCCTACATCCCAAGGATGTGCTGATGAGTTAATTACCCCTAGTGTAGGTTAGAGGTGAAAAGAAAATCAAAGGAGAGTTGCTCACTGAGTATGAGAGGGGGCACAGGGCAATAGAGCAGGGGAATAGTGGAATGAGCTCAAAGCGTTGAAGGCCTTCTGTATCACTATAGGTATCTGAGGTGACGTCTAGCTAAATCTAAAGTAGTAAGATCTACCAAGGTAAAGAAGAGTTAGGAGAGAATTAATGTCCCTCCTTTCCACCCATGTCATTGCTCCTCTGGTCCAAGCTATAATATTCAATTAGTGTTCATTGTTAATTTTCCATTTCAGATTTCAGGTTTATTGCCAGAGTACGTAAGTGACATCACATACAACCCTGAGATTCTTTTTCCTGCGGGCGAGGCAGAATTACCACTTATTGGTAATGCAAAAAAAACCCTGACTCAAAATAAACATTTAAATAAATAAAGAAATGTAAACAATACAAAGAAAAAAAAATCAATGATGTACAAAAGTAAGAGCCTTTAAATGAGTCTCAGATTGAGTTTGTTGTTGAGGAGTCTGATGGTGGAGGAGCAGCTGTTCCTGAACCTGGTGGTGCGAGTCTTGTGGAACCTAGACCTCTTTCCTGATGGCAGCAGTGAGGACAGAGCGTGTGCTGGGTGGTGTGGATCCTTGATGATTGTTGCTGCTCTCCGACAGCAGCTTTCCCCGTAGACGTTCTCAATGGTGAGGAGGGTTTTACCCAAGATGTGTCTACAGTCTTTTGCAGGGCTTTACACTCAGGGACATTGACGTCCCCATACCAGACCATGATGCACACTTTCCACCACACACCTGTAGAAATTTGCCAGGATTTCCAGTGCCACACTGAACCTCTACAAACTCCTGAGGAAGTGTTTAAGTGTTGCATACCCTATTTATTTGTTTATGGGTTGCAGCCATCACAAACAAATCCTACATTCATTGCCTGTCTGTAATGCCCATAAGATGACATATTGACAGTCAATTGCCCACTTTAATAGGTCTGGAATCACACATGGTCCAGACCAGATTTTCTGACCAGGAGAGATTAATGAACCAAATTAATTTGTATGATAATCCAACTGAAACAATTGTTTTTTTTTGTCCTGGATTTATTTAGTGACTTAAATTTAAATTCTCCCCTCAGTTCCTCCCCATGGGCATAAGTAACCTTGGTACCAGGATGAGCTCAAAGCTGCAAGAAAAATAGAGGGTTATTAGGAAAGGAGGTTTCGTTTTTTTTTGGTAGAGATATGTGGACTAGCACAACTCTGTTGGTTGAAGGGCCTGTATTGTGCTGTAATGTTCTATGTCTCACTTAAAGACATAATTATTGCTTATCCATATGCTGGGAGAATTAACCCTTTTGTCTCCAGCAGAAGAAATCAGATGGGTTACAACAACTTGCATTTGTGTGGCTTCCTATGAAAAAAAATCCCAACTGTTTTTTTTCAACCAAGCTGCTATTTGCACAGAAATGAAGCGCTGTCAAAGGAAAGACGATTAAAGCTCAGGGACAAAGGGAAGCCCCCAAGGAGCACCTTACAAAGGAGAAGCAGGATTTTGGGTGGGGACGTCAAGCCCTCAGAAGTCAGTCAGATGCTGGAAGATGGGAATATCTGAGAGAGCAGGGTCAGCAGAGCTTCAATATGGCAATAGGGGATTGTAGACATTAAGAGGGGTTTGAACACAAGAAAAGGGAATAATTTGAGGCATTGTTTATTGGACAGTTACCTGCAGCCCGTCCATTTGACTCGGGGCACTTTAGTACTTGTTTTGACCCTTGTGATGCACTCTCCATCTCATTGGGTGCAAACCAATCGTAAGCAATACAGACTAAGTCCACTGGTTCTGATGTAACGTGACATGAATCGCAGCAGGATTCTACTGCTTGTAAAGACTCCATCAGTGAAAAAAACAACAGCCTAATTACATCACAAAATAACTGCAGGAACCTAACTACTCTATGAGGCATCAACCAGTAAGTCCATAGTTCCATATAAAAAGCCAGTTTAATTGCTTTTAAGAGGCTCCTACTGGGGACATGAGAGCAGGATGGGGGATTCACAGCAATGCCTGGTTGAATCATTTAACTTGTTACACAAAGAACACCCACTTTGTTCAGGTGCCGGCACAAGGCAAATATCTGCCCAACAAAAGTAAAAGAGGGAAGGAAAGGGAAGCAGATGCTGGGAATGGGGAGTAAAACCAGAAAATGGTGCAGATTTGTTGTCAGAGTACATCCATGACATCACATCTAACCCTGAGATTCATTCTCCTGGGGCCAGGCAAAATTTCTGTTTATCAGGAATGCAAAGAACTGTACTCAAGGAAAGGTAAGAGAGAAATGTAAACAAAGAAAGGAGAGCAGAAAAATTGTGCAATACAGAAAATAAATATTAAATAATATGCAGAGGGTCAGGCAGAGAGAGAGGTCGAGAGGTCGAGAGAGGTCGAGAGGTCGAGAGAGGAACATGGTTTGCATGTTGAAGCACATTTCTGATGCATGGTGCAATGCAATGTATAGATGTAGTAAAAATGGGTGGAACCTTTGCTAAATTGTGATCTAAATGGAGAGAGCCCCATTAAATTATAAATGCATAAAGAAGCAGTGGCCAGGCATTTTTAAAAAATGGATAAAGCATTTGTAAAATGCTGATCTTCAAAGGTAGTATCCTTGAATCATAAAATTAAAATTATGAAATGTAAAAAAATATATAAAATTTAAAAAATATAAAATTATAACATTTTTAAAAATATATAATTTGTATATAAATTCTAAAATTACATTAAAAAGGTCATATTCTTTCTAGTAGTCATGATATCATGGCCCACTGAGCCTGCGGTAACCACCAAACCCCCATTTTATACTTCCATTCCCTAATTCCCATCACTTCCCCAAGATCCTGCCTCTTACCTCCACCCCGGGGACAATATACAATGGCCCATTGACCTAATAATCTGGAAACTCCAGCTGAGTTCAGGAATGAACTCTGAGACAATATCTCTGCCATCTGCAATTCACAATGAATTAGAGGCTGGGTGTATTTTCAGTTCATTTTCAGTCCAAAGATGCTGATCCTTTTATATTGATATAAACATAGCAAAATGGTTCAAATGTCGTAACTAATAGTCCAGAAACAGTGATTTGACCCAAAATGTTGATGCATCCATTTCCCTGGATCCACTGAGTTCCTCAGGCAGTTTGTCCTTTGCTCTCGATTCCAGTATCTGCAGTCTTGTGTGCCACACAAGAACATAATGTCCAGATATATTTGCAGAACCCTTGCCAAATTTTGACCCCAGAAGGTTCAGACACAAGACACTGTGGCTTCTGGAACCTTGAGGTGAACAAAGAGAGACTGGCAGGTCTCAACAGGTCAGGCAGCATCTGTGGTGAGAAATAACCTGTCAACCATTGAGGTCTGGGCCCTTTCTGGAGTCCTGGCCCAAAATGTTGACTGACCATTACTCCATGGTTGCGGCCTGACCTGCTGAGTCCCTCCAGGTTGTCTTTGCTTGCCCTTTCCTGGAAAGGTAACACCCTTTAAGTTAGAAATGCACCTCACTGCACACATCCAATACTCCATTTCTGCAGGAGACGATGGGACTTTATGTCTAAGACGGAGCTGTTCTTTTCTTCCTCCTTTTTGTTTTATCTTCTTGCAGTTATGCCTCCCAGCCCGACCGTGGCCTCTGCAGTCCCCCTCTCCTGCGGCACCTCTGCCATACTTCCCTTCTCATCTTCTGTCTTCCCCGCAGTGAAACAAAAGAGCGCATTTGCACCGGTGATCCGACCCCAAGACTCCCCCTCCCCAGCCTGCTCCAGTGGGAACGGAAGTGGATTCCGAGGTGAGGAGACGGCTTTTTGGCTGAATTGAATTTGTGCGTGAAGAAGCGCGGGGTCCAGTTTGGAGACGTGGGTGTGGAGGAGATGGGGAAGGAATGGGTGGCAGGGAGTGGCACGGAGGAGGTGAAGTCACCAAGGTGACTGTGCCACATGGGGCATCACCATGTTGCCAGCTGGTTTAATGGCCTCATCCAAGTTTCTTACCCTTCATATTGGATTAGATTGCAGGTTCAAATGAGATTTGGACAGATATATGGACAGGAAGGTTTTAGAAAAATACCAAAGACCAAATGAGGGCAAATAGAACTAGCCCAAGATGCCAACTCAGTTGGACTGAACCCATGTTGTAGACTTTATGACTCATACAACATGGAGACAGGCACTTTTTCCCACTGCATCTATATCATACATTAACTACTCACTTAATAATTCCTCTTCAGTATCAGAATTTATGGTCATGAACATGTCACAAAATTAATTGTTTTGTAGCAACATCACAGATGCAAATATTGCTATAAATTCCATTTCAAAAAGAAAAAAATCATGCAAGAAAATAGGAGAATGTGAGGTCATGTCTGTGTCATGAATGGTCATTGTCCATTCAGGAATCTGATGGAGGAGGGGAAGAAACTGTCCCTGTACCACTGGGTACTCATCTTCAGGCTCCTGTACCTCCTTCCCGATGGTAACAATATGAAGAGGGCGTGGCCTGGGTGGTGGGGGACCGTGAGGATAGCGGCTGCTCTCTTAAGATACCACCTCTTGTAGATGTCCTGGATGGAGTGGAGACTGATGCCAGTGAAGGCACTAGACAAGTTTACAACTCTTTGTAGCTTTTTTCTTGTTCTGTGCATTGGCACCATACCAAATAGTGATGCAACGAATGAGAATTGTCTCCACAGTGCTCCTGAACAAACTTGCGAGAGTCTTTGATAGCATACCAAATCTCCTCATGAAGTATAGCTGCTGTCGAGCCGTCTTCATGATTGTCTCGATATGGAGGCCCAAGACAGATCCTCAGAGATGTTGACACCAAGGAATTTGAAGTTCTTTCCAGTGCTGACCCCTTGATGAGGGCGGGTTCATATTCTCCCGATTTCCCCTACCTGAAGTCCACAATCAATTCCTTAGCTTTGCTCACAAGTGCAAGGTTGTTGTGGCACCACTCAACCTATTTATTTTCCACATTTTTTTGCTTAAATTCCAGATAGCAGGGGTTTTACTGTATCAATTTAAAAAATATATTTAGACTGTCAGGGAACAAGCCACAGAATGTTTATTGTCCTCTTTGCTCCCCAGAGCACTGCCTTGTGGCTGTCAGTGAATATTGGGGCATTTATTGAGGGTTAGAAATAATTTCCTCACACCCCATCCCCTCAACTATGTATTCACTCTCTCTCTCTCTCTCTTTATTCCGCCCCCCCCCCCCACCTCTCCTTCCCTCCTTCATCCCCCACACTAGTCTGAAGCGATTTGTAAAATTTGAGAAGTCGATAAGGGCTAAGAAGGGTTTAAATGTCCCCTCGAAGTATCTTCAACTGCTTATTCCCAAACCAAAGTAATTTAAACAGATTATTTAATTGCTGCTTGTGGGATCTTGTTGTGTAAAAATATTACAATTGCTTTTGTAACAAGTCATTGCATTAAAGGAATATTCACTTGCTTTGAGATGTGTTAGAAAGTCGTAATAGAGTGTTTTATCAATGAAACTCTTTATTTTTTAATTACCTGTCAGTGTTAAGTGGGGAAATTCGAGTTGTAAGAGATATGTTCAAACCCTGTGCTTGTAATGGATTGCGGACAAGGTGACACCACCCCCAATGGTTCAGAAATAAATCTTCCTGTAAATCCTGCCCACACTGAAATAAAATTGTTTAGTTTTTTTTTGTTGTGTCACCAAAAGTCAGGATTACACAGTAGCTTGACTTTGAGGAGATAGCAGAAGGCAGCAGTTTGGGACATGCACCAGGGGTTTGAAAGTTAATAAAGGAATCCTCTTCTATTGTGACTTCGATTTATTCTCTTCAGTTTGTCATTTTAGCTTGCCGTGCCCTCAGTACTTCACCACATGGATTGCAGCGGTTCGAGAAGCTAGTGCACCATCACCTTCTCAAGGGTCATATAGGGATAATCATTAAATGCTGGCATTGCCATCCGTGGTACTGACATACATGGCATAGTAGGTGTAGGGGCAACATGATTAGTGTAACGATTAGCCCAATGCTGTTACAGCACCAGCTATCGAGACCGGGGTTCAAATCCTGCGCTGTCTGTAAAGAGTTTTTACATTCTCCCCGTGTCTACTTAGGTTTCCTCCAGGTGCTCTGGTTTATCCCCACCTTTCATAAACATACAGGGGGTTGTCGGTCAATTAGCTGTAATTGGGCGGCATGGGCTCATGGGCCAAAAGGGCCTGTTGCTGTGCTGTATGTCTTAATTTCAAAAAATAAATTTTGAAAATTTAATATGCGTCTGAAAAACAAATGAATAGGAACAGGAGATAGCCATTTGGCCCGTCGAACCTACCTCGCTGATCTGGCCGTGGACTCAGCTTCACCTACCCTTCTGTTCCCCAGCAGTCTTAATTCCCCCACTACACCAAAAAAATTATCTAAATGGATCTTGAATATATTTAGTGAGGTTCTTCCTACCGCTTCCTTTGACAGAGAATGCCACAGGTTCACTACTCTGTGGGAAAAGAAATTCTTCCTCATCTCTGTCTGAAATCTACTCCTCAGAATCCTGAGTCTTGTGATTGAACTTAACAGTTTGACCCATTTACACCTGAGCTTGCACTGATTTCATCAACAAAAATAAATAAAGGGAGTGATTAGGGGATTGATGAGAGTTTATGATCATGGGCGGTACGGTTTGCATAACGGTTAGCCCAACGCTGCTACGACGCCAGCAATCGAGAACTGGGTTCGAATCCTACGTGGTCTGTGAAGAGTTTGTACCCTGGTTTCCTCCAGGGTCTCCAGTTTCCTCACACCCTCAAAGCATGTCAGAGGTTGTAGGTCAATTGGGTGTAATTGGGCAGCACGGGTTTGTGGGCCGGAAGGCCCTGTTACCATGCTGTATGTCTAACTATATACAGAAATACAACATACGGCATCTCTTGTTTTCTCCAGCTATATGAATTCATAAAACATACTAAAAAATGCACAAATTAAATTACCAGATGACAGAAACAAAAGATAATAAATATAAAAGGAACAATAAATTAAAACATTTTTAAAATAATATAAAATAAATATATTTCAAATCCTCAGACAGTAACACCAAATGATTTTGCTGTCCTAAAGCCAGAATGGTAATCGCTTTTGTGTTAACAGAAAGTTCCCTTCGGCTTTTGGGGAATTTGTGTCAATGGGGCTGAGTCAGGTGCTTTTCAGTCAAGGTTACTCAAATACCGGGCCATTGCCAGCCCTGGGTGACTTGTACACAGGGATCCAATCAATATGTACACACATATATACGATGGTTCCTCGTGTCCTGCCACGCTCCCCAGTGTATTCAGCAAAATTTTTTTTTTTTAAATCACCTTTTTTTTCTATCTTTGTTGCACACTTATGGCCTGTCAAAGCCTGTTGGGGGAGAGAAGGGTCAGGGATCATATGTATTAATATTAAGCATTTTAGGTGACTGCATTTTTCTATAACTTCAAGCATTCTAACTTGTTTCCCACTTTTAGAGGAAGAGAGGGGTTTCAGATTGAATTATTTTAAATTTCTCTGGTGAGTTCAGCTGCATTTCTTCATCTAGTTGATTCATCCAACCTATTCCGGTGGGAATTTAGCTCATGACTGCATTGGCCAGTAAGTCTCCCAGCAACATTATAAGTTGCTCCATGACAGCAATAGTAAAAATAATTCTTTGTATTTTTAAGAGTGTTATGTCACCAGGGAATGGACATGTAACAACTTGACGGGGAGACATTGATAAGAATGAATTTCTGGGGCATGAGTCTGGTCTTAGCTAAAAGAATAATTTCTTCTCTTCAGTTTACATTTTAGTTAGCCTTTCTCAATATTAATTAAGCCGCTTGTTTCTAACTGTGGATTACCTTAAGGCTCATAAGTTTGTTGTCGGTCTCCTCAAATACACATAAAAGACATTAGAATGAAGAGCTAATGTTAGATATCAATGTTCGTTGGGGTGCAGGTGAAATAATGGAGAAAACAAAGTAATTATGGGCTGTCAAGTCCTTGATATTGCCAAATATTTTTCATCTGTCAGAATTATTTTTGAAGTTGATGACCAGGTTTTTGCCTGTGCCCCAGTTGTACACAAGAAGATCCCACACAACAATGAGGTCAATGGCCTGATTTGGGTGGAGGGGAGGAATGCAAGAACTCCGACAACTCCACCACACTGGTCTGCCTTTGGACAGTCTTCCATTGTGCTCCTCTGTCCAGATGTTGAAGATGTCATCAACATCAGACTTTAATCAGGAAACAGGGAGGATTCTCTGAGCTGATTTTTCACATCTGTCTGAATGAGACATCTTCAAATCAAAGGGTCCTGGAGAGTGACACTCTGGGACCAGCTAAACTAACCAACTTGGTTCAGTTGTATCAGAACTTAATATAGTTCAGCACACTATTTTATCCACATTTTTTGTTAATCCTACTTTAATTCAATTTTTTTATTCTCGCCACACTCTTATCAATTCCCCCAGATTCCACTCGCTGGCAAAACACAGAAGCACTGGAGGAACTCAGCTGGTCTCGCACTGTCCATAAGAGGTAAAGATATATTACCAATCTTTCAGGCCTGACCCCTTCCTGAAGGTAGGGCTCAGGCCAAAAATGTTGGTAAAATACTTTTATCTTCTATGGACACTGCAAGACTGGCTGAGTTCCTCCAGCGTTTCTGTGTTTTGACTACACTTGCAGTGTCTGCAGACTTTTGTGTTTCACTTCACTCACTGACACGTCAGAAATAATCTTCAGTGGGCAGTTGACCTGTTAACCTGCATGCCTTTGGGAATGTGGGAGGGAACCGAAGGAAACTCATTGTGTCGAGTGGACTAATGACGCAGACAGCGGGATTGAACCCATGTCTTTTGGTGCTGGGGGGCAGCAGCTCCTCTGTGGTGCTGCCCTCATGTGGATGATGTATCACTGCCCTGAAGTGGTCTTCCAATAAAGTGTCAAGAGTGCTAGTGTTAACAGGGCCAATGGGATGCACAAACATTGACACAAGCTTCATTGAAGAGAGAAGCTTGGTTTATGAGTGGAGATTAGGTAACGATATTTGTATGGAAACCGAGGAGATAGGATGGCGGTATTAAGAAGTGAAGATACAGGGAATATTTTTGAAAAATGACAATTCAATGAGTCGGTAATTGGAAGAGAATGACACAATTTAGAAGCTACATGGACCAAGAAGCTCAGATAGGCTTAACCAGCTTAAGGCAGAAACAGTTCTGTAAGCAAGCCAGAATAACTGGACTTACTGAGCCAATATCTTGATGGCACCATGCCAATTCTTCAATAGTAAGACAGCGAACACTAATCACAACATTGAATTGTCCCTGGATACAGGGAGTCATGGCCTTCAGCTTAACTCTGGTCTGCGAGAGAGTGTAGCTGGGCTTGCAAGGTTTGGAGTGTAATTATTCTTCTGGGAGGAGGAATGTTACATGAGATATTGTGCTTGGAACCCAAAAGGAACAAGTAAATAACCACATTAATTGAAAAAGGTGAGGCCCAGGAAAGAGGAATGTGTTTGGAGGCCACAATTAGGAATAGATCATTTATCAGACAACGAATTTCATCTAAGACTGTGAGTGTTTCTCCAGATTCCCACCCCAGGGACCCCTTCCTCCAGTAGACCCACAGCTTTACATGCCCCTGGAACCTAATTGTCAGTTCTGCCCCTTTCCACATTGTTAATGGCACTGGGCTAAGGGAGCAGCGAATCAGGAATGTTGGCCCATGAACAGTCCTCTAGTAAGTTCCACCTGCCTGCAATGGTGAAGATTTAATTATTTATCCTTTTATATGTAGTATCTCTTTATCTGTGTGATGGCATGTTATGCTAATTTAATTTATGTTTTTGATGTCTGGCTGCATCAAGTACTGCATGTAATAGTCAATACCGTGTAAAAATCGACCCCCTATTTTTGGCCTCAGATGCCCAACCATCAGAGCTCCCGACGCAGCAGACTCTTGCCTAGGCCCAGGCCGCCTGCCCACTGGAGCTCCCAATGACCGTGGGCTCAAGCCTAGACATCAGGAGATGAGATAGGCGTTATCTCATCTCCTGACGCCCAGACTAACACAGGTACTTACTGTGGTCAAAAGTAGTAAGTGTGTAATAGTCAACTCCTAAATTTTAACCTGAAAATTGGCCCACGAGATTTGGCTATTACACACAAATATACTGTAAGAATTAAATACATGTCAATAAACTCTCATGTTTGTACCCCACCTTCTCTCAAAAAAAGTCATTTCACTAAGTGAAGGTGGTTGTTACTGACGACATTCTAAGAGAGAGTGGCTTTAATGAGACACTGTCTCACCTTGAAGTAATATTGCACCTGAAGTCTCAACAAATGCAAGAAATTGGATGAAAGGGAGATACCAGGACTTGTAACCCTCTCTGGGGTATGGAACCCAAATAAAGTTAACAGGATGAGCAGAAAAGCTCATTTAGTAAGTATCAAGGCAAGTAGTTGAATCACCAAGGCACAGGAGGCAATAGACAAAGTGTTGGTAAATGGGAGGCATTTAAATGAGCACACAAGTAGCAGCATGGTCATTATGGGCCGAAGAGCCTGTTTCAGTGTGGTACAATACCATAAAACTGAAAAGGTACCAGTTGTGAGACTGTGCAGAGCTAGCTGGCCTGACGCCGTGGGAGCAAAACTGTTTGCCTCAATCCCCTGAAAAGGTGCAAGGATATTTAGCCATGGGCACGCATCTGGATTGTTTACTGACAAATATCATTAATAAACCCCCCATCACTGCTAGCTTTCGTGCAATCAAAAGTTTTGAATCAAACGTCATCTAACTTCCAAAGGTAGAAATGTTTTATTTCAACAACGGAGGGTTGGTTGAAAGTACATCAGAGGCAGGAAAATCTGTGATTCATCTAGGTTTGCCCAAGATAGCTTGGTAAAGGCGGGGAGCTTGAGCTGCAGAAACTCCAGACTGGGATCATATTACCTGGACTAACCCTGCTTTCAACAGAGAGAATTCCCCAGGGCTCCAGGTTTCTGGTCACTTTTCACAGAATGTTTAATTAAATGAAGCGCTTTTAACAATTTATTTTTCACTTGAATCCCAAATTTTTAAGAATCGAGAGTTAGAGTTTCTTAAGTAATCAATTATAAACAGAAATATTGTCAGTATTGATAATTACTGACTCAATTGATAAGAGAAATGTTGGTGCAGAGAAGGTTCACCAGGCTGATCCCTTTTTCAATATTTTTATTGAGTTTTATAAGTAAATCGTACATAATAATAATAATAATGTATCCAACAAAGTAGATAAACTATTACATATGGTTACAAATAATCTATGGTACATTGAAAAAAGACATAACATGTAAGAAGTATGCTAATAATCTAACCCCTCTCTTGTGAAGTTATTGGTTGAACATATTTGTTGCAATATTGTAAGAGGGAAAAACCAAACCACAAAACAGGATCTAAATAATCTTATAAATTATGAAGTAAATACACAAAAAGCTGGAGAAGCTCAGCAGGTCAAACCGTGTCCTTTATGTAGTAAAGGCAAAGATTCATCATCGACATTTCAGGTGTAAATTATGAAAATAATTAAGAAAAGGACCCCATAAACTTACAAAATTAAAATTCATTTCAGTAGTAGAACATCTAATTTTTTTTTTCCAGAGTCAGGCAGGTCATCACATCGGAAGGCCATTGAGTATGAGTAGGAGGGCAGCATATTTCCATCTCAGAGCTCTTCCAGCGAGGAGAGCAAAGGCAACTACATGGGATTGTAGCCCAGACAAATTCAAGTCAGGTCAGCTTACTTCTTCCAAACTAGGGATGAAAAGGATTAGGAATCAAATTAAAATTAAGGACTAAAGACAAGGTATGAAAAATACTTTCCAGAGATGAGTGGGTTGGCCTTTGAGGAGAGATTGTCATCTGGGACTGTACTCGCATGAATTTAGAAGAATGAGAGAGGACCTTACAGAAATGTTTAAAATTATGAATGGCATCGTTAAGATGGAGGAGGGTCAGTTGTTCCCATTGTTGGGGAAGACTAGAACTAGGGGACATGGCCTCACAATCCAGGGTAGTAGATTTAGGACATAGATGAGGAGGAACTGCTTTTCCCAGAGGGTGGTGAATCTGTGGAATTCGCTGCCCATTGAAGCAGTGGAGGCGACCTCAGTAAATATATTTAAGTCAAGATTGGACAGATTTTTACATAGGAGAATTAAGATATATGGGGAAAAGTGATACATTGAATGGCAGAGCAGGCTCGACGGGCCGGATGGATGACTCCTGCTCCTGTTTCTTACGCTCTTATATTCCCTGTCTCATTATCCCTTCCCTCTCACCTGATCTCCCCCCTCACCCAACAATCCTACCAACCACCTACACAAAAGGGCAGCTTATAGTGGCCTATTTATTAGCCACTCAAGCTGCAGGCCATTCGGAGGTCAGAGCAGGGAGTGTGCACACTTCACACAGGCAGCAACTGAGGTTCCCAGAGCTGTGAAGCAGCCGACTTACCAGCTGCTCCACTGCGCCACTCGCTGTTCACATTCAGCCCACGAGAGCAGAACAAAAAGAATCAATCTCTGTCACCTTCCTCGCCACTTCACCCAGCCCAGCAGAGCACCTCAGAATGAAGTAAGGTAGCAACAACTTCCCACAAATGTCACAAGTCAAGGCTTCAGCAACATGAATGCAGCTGACTGTGGAACTGTCCTGACCTGGGGAAACCAAGGTCCCCTCTTGAAGTCCTGCTTTGACTAATGGAGTGGGATAACTGAAATTGGGCAAAGGAAGGTAGAACATTCCAGTTCTGCCTTCAAAAGAAAGCAGGAGTAGGCTATTCAGTCCTTCAAACCTGTCCTGCCTTTCAACATGATCTGGCATCAACTCCTCCTCTGTTCCTCATCCCCATTTCCCTCAAATCCCCATGCTCTCAAAAATGTAATTACCTCCTCTTTCAATTCACCCATGATCTGGTGTCCACAACCCTCTAAAGGAACATTCTCTGCAAAAAAAGAATTGTCTATGCACCTCCATTTCAAATGACTGTCACCTTGTTTGACAGCTCAAGATTCCCCCTGTCCACCCTCTTAGGATCTTGTATGTCTCAATAAGGACACACTCATTCTTTTAAACTCCCAAAGAGTTCAGATCCAATCTGTTTAGCCTTTCATGTTAGGACCGTCCCCTTAATCCAGGAACTTGCTTGGTGAAAAGCTTACTGCTTGGGGACTGGATAAACTTCTTGGTCTTCACAAAATGCCTCCCAACCCTTTCTTCAAGAGTGGTAATGTTTTCCTTCCAGTGAGACCCAGCTCCAGGAGGATTTAAGGCTGACAGAGGAAGGGATAGAGAATAAAGGAAAAATTTGCATCCCAGATATCCCAATGCAAGCTAAAAGCACAACCAAAATCAAACCACAGATGATCTTATTTTAGAAATATTTTTAATTTTAATTTAGAGACGTAGCATGGCCCACGAACCTGCATTGCCCAAATATACTCATTAACCGGCAAGTCCTGTCCGTCTTAAAAACGTGGGAGGAATCTGAAGGAAACCTACAGGAACATGGGGGAGAATGTATAAAGTCCTTAAAGATAGCAGGCAGTTTTGAAGCCAGGTTGCTGACGCTATAACAGTACTGTGCTAACCATTACACCCTAACACATCAATAGGTATCAAAATTGTCTCACTCTGATGCAGCCTTGTGGTCTCAAGGTTTGCATATGTATGGAATAGATGTATCAATACATGTTTATGTTTTCCCTTCTTGTTTTTCCAGCCATGACTGGACTGGTAGTGCCTCCGATGTGAGACTGTTCCCTCCTGTCACTACATTGCATTCCGAGGAGCAAAGTTCACCCACTACAAAAACATCATCTCCAGAACCAACAGCTGTCAAAAATATTAGCAGCCTTCCCTTGGAAGCAGGAACAAAGCTGACTTTCTTTGTTGCCAGGACTGAATAAATTCCCTGCAGCGTTGTGGAAAACATGGCTTCATCCGTACTATTGGAACCTCAGACCCATGGAAGTGAGGGCAAAAGGTGGTGGTGGGAGGGGCGGACAAGGTTGATGGGTTGGGGGGGGGGGTGTGAAGAAATCTTTAAAAAATGCAATTTTCTATTTTGTATAATGGTTTAATGTGGCAGTTCTTACCAGTTTAACAGAAGTAACCCTTTGAATATGAGAGCTGGTTTATAAACTAGATATTGAAGTAAAACAGATTTTTTTTAAATGCAGCTGAATAAAGTGTCAATAGATTGCTTGTTGTGAATGGTAAAATTAGAAGTTAAAGGTTTAAGAAGTTTACGGTAATTTAAAGAGGCAATATCCTTTATTGTTGGATTATGTAGGCTGTGACTATGAAATATTACAATGGTGCAGGCGGCCCTGAGGATTGAATTGTTTTCTGCACCTAGAGCTAGGATATTAACACATACGGACCAGAGGGCATGATACCCTCAGCTCTTGGTGTGGAATGAGTTCGCTGAACTCATTGTGATGCATTTGGCTTCAGCTCTTCCAGTCGAGGAAAAGAAAAGCAATTCTTCCTAGACTCTTGAAACCTGCCCATCTTCCCTCCCAGAGAAAGCCAGTGTATACGCTGCATCTCTGGTGTGTGTGTGTGTGTGTGTGTGTGTGTGTGTGTGTGTGTGTGTGTGTGTGTGTGTGTGTGTGTGTGTGTGTGTGTGTGTGTGTGTGTGTGTGTGTGTGTGTGTGTGTGTGTGTGTGTGTGTGCGCGCGCGCACGCGCGCGTGCGTGTTTGCGATACCTGTGTAAAATGTGCATGGCCAAGTTCATTTGTATCAGTTTGTGGGTAAGTTGTGTGATTGTGGAGCAAATGTGTGTGAGTTTGGCAGTGGAACTGCTTGCCGAATGAGTGTACAATGTGTGGGCAAGCATTCTGCATGTGGTGAGTTTGATACATGAGCTTACGCAATTTGTAGGTGCAAGTTGTGTCTTTGGTACATGTGCATTTTGTGCGGAATGTATGTGTATCTGAATACCATGTCTTAAGTGTGTTTCAAAGTGCATCTGGTGAAAGTGGATTGTATATTGTGTGCGGGAGGACGAGACTTCAACAGATTGCTGATACATCCTGTCTAGGATGCCATAGTGATGATGTCCTCTTGACTAAGTTCTGGGGTTGCTGGAGACCTTCACAGTTCAGGTGAAACAGAATGGGCAGGGGAACGAGAGAATGAAAGACTGCAAGTACTGCTCGACCATTGTTTTTCCTGATTTCGTTAATACTCATCGTTTTTCCTTTTCTCTCTCATTGAAGTCCCCGGGTAAAGGTTTTACAGCTTGGTGCTACATTGCAAGAATTTTCAGTGTATTTGTTTTATGTGTAGAATGCTATCATGTTGTAAAAGTTTCTTTGGCTTCGAACAGGCAAATTGAGGGTCATCTATCCGTAGTCCTAAGTAGCAAATCAGTTGGGATATCCAAACGTCTGACCTTGGAGTGGTGAAGGTTACCCAGGGAGGTGCTAAAGTGTGTAGAAGTGAAGGATGATTGTCTGTTAGATTTGAGTTGAATTAATTTGATAGTTGTCAGGATAATCCATCAGCAAGGCAGAGCTGTTTACGACCTGGAAGTATTTGGTTCTCTTGAGGGTTAAAGGTCAAAAAGCTTGCTCCCTTTCCCAGCGTCCCTTTACATTTACAAACATTAGTGTTGGTGCAAGTTGTCTGGGATTACTTCCTTGGCTCCAAGCAAGAGGCCCACATCAATTATAGGACAACTAGTAAGCTAAAAGGGTTTTCAACTATTAATACGAGGCTGGGAGTTGCACGAGATGTCACACCTCATGTGTCAGGGACAGATCAGTCATAAATCACGTGCTGGAGGCATTGCTTCTGAATAGTTGCTTCTGTACTCTGTTCAAACTCTTCTTCTGATCACCCAGAAACAACTGCTCACCAAGACTCACCATTGGTCCACCAGGTGTTTTTGATCCCCAAGGCATGTAGATGCTCCAAAACTAAAGTGGCACTCCATTCTGCTCTCTGAAATACAGTCATCGGCCAACTCACGGAAGCAAGAGAGACAGAGGCGGGAGCCAGATATTGGAAAAGGTTTATGGGCATTCAGCCAGTTTATAGAATAATTGAGTTGGTCTGAAAATCTTCACTGCACAAATTAGCTATCCTAGAGTTTGGGAATCCTCCTTTCCACTTTACAATCCAGCTTTCTGAACAGATGAACCAAAATAGGTTCTGTCACCTATATCAAGGGTAACAGATTTTTAAAAATAGGCAGGAATATTCTATTGCACTTCAGCCACAGCGTAGTTACTCACATATATGGAGAAGGTTTTTCTTTCATTTGTATATTCAAGCCCCAGTTCCTATGACCGGTTACATCTGTCATCAATTCATCCCTCCCCCACCCCCGAAATAGAGAGTAATGTCGAGGCTAGATTTCTGAAATAAAAATGAACTTGTGGGCTTTGAGTCAAGTTCAAATTTATTGTCGTGTGTCCCAAGGTATAATGTGAAAGTTCATTTTGCGAGCATCCTACGTGTCAACTCTTACAGACACTGTAGTTAAAAGCACAGCACCCAGCGCGCAGAAGGATCGGTTAAAATAGAGCAAAGGCCCGCATTAGTTTACTGCACAGCAGGTGAGTCAGCTGTGGAAGGAGAGAAACCCTGAATGCTGGGGAACTAGACTGGGAATGAAAGATGCTCCAAATAGCAGCATTATCCTCTCAGGCTTTCTGTAAATCCTGCCAAGGCAGATTTCCCTCAGACTTCTTCTTTAATGCTACCCAGACTCTAAATCCTTGCTCTTTTGAAACCAGGTCTCATTTTGTACAGCTCTGTAACCTCTCAGCCACTGTCTCAGAATTCCCAGGCCTGGCCCCTTACTTACTGTCTTGTTTTCCCTCCTGCTCTTTACATCCTTAGAGGTACATCTTCAACAGACATCGGCTGTCTGTTGGGGTGGTGGATGGGTGATAAAAGAAGAGCCATCCTTTGATATGAATAACTTTGATGTGTTTTGTATGTGATTATAAATGCAATCTAATATTGGTGTTTTTTTTGGCTGGGGTGCTGGGAAATCTGTAACGAAATATTTATATAACCATTGTGTTGAAATTTTGTAATGCAGTATGATGCAAAGGGAAAATTTATTCCTCAGAAGAGATTTTTTGTAATAATTTTGTTGCACCTTTGTTTTTTTTTTGCATGTACGATCCATGTAGTTCTGGAACATAAACGCTTGTATCCCTTAATATTTCGTAAGGTGATTCCGTATATATTTGTCTGCTGGCTCTGTGATAAAGTTCAGCGGGGGTCTGCTTAGCAGACTAAAATGCTTGCTTGTGAGGATTTGTGAGCCTGGAAGGTCTCTGGTGTCACCTCTGAACCCTGAGAGAGAGGACTCCGTCAGCTCCAGGTGGGTACACGGTGACCGGGCGAGAACGGAGCACTTGAGCGAGGGAGAGACCTTCTTTGCGCACTATCCGAGCTGACACCTGAAGGTCGGTGACAGCTGAGGTGCCGCAGAGAACAGGCGGTGCCTCTGGAAACTTCACCCACCCCCTCCCCTGGATAGAGTGTGCACCTTCAGAAAAGAAGGCAGCGAAGACTGAGGGGAGGAGGCGATGGAATTGTGGCGAAAGTCAAAAAAAATTTCCGTATGCATTTTTCATAGAAAATCTGGCTTTTTTTGTCATTTTGATGCCTGTCCTGTTGCCCATGTGTAGCCAATATTAATTTTTAAAACCAGAATTGCAAACGATTTTATGTTTGTAAAAAGTTAAATTATCTGGAAAAAAGAAAAGTTTTGAATAAAACGTATCCTACTGTTTCTTTTCTTCTCATCAGGTCTGAGAATCTGAACACGATTCATTTCAGTTGATGTCAAACACTCCGCTCACTGCAAAGCCGCAAATCCCTGGTCCACTAAATGCAGCTGGTGCACAGGGTGAGGCTGACAGTTTCCCAACACCGTGAGGTTTCAGTCCACTCCACTGAAATCACAGAGGGTCCCTTCCATTGGATAAGCACGTAGAATGTTGCAGCCCAGAGACAGGCCCTTCAGCACACAGGTCTGTGCTAAACCATAGAACCGTAGAAAACTGCAGCACAGAAAACAGGCCACTCAGCCCTTCTAGTCTGTGCCAAAACATAATTCCTCTTGTCCCACTGATCTGCTCCCAATCCATAACCCTCCAGACCTGTCCCATCCATGTATCTATCCAATTTATTTTTAAAACTTAAAAGTGAGCCTGCATTTACCACATCAGATGGCAACTCGTTCCACACTCCCACTACTCTTGATGAGTGAAGAAGTTCCTCCTATTGTTCCCCTAAACCTTCCCCCTTTTTCTCTCACATTTATTTCTCCCAATCTAAGTGGAAAGAGCCTACTCACATTTATTCTGCCTATTTCCCTCATAATTTTGTAAACCCTTATCAAATCTCCCCTAATTCTTCTTTGCTCCAAGGAATAAATCCCTAAACCAGTAATTTTCAATCTTTCTCTTTCCACTCACACCCCACTTTAAGTAATCCCTACACCTTCAGTGCTCTGTGATTAGTAAGGGATTTCTTAAGGTGGGATGTGAGTGAGAAGGGAAGGTTGAGAATCACTGCTCTGGACCCAATTGTTAATGAAATATTTTGCTTGAGAAAAATTTTCATTGACCCATTTCCTTTGGAGTTATGAAACCGTGCACATGAGTCAATGAGGAACGATTAAAGCAATGGGTTTTAAACTTTTTCTTTCCATCCACATCCCACCTTAAGCAATCCCTTACTAATCACAGAGCACTGATGGCATAGGGAATTCTTAAAGTGGGATGTGAGTGGAAAGAAAATGGTTGAGAGCCACTGTCCTAACTTGTTTAATCTTTCCTTGTAACTCAACTTCTGAAGATCCAGCAACATCCCTCTGCATTCTTTCAATCTTACTGATATCCTTCATTTGGTGACTAGAATTGCACACAATACACCAAATTTGGCCTCACCAATAGCTTATACAACCTCACCATAACATCCCAACTCCTGTACTCAATACTTTAATTTATGAAGGCCAAGATGCCAAAAGTTTTCTTTACAACCCTGTCTACCTGTGATACCATTTTCAGGGAATGATCTATCTGCATTCCCAGATCCCTTTGTTCCTCGGCACTTCTCAGTGCCCTACCATTTACTGTATACGTCCTACCTTGGTTTGTCCTTCCAAAATGCAACATCTCACATTTGTCTGCATTAAATTCTATCTGCCATTTTCTGGCCCATTTTTCCAGTTGGTCCAAATCCCTCTGCAAGCTTTGAAAACCTTCCTCATTGTCACATGATGCACAAATTAAAGTCAAACTAAAACTCTGCTATTTGCACCCAATAGATTTATTTCCATCCACTTCTTGTAAGATAATAAGACAGAGCAGCATAAATAGGCTGTTCAGCCCATCGAGTCTGTCCTGTCATTCAATTATGAGCTTATCTGTTTTCCCACTCAACCCCACTGTCTGCCCTTCCCCTCATAACCTTTGATGCCCTGGCTAATCAAGGACCTATCAATCTCTGTTTTAAACACAACAATGACCTGGCCTCCACAACCACATGTGGCAAAAAAATCCATAGATTTAACACCCTCTGGAAGAAGAAATTCCAAGCATCTCTGTTCTAAACAGATGCCCTTTCATCCTGAAGTTGTGCCCTCTTGTTCTAGACTCTCCCACTGTGGGGGGAAACAACCTTTCTACATCTACTCTGTCCATGCCTTTCAACATTCAAAATGTTTCAATGAGATCCCCCCATATTCTCCTAAATTCCATTGAATACAGGCCAAGAGCTCCTCATATGATTGCTCATTCATTCCAGAAATTATCTTAGTGAACCTCCTTTGAATCCTCTCCAATGTCAGCACATCTTTTCTTAAATGAGGAGCCCAAAACTGCTCACTGCCTTCATTTTGCTCATACCTTAATGAAGGCCTATGGTTATACATCTTCATCTTTGCTACATAAAGTGCACTGTTCGAGTTTCTCCAGCATTGTGTTTTTATTTCAATCCTGGCGTCTGCAGACTTTTGCATTCTGCTCCTGAAGAGGTTGGTTCTTGCTTGAAGTTTGCCAAGTACCACAGCTGGCAATGCAGCCAGTTCCTGTCACATCCAGGGTGAACGTGACCATCTGCACAAGGGGGAGACTTGCAAACACTCGAACACAGATACAGACTCTCAAACCTCCCCATCAACCCCCCCCCACAAAAACATACATATACACATCTGCACACATGCCACGCACACATGTACACACACACACACACACACACACACACACACACACACACACAATCAATCTCATAAGCATACAAACACATCTAAATATACACATACGTATATACACACATAGAGAACCGTACACATATTCGTAAGCACACAAATACATTTACAATACTCCCAAATGCGCTTGCACGCACCCACACACACACAGAAACACTATGAAGAAGAAGTACAATGATACGGTTAGAACATAGAACGCCTCAACACAGTTCAGGCCCTTGGACCCTTGATGTTGTGCCAACCCATATTTTCCTTTTAAAAATGTACTTAACCCACCCTACCACATAACCCTCCATTTTTCTTTCATCTATGTGCCTGTCTGAGTCTCTTAAATGCCCCTAGTGTTTCAGCCTCCACCAGAAACCCACAGCTCTCTGTGTAAAAAACCTACCCCTGATGTCTCCCCTAAACTTCCCTCTCACTTTGTACCGATGTCCTCTGATGTTTGTTATTCCTGCCCTGGGAAACAAGTGCTGGTTGTCCACCCTATCTATGCCTCTCATAATCTTGTAGACCTCTATCAAGTCTCCTCTCGTCCTTCTACACTCCAAAGAGAAAAGTCCTGGCTTAGACTTGTTTTTCAAACCAGGCAACATCCTGGTAAATCTCCTCTGGACCCTCTCCATAGCTTCCACATCCTTCCTATAATGAGGTGACCAGAACTAAACACAATACTCCAAGTGTGATCTTACCAGAGATTTGTAGAGACCTCTCTGTCCTGAACTCCATCCCCCTTTTAATGAAGCCTTTCATAACCATCCTATCATGTGGATGCATGGTTTTGAACCCCAAGGTCCCTCTGTTCATCCACATACTTTAGTAACTGACCATTAACTCTGTATTGAGTCTTCTGGTTTGTCCTTCCAAATTGCATCACCTCACACTTATTCAGGATTGAAATCCATCTGCCACTTTTCTACCTATAGCTACTGTCCCATCTACCTCTTCTATCAGAATTGATAAGGTTGATTGTGGCTTTCAGGTCATTAAGAAGATCTATTGGAGTCAGAGTCACGTGAAAATTCTGCATGGAAACAGGCTCTTCAAAACGGAATCCCGTTTACACTGATCTGAAATTCATTTCATTTTATTCTCTACACTTCCTTATGATCTCTCTGCAAATTCTACTCCTATCCAACACTCATGGGTCAACTTAAAGTGGAGGATTGGGAGCTGTTGTGCGTCTAAACAACACTGTGCAAAAAGGGTTGTGGACATCCCTTTGGAGATGATCCCAGCCGACTTGGAGGAAGAAGGCACCAGAGAAGGGAGTGAAGACTACTTAGACAATGAGTACAAGGAGAATAGAGCACAATTGATGAGTAAAGTCCTCTCAGTATTTTTATAGAGATTCTATTGATAACCGAAGGCACATCTCCTTCTCCCAAACCTCTAAGGATTGCCTGTCTTTTCCATGCATTGCTCCAACAGCCAATAACATTTACAGAACCCAATGCTGTCTCCATACAAGTGCTGAGATTTGAAGCTCCACTTCAAATTTCCTTTCCTTCAGCAAACTTCAGTCTGCCTGCTCTTTCCCTGCGAATCCCTTTCGTCAAATCTGGAGTGTGCCCTGAGCTCTGCACCCAGAGAAGTAGTGGCATTAGCTGTGATTGACATATTGACACATGGCTCCTTATAAGAGCCTTTCTACACACGATCTAACCTCCACTATCACTGCAAGGACAACGGTTCTCGAGCATTTACAGGAAGGATCTTTGGAACAAACAGGGATTGTTAGAGGTGCTTTATGTCCATCCACCTTTGCTGTAACTCCAGAGAGATGTATGGAAGAGATTCGAGAGCCTAGGCCTTTGACTGCTGAAGGCTCTCCACCAGAGCAGGAGTGAAACAAAAAGCCAGCGTAGGAATACTGAAGAGATCTTGATGTATTGAAGAACAGAGAAGGTTACAGGGATATGGAGCAGAGAGGACTGGGAAAAATTTGAGATAAAATTTACAAACAAGGGTGGCATAACGGTTAGCGCAACACCATCGCCGCACCAGTGACCCTGGTTTGAATTCTGCACTATCTATAAGGAGATTGTACCTTCTCCCCATGTCTGCGTGGGTCTCCTCCAAGTGATCCAGTTTCCTCCCACCCTTCAAAAACGTATGGGGCTTGTAGGTCATTTGGGTATAAATGGGCAGTACAGACTTGTGGGCCAGAAGGGCCTGTTACTGTGCTGTATGTTTTAAAATGAATTAATTAAATGAAGGGTACAGCTGGGTTGGGAGCCAATGCAAAGTGAGTAAAGAGAAAGACATCACCCACCTCCAGCCGCCACCAGTTTCACCCTCTCTGGTTCATATTCCTCCCCCTTGGTCCCTTTCTTTCCTCGTTCCTCTTTCCCTCTGTTTGACACCTGCCAATCAATTGCTTCTGTCTCCCGACTCCACCCCTCACCGTCCATATCTGTCCATCATCCTTCATTCCTCCCTGGTTTACCTATTATTAAATTATTCTTCAAGATTATTATTTTATTATTGCCATGTAATATTGCACGAAATTTCCTTCAGTCTGACATAAGGCAGGCAAAGATTTGCCATCAGCAGAAATTACCAAGTGCCCCTTACAGTCGGAGAAAGAGAAGCAAAAGAAAGTCCCTCGAGAGTCATGGAGGGTTTTCTTGGATCCACCTTAAGTGCTCCCGCAGCATCCATAGCCTGCAGTGCAAACCATCGACAACCCAAGCTCCAGACGTGAACCTCTGATATGATTAGGAACCCTTCAGTGCCCTCGGCACCTCTCGTGTCCTGGTTCCAATACCTGGTACCCCTTAAGCCAGTCTCCAGCAGAGCACAGCCTGGTGCGAGTTCCTCGACTGCAGCCTGCACGTGTTCCTCATCTTGAGTCACCAACAGCCCTCCGCCATGCATTCTTCAGTCCCAGAGCTCCTCAATGGTCCATCGCCGTGGTCACAGTCCCAGGGGTAATCTCCTCTGTTTCTCCTTCTGAAACAAGGGGTATGGTTTGTCTCCCAGTTTTCCAGTATCCTGTGCCAGTTCTCTGCTTCCCCAGAGCTTTCCACCCTTCATGGCTGCTGCCCAGAGTCCACGGCCACAGGATTTTAATATAAAACCACCTTTGGCTCTGTTTACAGGCCGTTCAAAGCCTGCACAGAGCTGACTGGGTGGTTGGACCCCATAGGGAAGGGCTGTATCTTCACTCCCCGCTCTGAGCAGGTCCGCACCAGCGGCAGCCCTGTTACAGGTGGTTTCCCCTGACCAACCTCTCCTCGGTACTCTGGTTATCTCCCCTCTGCCCTCTCAATGTCGACAACTCTTTTTTTTCCCACTGATGTTACTCAACCCCCTGAGTTCATCCAGCAGGTGATTTTTGGTTCCAGATTTCAGCATCTGCAGCCTCTCACATGTGACATTGAAGCCTGTAATGAGATTAAAGTTTTTCTGATGATGTCAGAGGCATGCCTTTTGTTCAACAAAGAATTGCTGCAGGAACTCAGCAAGTCAGACAGCATCCATGGGTATAAATCATTTGTCAATATTTCACACCTGAACCCTGTATCGAGATAGAAAGGGGAAGAAGATAGGGAAAGGCCCAGAGATGAAGGGAATAGGACAGAAGGCATAGAAGGTGGAGACAGGTCGAGGGAGAAACCATCAGGAAGAGAAGTGGGGAAAGAAACATTAGAGAGGGAGAGAAGAAAAATTAAGTACAGCTGCAGGTAAAAATGGAAATAATAGAATCACCTTATTACAGGAAGGATGTGGAAGCTGTGGAGAGGGTGCAGAGGAGATTTAACAGGATGTCACATGGATTGGAAAATATGACTTATGGGTCAAAGTTTGCAGAGCTGGGACAAAAGAGGTCTACAAGATTCTGAGAGGCATAGTTAGGGTGGACAGCCGGCACCTGTTTCCCAGGACAGGAAAAGCAAACACCAGAGGGCATCTGTACAAAGTGAAGGGAGAAAAGTTTAGGGGAACCGCCAGGAGTAATTTTATTACACAGAGAATTGTGGGGGCCTGGAAAGCATTGCCAGGGTTGGTGGTGGAGGCTGGGACATTAGGGGCATTTAAGAGACTCTTAGACAGGCACATGGATAAAAGCAAAATAGAAGGAGTAGGGAGGGGTATCACTTTTTTAGTTGGAATATTTAGGTTGGTACAACATTGAGGGCCGAAAGGCTTGTACTGTGTTGTAGTGTTCTATTTGATAATAAAATTAGGGTTATAAAATTAGAGAAATAAGAAAATCAATGTTGATGCCTTTTGTCAATACCTCCTCCTCCACGGAATGGAATCCATGGTTTCCAAAGCTACAAACTCCCACCTCAGTCACTCTGATGGGATGATACTCAGCTGCCAAGATGGCGGCAGTGGGAGACTGAGGGACTTGGCTCCATTTCCATGGCAATGGTTCCTTCCCAGTTGGTGTTGGATCCCAAGCATGGCACAGTCAGTGTCAGGCCCATCGGCACAGCTTGGGCCTGTCCGAGGTAGTGGGGGAGCTGTTGAAGGAAGGCAGCAGTGAGGGGAATGCCTTTGGCAGGGAGGACCCAATGATGGGGAGAGAATGGACCAGACCTAAGCCAGGACGTTTCCGGAACTGAGATAATAATGAGTTTATTTTCATACACCTACTCGAAATTCTCACTTGCTGCAGCTGAACTGATACATAAAGAAAATCTAGAATAGTAAACCAAATGAACAAAATTAAAATAAAAAATGCAATAAATCCATGAGATATATAAATATTTACAGTAAACCCTAGTGCAAAAATGACTTGCAGGGAGTCCTTTTGTAGTGTCGGAGCAAGAGTTCAAGAGTGCAACAGTTGTTGGAAGGAAACTGTTCTTAGACGTCGAGGTGCTGGTGTTCCAGGCTTCCGTAGCAGTGAGAAAAGATTGTGATCAGGGTGATGGGGATCCTTCAAGATGTGACTGGGATGACATCCATCTGGGATTCCCGCCACTTATGATTTAAATTTTGAATTTGATTTGCCTGTCATGAAAAGTTAATTGGTACCATCTTCAAGATCAACCCTGTTACTGTTTTCTGTGTTTTTATTCCTCTGGCTCCATTTTGTGTTACGTTTTGCGGGCTGCCTGTATGATGCTTTTCACTGCATCCCTTTCCACGTGACAATGTTCAGTTCTATTTATGTTCACCACTCACTCCTTTATCTGAGAGACCACTCTCTCTCTCTCTCCACCAATAATACCCAGAGAAATCTCGGAAATGTGCTTTAGGTATGGTGTGTGCAGTGAACTGGGATTCATTGGTGGTGTGTTTTGCTGATGGCTGGCTCCGATTCCCTGGCTCCACCCCATCGCCTAAACCCAGAACCCTTCTGAAGACCACTGTGAGACCCTACCCATAGTTATAAGCTAATAAAAGTATTTGTTCTCCCTCTAGTCGTGAGAGCTCTTATTCATGCAGCAATGTGGAGATTGGAGCCTTTACCCACTCCGCCTGGCTGTGTACAAAGGTGAGACCCTTCTGGGAGGACCTGGGGGATATTCTGAAAAAATTTACAAAGATTACAAAAATTACAGGACCTGGAATTGTACCTTCTGGGGAACATTATGGACATGAGTTTAAACTGTCCAGATGCCAAATACAGTTAGTGACAGTCAGGAAGTTAGCCAGGAAGTGTACATCGGTCACATGGAGGTCTGACTCCCAAATAAATATTATACAATGGAATATGGAAACACAAGAGTTGTATCCTCTGGGGAAAACCATGTACAATTTAAGGAGTAAACATACATTCATTAGAGGGTTCAGCCCTATCTGCAGCACATTGGTGCATAAATTTACATCGATGTAAATCTACCCCTTTTAGATAAAGTGAATGCAACAACCGAGCCAGTAGTGAAACGTTAGAGATCAGCGAAGTGGGTCGTGGCGCAGACGATGGGCTCTTGTATTTTGTTCCTTATCTTTTATTTTAAGTTTCTTTTGAGCTCTTCTTGACTTCCCTTACAGAGATATTAGCGATATTTTGTTCCTTGTATTTGTTTAGCTTAAATAACTTTTTTTTTGGTACTATATGAGGGTACAGGAGGGAGGGGAGAGGGGTAGGGGATAAAATAGGCTCTGTATGATATGCACTTTTGTTGAAAAATTATGTGTTGTTTAACTGAATTTATATGAGTCTTTGAAAATCAAAAAATAAAATATTCAAAAAATACAACACCCAGAGAACAAGACACAGGAAAAAGATGCAAGAACATGATCAGAATCCAAATCGGGTTTATCGTCATGAACAGGTTTTGTTTTGTGCCAGCAGTATTGTGCGTTACAGGTGCAAAACTGTTATGAATTACAATTCTGTAAATACAAGATTTAAAATAAATAACTAGTGCAAAAAAAGAGAAAAAGTGAAGTCGTGCCCATAGGTTCTGTTCAAAAATCTGATGGCGGAGGGGAAGAAGCTGTTTTTGTACTATTGGTTGTTCGTCTGCAGGCTCCTGTACCTCCTTCCTGATGGTAGCAGAGCGAAGAGGGCACGTCCTGGGAGGTGGGGGGTCCTTGAGGATAGAGGCTGCTTTCTGGAGACACCACCTCCTGTAGATGTCCTCGAAAGAGTGGGGACTGGTTCTCTTGCTGGGGCTGGCCAAGTTAACAAATCTCTGTGGCCTGCTCCCATCCTGGGAAGAATTGTTTCAGAACTGTTGGGATGTCTTAGTATTTTTATCCTGTGTTTCAATGAGATAAACACAGCACTGGATTACAGGCTTGTTGAACTGTGACAAATTTTGAGGTCCTGGACATTTCCCTCTTGCCCTTCATTCTCCCTGTGCTCTGTGGGGGAAAATGTGCACAAAATTCTCATTGATATTACCTCCCAGCTCACACTAATACTTTTGAAAGTAAGTCCAGGAAACAAGGCAGATCATCTTTCCTTCCCCTGGTGTGATGGGGTTCATCTCTTCCACACTTATAAATCAACCTCAGGGTAACAGGGAATGAAGCCACCAGCCATCACTAGCGTGTCTTCTCAGCGTACCACGGTTCTCTGACCCATTAGAAGACAGCAGGAGGTAGCTAAATGGGTGGAGGAGGGGCTGTTGAGACCAGTAGCTCTGCTAATTGAACGGTACACCTCACAAGGCAGAACTGAAGTCCCCTGATAATAAGTCAAGGAAGGCTGTGATGTCTGAAGGGTAATGGAGCCCAACTTGTTCAACAGAGGAGGCAGCTTTGAACTGATATGTCCCAGCTGCTCCTTTCATTGATGTCCATCTCACTGATCTGATCAATAGTTACGTTACCTTCCAACTCCTCATTATCTTCTCTGACCCAACAGCTGGACAGAGACGAGTGCAACATTGGTGGGACAGACATGACAGCACTTGCTTCCGACATCACCCAGCACAGACAAGGTAATGTGATACAGTGCAAGGCCAAACTTCAGAGATTACCACAACACTAATGAGGGGTGAGGAAGTTTTCTTTCCCCCCCCACCACCTCCCCTCCCCCCTTCCTACCACCCACCCTGCCTGATACTCCTGCCCTTGCAGATTCGCCTGACAAATCCTCCCTGTCCGTAAATTACGGTCCCGTACATCCCTGGATTTTTCTGCCTCGTATTTCCACTTAGAATCCTGTACAGAAACAAGCACTTCAGCCCATCCGAGTCTGAGCTGTCCACAACTACCACAGCTGCCCCCGGCGGGGAAGAGATACAGGAGTAACAGAGCCAGCACCACCAGGCTAAGGAACAACTTCTTCCCGTGGGCAGTGAGAACGCTGAACAACCAAAGGAACTACTCACACAAACCATTTGAGACTCTCATATGTACAAAACAATACTTATTTATTTGTATCTATGAATACTTGTCCTGCATATGTATTATTTGCCTGCATGTGAATTATGTCTGGTTGTGTGTCCGCGTGTTTTGCACTGAGGACTGGAGAACACAATTTCATCAGGTTGTACTTGGACAATGAGATGACAATGAATTGACCTACCCTGCACACCTTCCCTACACTAATGACACTTTGTTCTTGCACTGTTAATATTTATTATCTCTTTTTAATTTAATTTAATGTACACATTTGTAGTTGTCTTTGCCTTTACCAAGTAACTTGTTTGGCTGCAGCAAGTAAGAATTTTGGTGCATATGTTGGTTGTACAATGTATGCGACAATAATCAACATTATCATTCTTCCTGTATTTCCATCCATACTACCCCAGCTTCCACACCAGCCATTCTCAAACTTTTTTCAGCCATGCCCCCCCCTCATCCCCTGGGACCCCACTCAAAGTTTATGGCCCCCTTCCCTGTGAAGCAGTCACATTTTGGCTTCCCCTACCCCCTTCCCAACCATTTTATTCAGGTGCCTGCCTACATTTTGCTTATACCTTGATGAAACATTGGTTCTGTATCTTTATCTTTGCTCTATGAAGGAGACTGTTTGGCCTGCTGAGTTTCTCCAGCACTGAGTTTTTACTCCAATCATGGTGTCGGCAGACATTCATATTCCGTATCGACTATATAAAAAATATTTATGTGACGTGACTGGTAGAGATGGAGGGGAGGGGGTCTGTAGGGCTCCCATTGAGAATGGCTAATCTACAGCACACAAGGGGCAATTTAGCTTTCAACCTACATGTTCTATGGGATGTGGGAGAGAGCTGGAGCATATGGGGGAGGAGACTGGTGGAATCCTACACAGCGAGAGAGTGTGCAAACTCCACAGAGACAGCACCAGAGGTCAGGACTGTGGTCAGTAGCTCTGCCAACGGCCAGAATGGAATGACGCAGAGAGCCAATACATCTCACTTCCCTCAACCAAATTCCTGCCATGTGTGTGAGTTTGTAAGCATGATTTTCCACTGTGGAGTTATGATTGGACGGTGCAGCACAAAGTTCTGCTGCCTCACAGCTCAGAGACGCTGGTTCGATCCTGACCTCTGCCACTCTTTGTGTGGAGCTTACAGGTTCACCCGGGACTGGAAGGGTTTCATCTGAGTGCTCTTGTTGCCTCCCCCATCTCAACAAAGAACAGGTTGGTTGGATAAATGGTCACTGTAAATCACCCCTAGTTTGTAGGTGAGTAACAAAATCGTGGGTGGGTGGGTGGAAGGGGTGAGCACAGCTGATGGGGAAAGTAATGGGAGCAGAGGAAAATGCTGGAAATGCTCAGCCAGTCACCCTGTATCCACAGAGAGAAAAAAACAGGGTTAATATTACAGGCCAAAGCCCCTCCATCAGGCCTTCAACCTGAAACATTAACTTTGTCTCTCATAGAAACATAGAAACATAGAAGATAGGAGCAGGAGTAGGTCATTCGACCCTTCGAGCCTGCTCCGCCATTCAACGAGATCATGGCTGATCTTAAAGTTCAGTACCCCATTCCCGCCTTCTCTCCATAACCTTTAATACCCTTATACTGAAGAAATAGATCTAATTCCCTCTTAAATATATTTAATGAACCTGCCTCTACTGCCCTCTGTGGCAATGAATTCCACAGATTCACCACCCTCTGGGTATAGAAATTCTTCCTCATCTCAGTCCTAAATAGTTTGCCTATTATCCTCAAATCATGACCCCGGGTTCTGGATTTTCCCATCATTGGGAACATCCCATCTGCATCCATTCCGTCCAGTCCTGCCAGAATTTTATACGTTTTTATGAGATCCCCTCTCAATCTTCTAAACTCCAGCGAGTACAATCCCAATTTGCGGAGTCTTTCCTCATAAGTCATTCCTGCCATTCCAGGTATCAGCCTGGTGAATCGCCTCTGCACTCCCTCCATTGCAAGAACATCCTTCCTTAGATAAGGTGACCAAAACTGCACACAATACTCCAGGTGGGGTCTCACCAAGGCCCTGTACAGCTGCAGTAAGGTATCCTTGTTCCTAGACTCAAACCCTCTTGATATGAAAGCCAACATACCATTTGCCTTTTTAACCGCCTGCTGTACCTGCATGTTCGCCTTCAGAGACTGGTGTACAAGTACCCCTAGGTCTCTCTCCACTTCCCCATCTCTTAATCTATTGCCATTCAAATAGTAATCTGCCCTCCGGTTTGTATTACCAAAGTGGATAACCTCACATTTATCCACATTGTAGTGCATTTGCCATGTATCTGCCCAGTCCCTCAATTTATCCAAATCACACTGGAGCTTCCTGACCCCTCTTCCGTGCACACAACCTCTCTCCTCACAGATGTTGCTTGACCTGCTGTGTACAGTCACAGAGTCATAGAGCAAAAAATAATAGGTCCTTCAGCCCAAATTGCCCATGCTAGCCCACATGGTATTCTGAGCTCATCCCATTTGCCTGCATTTGGTTCTTTTCCCTTTAACCGTCCTTCATACGTCTGTCCAAACATCTGATTCGATAGCTTCCTTTGGCATCCTGTTCTACATACAGACTATGCACTGAGTGTAAACATGGGTTTCCCACCCCCTCCACCCCCTACCCTGGGTTTCTCTTAAAGCTCTTCCCTCTCTCTTTAAACCCATGCCCTCTAGCTCTAGAATTGTCTGCTCTGGGAAATTAGAATTATATTCTAAAATAGAACCTAGATCCAGCATTTTCTGCAATTTCCAGCATATCCATTTTTTTTGTTATTTTCAGTTAGTGAGGGCTCAGTAATGCCCTGAGTCTTGATGGGCCAAATGGTCTCTCTCTATTTTCAGGAGATGCAAAATATTAACTGGACCTCAGTGCTGCTGCTTGTTCTCCCTCTTTCATCTGGCTGAGCAACCAGAGGCTTTAACACGGCACCTGAGATGGGCCTTTATTTCTCAGGGGCTGACGTGTGCAGCCACAGCCCTGTGCCCCGGCACCGTGCAGTGTAATATTTTCGTAACCGTCCGTGAGTGAGGTTTAATGGCTTCAGAGGCTGGCCAAATCCCAGTGAAATTTCTGAAACAATGCGGCTGAAATCTCTCTGCTCCTAACCCTTGGATAACACTGTGGGATGTTTTCCTGCAATCCCTTTCAGATTTTTCCGGTGTTTCCAAAAAGGTGTTTGGAGCTGTACTTTTCCCAAAGTGCCAGAGAGGTGTTGATGGATTTACAGAAGTTTCATGACAAAAACACCACTCGGTGACAATAAAACTAATCACAGGCAAATGCCTCAGGCAAGAGTGAGTCATTAGCTCCAGTATTGTGATGGTGTGCTTATTTTTTTCTTGCAAGTGCTACCTCTCCCAGCCCCTGCAATTGGTGTTAATAGGGCCTCACTAAGAGTGATATTCCTCTGGCCCACACCTGACTGTGCAATAATGTTAAGCCTAGATTCTCACAGATATAGCAGTGCACAATTTGGAGTGAAGGGACATAGCCAAGTCTTTTTAATGTATATTTAAATTTAAATTTTTGAAATTTAGAAATACAGCATGGTAACGGGCCATTTCGGCCCATGAGTACATGCCGCCCAATTTACATCCAATTGACCTGCACCCACTGTTATGTTTTTGAAGGGTGGGAGGAAAGCAGAGACCCCAGGGAAAACCCACGCAGACACGGGGAGAACGTACAATCTCCTTACAGACAGTCTCGATCACTGGTGCTATAAAGGTGTCGCGCTAAACACTACGCCAACAACCGGGCCACCCAAATGTATGTCAGTAAAATCCAGCTATTCTCAACAGGAGCCCTACTCACCACCTCCGGGGCCCACAGCACATTTAAGTAAAAGCCTTGTGTTCTTTTCATCTCACTTCTAACATTTTTTATGTAGTCAGAAGGAAAGAAGCATGGAAGAAAACAAACCCTACCTGCTTCACAGGGAAAGGGGCCCATAAACTTTGAGCAGAGTTCAGGGAAGGATATAGCTGAGAATGGCTGCTTTAGATGTTATAATCAGCCCAAAAATATACAGAGGATTAAGACATAGCAGATGAAATAACAATCTATTAGTGGCACTTGAAAGCTTTAAGGAAGGGGTTCATTTTGTGAGTGTATGGGTTGACTGATCTGTGCACATAATGTTAAAGGAAATAAAATCTTTTTTCTTGGCAACACGTGCTGGAGGACCTGATGAAACAAGAAATTTGATCAGTTAGTTATCCTGGGAACAAGCCAATAATCTTGGTACAGTAGTTCAGGCAATTTGGTTTGTCTTCGTCACTGTTCCCTCTAACCTGTGCGTGCACACTAGCCTTGCAACCAGCGCACAAAGCGATTAATGTGCGCTCAAAAGGTAAGTGACTTAAAATAACGCATTTCAAAGTATAGAATAAAATTACTTCATAGAATACAAATCAAACCTGTCTTATATTAAAGTGCCAATATAGTTTTATTAGCCATGAGAGATGGGCTGGACTAAAATTACCTCGAAGCAATTTCAAGTTTACATTTGCACAAGCATTCAGTTTGCACAGGCTTTTGACACAGGAAAAAAGTGCACAACATAAGGTTTTTGCATACACTAAATACAAAAAAATTAGAGGGAATTTGGTCTACATAACAATTCATAGGAAAGTAATTATACATTTACCCTTCTCAGTTTTCCTTATGATAAAGGAGGTCTTTCCATTCACTGAGTGAGCTCTGACATGCAGAGCAATCCCATAATCCAAATCCCCTGTTAATATCTGCAAAATCTATTCCCCTTTCACATTCCCATCAATACCCCCCACCACCCCCCCCAACAGATTCTACCACTCACCTAAACTGCAGGTAATTTTCACTAACCAAATTAACCAAACATCGACCAAGTACCCGGATGTGGGAAGAGACTGCGAGAATCCCATGGTGCTGCAGGGAGAAAATGTAGACCCCACGCTAACAGCTCAGGAGGTCAGGATCAAACCCCGATCGCTAGAATTGTTAGGCGTCAGCAGTAAACTTATTTGCTGTTAGCGTGGGGTCAACATTACATGCCCAACCTGCTTTGTAAATGGCGAATATCTTGTACTATACACCTACGGCTCCTAGAACGCTTCCACCAGCGTTGTCTCCGCTCCATCCTCAACATCCATTGGAGCGCTTTCATCCCTAACGTCGAAGTACTCGAGATGGCAGAGGTCGACAGCATCGAGTCCACACTGCTGAAGATCCAGCTGCGCTGGGTGGGTCACGTCTCCAGAATTGAGGACCATCGCCTTCCCAAGATCGTGTTATATGGCGAGCTCTCCACTGGCCACCGTGACAGAGGTGCACCAAAGAAAAGGTACAAGGACTGCCTAAAGAAATCTCTTGGTGCCTGCCACATTGACCACCGCCAGTGGGCTGATAGCGCCTCAAACCGTGCATCTTGGTGCCTCACAGTTCGGCGGGCAGCAACCTCCTTTGAAGAAGACCGCAGAGCCCACCTTACTGACAAAAGACAAAGGAGGAAAAACCCAACACCCAACCCCAAGCAACCAAGTTTCCCCTGCAACCGCTGCAACCGTGTCTGCCTGTCCCGCATCGGACTTGTCAGCCACAAACGAGCCTGCAGCTGACGTGGACATTCCATAAACCTTCGTCCGCAAAGCCAAGCCAAAGAAGATATCTGTAAATGTTGGAAGGACATATTTTTGGAAACTTTTAACATATTTTTGGAATCTTTCTACAGTCCTACCCTGCACTGTGACCTCATTCCTTGATCTTTTTCCCAGCTTCCTGAGCTATGCTGTCTCCACCCCTCGTGTATCGTTTCTGCCAGTCGGCTGGCTCCCACACCCGAGTGAATGGGAATGGAAGTGAAAAAATGAATCGTCACGTTTATTGCCATCTGAATGCACAAGTACAACCCAATGAAACAGCATTTTCCGGTCCTCGGTGCAAAACACGCAGACACACAACCAGACGTAGCACACATACAGACAAACAATACATACGCTCAACAAATACTCATCTATACAAATAAATAAATATTGTTTCAAGAATATGAGAGTCTTGGGTGGTCAGTGTGACCACTTCCTTTGGTCGTTCAGCATCCTCACTGCCCATGGGTAGAAGCTGTTCCTCAGCCTGGCTCTGATACTCCTGGATCTCTTTCCCGACAGGAGCAGCTGAAAGATGCTGTGGGCAGGGTGGAAGGGGTCCTCAATGATTTTTCACACAATGATTCCGGTTGATCATGTCAATGGGGGGAGGGAGATTCCAGTGATCCTTTCTGCCACTTATGGTCCTGATGATGGACCTCCGATCCATTTCTCTGAAGCAACCACACTGTGATGCAGCCAGCCAGGGCGCTCTCGACAGAGCTCCTGCAGAAGATTGACATTATGGTGACTGTTAGCCTTGCCCACTTCCGTCTTCTCAGGAAGCAGTCACTGTTGTGCCTGACAAGTGAGGAGATGTTGTGTGGAACAGACAGTCATTGTTACCTTTGCTGCACGTGTAATCGGTCTGGTAGAGAGAAACATGATAGGCCGTGATTTTAGTAAAAACACCAAATGCCGGTCTATTCTGCATCTATGAGACAAAGATATGCTGTCATGCACCGCATAATGTCCATTCGGTCCATGTCTGACTGCATATACATCCGTGGTCGGGACGTAGCGGACGTACATGGAACAAGCTGCCAGAATAAGTCCCAGAATCCAGGTCAACTGTATGGTTTAAAAGGCACTTAGACAGGGGCATGAAAAAGGGAGGCTTTGAGGCATTGGGCCACTAGTGCTGACTGGTCAATGTGTTCAAGCAGGACTGCCGAACAATATGGTTCTGTGCAGTCGTGGCGGGTGAACCGCGATCAGAGCAATAGGGAATGGGAATTGGGTAATGAAGAAAATCTGCGATTAACTGAAGACAATGTGTAAAGAAGAAGCTGAACATAAAGGGAAACAGCTTTGTGAGGTGGTAAATGCAGAAAAGAAAATCAACGTCCGATATCAGGGAAATTAAAGTCCCGGGGCACAAATTATACACGACCTGACTTCAGACGGAAAGAGCTGAACTGAGACTGTCTGAGGCCAAGGGCTGGAATCACAGCCGAATACATTAGCTGAAATACAGTGCTGTATGTGTACAGTATCTTGGCTATTTAGTCAATACAGGTACACCACAGTATCCCATATAGCTTTGCTAAGTATGTTCGCACAATGTCCACCTCACATAATGTCCTATTTCACAGAACATATCATGGGCGTTAAACGACGCATAACTGTATCGCTGACGTTTCGGGCCTGAGCCCTTCTTCAAAGAAAAATTAGAATAAGCCAGAAACAGGAAGTCTCAGAATTCAAACAATGGGGGAGGAATCCAGACCAACAAAAGGTGTTAATTGGATGTGATGAGGGACTAGGTAGAATTTATCATGTCTGTGAGAAAGGAGACAGGGAATGGAGAGACGACGGGGGAAGCAAAGGGGTGGGTTGTTTAATGAAAGCCAGAGAAGTCAGTATTAGTGCCATCCAATTGGAGGGTGCCCGGTTGGAAGATGAGGTGTTGTTCCTCCAACTTGCTTGTGGTCTCAGTCTGGCAGTGGACAGACATGTCAGCAGGGGAATGGGATGAAGAATTGAAATGGGTGGCCAACTGGAAGATCCACGCTACTGCACAACAAGGAGTCTTTTATTCCAGAGCATTTTCAAAGTGAGTTTATTGTCATATACATAGATGCACCAAAATTCCGACTTGATGCAGCTACACAGGAACCCAAGATACACTAACTACAAGAGTAAACATCTAAGTTACCCGAAATGCAAGACAGAAAAGGGAATAATAAATATAAAAGAACAGATAAATAAATATTCAATTACATTTAGTACAAGAAAAATAGTGGTATTTCACTAGTATAGACAGATCTTTTGGTCGTCCTAAAGCAGTTTATGGTTGGGGTTGGTGCAGTCCGGCGAGGTTCAACAGCCTGAGAGCTGTTGAATAAAGTCTGTTCTGGAACCTGGAGACGTTGAACTTCGGGCTTCGGTATCTTCTGGCTGCAGTGAGCAGTGAGAAAAGGTTGTGACCAGGGTGATGGGTGTCCTTTGTGATGTCGGCTGCCTTCTTGTAGCTGCTGGCATGCGGATGAAATGCAGGAGAAAACACTTATGTTATGCCTGAATATGGCATTGAGACTGTGAAGCTGATGGATGTGGGTAACATGCAGAGAGTATCTGGACAGGAATCGACAAGGTACAATGTGGACCATGGACCAAAGGTTGGTAAATGGAAGCAGGAAGTTAAAAGGGCCAGCAAAGAGCAGATGGAGAAACTCAGTAAGTCAGGACCATTCAGGGATAGAGATAATCTTTCTATGTTTCAGGTCAGTCTCTGGACAGGCTCCACAAAAGGTTGGCTGACCGCTTCTACCTACAGGTGCTGGCCAACCCGCTGCGTCTCTCGCCCGTTTGCTCAAGGTCACTGCATCAGTAGCTCTCATCCATCTTCACTCGGGAAGGGCAAATATAGTGCTAAGAAAGGTTTTTAAGGATCTGCTTGGAGGCCACAAGCGAGGGAGAGTGAAAACGGAAGGGCAAATTCTACCGGGGAGTTGGTGGTACCAACCCCTCCCATGCTGTCCTCACCACCACAAAAATAATTGTGTGTAAGATCAGTCACCAGGGCAGCCGTGATGCTCCATTATTCATCCTTTGTTTGCAAAGCGCAATATAATTGCTGGTGTAATTGGCTCAGCATGTGGAAGGGCTTGTGCAATTACCAAACATTAAGATCGAGTAATTTATTGAGTGTCAGACAAGAACAACAGTTTAATTACTAAGGTTTGCAGTGATTAAACAGGCCACAAAAAACACAATCAAAAGCAGCAATTTCATTGTGACTAGTACCAAGATGAAACGAGACGTTAATAATTTAGTGGTTTTAATTGACTTGACGGAGGGATTCAGATGTTGAGAGCTTCATAGAATTATTAATTTAAACATTCTGATCTTAGTCAGGCTTATTTCTTTGTTGTTTGGGATCACAATGCCCTGCAATTGAGAAAAAGACCTTTCCTCTGTGGTTAACAGAGTCGGGCCTTTCTCTTTGGAGTGAAGAAGGATAAGAGGTGACTTAATAGAGGTCATAAGATTATGAGAGGAATAGATAAGGTAGACAGTCAGCACCTTTTTCCTCCCAAGGCAGGAGTAGCTAACTCCAGAGGACATCTGTACAAGGTGACAGGTGGAAGGTTTAGGGGAGACGACAGGGGTTGGTTTTTTGACACAGAGAGTTGTGGGTGCCTGGAATTCATTGCCAGGGGGTGGTGTTGGAGGCTGGAACATTAGGGGTATCTGAGAGACTTTTATCCAGGCACATGGATGAAAGAAAAATAGAGAGTCATGAGGTAGGTAAGGTATAGTTTTTTATTGGGATATATATATATATATATATATATCGGCCCACATTGAGGCTGAAGGGCCTGTGCTGTGCTGTAATGTTCTATGTTCATGAGCATTCTTTGTTAATTTGGAATTTGAAGCCTGTCATATCCATGAAGGCTCTTGCAAAGAAGAAAGGTCACGTGACGTTCAATCATTCTCTCCTTCACAGTGTTCCTCATCTCTATGGCCTCGCTGGGTTGAAATATGACCTCCTCTAACTCAGCCACACTTAAGAGCTGAACACCTCTTCTCTCCCTTCAATCTTCATTCTTCCTGCAATCTACTTGATCTTTTAACACTTCGTATTACCTGAAAATTATTCCTTGATTTCTTTTCCTTCTCTTTTCAGTTTTCATACTTGAAAACAATTCATACCAGAATCAGTCAATTCATACCAGAATCTTCTCCTTTAAAATTGGTGAAGTTGTGGACAATACAGAGAGGTGTCAAAAAACAACAACAGTATATAGTATAGAAGAGGCAGATGACATTCAATCCAGACAAGCATGAGGCACTGCACTTTAAATTCACATTTTTAAATATTAAATTTTCTTTACAGTGCGGCAGAGCCATTGAGACCCATGACATCCATTTAACCTACAATTCCCGTACATTTTAAATGGTGATGCATGATCAATTACACAAAGACTGAAGTTACTGGAACTGAAGGCTTTTAATTAGCAAGAGATGGACAGCATCCCTTGTGTTGCTGGCTCACGCTGACCCGGACTCGAACTGGGGGCAGCGTTGTGGCATGACACCCTTTATGGGGGATAAAGGGGAGGAGTCACGAGCTGGCCAGTGTGAGCAGGGACAAACATAAAAGGTCATATCATTTACATACACAGTTGAGGTTTCACCACAAAGGGTGAGAGGAAAATGGTGCACCCAGAGGAAACCCACACAGCCAGGAGGAGAACGTACAAACTCCCTACAGACAGTGCAGGATTCGAACCTTTGTTAATGCTGCTGTATTAGCTTTGCACTCTTCTCTTCTGGCTATCCATCCCATAGGATGATGATGGTTCCTTCCAGTTAGTTTGTTGGGTTTGCTATGAGGATACCCCACTCCTCAGAAAGGAAGACTGTGTGTGTGAATGGATTTAGGTGAGTAGGGGGTTGCACAGGTCCAGACCTACCCTCTTGACATCCCTCCCAGAACCAGCGGCATGGTGAGGTCTAAGACAGCTGGGGGAAGTTCTGTTGTGGTGAATGGCCAGACCAAGCTTCGATGCAAGGGAGGCCCTTTGTGTTTGCTAGATGGTCGTTGACCCTACTAGTTGATTTGTCCTTTGGCCGGTCCTGTTTTTCATCCTGCAGGGTGTCTATCCACCCTCTGCACCAGGCAGGACTAGTGGGGGTGCTGGTTTAGTCGACGACCACCTGAACATATGACAGGTTGCACTGGGTTACATAGTACCAGTAGCACTCAGACCTGAAAGAACTTCGCACTAACTGCTACACTAAGCATGCTGCCCGTTTATGGCAGGATTCTTAATTGCATTGACACACTGAATCAATCTGGAGGTCCAGGTCCATAGCTCTCTGAGGGCAGCCACACAAGTAGAAGCATGCCATTGAAGGTACAGTATGTGGCATGCCTGCCTTCATTGAGCAGAAGAGGAAGGAAGTCATGTTGCAGCTATGTAATACTTTTGAAAGGCTGTACTTAAGAATGTTGCATTAAATTCTGGTTGCCCCATTACAGGAAGGATATGGAAAGGGTACAACAGAGATTTACCAGGATGCTGTTTGGATTAAAGGGATTAAATTATAAGGAGAGGTTGGGCAAACACGGATTGTTTTCTCTGGTGCATCAAAGGCTGAGGGGAGTTTATAAAATTCTGAGAGGCACATATAAGCTAGACCAACATTCTCAACCTTCTTTTGGCTACAGCTTCCTTAGGACTCTGCTTGAAGTTTATGTCCCCACTTCCCAGTGAAACAGTCAAGTTCGCTCAGTTTCTTCCGTATTTCTCTCCTACCAATTACGTTTAAAAAAACATTAAAAATTGTATGATTTCAGTCCATGGCCCCCACTCCCCCTTTGAATGTGCTGTGGCTCTTGTTGAGAATTGCTTGTCTAGTCTGGGAATCTATACTTCCAGAGTAAAATTGTCTCACATCCTGGAGGATGTGCAATCAAGGAGAGAGGTGGCGGTTCAAAGGAGATGTGCATGGTTTTTTGACACAGAGAGCAGAAAGTTCCTGAATGGCCTGGCAGGGTTACTGGTGCAAGCAGATGTGATAGTCATGTTTCAGAGGCTTCTAGATGGTTGCATGGATATGCAGGGAACAAATGGATCATGTGCAAGCAGTGGAGTTTTGGTTTAATTTGGCATCAGTTTGGGGGAGATAAATGCATGAGGTCATAGTTCTAAGCTGAAAGGGGAAAGATTTAGGGGGAACATTAAGGGAAAGTTCTTCATCAGAGAGTGGTGGGAGTGTGGAATGAGCTTCCACCTGATGTGGTGAATGTGGGCTCAATCTGGTTTTAAGAGTAAACTGGATAAGTGCATGGATGGGAGAGTTCTGGAGGGTTATGGAATGGGAGCAGGTCAATGGGACTAGCAGAATGATGGTTGCACAGACTAGAGGGGCCGAATGGCCTGTTTCGTGCTGTAGTGTTCTATGTTTCTTTGGTTCTATCGTGTATAGTGCAGGCAGTGTGGGCTGAAGGGCCTGTATGCTGTTTTCTGTTCTTGTCCTCAGAGTTTTTAAACTGATATGTACCCCTCTCCCAATGTTGCAAAGCAAAGACTCATATACAATTTAGATCTTACTTCAAGCTACCTTTTCCCATTTTGGGATCCCTTAGCACTTTTGAAGCTCACCACCATTTTCTCTGTGGGACATCTGGAGAGAGTTAGAGTGGAATATCCCAGAGCTGAATTGAAGAAATGTAAAGAAACATTAAGCAGGTCTCTGCTGACAGGACATCATGTGTAAAGCAAAGCCATCTTTTCTTACTTCATTGCAGGATATCAGCATATTACTCCCAGGTTAAGAGTTCAGGTTAGTTCTGTGGGGGGTAGGAGAGAGAGTGAGAGGGGAAAGAGTTGATGCTTATTGAAAGCAAAGTTGTGTTATTGATGGGGTATTGAAACTTCAACCAGATTTTATATTTCCATCGAAACCGTGAGCAAAAAAAGAAACTTCTTGCAGATTTCCTGATCTTTCCATGGGTCTCAATAGAGTGGCACGTCTCTGGGTTTGGAATGCTTGTTGCAAAGTCTGTCTGCAGAAGGAGACCTATCCAAATGTGGGTCCAAATCAAACCTTGTGTTCCACACTGCTCCATTGATCGAGTGCCTCCCTGTGACATAATTAGTATTGGAGTACTGGCATCCAATCAACTCTAAGATCAGAGGGAACAGCCATTCAATCTGCACTGATTTGGTCACACACAAAATGTCCCAAACAATGCATAGACATTGTTAGGGGATAGGATGAAGTCGGGATTAATTTAGTGAACTGCCAGCTCAGGTTCTGGAACATCATTCCAATGAACCAGCTGAGGATTTTAAATTCAAGTAATTAAACAAATCTGGAATTAAAAAATAAAGCAATCTTGATACAATAACCACTGTTTTAATTCACTGATGTCCCTCAGGGAAATGAAATACAGTCTTGGATCTTTGGAGCACCAAAACAGGCCCTTCAGCCCAGCACATCCATCTGAGCTAGTCTCATTTTCCTGCGCTTGCCCTACATGCCTCTAAATTTCCCCATCCAAACGACTTGTTCAAATTTCCTTTTAACGTTGTAATTGTACCCACTTCTACTTTCTGTCAGAGGATATGGAAGCCCGAAGACCAGCACCTCTCCGTTCAAAAACTGTTTAATTCCCAATGGTGATCAGGCTCTTGTCGCGCTAACCATTGACTGTCATCTGACCGCTCAAAAAAAACTGTATGCACTATTGCAAAGTCCCTTCTTGGCATGAGAATAACTATGAATATTTGTTATCTAGTTATGTTTGTATTCATTGTCTCTTTTCAATTCAAATAAGTACACTATTGTTTTGTTCACAAAGTTTGGCTCTGACCCCTGATCCATCTGCGCACACACAGGTTTTGCAACCAGCACACAAAGGAAATTAATGTGCACACACAAGGTTAGTTCCCTAAAATAATGTAGTAATTAATAATTAATGTGAATTGATGATGTTACTGCCATTAATTTATTTCGATATTGCCTCACATAAAAATAAGAAATACTCATTGATATTTTATTTAATGGAACAATGAACTGAACAAAGTCGTTCAAAGTATAGAATAAAACCTTACTTTATTTTGTAGAATGCAATCAGACTGGTATTATATTAAAATGTGCCAATACAGTTTTATTAGCCATGAAGGATAGGCTGTGCCAAAATTATCTTGAAACCATTTCAAGTTTACATTTGCACAAGCATTCAGGATGCCTAGACTTTTGTCACAGGAAAAAAATTTGCACAATGTAAGATTTTTGTACACACTCACTACTAAAAATTAGAGAGAACATTGGTTGTGACAGATAAGAATTTCAGTGAGTATGTACATTGTTCAACTATGACAATAAAACACTAACATTAACTGACTCCTTAGGTCAGATATTATTTGGCTTGGACAATGAATACCAGCAGCAACAACATCTCATCAACAAATAAATTATCTGAACAGAAATCAAACTCAAGTTCACTAACATGCATATCAAAGATTCTGTTTCCACTGCAGACCAGAGACCGTATCCCATCGTTGGAGGCATTGTCTTTCGGATTAAACCAAAGCTCCCTCTGCTCTGTTAGGTATATGCAAAAAAATCCTTGGTGTCACTTTGAAGAGTAGCATTGGAGTTACTTGTTGTGTCCTAGCCACTTTTATCCCCAATTAACATCACCAAACACATACTATTTTGTCATTATCATGTTATTGGGTTCTGGAGTGTGGTGTATCTAAACTGACTTCCACCTTTTCAACAGTGGCATTTCAAAGATACTTCATTGCCTGCAAGTGATTTGTGATGGCCTAAACAGGATGTGAAAGGCCCTCTGAAAATGCATGCCTTTATTTACTTGTAATAAATAATCCCATGGAAATTGCTTTCTTTCTTCCTCATTAATTAACTTTACTAACCTGCTGTAATCCAAGCTTTTTTGTTTACTAGTTCCTGTACTCACTGGCTTCACACTTAAAGCTTCACGGAGGATCATTAATCCTTGCCTTTGGGAGTTGGACCGGCAGCCATGTGGACTTGGATCTTAGAGGTGCTGGTCTTCGGGCTTCTATATCTGCAGGAAGGTGGCTTCCAGAGGCGGGTACAATTACAATGTTAAAAGTAAATTTAGACAGGAGGTTGAATGGGGAAATTTAGAGGAATGTAGGCCAAATGCAGAAAAATTGGACTAAAGGGCTTGTTTTGACTGAGCTGGAAATTAGTATTGTCTCCTTTGTGTTTCATGACTGATCAGAAAGGACTATGGTTCAGAGAAAGGTACCTCACAGTTATTCTACGACAAGGAACCAGTTAATATGAAATTACTGAATGGAAAATTAGTCCAATCTGGAGAAACTCAGCAGGTCAATCAGTGTTCATTAAATAGCAAAGATAAAGATACATAACCAACATTTCAGGCTTGAGCCCTTCATCAAGGTATGAGCAAAATGTGGGCAAATGTCTGAATAAAATGTTGGGGGGAGGGGCAGGGGAGGAGCACATTCCCACAGGCAGGAGATAATAGGTGAATAAAGGAGGAAGGGGACCCCAGCAAATGGTGGGAAGGAGGGGGGGTGACTCTACGAATGGAGAGGGAAGGGGATGGAGAGCTGGAGGAAAAGAGACCGAGGGAGAGCAGGGAGTAGGTTAGCTGAAACCAGAGAAGTCAATGTTAATGCCATCCGGATGGAAAGAGCCCAGATGGAAAAGCAGGTGTTGCTCCTCCAAATCCCCACATTACGTTTTTACTTCAGTCAATACAAGGGCAGACTTTCATGTTTTACTGGAAAATGAGTCCAATGTGTTTCTCCTTTTTATGTGGCCTTTAATTCCAAATTGCCTGCAGTGGCGTGATTGACATCTCTCCCATGGTGTGAGTACAAATTCTATTTACAACACCCTCTCAATGCAAGGTTTTGCAATGTTCCTTGAAATGCTTCCGAATGGGGAAGATATTTATCCCAGGCATATTTCCAAGTCATGATGAGGGATAGTTTAATTGCAATTTCTCATTGTGTTGTACAGGTTCAAAAGAAGAAAATCATCAAGGTTCCTCTGAGAAAGCACCAGGAGAGGTCAGGCTTTCTTCTCACACACCTAGTTAAACTTTACCTTATGTTCATCTGTGCTTATCTGCATGGGAGTGTTTAAATGGATGTAGGAGAGGGATTTTATTCCATATCTAACCCACACTAGACCTGCCCTAGGAGTGTGTAGCAGGACATTGTTCAAGTTCAAGTTTATTGTCATCTGATTCTACATAAAAATGTACAACACAATAAAACAGAGCATAGCGTACCTGATGCACAAACATATAGACATAAGGATCCAAAATAAATATATGTAAAAATAATATACGGGTTCATAGGATTATTCAACAGTCCCACTGCCTGCAGAAAGACTGGATTTTATGCTCCTGTACCTCTTCCTTGAAGGTAGTGACTCAAAGATACTGAGGGCTGGATGGTGAAGGTCCTCAATGATTCTCTGAGCCCTCTTTGAGCACTGCTCCCTGTAGATGTTTTCAATGGAGGGAAGGGAGACCCCAATGATCTTCTCAGCAGTTTTAAATGCCCTCTGTACTGACCTGCAATCTGATGCTTTGCAGCTATCCAGACCACACTATGATGCAGCCAGCCAGGACACTCTCTATTGTCCTCCTGTAGAACATTGTTAGGATGGTAATCAGTAGGTTTGCCCTCCTCAACCTGCACCTTCCTGACTAATGAGGAGGTAATGGAGGGTGTTTTTCTCTGCATCTAACTCATACTGAAACTGCCTTGTTCAAAATGAGCTTTACGCAGTTCCTTAACTCTTTGCATCTGTCCTAAAGTGATACTGAGAACAGGAGTCTGAAATGGAAAATATTTCACTCCCCAAAACAAATATCCATCGACAGAGCTCAGAATTCAGACCCCCAAAATCCTTGCCATATGATATAATCTAACATGAGATCCAGCAAAATCCCAGCAATAAATCAACCAGCTTACCTGATATACTCAAATACCATTTATGACAGCAATACTGCATCATATAAGCAAAACACATGACATACAATGTTGGCTTAAGAAAGAAATATTGAAGACTTAGTGATTTAGGGTCTACACAACTCATTTATATTTTGGATTCCCAAACATTTTACAATTGAGAAATAATTGTCGTATATCTTTGTAAGAAAGAGGGGTTGTCAATAGGGAATACACTTGGAACATAATACAGCTCAAGATAAGATTCTGGTACATCTAATTAAATAAACGTCAGTAGCTAAGGCTGCAGATATTATTATTATTGAGCCAAAGTAGGGCTAAGATTTACAACACAAAACAGCACCAAAGTTGGGGAGAGGAGGTAATTTAAGAGGTGAAAATTAAGCGAGGACTAGTTTGAGTTGGAAGCACCTGATATATTAAGAGCAACAGAGAACAAAGGGAGTTTAAATGCAAAAATATGGATGTGTTAAGGAAGAACAAGACAAAACAGGGTGAATTTTGATTTAAACAGAGCAAGGTTGTAGGAATAAAAATGAGCGTAAAAGTTGGAACGTTTAGATGCATTTAAGCTTGATCGTGGTTCTGAGTTTGGCCAGGGTCTTTGGACATACCACTGAAGCTATTATGAAAGCAAAACAAATGTTAGGTTAAATAATCTCAATAGTGCTCAAGTCTCACAGTTTCAAGGAAGCTTCACAATGCGCTTGGTACAGCTTACTTGGAAAATAACAGTGATGGGAAAATTCTGAGAATAAATTCAAAGTAAGGGAGAGTCAAAAGACTTGTGTTAATGGAAAATGATTTTAAAATAAATATTAGGAAGCAAAATAACAAAATGCAAAGCAAGGTGCATAAATAGTTTCCAACTTTGTTTCTTAAAACAGTGAAACACCGTTAAATGACAGACATTATCTTAAGTCCTTACAAATTCACTTGGAGAAGAGAATCAAACCCCTAAAACCTATTCTGCATTTCAAATTTATTGTCAGGGTACATACATGACATCACATACAACCTTGAGATTCTTTTTCCTGCTGATGAGGCAGAATCACCACTTATTGGTCATGCAAATAAAACTGTACACACCGTACACATGTAAACAAATAAAGAAATGTAAACAAACTGACTGTGCAATATAGAGAAAATTAAAAAAATAAATTCAGTGCAAAGTTAAGAGTCTTTAAATGAGTCCCTAAATGTGATTGAATCTGATGGTGGGAGGGGGAGCAGCTGTTCCTGAACCTGGTGGTGCGAGTCTTGTGGCACCGATACTCTTTTCTGATGGCAGCAGCGAGAACAGACTGAGTGCTGGGTGGTGGGGATCCTTGGGCTGTGATGTCTTGGGCTGTGCCCACTACCTTTCGCAGGGCTTTCTGCTCAGGGGTGTTGGTGTTCCCATACCAAACTGTGATGCAGCCAGTGAGCGCACTTACCATCAAACCTCTGTAGAAATTTGCCAGGGTTTCTGATGTCATACCAAACCCAGTCTTGATTCTTTCACAGTTGAAGAGAGATCCCAAGAGACACAACAAGGATAGGATTCCCCTTGTCCTTATTAACTGCTCACCAGCCTCCACATCCAATATACTATCTTCTGCAATTTTGGCCTCCTGCAACATGATCCCACCACCAGACACAACTTCCTCTCTCCTCCCCTCTCTGCTTTCTGCAGAGACTGCTACCTCTGTGACTCCCTTGTCCACTCCTCCCTCCCCACCAATCACCCCCCCCCTTGGTACCTACCACTGTGGCCACAGGAGATGCTCCACTTGCGTGCACACCTCCTCTCTCACCACCATTCGGAGCCCCAAACAGTTCTTCCAAGTGAAGCAACACTTGTAAATCTGCAGGGGACATCTTCTGCATCTGATGCTTCCTTTATGGTCCCCTCTACATTGGAGAGACTGGACATAGACTGGGAGATTGTTGAGCGTCTTTGTTCTGTCTGCTGCAATAGTGGGAACCTCCCAGTGGCCAACCATTTCAATCCATTCCCAAACTAACATAGTCCATGGCCTCATGCACTGTCAAACCGAAGCCACCAGCAAATTCAAATTGACCAGGTGAGTCAATGCCTGAAGGTCCGTTTCTGTGCTGCTCTGCTCTGAATCCAATAAAAATTTGGAATTAAAACTCTAGTCTTGCTGGTAAATCCATTCGACTGCTATTAAATAATCCTTTCCTTTCACCACTCTGCTCTCGGAGATCCGCCATCCTGACCCAGTCTCGCCCATTTGGGACACTAGACAAATGGAGCAGTGCCCTCAGAAACGGGCCAGAAATCCACACATTTGTGTCCTCTGCTCCCAGAACCATTGCCTTCTCAAGGAAAATCCCGGACCGATAGCAAATGCTAACCCTTGACATTCTGAAAAATTCACCAGGAAAGAAACATCCCAGCAAGAACAATGAGGGGAGATTTGATAAAGTGGTATTTGAAACGGTGAGGGGATGGACAGAGTAAATGTAGACAGGCTTTTTCCACTGAGCGTAGGTGAGATTCAAACCAGAGGACATGGGTTAAGGGTGAAAGGGGAAAGGTTTAGGGGAAACATCTTCACACAGAGAGTGGCAGGAGTGTGGAACGAGCTGCCAGCTGAGATGGTGAATGCAGGCTCAATTTTAACATTTAGGAAGAATTTGGACAGATACATGGATGGGAAAGGTATGGAGGGCCATGGACTGGGTGCAGATCAGTGGGACTAGGCAGAAAGATAGTTTGGCATGAACCAGAGGGGCTAAAGAGCCAGTTTCTATGTTCTAATGTTCTATGGTTCTAAAACTGAGGCTCACCATTGAGAGAATTTAGGCCAGGGCATTCAGAGATCTAAATCTTGAGGAGACTTTGGAGGAGGTAAGTAGCAACAGGAGAAGGTTATGTGAACACAGGACCGGGGTAACTGCAATCAGTACCAAAGGCTATCAAGTACCAGTCTACCAGAGTCCCTGGAAGTTATCCTTAAATGTAGCAATGATAGTGTTAAATACATTTGTAGAGGGAATAAAAGAAGGAGTTGTCTCTTAAATCACAACCACGGAAAGGAGATGTATTTAATAAAAATTGGAGAGGCTGATGAAGAATGTTCTTTAGAATGGGCTCTTCCAGCTCTCTGATCCCACTGAAGGCAGATTGATAAGAGGAAATGGCCTACCTATGGCTGTCAACAGCCATAGAGCACAGGGAGTGTTATTTATAAACTAGCACGAACTGGAAAACAGTGAGCTCAGATATAATTAGCAGTGGGCTCTGGGGAAAAGGCTGATGTTGTAGTGTTTGGGAACCCAATTTGGAGGCTGCTTCTTTGATCTCTGCTTTTATGTATTAAGAGCAGGCATGTTGGTATCACGAACTTCACAGGAGAATTGGGATTTGGGCTGTGGCAAGAGATATCTGCCAGGAGGTTGTCTACAAAAGAGTTTAAATTTCAGTGTCCTTGATGTTGTGCTCTGTAATATTATTCTAAAGTAAACTGAAGGTACATTCTGATCGGCACACTTTCCATTTACAAGTTATAGCCTAAATTATTTATTTTTTATTGTTTTAAGTGGTCCGTGCAATCCGGAGCTGTATGTAAGGCATTTGAATGCTCCCCCACCCCCCGCGTCTGCGTGGGTTTCCTCCCACCATCCATCTTTCAGTTCCTCCCATCGGGAAAGAGATACAAGGGTATCAAGCTGAGGAACAGTTTCTTCCCACGGACAGTGAGAATGCTGAACAACCGAAGGAACTGCTCACACTGACCATCCGAGACTCTCATATTTACAAACAATATTTATTTATTTATCTGTATATGTGAATACTTGTCCTGCATATATATTGTTTGTCTGTATGTGTGTTATGTCTGGGTGTGTCTGCATGTTTTGCACTGAGGACCAGAGAATGCTGTTTCGTCGGGTTTTACTTGTACAATCGGATGACAATAAACTTGACTTGACAATGCTTCCAAAACCCCTGACTTGCTCCAGCAGGCTGACCCTGGATTATAACTTTTTTTTATCTGCCAGGGTAAAATCCCTAAGATGGTGTCATCCTTTACGAGCTGAGCAGAAGATATATCACAGTTCAACCAACATAGGATTTGCATACATTCTATTTCGGATTAGCTAAATCTAACTAATTAAACCTTTCTACTCCATATAGTTCAGTTGCGAGGATGGGCTTTACCCAAGAGATCATCTACAGAGGTCAGAGAAAAACAGAATTGAATGCTTACATATTTGGAGCGAGATGCACAGCTCAACTCTGTTAATCATGAAAACTATTGCCTGCCTTTTCCAGGAACTCCCCAATGTTATTAGTCTGACGAACCCTGGAGTGGGTTCTTCTGGATTGGTTTCCAGAGTTAATTATCTCTGTTACTGTACCAACAACAATCTCACACCTAATGTCAACAAAGCCAAGGAGCTGACTGTTGACTTCAGGAAGGAAAACCAAAGGATGAGGGATCAGAGGTGGAGAGGGTGAGCAAATTTAAGTTCTTGGGAGTCACTATTGGGAGGAACTTTCCTGGACCCAACACACCAATGGCATCGTGAAGAAAACACATCAGCACCTCTACTTTCTCAGGGGTTTTCGGAGATTTGGCATGACATTGGAAATCCTGGCAAATTTCTACAGATGTGTGGCGGAAAATGTACTGACCAGCTACATCACAGCCTGGTATAGGAACACCAATGCCCCCAAGCGTAAAGCCCTGCAAATGTAGTGGACGCAGCCCAGGACATCACGATCAAGAACAACTACATGGAATGCTGGCATTGGAGAGCAGCAGCAATCATCAAGGATCCACACCATACAGAACACAATCTATTCTCACTGCCACTCTCAGGAAAAAGATATAGATGCCACAATCAGAAACAAATTTGGTCTAATATGGCACTACATTTATTACATAACAATAAATTGAATCTTGAAGTCTCGAAAGAAGTATAGATGCTTTAAGACTCACACCACCAGATTCAGGAACAGCTGCTCCCCCTCCACCATCAGACTCCTCAACAACAAACTCAATCAGGGATTCATTTAAAGACACTCACTTGTGCACTTTATTGATTTTTTCTCTTCTGTATTACACAGTTCGTTCACATTTCTTTATTTGTTTACAGGTGTACGATGAGGACAGGTTTTATTTGCACTACCAATAAGTGGTAATTCGATCTCAACGCAGGAAAAAAGAATCTCAGGGTTGTATGTGATGTCAAGAACTGTAAGTACTCTGAATTACAATATTCTGGAAGTCATGGGTTCCACAGCATTGTAGTACTCTGCAGCATTGGGACACATTATGCCATACGTCCTTCATTCCACGGCCCCTGGTCTCTTTCTCTCTCTCTCGACTGCTCCAACAATCTCTTGCCCTCCTCAGCCATTCTCAGAGTCTCTCATTTCCATCTCAGCTGCACCTTCTGACTTTCTTTTCTTTAAAAGGAAGTCGACAATAATTTGGTATGGCTAATACCATCCAGGAGCCAGGCAGAACAATTAGTGCGGCGGTTTGTGCGACGCAGATACAGCGCCAGTGAGCTAGGGTTCGAATCTGGTGCTGTGTGTCAGGAGTTTGTACGTTCTCCCTGTGACTGCATGAGTTTCCTTCAGGTGCTCTGGTTTCCTCCCATCCTTCAAAATGCACAGGGGTTGTGGGATAATTTGGATATATGGGTGGCATGGGGTGGAAGGGCCTGTTACCATGCTGAACATCAAAATTAAATTTAAAAGTATACTAATGTAATGTAATAATGCAGCAATATATGAGAGACTGTTAGACAGGAACTACTTTTACTTGGAGTGTAGGAAATTGAGAGGTGATCATAGAGATGCATATTGACTCATGAGGGGCATAGATAAGGTAAGTATCATAGCCATATCTCCCAGGATAGGTCGTCTAAACCTGAAAGCTATTGCTTTAAGGTGAGAGGGGAAAGATTAAAAGAGGAACTAAGGGGAAGTTTTTTACACAGTGGGAATGTGGAAGTGCTAGAGGAAGATAACAATTAGACTATGATACAGAAGCAGAAATAGGCCATTCAGCCCATCGAGTCTGCCCTGCCATTCAATCAGGAGCTGATCCATTTCCCCACTCAGCTCCACTGCCTGGCCTGCTCCTTGGTCTGGATTTCTGGATTTTCCAGATTTTCAGCCAGCACTTTAAGGAGTATAAAGAAGAGTTGAACAGGTAAATTTTGATAGTTTAGTAATGTAACATCTTTTCCATATAAAATACAAAACAAAAAAAAACAAAATTTTGTTAATTTCCGCGACTTTTGTGCATCTGTGGCACTTACACACGCACACAAAAGCCCACTAAATTTAAGAGGTTTGAGAGTTTTCGAGAAGTCCGGATTCTCGGGTGGACCGGATTTCTGGAAACCGGATCTTTGGACTTTGACTGTAGATAGATAGGAAAGGTTTAGAGGGACATGGGCCAAATGCAGGCAAATGGGACAAGCTTGGGATGGCAGCTTGGTTAGTATGGATAGGTTGGGCAGAAGGGCCTGTTTCCCTGCTGTAAAACTCTATGACTCTATGTCACATATGGCAAGCCATCCACATGAAGTGCTTTGCTTCGTGCAGCTGCTCCCTCCTGGAATTCCAAGACATCAGGCACTCCTCAATCACACCTACTGTCTTTCAAATGAGAAGTGGCAGGGAACCAGAGGGAATTTGCTGTCCTTAGACAGGAAACATGAAGTTCCTATGGTCAAACTTCATCTGGAGAAAACAGGTAACAGCAGCTGATATGTTAAGAGCTTTTGTCAACACCCACTATTGGGTCCGTTTGATGTTAACTCAAGTGATGTGGGATGCAGCAATTAAATAGATTTTTTTGTGTGTAAATCATTATCCGTGACTGGGGTTCAGTTAGATATTAGAAGCAGAATTTATCCTTATTACAGTAAGTCCAACAATCTTTGGAGAGAATGATAATTTGACATCTGACTTACTGGATCCTGTTTCCAGTGCTCCCTGTGAACTCACTGGGTCTAGTTTCCTACACTGTTACTCGAGCTCCCTTTAAATTCACAGAGTCTGTTGGAAGCATTTTTTATCCCACTGTGTAGCATTCAAAAACAAAAAGTTAAATGCATGTTGGGGTATAATTAGGAGTAATATCCAATAATTTGGAAAACCTGCCAATCTGGCTCCCCAAAATCCTGAGGCTGCCAGATGACATAAATTTTACTTTAATCTCCAGTAGTTTCAACACTCATTTCCAAAACAGGTTTCAGTTCATTTTATGTTAGAGCAAGAATTGGCTTCAGAAGCAGTTCTACCACAATTCTTGATCATCCGCCATTCCATCACTAAGATATCCCCAAAAGAGGATTGAGGAGGAATTTCTTCTCTTCGGGACTTGGGAATCTAGCCCGAAGAGGTCTGTGGGGGGGTGGGGGGGGGGGGGTTCAGTAACAGAGGCAGATAGATTTTTGGATCGCAGGGAGTCAAAGACTATGGGGAGCAGGGGGGAAGGAAGTGGAGCTGAGGACAAAACTTAGTGGATGATTGAGCGAGTTTGGAAATCTCACGGCTTCCTCTTGCTCCAAATGATCCTAGCCAATGGCTGTGCTACATTTAATTCAAGCTGAAGCCTACATATATGCTGATGCATTTCAACAAGGACCAACAAGCAACAATCTGTGACAAGCAACCAAATGAAACTGCCCAGATTTAAAACACCAACTCTGAAATATATTCAGCTCCGGCTGTACCCAGTTGGAAAAATACATGCTAAAGGCTATGTTTCTCGGTTGTGACAAACTCAACCCCCGGGGCAAAAATTCTGTCTGAAAACCGTCTGTCATGAAACAAGTGCGAGAGAAAGGAGATTGAACTATTCACATATAATAACCTACAAATTAAATATCTCTTTTTCACAAAGTTGTGTGATCAACCCGGAGAAGTCATTCACTATAAATGTCTTGTTCATTTAGTTTCAGGAGTCAGGGCATTTGTAACAACAAGAGTGACCTTAACAGGGAAATTATAACTAAAGAAAGCTACATCTTTTGAAGGAAACTAAGGGCTTCTAGAGGCATGCTCAGGGGTTTCAATTTGACTGCTTTGGAGGGTATATTAAACAGAAGCATGTTATATATACAATGTAGTTATTGACTACTGGGAGAGAGAGAGTGGGAGAGATCCTATTAATCCCACCCCCAGCAGCCTCTCCACACATTCCTGAGGGGGATTAGTGCTTGCTCTGTAGAAGCTGAGGCTAAAAGCAATGTTTTCACATGAGAGTGACTATAACATTCAAATCCGTGCTACATAGAGTGTTAAAGCATGATTCCATGTAGCACAATAATGCCTTCTCTGTAGCCAGTCCCATGGGATTGGGGATGATGTGCTTCCACTCCAGTTCTGAGTGACTGACTGTGGAGAAGTAGCATCTTCCCCAGATGGGACAGGAGTGAGGTGATGTGTTGGGGAGGGGAGTTGCATTCCATCTGCCCCTTAACATGGGGTTCTGTGTGCACACATGCATTCACACATAAACGCAAAAGCACATATATTCACAACGCTCATGTGTGTGTATAATTGAAACTGGGGCAGCAAGGTTTATTGCAGTGCCAGCGGCCCAGGTTTGAATCCGGTGCTGTCTGAAAGAAGTTTGTACGTTCTCCCCATGTCTGCAGAGGTTTTCCTTGGGTGCTCCAATTTCTTCCCACCCTCCAAAGCGAACGGGGTTATAGGTTAATTTTGGGGTAACTGGGCAGGATGAGTTTAAATGGGCCGAATTGGCTTCTACTGTGCAGTAAATAAAATAAAATTTATAAAATAAAAATAAAAACACACATGAAGACACACATTAGCACATACACAAATATCGAGTCAGGCAATAGAGAACAGGCCCTTTGGCCCAAACCATCCATGCTGACCAAGTTGGCAGTGAAAACAGAGATATGCTGGATGAACTCAATAGATCTTGCAGGGGCTCCAGTTTCCTCCCCCCTTTCAAAATGTACCGGGACAGTAGGTTAATTGGGTGTAAATAGGGCGGCACGGACTCGTGGGTTGAAATGACCTGTTATTGTGATGTATGTTTCAATTTAAAGTCACTATATATAAATTTAAAATTTAAATTTAAATCTTTCTGAACCCTCTCCAAGACCAGCACATCCTTTTTTCAAATAAGGCTCACAAAACTGTAAGCAATACTCCAAGTGAGATGTCACCAGCGGCCTATAGAGTCTCAACATTACATCCCTGCTCTTACATGCTATCTCTCTAGAAATGAATGCAACATTGCATTCTTCACCTTTAGGGTGTCCTGCACAAGGACTCCCAAGAACCTTTGGGCCTCGGAAATTTGAATTTTCGCCCCACCTAAATAATAGTCTGCCCATCTATTTTCTTCCACCGAAGTGCACAACCGTGCTGGAATCATTTAAACTCATTCCACCATTGTATTTCATCTGTCATCTCTTTACCTGTTCTCCTCATCTATCAAGGTGTTAGCTGAATATGATGAGGACAGGTGAGAGGAAAGGTGAGAATTGATTTTGGCTTTATGAAAGGAGACAATGGGAAAAAAGGGAAGAGAGTGTGAGAGAGAGAGAGAGAGAGAGAGAGAGAAAGAGAGAGAGCGAGAGGCAGACAGAGCTGGAGGAAAGGAGACGGGGAAAGATGGGGGAGGGGGTTTAACGGAAACTGGAGAAGTCGATGTTAATGCCATCCAGCTGATGGGTGCTCAGATTAAAGGTGACGTGTTATTTCTCTCATTTGCAGGTGGTCATTCTGGGCTCGTCTCATTTGCCTGCATTTGGTCCATTTTTGTTCAAATGTAATTGATTTGGTGACCCTTCCAGTTTTACATGTAAATGTGTTTTGTTTTATATGCCAAGTTATGAAAGTTAGAGGCATTCTCTTAATACTCCAGAAACCCAGCAGTGCAGAGCAAACTGAGGATATTGAGAGCTGGGGTTAGAACGTGCCTACTTGCTCCAATAGGTACCAAAGCCCCACTGTAGGAGGCTATTGTGAGGCAGTCCACCAGGTGAGGAGGAACAGCTTAGGTCCTCAGCAATGTCTGGGCCCAAACTCCCAGCCTTTTACAGATTTCCCTCGTTCCTGAATACTACTGCTTCATTTTGAGCAGGTCATGGGCTTTGTGAGCCGATGACAGTTACGCTCTGCCACAGAGCCCCTAAATACATCTTTGAAGTTTCCTCTCTTTTCCCCAACATCTTTCCCATGATGGAGCTCACAACTTTTGCACCAATTTTAAAAGCCGAACAGATGCACAGATCAGAAGCAGCCACAAGGGGTTACAGACTCTAGGGAAGCAGAGGATTGGTGCAGGGCACCAGAAAACAGGGAGATCACCCCCCCCCCCATTTGAAAAGGAGAAGCAGAGGAGATGACCCACAGGATGATCAGCACGGCGACGGGCCAGAGTGGGGTTCACCAGCTGAAGAATCAACAGACGTCAGGCTGCTGGTAATTCAAGGAACCTGCACAGGCTGTGGGCTGCTGGAAACTGCAGTCACATCAGGCAGCGGTCTGCTGGAGACTGGTTGAAGGGGTACCAGGGTATTAGAAGTGGGATGCGAGAGGGTGACGAGGGTGCTGAAGGGTTTCTGATCATATTGGAGCTCTGGCTGATGACTGGACTCTTGTGTGGCTGCGGAGCCTGCAGGAGCACTGAAGGCGAATCCACAGACACTCGGTGACTCTGGGGGATCTCTTTTGCTTCTCTTTCTCTGATTGTAAGAGGTGCTTCAGGCAATTTCTGCCAATAATGAATTTGTCTGCCTTACTGCAGATTAAGGCAAATTCTGTGTAATATTACACTGGCTTTATTACAATAAAGGAATCTTGGAGATAGTGAATATTGCCAGAATTTTCTGTTTTTATTTTACATTTCCTGAATAGTCAGTTCTTTTGATTTTGATTTTCGTTCACATGCCAACAATCAGAGATAAAATCATTCCCCCATGCCTGTTGTAGCTCAGTGCAGTGCCCCTTTTCTACAGCAGTGATGTTTCATCGAGCAATGCTGGGGAGAGAAGTCCTCACTTCCCAGCACAACCAAACAATTAGTTTGGCATGTAAACATGGCGTGGAGAGGGATGGAAATGGATTAATGAAGGTCTCAAGCCATGACATCATCCACCGAACATCACCAGTTTAACAAGTTGACTGAAACACAGGGTTTGGACAGATAAATTCCTCTGTTGACTCAAACCGATCTTTATGAAATCCCACTTGCCACAAATGTATATTGATTAACCCCTTTTATGTTTCAGTTCAAGATTATTTGATTGTCCTGTAATAAAACAGTGAGTAGACAGAATTTTCTTCAGTCCACTGTAAGGCAGACATAGATTCACTATCAGCAAAAATTGCCTGGTGCCTCTTACAGTCAAAGAGCAAAAGGGTGTCCTCCTCTGAGTGTCCATGGATTTACATCCAGCAACTCCTGCAGCCAGTCCAAACCCAAGGTCCAGATGCACACCTCTGACACGATCAGGAAGTCCACTACAGTATCCTCTCGCGTCCTGGTTTCGATACCTGGCACCCATTCAACCAATCTTGAGCCAGTCTTCAGCAGCCCACAACTTGGTGTGAGCCCTTTGACCACAGTCGCCAGCAGCCCACAGCCTGCATGGGTTCCTCACCTCGAGTCACCACCAGCCAACATTCAGTGTGTTCTTCTACCTCAGAGCTCCTCACTGGTCCATTTTATTATTTACTCATTACGTATTGATGAGTTTGTTGATCTTGGTAGCTCACTATAATTGCTGTGGACTTGAGAGGGTGCTTGATATAATGGAGAGAGATGAGAGACCACAGATGCTAGAATGTGGAGCAAAGAACCATCTGCTGGAGGTAGCAAGTCAGTCTTAATGAAGGATTCCATTCTGAAGCATAGACCGTTCTTTTTCTCCTGATGAGTACCTCCAGCAGATTTTTTTTTTGTTGTTTGATGTGATGTTTTCCCTTGGCTGGCATGTATTCATCCGGGAATCCTAGGTCCTTCCATGTGAAGCAACACTTCATTTGTGAATCTGCAGGAATCATCTACTCCATTCGGTGCTCCCATTGTGGTCTCTGCACATTAGGGTTAGGGTTAGGGTTAGGGTTAGGATGCTGTAGTGCAGTACATTGGAGAAACTGGGTGCTGACTGGAAGATTACTTCGTTGAACACCTTGGTTCTGTCTGGCACAATAGTGTGGATCTCCCAGTATCCACCCATTTCAATTCCCTACCCCATTTCCCTGTTGACATAGAACAAACAACATAGAACATTACAGCACAGTACAGGCCCTTCTGCCCACAATGCTGTGTTAACCCATATGTACATAACAAAAAAAATCTCTTGCACTGCAGACTGAGACCACTAATGAATTGGAGGAACAACACCCCATATTCCATCTGGGCACCCCCAACAGGATGGCATTAACATTGACCTTTGGTTTCCGTTAGCCCACCACCCCCTCATCTTTCCCTATGTCTCCTTTCCTCATGTTCTGTCTGTCTCTCTCTCTCTCTTCCCTTTTCCCTCTGTCTCCTTTCACAGAACAAAAATCAATTCTCACCTCTCCCTTATCAGATCCTTTTGAGTTGTAGGTTTATTTAGATATAATTGGGTGGCATGGGTTTATATGGCCAGAATTGGCTTCAGCTGAATTGTAAATAAAGTTTATTTCTTTTTATTAATTATCAAAAAATATCAGCCACTATCTGTTCGAATGCAGAAGCAAACATGAAGGGCTGAATGGCCTCTTGCTTCTATTTTTAGCTCTTATGTTTCTGCGTTCACTTGAGGATGAATATGGTTTACTTACCAAGAGGCCAATGGCTTAAAAGAATGTTCCATTCTTCTGCTGAGAAGGATTAAAAACAATTCCAAGTGATAATAACATTACTGTACTCCATCTCTGGCACTGTAGTAACATTCATTGGCTTTGGCCTCCAACGAAGAAAAATTACCATTCTTGTGATTCCTGCTGCTGAAACCATTCACAGCGTGCAGTCAAAATCAAAAATCCGGATGCCAGAAATCCCGACCACCCGAGAATCCAGACATCGAAAACTCTCAAACGTTTTAAATTTAGTGGGCAAGAGATACAGATGGACAACAGCAACCATACATACATAGCACATGCATTTAGAAGCCATAATAATGGATCCTAAAATTGATAAACTGCATTGTGAAGAGAAAGAAAAACATGTTGAAATTGAGTGACAAACTTGAAATAATTAAGAAATTAGACACACGACATTGGAAGATCTACAATTTACGATATTAAAAAAGTTACTGCAGGAAAGTCCATGGACACAGCTATTAAATTTGTGGAATAGAAACATCATTTCAGTCTTCAAAACATCATGCCAGCACACATAGTGCAGAATAATCTTATCACGAAGAAATTACAAGGTCATAAACAAGGTAATATACGAAAGTGTTTAAAGAAAGCAGAAGAAATGACAAGCAGTGCAGCAGATGCAGGGGGAGGTTGCGTAAGTTCCACCCACCGGCAGTGCCGCAGATACAGTGGAAGCTGTGTGTTCCACCCACCAGCAGTGCAGCAGATGCAGGGGGAGGCTGTGTGTTACACCCACCAGCAGTGCAGCAGATGCAGGGGGAGGCTGTGTGTTCCACCGATCAGCAATGCAGCAGATGCAGGGAGCTGCATTTTCCACCCACCAGCAGTGCAGCAGATGCAGGGGGTTGAGCATTCTACCCACCAGCAGTGCAGCAGGTGCAGGGGGCTGCATGTTCCACCCACCACAGTGCAGCAGGTGCAGGGGGCTGCATGTTCCACTCACCAGCAGTGCAGCAAGTTAACGTAGGGCTGCATGTTCCACCCAAAAGCAGGGCAGCAGGTGTAGGGGGTCAGCGTGTTCCACCCAAGAGCAGTGCAGCCAATGCGGGGTCTGTGTGTTCCACCCACCAGTAGTGCAGCAGGTGCGAGGGGCTGCGTGTTCCACCCACCAGAAGTGCTGCAGATGCAGGGCTGGGACTGCATGTTCCACCCATCAGCATTGCAGCAGGTGCAGGGAGGGTTGTGTGTTCCACTCACCAGCAGTGCAGAGGGTGCAGTGGGGCTGTGTGTACCACCCACCAGCAGTGTAGCAGATGCAGGAGAAGCTGTGTGCTCCACCCACCAGCAGTGCAGCAGATGCAAGGGGGCTGTTTGTTCCACCCACCAGCCGTGCAGCAGGTGCAGGGTGTCTGCTTATTCTACCAACCAACAGTGCAGCAAATTCAGGGGGCTGTGTGTCCCACCCACCAGCAGTGCAGCAGTTGCAGGAGAACCTGTGTGTTCCACCCAACAGCAGTGCAGCAGATGCAGGATAATATGTGCTCCACCCACCAGCAATGCAGCAGGTGCAGGAGAAACCGTGCATTCCACCCAGCAGCAGTGCAGCAGGTGCAGGGTGGCTGTGTGTTCCACTCACCAGCAGTTCTGCAGGTGCAGGGCGGCTTTGTGTTCCACCTACCTATAGTGCAGCAGATGCATGGTGTTGTGTGCTCCACCCACCAGCAGTGCCGAAGGTGCAGGGGTGGGCTGTGTGTTTCACCCACCAGCAGTGCAGCAGGTGCCGGGGGCTGCATGCTCCACCCACCAGCAGAGCAGCAGATGCAGGAGAACCCGTGCGTTCCACCCAGCAGCAGTGCAGCAGGTGCAGGGTGGTGGTGTGTTCCACTCACCAGCAGTTCTGCAGGTGCAGGGGGGGCTGTGTGTTTCACCCAACAGCAGTGCAGCAGATGCAGGAGAATATGTGTGTTCCACCCACCAGCAGTGCAGCAGGCGCAGGAGAAACTGTGCATTCCACCCAGCAGCAGTGCAGCAGGTGCAGGGTGGCTGTGTGTTCCACTCACCAGCAGTTCTGCAGGTGCAGGGCGGCTTTGTGTTCCACCTACAAGTAGTGCAACAGATGCATGGTGCTGTGTGCTCCACCCACCAGCAGTGCCGCAGGTGCAGGGGTGGGCTGTGTGTTCCACCCACCAGCAGTGCCTCAGATGCAGGAGAAGCTGTGTGTTCCACCCACAAGAAGTGCAGCAGGTGCAGCAATGTGGCTGTGTGTTCCTACCAACAGCAGTGAAGCAGATGTGGGGAGCTGCGTGTTCCACGCACCAGCAGTACAGCAGATACAGGGGGTGCTATGTGTTCCACCCACCAGCAGTGCAGCAGATGCAGGTGGGCTGTGTGTTTCACCCACAGGTAGTGCAGCAAGTGCAGGGGTGGGGCAATGAGTTCCACCCAACAGCACTGCAGCCAATGCTGGGGTGCTGTGTGTTCTACCCACCAGCAGTGCAGCAGATGAAGGGGGGCTGCATGTTCAACCCACCAGCAGTGCAGCAGATGCAAGGGTCTGTGTGTTCAACCCAACAGCAATGCAGCAGATGCAGGGGTCTGCATGTTCCACCCACCAGCAGTGTAGCAGATGCAGGAGAAGCTGTCCGTTCCACCAACCAGCAGTGCAGTAGATGCAGGAGAAGCTGTGTGTTCCACCCACAAGACGTTCAGCAGGTGCAGGGGTGGGGCTGTGTGTTCCACCCACCAGCAGTGCAGCAGATGCGGGGGTCTGCATGTTCAATCCACCAGCAGTGCAGCAGAGGCAGGCTAGCTGTGTGTTACACCCACCAGCAGTGCAGCAGGTGCGGGGGTGGGGGTGGGCTGTGTGTTCCACCCACCAGCAGTGCCTCAGATGCGGGAGAAGCTGTCTGTTCCACCAACCAGCAGTGCAGCAGATGCAGGAGAAGCTGTCCATACCACCAACCAGCAGTGCAGTAGATACAGGAGAAGCTGTGTGTTCCACCCACAAGAAGTGCAGCAGGTGCAGCAGTGGGGCTGTGTGTTCCTACCAACAGCAGTGCAGCAGATTTGGGGAGCTGCGTGTTCCACACATCAGCAGTACAGCAGATGCAGGGGGTGCTATTTGTTCCACTCACCAGCATTTCAGAAGGTGTAGGTGTGTGGGCTGCGTGGTCCACCCACCAGCATTGCAGCTGATGCAAGGGTCTGTGTGTTCAACCCACCAGCAGTGCAGCAGATGCAGGAGAAGCTGTGTGTTCCAGCCACAAGAAGCGCAACAGGTGCAGTGGTGGGGCTGTGTGTTCCTACCAACGGCAGTGCAGCAGATGTGGGGGTCTATGTGTTCAACCCACCAGCAGTGCAGCAAAGGCAGGCTAGCTGTGTGTTACACCCACCAGCAGTGCAGCAGGTGCGGGGGTGGGGGTGGGCTGTGTGTTCCACCCACCAGCAGTGCCTCAGATGCGGGAGAAGCTGTCTGTTCCACCAACCAGCAGTGCAGCAGATGCAGGAGAAGCTGTCCATACCACCAACCAGCAGTGCAGTAGATACAGGAGAAGCTGTGTGTTCCACCCACAAGAAGTGCAGCAGGTGCAGCAGTGGGGCTGTGTGTTCCTACCAACAGCAGTGCAGCAGATTTGGGGAGCTGCGTGTTCCACACATCAGCAGTACAGCAGATGCAGGGGGTGCTATTTGTTCCACTCACCAGCATTTCAGAAGGTGTAGGTGTGTGGGCTGCGTGGTCCACCCACCAGCATTGCAGCTGATGCAAGGGTCTGTGTGTTCAACCCACCAGCAGTGCAGCAGATGCAGGAGAAGCTGTGTGTTCCAGCCACAAGAAGCGCAACAGGTGCAGTGGTGGGGCTGTGTGTTCCTACCAACGGCAGTGCAGCAGATGTGGGGGTCTATGTGTTCAACCCACCAGCAGTGCAGCAAAGGCAGGCTAGCTGTGTGTTACACCCACCAGCAGTGCAGCAGGTGTGGGGGTGGGGGTGGGCTGTGTGTTCCACCCACCAGCAGTGCATCAGATGCAGGGGGCTGCATGTTCTACCCACCAGCAGTGCAGCAGATGCAGGAGAAGCTGTTTGTTCCAGCAACCAGCAGTGCAGCAGATGCAGGAGAAACTGTCTGTTCCACCAACCAGCAGTGCAGTAGATGCAGGAGAAACTGTGTGTTCCACCCACAAGAAGTGCAACAGGTGCAGCGGTGGGGCTGTGTGTTCCTACCAACAGCAGTGCAGCATATGCAGGTGGGCTGTGTGTTTCACCCACAGGTAGTGCAGCAGGTGCAGTGGTGGGGCAGTGAGTTCTACCCAACTGCATTGCAGCCAGTGCCAGGGTGCTGTGTGTTCAACCCACCAGCAGTGCAGCAGATGCAGGGGGCTGTGTGTTCCACCCAACAGCAATGCAGCAGATGCAGGGGTCTGTGTGTTCAACCCACCAGCAATGCAGCAGAGGCAGGCTAGCTGTGTGTTACACCCACCAGCAGTGCAGCAGGTGTGGGGGTGGGGGTGGGCTGTGTGTTCCACCCACCAGCAGTGCATCAGATGCAGGGGGCTCCATGTTCCACCCATCAGCAGTGGAGCAGACGCAGGAGAAGTTGTCCATTCCACCAACCAGCAGTGCAGTAGATGCAGGAGAAGCTGTGTGTTCTACCCACATGAAATGCAGCAGGTGCAGGGGTGGAGCTATGTGTTCCTACCAACAGCAGTGCAACAGATGGGGGGGGGGGCTGCGTGTTCCCCCCACCAGCAGTGCAGCAGGTGCAGGGGCTGTGTGTTCCACTCACCAGTGGTGCAGCAGATGCAAGGGGGCTGTGTGTTCCACCCACCAGCAGTGCAGCTTTATTCCTTCTTAAATTTGAATTTTAAAAGTACTGCCCAAGATTTCAAATAATCTTAAAATCCAGACAGATCCAATCCCTGAGCAGTCCAGATTTTCACATTTCTACCGTAATATTCAGTACCAATAAAAGAGGATGCATGCAAGACAGAGAGTGGAGAAGTAAGTGGAGAGAGCTGCAGCCAATTCAGAGCATTCATGGAAAATATACCATGAGTGTTCCTGGTCTCAGGAATGGCTGGTTTGGGATCTGAAGTGTCAGGCAGGGGAATGCGCTGCTCAGCCGGAAAGCATTTGGCTATGGCACATCCAGCTGAATCCAACATCCCGACTCGGAAGGACCTGGCTCCCCAACAGAGGATGTGCAGTCAGGGACTACATTTTGATGAAGTATTCTAGTTTGAGCCATTCCCATGCCAGGACACTTGCTCATTGCAACCAAATACATCTTCTGCTCTTCATTCTCACACAGATCCACATCATGCTTGGGATATTATAGAATCATGGAGTTGTACACTGTGGAAAAAGGCTCTTCGGCCCACCAAGACGCTGGATATGAACCATCTCTTTACACAAATCCATCACTGACCTTTTGATACTCCCCACATTCCCATCAACTCCTCCTGGTCCACCTACACATATAAGGCAATTTCCTCTGGCCAAATAACCCACCAACCTATATTTCCATCTGGATTTCCATCGAGATTGCACATGGAAAGATTTGTAAATTTTCAGAGTTTGTATTGGCTGTTATCTGGTTGGGTTTTGGTTTTAAACCACAGCACACCACAATTTAATATTTAGCCACTCCAAAATCTAAAAGAAAAATATACTCAACTGCAGCAGGCCCTTGCACATAATTGGTAATGTCAAATCGCTGATCCATGTGATAATCTCCCAGGATACGTTGAACATTGGGAGGGATCCATCCCATAATCCATTGCACAATGAATGCTCAGCGCAAGGAAAATATGAGGTTTGATTCCACTTCTACATAAATGGGGTTCCCATCGGGAACGTGGATTCAGCTGCGTTAAGGAGATGATTCCGCGTGACTACTTTGTGATCTGCAGTTGGAATAAGAGAATTAGGACCCAGTTCAGTTGTGAAGTTCCCCATGGAAATAAACAAGCCCACAGCAGTCACATGGAAAAAGACACCAATTTGTATGAAAGTCTGAAGATTTTATAGTAGTCTGAAATTGAATTGAATTATTTTCATGTGTACCAAGATAAGTTTTGTTTTGTGTGCCATCTGGGCAAGTCAACTCATCTTTAAGCAAAGCAGTCAGCGGCCACAAGTGGTTGCAGGCTCCGTGCAGCAGCGGACCAGCATAGGGCACCAGGAATGGTGAGAACATTGCGGGAGACCTGGTCGGGGGGGGGGGGGGGGGTGGGGGGACCCGTGCGGGCTGCTGGAAACTGGCTCATGGGAAAGTTAGAACATAAAAATTGGATCAGGAGTAGGCTATTCAGCCCATCAAGTCTGCTCATTCAGATAGCAGAGTGGGGATTTGAGAGGGTGCTGAGGGCAAGAAGGGATCCCCCAAGGGCCTTGGGTGCTGAAGGCTTCCTGATTGTGTTAGAGGTTTGGATCTGGAGCTCAGGTGGCCGATGTATTGAACACGGGTCTGTGCAGCTCTTAAGCCTGCGGGGAGCGCTAGAGGAAAATCCACAGACATTCAGTGTCACTGAAGGGACTCTCTTTTGCTTCTCTTTCTCCTTCACTGGAAGGGGGCGACTCTAGTAGTGACTCTTTATTTGCCTTATGGCAGGCAGAAGGTAACTTTTGATCATATTACATGTTCTGTAATATTACATGGCAATAAAGGAATCTTGAATCTTGGAAATTGACTGCAGATCACTGATCAGTCAAATCAAATGCATTTTAATACATTGTGGTTGTTCAATTTTGTGAGGAACATTTTATGCCTACTTGCTTGCACTGTACAAACACATCTCACTTATTTGCCACTCCTGCACAGAATTATTTAGGTGTGGGCCATTCAGCCCATCTAGCCCAGGCTTCCTTTCTGCACTTAGCACAACCTCCTATCCAGAAATCTGCTTGTGTTTCAGGATTATGATGCCCAAAAAATGTTTGGCTGTTGTTTGCTGTGACTGCTTCCTCAAGCATGGATCTTGGAAATGTTTACTTGTAATTGCCTGGAGGAGGATTTGAACCGGATTTCTGAGATGAGGTTGAAATTTCACAACCGGTTGCTGCATCATTTGCTTCCATCCCAGGACTTCAAGCCTGCGAACCATCCCAACTTCCTCAGTCAGCCTCCCTTCCTGCAATCCACAGTCTTTTAAAATCAAACCACTGTTAATCGTACCTCTTTAATTTATCATTCCACCTTACCCCTTTTACTTTGACCTTGGCCCTTGCCGTGACTTCTTGATCCTCTGTCTTCCCCTCTTTCACCAAGAATGCCTGATGAAAGGGGGAGCTAACACTGAGAAACATTCCCAAGGTTAAACAGAGTAAACAGAAATGAGCAAATTAAGAAGCAGTAATTTGTCAGCACTGGGCTTGGATTTCTCCAGAGAAATAAAGGGTTTTGGGTTGCTGGAGGCAGGGAAAAATAGAGATTTCTACCTCACCTTGGATGTCAGGATCATTTTTGTTTTGTAAAGTTTGCCCCGGTTTCATGTTAACAAGTCTGGATCTAAAGCCTACAGCCATCTCCTTAATAAAGCACTGAAGGAGTTAATGCGATGCTGCGTTGCTCTGTTCTTGGAGGCATCTACAGAAGAAGATAATTAGTGTCTAGCTCTATCTGCCATACAGTGGAGCCAGCACTTACGCAGCCAAGAAGAAACCCTTGGAGACCATGAGATTGGTTGGAACTAGCCCAGTAAATCTCTTCTGAGTCATCATTACTTAGCTGTACACTCTCCTGGGGGTGAGCCGAAGTAACAGAGATGAAATGTTAGGCTCCAAATATGAGCACACAATAGACATCATAGGATTAAGGAGAATGTGAGCTTATTCTCATCTACACTAAATTCACTCATAAGGTGAGGCAATTCCCCACCAAAAGCAGGCATTTTTGCTGCAACCCCTTGCAAAGTTCAGTCGATAGTTGGAATTCATTAATGTTGGATTTGGTGAGGCATTCAATGTTTCAGGATAAGAATGGGTTCAGGCAAGTCAAAGGTCAAGAAGGATAAGAATTATTGCAAAGGGAATCATCCCTATTTTGTCTTTCTCTTTAAAACCATCCCCTGATTTAACGAATATGGGCTAACTATGATCCAAAAAAAACTAAATTTATGCCAGATATAAATTATTCAGGAAACTCCCTTCTATATTGATCCAATTCAAATGTTATTTTCTCTTCTACATGTGGCTACCTTCTTGAAATCTCTTGTTCATATGTAGTTCTAGACACAGAGGATTCAAACACCGCCTGACGCTGGAAGTTAGATTTTGGAAAGTGGTCGTCATCCACCTCTAGTTTGCGGGGTTTTAAACCCTTCTCAGAGAACGGGCACCCTGGCTTTAGCTGAGCAGGTCGCAGCATGGAAACAGGCCCTGAAGCTTGTATTGACAGCCCTGTTGATTTGTTAGCAGCTTGGATAATGCTGGAGATGTTGACGATCTCTCACTGCGACTTTAAGAAGTGTGGTTCTAGTATTGGAGATCTATTCCAAAGTACAGAGAAGGAAGCCTGAGAGAGCTCAGGCACTGAGTATAACTGAAACCAAGAAATATAAATTATTCTGCCTTCGGAGATCACAGAATTAGAGAAAAAGAAAGTAAAGTGGGTTGTGTAGAGGTTCTCCGTGGGCTCGTTGAAGAGAAGAAGATCAAGGGGAAGTATGGTCTAATCACCTGTGACATTCAGCCAAATTGCCCTAATGAATAGTCCTATTGACTAACATGGACAAGTTGGGCCAGAGAGCCTGTGATTTCAAACTATGAGCAATCTATTCTCCCTGTAGTTGCATTTGAATGATGTGGTGATCTGGAGTTTTCTACCCTTCCACCCCATATTGACATGATCTACCGGGATTGTTGTCTGAAGAGGCCAGACAAGATCATTGAGGACCCCTTCCACCCCACACACAGTCAGCTGCTCCTGTCAGGGAAAAGATACAGGAGCATCAGAGCCAGCACCACCAGGCTGAGGAACAGCTTCTTCCCACGGGCAGTGAGAATGCTGAATGACCAAAGGAACTGCTCACACTGACCATCCGAGACTCTCATATTCACAAAGCAATATTTATTTATTTATCTGTATATGTGAATACATGTCCTGCCCATGTATTGTTTGTCTGTATGTGTGTTATGTCTGGTTGTGTGTCTGCGTGATTTGCACCGAGGACCGGAGAACGCTGTCTCGTCGGGTTGTACTTGTACAATCGGATGACAATAAACTTCACTTGACAATGCTTCCAAAACCCCTGACTTGCTCCAGCAGGCTGACCCCAGGTGAACCATGCACTACTTGTCAGTCACTGGTGCGCAAGATAGTCATATGATCAGCACTCGAGTGCACCAACATTGCAGCATAAATCTTTTCACATATGGTTGACGTGGAAATCGCTATTGATGTTAACCAGTCGTGTCCTTTATTGAAGCGGGGTCCAGCTTCATCCCTGACCAACCATGCTAAAAAATGCAAACTAGCCCAGTATATCACAGGTAAAATCCTCCCCACCATCAAGGAACATTGACGTCAGGGAGCAGCCACAATCATCATAGATCCACCCAGCACACGCTCTGTTCTCGCTGCCACCATCTGGAGCCACCAGTCTCGCACCACCAGGTTCAGGAACAGTTGCTACCCCTCCACCATCAGACTCCTCAACTGCCGACTCAATCAGGGACTCATTTAAGGACACATATTTTGCTCATTATATATTACTGAATATTTAAACATCTATACTTGCACAGTTTGTTTACAGTTCTTTCTTTCGTCATGTACCTTCACAGTTACCAGTATAGAAATAACTAAGCCTGGCCCTCAGAATAAAGAATCTCAGGGTTGTATGTGATCTCATGTATTTACTCTGAAAATAAATTTGAACTTTGAACTTTGAGAAACCTCAGCCAGGTTTCTATTTACTTTATTAGGTGAAAGTGGAGCTGGAAAAAAATAAATATTCATATCAAGGCCATTCCATCTTCATATAATTGCTTCCCCATAGTACCTTGCCTTGTTAACAGGTATTCTGGACATTCAGTGTTTATAACATTAAGTTCCTGTCTCCAACCACCTGTTCCTTTATCTCACGTGGAACTTGCTGCAGAGAAAGTGCATGCTGAATTTTCATCCATAAAAAACTATGGTACTTCATTGGTTTATAAACATATCGAGGTATTCTGAGGAAATGAAAGGCACTATTTAAATGCATTTTCTTTGTTGTTTCCAATAGATTCCTTCTACATCAAGTATCAGAGCATGCGAAGTCATAGGGGTTTTCAGAACAGAGATACTGCTTCTGCCCCAATCGTCTACCCAAGCTAGTCCCATCTGCCTGCATTTGGCCCACATCCTTGGAGGGCAAAAAGAGCTCCCAAAGGGCCTTGGGCACTGAAGGCTTTCTGATTGCCTTGGATATTTGGACCTTGAGTTCAGGTGGCCAATGGATCAAACGGGGGTCTGTGCAGCTGGAGAGGCTGTGGGATCGTCAGAGGTGTATCTACGGACACTCAGTGACTCTGAAGGCTTCTCTTTCTCTCGTACTGTAAGGGGTGCTGGGTGTCACTATTGGTGACTCTTTGTCTGCCTTACGAAGGGCAGAAGGAAATTTCTTGTGATATTACTTGTTCTGTACTATTACATGACAATAAAGGAATCTTGAATCTTGAAACTATTCCCATCCATATACCTGTCTAAACGTCTTTCAGATGTTATAATTGTCTCTGCCTCTACAAGTGATAGGTTAATTTCTCACTAACCCTAGTGTGCAGGTCACTGACAGAATCTGGGGGCAGCTGACGGGAATGTGGGAAAAATTAAATGGGATGAGCATAGAATTCATGTGAATGGGTGATTAATGTCAGTATGGACTTGATGGGCTGATGGATCTCAAAATGCTGGTCAATCAATGTGAAAAAGGACCCCATTATATCAATGATTAAAGTTTATCATTGGTTCTAAAGAACTTTGGGAAGTTCTGAGGTTGTGGGAAGCGAGTCATTTGTTCACATCATAAGCTTAGAAAATAGTCAAAACTCAAGCATTCCCAAAACATGAAATTATCAGGTTCCTTTGCTGCCTTTCAATCAAAAGTGATTGTTTGCCAAAGGAATACTCTGATCTTTTCAACTCTGCATATTTATCTCAGGTAAACAAATCCCCAGTGTACGCACCTGAATCGTGGTCCAAGAACAATAAAGACAAATCTACTAAATTTAATAGACCCTTTCAACAATTTGATTGGCGGTTAGACTGCATTGTTAAACTCCAGAGACAGGGCAAGCAGATGTGAGTTTTGCAGGATGAAATTTATCAATGAAGGAAAGACTGCAAAATAGTCACAGGAACTCCTCCTATTACCAGATAGGTTTCTATTAAGGACTGCTCATGTTGTAATTTAGGAACATACTGACAGGGGTGGACCACCTAATTATGGTGACTGGTTTGAAGTCTGAGTTCATGAAGCCTGCTGATGGAGTGTTTCTTCTATCTATTGGCTGTAATGATTGTACAGAGAATTAGTTTGGGCACCCTTAATCCAATTGGAAGTGACCTTGAGGCTGTATATCCTAACTGTTCCATGTGTACCAGTCTTACTCTAACAGCAGAGAAGATTCAAGATTCCTTTATTGTCAGTCATGTAATAGAGTGCAATATTACATGGAATTTGTTTTTGTCTGCCTTACGGCAGACAGATTCGACATCAGCAGAAATTGCCTGAAGTGCCTCTTACAGTCAGAGAAAGAGAATCAAAAGAGAGTCCCCTCAGTGTCCCTGAGAGTCTATGGATTCGCCCCCAGTGCTCCCGCTGCGCCAGCAGCCACAGAGAGTTTAGTCCAAACCATCGGCAGCCCGAGCTCCAGATTCGAACCTCCAACACGATCAGGAACCCTTCAGCGCCATCAGCACCTTCGTCCATCCTATTTCCAATGCCTGATACCCCTTCAGCGGTCCACAGTCCAGTGTGAATCCCTCGACTGCAGTCATCCGCAGCCTGCATGGGATCCTTGCTTCGAGATACCAACAGCCCATCTCACACAACCCATCAAATCCACTCTGATTTGACATTAGAGTAATTCACAGAGGCCATTTAACCCATTGGGTCATCTTTGGGATGCAGAGGAAACAGGAGCTTCTGGGGGAAACTGACTCCACACTGATAACAATCGAGGCCTGGATTGAACCAGAGACCACCTGCTGAGCCATCCCCATACAATGGGATGCTGAGGTACAGTATTGGGACAGGGCTCCATGCTGGAATCTGACTTGTGAACACTTGATCCTGAATCATACTGTCTAATATATAAAAAATAATCCTCTGTAGGAACATTGCATGCCTTAACAGGTGCAGAATTCACGATAAAATATTCATCTATAAAAGATGGAGAAAATCTGTCCTTCTCCTGGTTTGATAAATGTCAATTTAAAACTGTGGGGTAGAATGGCTAGATTTCTGCACCCCTCTTCCAGAGATATGAGTTCAAAGCCCAAAATATTTAAAAAAATTTAATTTAGACACACAGCACACTAACAGGCCCTTCTGGCTCACAAGCCATGCTGCCCAATAAACCAGAGCACCCAGAGGAAATCCCTGCAGATACAGGGAGAACATACAAACTCCTTATAGACAGCGCGGGATTCGAACTCAATGCAAGATTCAAACTCGGTGCTAACCACTTTGCTCACTGTGCCGCCCAGTGACTGAGGAACTTAAGTTTGTCATTAAATAAATCGGGAATAAAACTGGTTTCTGTAACAATGACCATGAAACTAATTGAGCATCCGTGGACACTGCCAGACCTGCCAGGCTCCTCCAGCAGTTTTATTTTTACTCTGGATTCCAGCATTGTCTCCATCCAGTTCACTCACACCTTTTCAAAGGAGAAAATTTGCCATCTTTGCTCGATGCAGCTAACATGTGACTCCTAACTCAGGAAAGAATGACATTTCGATTCCATTCCCAGTCCAACTCAGACGTCACAGTTTTGACCATGGGCTATTAGAATCAGAATCAGTGCAAATATTGATATAAAATTAAATTTTAAAATTAAAAAAATTGTGCAGAAGAAGAGAAAGGGAGGCAGTGTCTGTCATTCATTATCCATTCAGAAATCTGATGGCAGAGGGGAAGAGGCTGTTTTTGTAATGTTGGGCTCTCGACTTCCAGCTCCTGTACCTCCTTCCCGATGGTAGTGTGTGAAGAGGGATGGCTTGGGGGGTGGGGGTCCTTGAGGATCAATTTCAAACTTTTTCCCTTTCTGACGAAGTGTCATTGATCTGAAACCTCGACTCTTGTGACTTGCACAACCTACTGGAGTTGAGAGTTCCAAGTATTCACTCACCTCTGTTAGAAGAAAATTCTAGCACACCTCAGTTTAAATGACCAGCCCCTTATGATGAAACTAAATCCCTTGGTTCAAGGCCCTTGCACAAGTGAAAATATCCCGATGTCTTTCCTAACATGCCCTTAGGATCTGATATGTTTCAAGAAGATTATCTACATTTAAATTTTTAAATTTTAAGTGTTGTTTACAGCATTGCAAAAGCCAATTCTGGACATTTAAACCTGTGCCGCCCAATTACTCCCAATTAACCTACAACCCCCTACATGTGGAAGGTGGGATGACTCCAGAGCACCTGGGGAAAACCCACGCAGGTCACGGAGAGAAGGTACAGACTCCTTATGGACATGGCCAGATTTGAACTCAGGATGCTGGAGGTGTAAACATGAACTCTTACTGTAATGGGCGCTGGGCAACGCTGTCTGCCTGCCTTACGGCGGGCTGAAGGCAATTTTGTATAATATTACATGCTCTGTATTATTACATAATAATTATCTTGGAGAATTCTAACCCAAACTGTCTGGTTTCTCTTGATAGGGCAACCTTCTCAACACAGAAATTAACCTGGTAAATTTCCTATAGGCTACCTTAGGTAGGATCAGGGGTGCCATGCTGCTGGACCTCACCAGAGTGCCGCTCAGGCACCTCATGGGGTGGCTACGGCACCTCTTTGTCGCTGTTTATGGTGAGTTCCGGCACCTAAAAAATTAGCACTGCACCCCTGGGTAGGATGTCCAAAACATGTGGCTTCATGAGCACCCTAAACTCCAAATTAAGGCCAATATGCCTCGAGCCCTCTTAATTGCTGCTTCTACCTGCTAACACCCTACAATTCATGCGTACGAATACATTTGTTTCCTCTGTGCTTCACTTACTTGCAGTCCCTTAGATATATAACGAAAAGGTGCTGGGGATCCATATTGAATAACTTTGGTCCACCTTCGGGTGAGGATAGGACAGACTTGGGTTGCCCATTCTCACCTATCAGTGAGCTGTGGCAGACTGTGGCATCATGATGGCAGACTGGGAACCGGAGAAGAAATGCTCAGGACAGCACATTTTGTTTGCTGTTAACATGGCAGTGAGGATTCGCACTGTTCATGCTCGTTCCTTTGCTTCAACCCCTTTCCCCATCAATTTAACGGGACATTAGTGCTGTGAATGCAACATGATGAATGCATTGATGTTTACAGCCACAGAGAGATATTGATGATAAACACCAACAAACGTGTGTGCCGCTCATCTTTCACAGGTGTCGGCAGTGTTCTACTCAGAACTAAAGCACCCAAGAGCCCGCCTGTGCCCTGGTAGCTCTTTGAGCTCAGAATTCCCACTGCTATCTCAGCACTTTTCCCCGTGAGTTATAAACATGGAATAAAATCAGCCAAGATAGGCTGACGGCCAGGTTGATAAAATTGCATGGCATCAAGCACATGAGTGCACTCCCGATCAGATGCTTGGCCTTGTTGGTGAGACTGGGGAGCACTTCTCAGATACCTGAGTTCGTCCGTCACCCCTGTGTAATGTATAGGCACTCATCTTCGACCCTTCTGACCCACATCACAGCTGCTGCATTCCTGGCCATTCACCATCATTCTGACTTGAAGCACCCCCTCTCATTTCCATCCTCCAACCTTCTGGCCGATCCCAGACGCTCTCACTCCCCAACTTTGGTTCGTCATTACGATTGCTGCCCAACTCCATTTCTCCACCCCACCCCCACACACATTTCTCTCTGGAGACCCCTCCCAAGCTTCTCAATATGATGATATCCTGCCTTGGGTCCATCCAACCAGGCAACACCCACCAATGTCTCTCAGTGCCTCCTCCCTACAAGACCACTCATCATCATCCTCTGAAAATAAGCCCCTCTTGCTCTGATACCCTGGACAAGGCCACATAAGCATTCTCATAAATATACAGAGGCTGCGGGTGGTTGGCAAAGTAGTCGAAAGACTAACTCAGGCTGTGGGCAGCAGGAGACTGGCTCATGGGAACCGGGATTCAAGAGGGTTCTGAGGGCAGAAAGGGCTCCTGAAGGGCATCGGGCGCTGATGGCTTCCTGATCTTATATAAGGCTTGGACCTGGATTTGAGTTGCCGCAGAAGTTTGTGTGGCTGGAGAGGCTGCAGAAGCGCTGGAGGTGAATCCACGGGCACTTGATGACTCTGGGGAACTTCCTTTGGTTTCTATTTCTCATTGTTATGGGCATCGGGCAATGCTCATGCCTTACGGCAGACCACATTTGAATTATATCCTGTATATGTACATGACAATAAAAAGAACCTTGAACACATCAAAATACCCCCCACATCTGCCCTTCTTCAATGTCAGCACCACCTACCAGTGCACCACCACCCTTCCTGCTTCACACAAACCTTTGACATGGAGCACCATCTGGACAACATCCTTACAGATGCTACAAGGTACAAGAGGTTTACCAGGAGTTGTTCTTTCTCCTGGCTGAGGTGTCTCGAAACAAGGACCAGGGTCTTAAAATAAGGGGTCAGCCACTCAGGACTGAGACTTCTTCCACTCAGAAACTTGCAAATCGTTGGAATTTTCTTCCTGATAGAGCTCAGTATATTCAAGATGGAGATCGACAGACTTAAATACGAATCAAGGGGTACGAGGTGAGGGTAGGAAAGTGGTACAGGGGTAAAGGCATGAGATTATTGAATACAAGGGGCTGAATGAATTAATCTTGCTTCCTTTTCTTAAATTTTTACATCATCTTTGTACACTTTTAATGAAAAAGATGAAGCACACAATTCAGAGAAAAACATGGTGGAGTTTAGGATTTTCAGGATCAAATAGACGAAGTCACATAAATCCAGTTCAAACCCACGATCACATTTGCGTCAGAAGGACAAGACCACTGAATTGATCAGCCCGTTCGTATGTAGTTTCAAGGATAAAATTAATGAAACCCATAGTCTTCAAATTCCTGGGCTTCAACATCTCTGGAGATCTGTCCTGGAGCCTCCATGTCGATGCTATCGTGAAGAAGGCTCACCAGCGACCGTACTTTGTGAGGAATTTGAGGTGATTCGGTCTGTTAATATGGGGCAGCACGGTGAGCATAATGCTGTTACAGCACCAGCGATCAGGTCCAGGGTTTGAATCCCGCATTGCCTATAAGGAATTTGTACATTCTCCCTGTGTTTGCGTGGATTTTCCCCAGGTGCTATGGATTCCCTCCCCCAACCAGGGTTGCAGGTCAATTGGGCGGCACGGGTTCGTGTGCCAGAAAGGCCTATTACCGTGCAGTATGTCTAAATTTAAATGTTAAAAAAATTACATTTAAATTTAAAATGTCACCAAAGACTCTTGCAAATTTTTATAGATGTACCGTGGAGAGCATTCTGACTGATGACATCACTGTCTGGTATGGAGATGCAAATGCACAGGACAGGAACAGGTGACAGACAGCTGTGAACTCAGCCTGCAACAGCACAGTCTTCACTCCATCGAGGACATCTACAAGAGGTGGCGTCTCAAGAAAGCAGCATCTATCCTCAAGGTACCCCACCACCACCCAGGCCATGCCCTCTTCGTTCTGCTACCATCCGGGAGCCTGAAGACTACACCCATAGGTAGAAAAATCAACTTCTTCCTCTCCGCCACCAGATTTCTGAATGGACAATGAACCACAGACATGAGCTCACTTTCTCTTCTTTTGCACTACTTCATTTTTTTTAATGTAATTTATAGCAATTTTTCTATCTGTGATGCTGTTGCAAAACAAAGAATTTCATGACACCTTTGGTCTTTAAATTAAGGTTCTGAATTGGGACTAGGCTGATTTCAACAGTGTAAAAGAGGAGCAGATGCTTGTGGGTGGAATGATTGATTGGTAGAGTTTTAAAGGATAGTTCAGGGCCCATACTCTACAGGAATGGTGAGAGGCAAAACAGTAAGATTAGGGAACCTTGGGTGACACAGGATATTGAAGATGAGAAAAAAATGGAAGCATATGCCAAGAAGAGGCAACAGGGCTCAAGGGAGTCTCGATGAATATAGAGGGTGTAGAAAGAAATTACAAGGGCAAAAATGGATCATGAAATACATTCCCAAGACATTCTATGTATATCAGGAGCAAGAGAGTGTAAGAGAGTGAGCCCCCCTGAGGGAGCAGGAGAAATGTGGGTAAAGTCCTAAATGGATACTTCTTATCAGAAGGTCATGGAAGACCCTGAGTTCAGAGAGAGGTACGAGGATAATCTGGAGCTATCAGTTATTAAGAAGAAGGAGGTGTTAGGTGTTGATAAATCCATGGGCCCTGAAGCCATTCCCATGGGAAGCAATGGAGGAGATAACTGGGGCCCTGACAAAGATTTTTCGACCTTTATTCGCCAAGGGTGAGGTGTTAGAAGACTGGAGGGTAACTAATGTTGCTTTCAGAAGGGCGGTAGGAATAAGTGAAGAAAAGATTTTCCCATGTAAATGAGAGGACTAAGGTCTGGCAAAATGTGGGAAATGTCAGTTTGTCCAGCGGGTAAGGGAAAATAAAACACGATCCATATTCTCTAACTGATGGCAGACCACTGAGCCCTGAGATGTGAAGGCGTTTGGGTGTCCCCGTGCTTGATTCGCGAAAGGCTAACATGTGTAAGTTGTTTTACTGCCAGGGGAATTTAATACAAATGTAGGAAGGTTATGCTTCAGTTATGTAGGGCAGCGATGAGCCCACATCTGGTGTAGTGTGTGCAGTATTGGGCTCCTTGTTTAAGGGAAGGTGTTCATGCATTGGAATTTGTTCAGAGATGGTTTACCAGACTGATATTTGGAGTGGGGTTTCTGAAAAGGGCTCTACAGGGTGGGATTGTATCTGCTGGTGATTAGAAGAGTGAGAGAGAACCTGACTGAAGTACAGAAAATTCCCCATTATCCAGAATTCAAGCAACCGGCAAAAACAAAAATTGTGGAAAATAAGTAGGTAAAAAATACGAAAGTTTAAAATTGGCGCGTCCTCGCTGTTAGTTCGCCAATCACGCAACATGCAATCTCCAGCAGCCAACATCTACCAATCCCCAAAGCTGCTGGATGCCAAGGATTTACTGTTTATTAAATCCTGAGGGGCCTTGAAAGAATGCAGTGAAGATGCTTCACTGTGGAAGAAGCTACACTGCAGGTCCCTGTTTAAAAAATAAGGGGTCAGATTCCTATTACAGAGATGAGATGAATTTTGTTTTTTTCTCTCAGAGGATTGGAAGTCCTTGGAATTCTTTTATTTGAAGGGCAGTGGAAGCAAGAACTTTGAATATTTTTAAAGTGGCAGAAGATTGGTTCTCTATAAGCAGGAGGGTGAAAGGTTCAACTGGGGTAATGGAATACAAACTAGAGGCTGATTCTCAAAAGTTCCTTTTATCATCAGGTTATAAACATGATATACTTCATCTTTGGTCTGCCGTAAGGCAAATGAAAAGTAGTCATGAGGATTGCCCGGTGCCCCAACATAGGAGAAAAAGAAGAAAAAGAGAGTCCCTTTTGAGTAATCGAGTGTCCGTGGATTTGCCTCCAGTGCTCCCGCAAGCTCTGCAGCCGTATACATTCCTGTTCGATCCATCAGCCACCCAAGCTCCAGATCCAAATTTTTCAAACGATCAGGAAGCCTTCAAAAGTGGCAAGGCCCTTCAGGAGACCACCTTGCCTCCAGCACCCTCTTGAAATGCAGTCCCGATTCCTGGTTCCCACGAGCCAGTCTCCAGCAGCCCGCAACTACTGAGCCCCTCGCCGGTCTGCCACCGTGGTCACTGTCCTGTAGGGTCGACGCCTCTGCTTTTCCTTCTCAATGTGGGGGGGGGGTATTCTCCTTGTTTCTGTTGCCCTTCACTAGCCTGCTGCTCCCCCGGAGTATGCAAGCCTCTCCTGGTATACTGCCGAGCACAGGCACTGCCATCTTGACCACAGACCTCCAAAGTTGCAGGATTTAAAATAAACATTGTTGGCTTCTTTAACAGGCTGTTTGAAGCCTATGCAGAGTCATCAGCATTAGGACCAGGTGGTTGGACCCTGTGAAGCAGCACTGTGCCTCCACTCTCTGCTCTCCTGCATCCGTACCAGTGGCAGAGGTGCTGCCAGCACCACCATTTTTACCCAATTGGTTACAATCAGCCATGACCTTCAGAGCATCAAGAAATAAGCAGCTATTTTTCAGATAAAACAGCCCAACTGCAGATCCTCCCCCAGTTTCACATTGTTGGCTAAGTGTGAGAGATTTAGTGATCTAGAACAACTCACATCCATCCTTCAGGTGGAACAAGAATGCAGAGGTGCAAATGAAAGAATGTAAGAAATAGAAACTGGAGTCGGCCATCCTGCCCGTCGAGCCTGCTCCACCATTCAATAGGAACATGGTTGATTTGGCAGTGAACTCACCTCCACTTACCCTCCCAGAACCCTTATTATTCCTATTAATGTGGCCTCTACTGTTTCCTTGGACAGAGAATTCCACAAATTCACTTCCCTCTGGGAGAAGCCGTTTCTCCTCATCTCTTTCTTAAATCTGCTCCCCTGAATCTTCAGGCTATCTGCCTTAGTTCTAGTCTCACCTTCCAGTAGAAATAACCTCCCTGCTTCTATCTATTCCTTTCATAATGTTATGTCCGTACGATCCCTCCCTCATTCTTCCAAACTCCACTGTATATAGTCCTGGCTACTCAACGCCTCAGACTCAATCGTTTCACCCTCCTGTGTACAGTACTGCATGGTCTGTTCCTGCATAGGTTTTGGGTTGCCAGTATTTCAGTATTTTTTGTAACAGCAAGGCCATCTTCCTTCAGAAAGAGCTGATGCCTCTCTTGAATCTTGCTGTACACACTGCAGCAACCTCAGCTCCCCAGCTCATGAGATTAACTCTCAGTGGAAGGCATTAGAATATATTGCAGTTCCCACATTCCAGTCGGGGAGACTCAGAAGTGATCCTCCAGTGGGCAAGAATAATTAGCAGGCCAGCAAAACCTCTGGTAAGCGTATAATTACACGTTCTGCACTGTGGCCTGTGGGCTGAGAGAGTGAAGCCCACGTCTCTTCATTGTTGAATCCATTATATTTAACCAGCAGTGTGAGGCAGCAAGAAGGCTGACCTGATCATGCCCCAACAAAATGCATTTCCTTTTTGCCGCAAAATGGCTCACTCACCTGTGCTCATCCAGACGATGTTTCTGGACCCTGGAGATTGGGCAAGACTGCCTCACCTAACTGCATTGTGTATCTAAGAACAATGAGAAATCAATATTCATTGAAAATCAAGCAAATCATCTTTAGTTTCCTTTGGGTTTCCATCAGGTGGAGGTGCCAATGGCCAGAGATCCTCAGACCCTGGAGTATGGCAATATGCTCCCTGCACATCCACCCATCAGCAAACAGCAATGTACACAAATCCTACACCAATGCCAATTTTTCACTGGAGCAGTAAGGCTGGAGGTCTCCTTGTGGTGTTAGAACTTTACAGCTCAGTACAGGTCCTTTGGCCCTTGATATATTCTTACAAAAAAAAACTAAACCCTTCCTACCTCATAACCTTCTATTTTTCTTCAATCCATGTACCTGTCTAAGAGTTTCTTAAATGCCCCTAATGTTCTAGCCTCCACCAACAGCCCTGGCAAGGCATTCCAGGCACCCACAACCCTCTGTGTAAAAAAAACTTACCCCTGACATCTCCCTTAAACGTCCGTCCCTTCACTTTGTACAGATGTCTTCTCGTGGTTGCTCCTCCCACCCTCGTAAAATGGTGCTGGCTCTCTACCTCCCATATACCTCGAATATATATGTCTATCTCCCATATGCCTCGAAGAATCCTGTAGACCCCCCATTAAATCACCTCTCATCCTTCTTCGCTCCAAAGAGAAAAGCCCCAGCTCTGCTAATCTTGCCTCATAAGTCAGGCCACATTTTCTAATCCAGGCAACATCCTCTGCACCCTCTCCTTAGCTTCCACGTCCTCTCTGTAATGAGGTGAGCAGAACTGAGCGCAACAGTAGCCTTTATTTTTTGTGAGACAACATTTTGGTTTCTTCCGTACCTCTCTCCTACCAACAACATTAAAAAAACAAATATTTTATTTAAATGTGCTATGGCCCCATGACTGACCTTTTTGTGAGACAACATTTTGGTTTCTTCCGTACCTCTCTTCTACCAACAACATTAAAAAAAACAAATATTTTATTTAAATGTGCTATGGCCCCATGACTGATCTTTTTGTGAGACAACATTTTGGTTTCTTCCGTACCTCTCTTCTACCAACAACATTAAAAAAAAAAATTATTTTATTTAAATGTGCTATGGCCCCATGACTGACCTAGAATGAAGGGGAGGAGAAGGAGATTCAGAGGGCAGCTGGGTGCATGAGCTTGTGAGGGAGAATGGGAGAACTTACGGGGAGGAATATGTTTGATTAGCCTGCACTGAGAGCTAATACGACTTGACTGAGAGACAACATTGATCTGACAGGACAAATGCCCTCTGTCTATGTCAGGGGTGCTGAACTGAATCCAAGACCGGATTCTCAGTCAACCAGGCATGAACTGCCTACCCACTATGTGGTTAAGGTGAGCAATAGAATGTTCCACAGACAGATGGAAGAGTCTTAAATGGACTTGAGACCACACTTGGAGTATTGTGTTCAGTTCTGGTCACCTCATTATAGGAAGGATGTGGAAGTTATGGAGAGGCAGCAGAGGAGATGTAGTGGGATGTTGCCTGGATTGGAAAATAAGTCTCATGAGGCAAGGTTAGCAGAGCTGGGACTTTTCTCTGTCAAGCAAAGATGGATTGAGAGGAGTCTTAATAGAGGTCCACAAGATTCTGAGAGGCATAGATAGGGTGGACAGCCAGCACCTTTTTCCGAAGGCAGGAATAGAAAACATCTTTACAGAGTGAAGGGAGGGAAGTTTAGGGGAGACATCTGGGGTCAGTTGTTTAACACAGAGAGTTGTGGGTGCCTTGAATGCCTTGCCAGGGATGGTGGTGGAGGCTGGAACATTAGGGGCATTTAGACAGGTACATGGATGGAAGAAAAATAGAGGGATACAGGTTAGGAAGGGTTCAGTCTTTTTTTGGTAGGAATATATAGGTTGGCATAACATGGAGGGGCGAAGAGCCTGTACTGTGCTGTAACGTTCTATGTTAATGGGCCAAATGGCTTGCCTTCACATTGTTTCTTTTCTATAATACTGAGAGCACAATGAGACTGCCTGGTGCTACAAAAAATGTTTCAAACTATTTGACATTGGATAGGAACAGGACTGGGATTGTAAATCCTACTATTAATATCCAGTCTGTTAACACTGACAACAAAACATATTCCACCCGCGACCCAGACGACATACCGAGATCCCTGCCAGAGACTGATTTCTGTAAAGTGCGAGACATCTCCTGTGCTCCACATGATATGGGGATCTGTGCTACATCAAACCAAAAACAGTGCAGTGGTGCACCTAGTGAGCTGTTGCCCCACAGCTCAATCCTAACCTCTGTTGTCGCCTCTATGGAGTTTGTACATTCCCTTTGTGAATATGTGGGTTGAAGTCTAAAATGAAAGCAGTAAATATTTGTGGAAGAACTTAACAGGCCATCAGAGAGCACCAACAATCATCAAAGTTCCACACCACCCAGCACATGCTCTGTTCTCGCTGCTGCCATCAGGAATAGAGGTATCGGTGCCACAGGAGTCGGCCCACCAGGTTCAGGAACAGCTGCTACCCCTCCACCATCAGACTCCTCAACAACAAACTCAATCAGGGACTTATTGCACAGTCAGTTTGTTTACATTTCTTATTTTGTTCACATTTTCCTCTTTTGTATACGTTCCTTTTTTTGAGTTCAGTGTTTTGCTCGACCAAATAGTTGAAATTCTGCCTGGCCTGCAGCTAAAAGGATCTCGGGGTTGTATGTGATGTCATATATGTACTCCAACAATAAATCTAAACTCTTGAGCATCAGAGAAAGGGAAATAGTTAATGTTTCAGGTGGAAGGTGCTTCATCAGTTCTGTCCTGCCAACTTTGCCAGGTTCTGACCCAAATCAGTGACTGTTGCCTTCCATGGATGCTGCCTCACCCCCTGAGTTCCTCCCGCACCGACATTTCCTGGTATTTATTTTAAACATACAGCTCAGTAACAGGCCCATGAGCCCATGCTGCCCAATTGCATCCAACTGACCTACAGCCCCAGTACATTTTGAATGGTGAGAGTAGAGAAAACCCATGCAGACGTGGGGAAAACATGCACTCTCCTTACAGACAGCATTGGATATGAATCCTAGTCGCTGGTGCTATAGCAGCGTTGTGCTAACAGTTTTTAATGCAAAATGTATTTGTGAGTATCTGCGCTTCAGTATTTCTTATCCATCCCAAGTTTTTCTCAAACTGAGGGGCTACAGTGCTAATAATTATCTTAAGGAGTGGAACATGGCTAAGCCATGTGAGGACAACAAATTCCTTTCCATGGAGCACAATAGCAAACAAGATCTTTTGTAACAACAATCCATTGTGCTCATCATTGGTGTGGTTAACAGAGCAGTTCGCACAGTAGTTCTCAACCTTTTTCTTTCCACTCACATCCCACTTTAAGTAATCGCTATACCATCGGCGTTCTGTGATTAGTAAGGGATTGCTTAGGGTGGGATGGGAAGGTTGAGAATCACTGCTCTAGACTCAATTGTTACTGAGATATTCTGCATGTGAAAAATGGTCATTGGTCCATTTCTTTTGGAGTTCTGAAACCATGCACAGAACCAGTCAATTAGATACGATTAAAATAGTGGTTTTCAAACTTTTTCTTCCCACCCAAAAACACCTTAAGCAATCCCTTACCAATCACAGAGCACTGAAGGCATAGGGGTTACTTAAAGTGGTATGTGAATGGAAAGAGAAAAGTAGAGAACCACTGGGTTAGCACAACACTATTATAGCACCAGCGATCCAGGTTCGAATTGGGCATTGTCTGTAAGGAGTTTGCATGTTCTACCAAGACTTGCATGGGTTTCCTTCAGGTGATCCAGTTTCCTTCCACCCTTCAAATTGTAAGGGGCTAGTAGGTTAATTGATCACATGGGGTGGCCAGAAGGGACTGTCATCATGTTGGATCTCAAATATTACATTTTAGAAATCATTATCACTTTTTAAAACTATCTGAATTTAAACTCCACAACTGATGTTTTGGAATTTGAACCATGTTTGGGGTGTGGGGGGAGGAGAGAAATTTAATGGGAAGATAAAGTGTAACATTTTTACACGGAGGGTGATGTGTGGATGGAATAGGCTGCCAGAGGAGGTGACTGAGGCAGGTACTGTTGCAACGTTTAAGAAATATTTGGATGGATAAGACCATCCACACAGACGTAGGAGCAGAAATAGCCCATTCAGTCCATTGAGTCTTCCCCATGAACTGATCTATTTCCCCACTCAGCCCCACTGCCTTTTCCCCATAAATTGAGGCCCTGGCTAATCAAGAACCTTTCTCTTAACTAGACTCACAACCGCCTGTGACAACAAATTCCACAGATTCACCACCTTCTGGCTGAAGAAATTCCTCCTCATCTCTATTCTAAGCAGATACCCTTCAATCCTGAAGTTGTGGCCTCTTGTCCTAGACTCTCCTACCACAGGTAATGACCTTCCTATATCTACTCTGTCCGTGCCTTTCAATATTCAAAATATTTCAATGAAATTCCCTTCATTCTCCTAAATTCCAGTGATACATAGATAGATAAGTTTAGACCTAAACAGGCAGGTGAGTTTCATGCAGGTGGGACATTTTGGTTGGCATGGGCATGTTGAGCCGATGGGCCTGTTTCCATGCTGTGTGACTCTGTACTATCTCAATCCTCAGGGGTACAACCCCATTAATTCATCCACTGTACTGCCAGCAAACCCTTCTCATGTCTTCTTAAACTCCTCAGCAAGCCACAGCAGAATTAGGTTTCAGATTTATTGTCAGAGTGTATACATGACATCACATACAACCTGGAGATTCTTTTTCCTAATGGTAGTGGAAAAACAAACTGTACACAATGTACACCAGTAAACAAATAAAGAAAAAAAATCAGAGCAGTTCTTAAACGAGTCCCCGATTGAGTTTGTCATTGAGGAATCTGCTAGTGGAGGGGCAGCAGCTGTTCCTAAACTTGGTGGTGCGAGTCTTGTAGCACCTAGACCTCTTTCGTGATGGCAGCAGTGAGAACAGAGCATGTGCTGGGTGGTGTGGATCCTTGATGATTGCTGCTGTTCTCAATGGCAATGTTTCCTGCAGATGTTCTTGATGGTGGGGAGGGTTTTGCCTGTGATGTTCTGGATTGTGTCCACTACCTTTTGCAGAGATTTATGGTGTCCCCATACCAGACTGGTCAGCACACTTTCCACCAAACCTTAATAGAAATTTGCCAGGATTTCTGATATCGTATCAAACCCAGTCTTGATTCTTTTCACAGTGAAAGAGAGATCCCAAGAGAAGAATGCCCATATAACAGTGCAGAGCCTGTAGGCCATCACAATTGATGGCACAGAACCCCAGCAAAATTCTGGAGAAGTTTGGGAGCAGAAAGAAAAACAAGAAAGGTACAGGGAAGAATCCTTCCGAAGCATCCAATATATAATAATCCCAAGGCTCAAAGCCTTGCCTATGAATCTCTATGTTTCCTGATCTGTGCGATTAGGAATTTTAATAAGATTTATTGATTTTGCTAAATTCATTGAATTTTCAAACTCAGAACTGCTTTTTTTTGTTCCCCAGACAACAGGCTGACCCCCAACCCAGCCCCGAACCTCTCGAGAATATGGCAGCTGTAAAGTGGAGCTCTTATTTTTAACCTTGCTCCATGCTCACATTCCATTTGGTTGACAATAATTTTATTCAGGAGGAAGGCCTTGTCGTCTCCAATTAGTCCCCAAACTAGCTGAGCTAGAACTACTAGGCCCAAGGCTTCTGCACACTCCCCAAACTGTTACGCTTTAATTTGTAATGAAAGCACAGTTTTTTTTCCTCCCCTTGACCAGGATCCTGAAAGGACCTGATCAGAGCAAAGGCTTGGTAATAAATCACTCGAGTCCAGGTGACAATTTATGGCGAGAATTTACTGTTCAATAAAAGAACAGACGCTACCTTTCAACACTCGACTGACCTGGGCTAATTGACCTCAGCATGGTCTTGTCATTAATCATCTTGGCACAGGGCAAGCTTTAGGCTTACATCATCAACTTACAAAGTAAATAAAATACCGGACAAACCATTCCTATGTGTTTTACAGATATGGCAGTTCTCTTTGTGTGCATTATTAAAATAATAATTCAATGTAGTTTTATGGGGAGATAAAGACACAAGAGTTGGAGAGTTTAGCTTTGCAATTTTGGCTTGGGATCGTATAAACTCATAAGCTGTTTGAAGTCTTTTTTTCAGTAACTATTTACAAAAACAGGACCAAACCCATTGATTAAATTGCTGAGTTTCAGACAGCAATTCAAGGTCTGTTGTTGTGCATGCAAGGTTCCTGGAACTAATGGTTTTTTTAATTGAAAACTGACCTACAAACCCAGGTTGAGGGGCCGAATGCCCTCCTAATGTTCTTTAACAAAATATAAGCGCAGGAGAAATAGGAGCCCCCCAAGCGAGATCTACCATTTAACAAGATAATTGGCTGATCTTCTATTTCAGAGCGACTTTCCTACACTATCCCAGTATCTCCCAATTCTCTGATGCCCATAAAACCTTTGATCTCTGTTTTGAATTATTCTCTGGGTATAGAATGTTTACAGATTCAGGCAGATCAGTGGATACAATATGGGATGGAATGCAATCTCTCTCCACTTACCTCATTAAACTCTTTCCCTCCATCCACTCTCCACCCAACAGTAAAGAGGGCAGGAGCAGAAGCTTCTTCACTGGATTCTCCCTCCTCCATGTCTCAGCTCAACCTGGACACCATTGTTCTGTTGCCTTGAAATCGCTTTTGACCCAGTTTGTTTAAGTGTTTAACATTAACAGCCAATCATCAAAAATTGGCAAAATGCATGAGTTTACTTTCAAAAGAAGGCAAGTAACTCTGTAGGGGAGAGAATGGAGAGCTCCAAGTTCCTTGGAGTTCACTTAACTAATGACCTATTGTGGACACACATCTCTTCACGTGTTAACAAGGTGTAACAATGGCAGCATGAGCTGAGAACATTGAAGCAGGCAAAGCTACCAGCCATTATATGTCAACCTTTTATAGGAGTTGAATCGAGAGCATCCTGGCCAGCTGCATCACAGTAAATGGATCGGAGGCCAATCATCAGGACCATAAGAGTGGCAGAGAGGATCACTGGAGTCTCCCTCCACCACTCGCCCCCCCTCCACCACTCGCCCCCCCCCCCCACCCCACCCCCCCGCCCCCATTGACGTGATTTCTATGGGATTGTTGTCTGAAGAGGGCATACAAAATTATTGAGGACCCCTTCCACCCTGCACACAGCATCATTCAGCTACTCCCGTCGGGGGAGAGATCCAGGAGTATCAGAGCCAGCACCACCAGGCTGAGGAACAGCTTCTTCCCACATGCAGTGAGAACGCTGAACGACCAAAGGAACAGCTCACACTCACCCTCCGAGACTCTTGTATTTAGAAACCAATAATAATTTATTTATTTGTATATATGAATATTTATCCTGCATATGTGTTGTTTGTCTGGTTGTGTGTCTGCTTGTTTTGCACTGAGGATCAGAGAAAGCTGTTTCTTCAGGTTGTACTTGTGCAATTGGTTGACAATAAATGACTTGACTTGAAAAGAAAGGGTGGTTTATGCCTCTTTGGTGCAGTCAAGCAAGACCTGCAAAACTTGAACATTTAAATGCAAAAAGGTGAGGAAGTGCCATAAAAAGCAATCAAATTAATTTAAAAGTGAATAATATCAGTCAAGACATCTGGAACAACTTCCTTGCTCTTTTGTATAATAGTTTCTTGCGATCTTTTGATATCCAGCTGGGAAGAGAGGATGGTAAGAGTATGGAAATCAAGTTAAACCCTCATTAAACTTTGTTTGGGTTAAACATGGAGAATTATATGTGGTTCTGGTCACCACATTGTTAAGAGGATCATGATATCATGGAGAGGAACTCAACAACAATGCTACTGGAAATAAGGGTTGGCTTTCTTTTCTTATCAGAAGACTGAGGGCAGACCAAACTGATGAAGGGTTTTGATAGAATGCACACAGAGTGGATCTTTCCATGGTGGAGAGAGTCCATTGGTGAAAGGTGGTCATTAAGAAATCTAGTGGGGAATTCAAAAGGAGTACCTTTACCCAAATAACAGTGAGGAATTGGAACTCACACCCATGGGGAGCAGTTGAGGCAAATCATTTTTAAAATTTAGACATAGACCACAGTAACAGGCCCTTCTGGACCATGAGTCCATGCTGCACAAATCATATCAACGTATTTAAGGGAGGAGGAGTATGTGGGGAAAAGGAAATAGAGGGTCACACCAATGGAGTTCAGTGAGGATAAACAGGAGGAGATTCAGCTGTAAAACTGACACCAGCAAGTTGGGCAGAATGGCCTGTTTCAGTCTCAGACTTCCCACAAAAAAGATGGCAGCTCTCATTTGATTTGGTGTCAAGAGTCATGGGGCATGGGTTAGAAGCTGAATGGGACGTCTCCATGTCAGCAGAGAAGGTGGCAGCGAGAACGTGTGAGAGGGAAGGAAGTGCTCATAACCAAATTCCTACAAGACCTCGGCCCACTCCTGCCACTCACACCACCATCAGGTGGTGTGCCCATAAACCCATAGAAATCTCCTTTTTAGCTTTTATTTGGAGGTACAGCAAAGTAAAAGGCCCTTCTGGCCCATGAGCCCACCCTCCCCAATTACACCAATGCGTCCAATTAATCTACTCACCCTGTACATTTTTAGAGGGTGGGAGGAAACCGGAGCACCTGGTGGAAACCCATGCAGACAGGGGGAGAACATACAAACTCCTTACAGACAGTGCGGGATTTGAATCTGGGCTGTTGGCGCTTAAATAGTGATGCGCTGACCGTGCTGCCCATTCATGTCAATGTGGCTCAGAAGGAACTGCTTTCAGTGTTAGAATCTATCCCAATGTAGTCAGCCACGTGCTCATATGAACTCAGCAATATCCCAGTTAACCGCATGTTTCTCGTGCTTTCTTCTTTAACCTTGGAACTAAAAGCACACAGGATGATTTGAGCATCTTTCTCATTGATGATGTCGTTGCATGTGTGAATGGCAGAGGGGAAATGATATCAGCACTGAGGTGTATCATGAGACGAAGCCCATGTTCCAGTTTCCCAGGGGATGTGACTTTGCCAGAACATAGATCAATTACTTAAATTAGTGAGTTAGTTTGAAAATTAAATTGGTAAATTTTTTTGTGCCCTTTTTACACACAAAAACAGCAGGTGCAAATTAATCCAATCCCTGATTTCCCATCATTTAATGGTTTTATCCAACGTTGATAGTTGACTCTAATTATCAATTGGTCTCGATCAGTTGAAACGTGGGTTGGAAGCAATGTAAAACATCCTCTATCTTTGCTTGCACTGAATGCAACACGGGAAGGTTCTCCCCAGAGTGCTCCAGCATTTCCCCTTGATTATTGTTGACTCCATATTTCATAAATTGGGTGTTGGTTACTGTTCCAGAAATCTGTTGATTCTGAGTTTGTCCCTTTCGAAAGAGTTCAATTAACTAATCTATGTTAAAGACTCCAGCGCAGAACTGAGAGAAAGTTATACTGATGGAGGTGATTGTCTTTGGAGGCCATATTACCCTTTCCAGTTGGACATCAAAGATAAAAAGGTTCCCTGTGGATATCAAAAGATCGCAAGAAACTATTATGCAGAAGAGCAAGGAAGTTGTCCCTTAAAACAGATTATCTTGTCATTATTGCAATGTTGCTTGCAGGACCCTGCAGTATACAAAGTAGATACAGTAAACCCCTGGTATTGGCACCAATGGGGATTAGTAGATGCCAGTTAGGTGTATTTTACGGTTGCTTGAGGTTGTGTAGTGTATGACTGGAGAACTTTCGATGAGGCACGTCAATTTTAAACTTGCATGTTTTTTACCTATTTATTTTCCGTGATATTTTGTCAGTCGCTTGAATTCCAGATAACAGGGGTTTTACTCTATATTAATTCAAACTTCCATTTAGCGTCACAGTGGATAAGAGCAGGAGTGTTTGGAAATATGAATGAAATGTGCATAAAGACTATTTTGTCCATGTGTTTGGACCAATTTCCAATGAAGATTTGCTTAGGCTCTTCCTGCCATGATTCACCTCAGCGAACGCTATTTCCCTGGCGACACTCAACATTGCAAATCCAACTGCATTTCTAAAGGATGTTAGTACATTCTGAAAAGAATGTAGGAATGCGATAAAAATTCAAAACCTTGCTTTATGTTCCAACTTTAAAGTTGCAAGTCCCTGCCTCAGCACATCAGTTTAATAGAACATAGAGTAGTACAGCACAGTACAGGGCCTAGAGCCCACAAGGTTGAGCCGACCCAGGTAAACTTATTCCTCAACAATCTAATTTTTCCCCACTTCACACCCATAACCCTCAAGTTTGGTTATTTTTATTTCACACTGTGAGCATCCAATTTTCCTCAGAGTGCATCCAGGAGCTGAATTAGAAAGTTAAAGTTAACCCTTTGGATTCTGTGTCCTGGTTTTCAGGAACTACCAACAAGTGCATATACTCCATGTCCCTGTTTTCCAGGACTGGTTTTGTACCCAACCACCAGCTGGATCGTACTGGTGTTCATTCTGTAGTTTACCCATGGACCCAGTCCAAAGTATATGTTATGACAGGTTAAAAATGACTGGAGTGCAAAGGGTTAAGAGATGAGAGTTTGAGAGGGAATCTGAAGAAGATTTTTTTTTCCCCAAAGGCTGGTTGGAATCTGGAATACACTCTCTGCGTGGCTGGTGGAGAGTTTGTCCCAACATTTAAGAATATACACAAAGCTCTTGCATTGCCAAGTCTTGGAAGGCAATGGAACAGAGAACATAGAACACTACAGCACAATAAAGGCCCTTTGGCCCACGATATTGTGCTAACCTGTACTGTATACTCTGTATGTAAAAAAAAATGAAACCCTCCATACCTTATAACCTTCTATTTCTCTTCCATCTGTGTGCCTGTCTCTCTTAAATGCCCCTGTTTATTCAGCCTCCATCACCACCCCTGGCAAGTCATTCCAGGCACCCACAATTCTCTGTGTAAAAAACTTACGCCTGATGTCTCCCCTCAACTTTCCTCCCTTCACTTTGTACAAATGTCCTCTGGTGTTTGCTATTCCTGCCCTGGGAAAAAGATGCTGGTTGTCTACCTTTTCTATACCTATTAAGTCTCCTCTCATCCTTCTTTGCTCCAAAGAGAAAAGTTATAACTCTGCTAACCTCAGAGACTTGTTTTCCAATCCAGGCAACATCCTGGTAAATCTCTACTGCACCTTCTCCATTGCTTCCACATCCTTCCTGTAATGAGGTGACCAGAACCGAACAGATGGTCTCAAAAGAGATTTATAGAGCTGCAACTTTATATATATTTACAATAAATATATTTAAGACAAGCTTGAATAGATTTTTACATAGTAGGGGAATTAAAGGATATGGGGAAAAGGCAGGTCAGTGGAGATGAGCCAATCATCCGATTACCCATGATCTCATTGAATGGTGGAGCCAAATGGCCAACTCCTGCTCCTATTTCTTATATTCTATCATCACTTCTTGACTCCTGAACTCAATCCCCCCACCAACGAAGCCCAGCCTGCCTTAGGCCTTCTTAACTATCCTATCAGCCTGCTCGGAAATCTTGAAAGATCTATGGATTTGGACCCAAGGTCTCTCTGTTCTTTCACACTTTTAAGTATCCTACCATTAATCATGTACTCTGCCTTCACGTTTGACCTTCCAAAATGAATTACTTCAAAATTCAAGATTCAATTTATTATCATGTAATAAAAAGTGTCATATTTCATGAAATTGCCTTTTGTCTTCTGTTGTCCATTGGCAGAAATTGCCTGAAATTGCCCGAGAGAGAGACACAAAAGTGAGTTGCCTCCAGAGTTACCGAGTGTCCATGGATTTGTTTCTAGTGCTCCCGCGGCCTCACAGAGTCCAGACCAAACCGTCGGAAACCCATCTCTTCATCCTGTTAGAACCCATGGAAACCCTCAACACTATCCACAACCCCACCAACCATATATACTAGAACATACTGGACCCATCTTTGTCCAAGGCCAGGGGCCGGTTTGTGGAATTAGGATAGGGATTTACAGGTCGACATTGTGAGCTTAATGTCTCTGTGATAGCACCATGCTGTGAACCCCACTGGTAAGCAGAATCTGAGATTCTCACCTTTACAAAAGTCTATTCTTCTACAACAAAAATCCATCAGTGCAAGCAGGTAAATTTAGCAAGAGACGGCCCTGCTGAATCAGCACCTTTAATGCAAAACGCAGGCTGCAGTTTTAGTGGGTTAGAATTCCACAGGGGATCCTCCCAGCCTGGGTCCGAGGTTACATTTTTTTGGCAAAAGAGAAAATTGCTGCTAATTTGGGAACTTGAGAAACAAAATTCAGTTCCCTGGCTCTGTAAAGACTTTTCCTGTCCACTGATTGTTTCGTTGCCTGTCTAAATCCCTCGCAATAGTCCTAACTGTGCTCAGATTTACAATAATAAAAGTCAGGCTTCGACCGGGTTACATTTCGTCTTTTATCTTCCAATACACAAGCATTGATCTCCTGAGGAAAGCAGGCAAGGACAGTTATTTGTGCTGTTTAGCCTAAGCACAGACAGGGTTGCATTTACAATGTGCCTTTCATATCCCCTGTAAGATGTCCCTTTGGCCAAAATAGCACAGAATTTTCTGCCTGGCAAATCCCTTCAAACAGCAATGCCAAAATGAAAAGTTAATGATCTTAATTGAAGGATAAATATTCACCAGGGAGTCCACGATTACGCCCCAACTTCCTCTCAAAATAGGATCATTTAGCCAATTAGGGAGTGGGCTTGTTCCCTTTGATATAGTTATAGAGTCGTAGATTTCTACAGCATAGAAACCGGCCCTTCAGCCCATCTTGTCCATGCTGGCTCAGCTTGTCCCATTTCCCTGCATTCAGCTTATACCTTTTCTATCCATCTACCTGTCTCTTCTTCTTTGGCTTGGCTTCGCGACGAAGATTATGGGGTATGTCCACGTCTGCTGCAGGCTCGTTGGTGACTGACAAGTCTGATGGGGGACAGGCAGGCACAGTTGCAGCGGTTGCAAGGGAAAATTGGTTGGTTGGGGTTGGGTGTTGGGTTTTTCCTCCTTTGTCTTTTGTCAGTGAGGTGGGCTCTGCGGTCTTCTTTAAAAGAGGTTGCAGCCCGCCGAACTGTGAGGCACCAAGATGCATGGTTGGAGGCGATATCAGCCCACTGGCGGTGGTCAATGTGGCAGGCACCAAGAGATTTCTTTAAGCAGTCCTTGTACCTCTTCTTTGGTGCACCTCTGTCTCGGTGGCCAGTGGAGAGCTCGCCATATAACACAATCTTGGGAAGGCGATGGTCCTCCATTCTGGAGACGTGACCCACCCAGCGCAGTTGGGTCTTCAGCAGCGTGGATTTGATGCTTGCGGATTCTGCCAGCTCGAGTACTTCGATGTTGGTGATGAAGTCATTCCAATGAATGTTGAGGATGGAGTGGAGACAGCGCTGATGGAAGCGTTCTAGGAGCCGTAGGTGATGCCGATAGAGGACCCATGATTCAGAGCCGAACAGGAGCGTGGGTATGACAACGGCTCTGTACACGCTGATCTTTGTGTGTTTCTTCAGGTGATTGTTTTTCCAGACTCTTTTGTGTAGTCTTCCAAAGGCGCTATTTGCCTTGGCGAGTCTGTTGTCTATCTCTTTGTCGATCCTTGCATCAGATGAAATGGTGCAGCCGAGGTAGGTAAACTGGTTGACTGTTTCGAGTTCTGTGTGCCCGATGGAGATGTGGGGGGGCTGGTAGTCATGGTGGGGAGCTGGATGATGGAGGACCTCAGTTTTCTTCAGGCTGACTTCCATAACATAACATAACATAACAATTACAGCACGGAAACAGGCCATAGGCCTTTCTAGTCCGCACCGAACCAAACACCCCTATCTAGTCCCACCTCCCTGCACAATCCCCATAACCCTCCATCTTCTTCTCATCCATATACCTGTCCAACCTTTTCTTAAATAATACAATTGACTCCGCCGCCACTATTTCTCCCGGAAGCTCATTCCACACGGCTACCACTCTCTGAGTAAAGAAGTTCCCCCTCATGTTACCTCTAAACCTCTGCCCCTTAATTCTTAACTCATGTCCTCTTGTTTTAATCTTTCCTCCTCTTAACGAAAATAGTCTAGCCACATCCACTCTGTCTATCCCTTTCATAATCTTAAATACTTCTATCAAATCCCCTCTCAACCTTCTACACTCCAAAGAATAAAGACCTAATCTGTCCAATCTCTCCCTATACTCTAGATGCTTAAACCCAGGTAACATTCTGGTAAACCTTCTCTGCACTCTCTCCACTCTGTTTATATCCTTCCTATAATTAGGCGACCAGAACTGCACACAGAACTCCAAATTAGGCTGCACCAACGTCTTATACAATCTCAACATCACCTCCCAACTCCTATATTCCATGCAATGATTGATAAAGGCCAGCATACTAAAAGCCTTCTTCACCACCCTATTCACGTGAGTTTCTACCTTCAGGGAACGATGTACCGTTACTCCTAAATCTTTCTGCTCTTCTGTATTCATCAATGCTCTCCCATTTACCACATATGTCCTGTTCTGATTCTTCTTACCAAAATGAAGCACCTCACACTTATCAGCATTAAATTCCATCTGCCATTTTTCAGCCCACTTTTCTAAGCAGCCCAAATCCCTCTGTAATCCTTGAAAACCTTCTTCATTATCCACTATTCCACCTATCTTAGTATCGTCTGCATATTTACGAATCCAATTCACCACCCCATCATCTAGATCATTAATGTATATAACGAACAACAATGGGCCCAATACAGATCCTTGAGGCACACCACTGGTCACCGGCCTCCAACCTGACAGACAATTATCCACTACCACTCTCTGGCCTCTCCCTTTCAGCCAATGTTCAATCCATTTGACTATCTCAAAATTTATACCTAAAGACTGCACCTTCCTAACTAATCTTCCATGTGGTACCTTATCGAAGGCCTTACTGAAGTCCATATAGACAACATCCATTGCGCTACCCTCATCCACATTCCTAGTCACCTCTTCAAAAAATTCAATCAGATTGGTCAAACATGACCTTCCTCCCACAAATCCATGTTGAGTGCTCCTGATCAGACCCTGTCTATCCAGATGTTTATAAGTACTATCTCTAAGAATTTTCTCCATTAATTTACCTACCACAGATGTCAAACTTACAGGCCAATAGTTGCCAGGCTTCCTCCTTGAACCCTTTTTAAATAACGGAACCACATGTGCAATGCGTCAATCCTCCGGCACTATCCCCATATCTAATGACATTTGGAAAATTACCGCCAGAGCCTCTGCTATTTCCTCCTTCACTTCTCTCAATGTCCTGGGGAAGATCCCATCTGGTCCCGGAGACTTATCCACCTTTATATTTTTCAAAAGCCCTAAAACTACAACTTTTGTAATCTCTATATTCCCCATATTTACCCAATTTGCTTTTTTTATCTCACGTCTCCCAATATCCTTCTCCTTAGTGAATACCGAAGAAAAGAAACTGTTCAATATCTCCCCCATTTCTCTAGGCTACACACAGTTTTCTGCTCTGATTTTCTAAGGGACCAATTTTGTCTCTAGCTTTCCTTTTACCATTAACATATTTGTAAGGCAATCGAACAACTGAAAAGTGGCAAAGCAGCAGGTATGGATGGAATCCCCCCAGAGGTCTGGAAGGCTGGCGGCAAAACTCTGCATGCCAAACTGCATGAGTTTTTCAAGCTTTGTTGGGACCAAGGAAAACTGCCTCAGGATCTTCGTGATGCCACCATCATCACCCTGTACAAAAACAAAGGCGAGAAATCAGACTGCTCAAACTACAGGGGAATCACGTTGCTCTCCATTGCAGGCAAAATCTTCGCTAGGATTCTACTAAATAGAATAATACCTAGTGTCGCCGAGAATATTCTCCCAGAATCACAGTGCAGCTTTCGCGCAAACAGAGGAACTACTGACATGGTCTTTGCCCTCAGACAGCTCCAAGAAAAGTGCAGAGAACAAAACAAAGGACTCTACATCACCTTTGTTGACCTCACCAAAGCCTTCGACACCGTGAGCAGGAAAGGGCTTTGGCAAATACTAGAGCGCATCGGATGTCCCCCAAAGTTCCTCAACATGATTATCCAACTGCTCGAAAACCAACAAGGTCGGGTCAGATACACCAATGAGCTCTCTGAACCCTTCTCCATTAACAATGGCATGAAGCAAGGCTGTGTTCTCGCACCAACCCTCTTTTCAATCTTCTTCAGCATGATGCTGAACCAAGCCATGAAAGACCCCAACAATGAAGACGCTGTTTACATCCGGTACCGCACGGATGGCAGTCTCTTCAATCTGAGGCGCCTGCAAGCTCACACCAAGACACAAGAGAAACTTGTCCGTGAACTACTCTTTGCAGACGATGCCGCTTTAGTTGCCCATTCAGAGCCAGCTCTTCAGCGCTTGACGTCCTGCTTTGCGGAAACTGCCAAAATGTTTGGCCTGGAAGTCAGCCTGAAGAAAACTGAGGTCCTCCATCAGCCAGCTCCCCACCATGACTACCAGCCCCCCCACATCTCCATCGGGCACACAAAACTCAAAACGGTCAACCAGTTTACCTATCTCGGCTGCACCATTTCATCAGATGCAAGGATCGACAACGAGATAGACAACAGACTCGCCAAGGCAAATAGCGCCTTTGGAAGACTACACAAAAGAGTCTGGAAAAACAACCAACTGAAAAACCTCACAAAGATAAGCGTATACAGAGCCGTTGTCATACCCACACTCCTGTTCGGCTCCGAATCATGGGTCCTCTACCGGCATCACCTACGGCTCCCTGAACGCTTCCACCAGCGTTGTCTCCGCTCCATCCTCAACATCCATTGGAGTGCTTTCATCCCTAACGTCGAAGTACTCGAGATGGCAGAGGTCGACAGCATCGAGTCCACGCTGCTGAAGATCCAGCTGCGCTGGGTGGGTCATGTCTCCAGAATGGAGGACCATCGCCTTCCCAAGATCGTGTTATATGGCGAGCTCTCCACTGGCCACCGTGACAGAGGTGCACCAAAGAAGAGGTACAAGGACTGCCTAAAGAAATCTCTTGGTGCCTGCCACATTGACCACCGCCAGTGGGCTGATATCGCCTCAAACCGTGCATCTTGGCGCCTCACAGTTTGGCGGGCAGCAACCTCCTTTGAAGAAGGCCGCAGAGCCCACCTTACTGACAAAAGGCAAAGGAGGAAAAACCCAACACCCAACCCCAACCAACCAATTTTCCCCTGCAGCCGTGTCTGCCTGTCCCGCATCGGACTTGTCAGCCACAAACGAGCCTGCAGCTGACGTGGACTTTTACCCCCTCCATAAATCTTCGTCCGCGAAGCCAAGCCAAAGAAAGAAAGAAAAGAAAAATTTGTAGAACTCTTTTGGATTAGTTTTCACCCTGCTTGCCATAGTTTCCTTGTACCTTCTTTTAGCTTTCCTAATTCCTCTCTTAAGATTCCTCTTACATTCAATGTATCTTTCAAACATCTCCTTAACTCCATGCTTCTTATATCTAATGAACGCCTCCCTTTTTCTTTGAACCAAGTTTACAATATTCCTTGAAAACCACGGCTCTCTCAAACCTTTTGCCCCTACTTTTAACCTAACAGGAACATAAAGCTTTTGCACTCTCAAAATCTGATCTTTAAAAGACTTCCATCTCTCTACTACATCCTGCCATACTGCTAGGCTTTGTCCCCAGTAAGAGTCTTTAAAAAGACCTTACCTTCCTGTCACACTCTCCTGTACGCTCGCTCGACCAATGGCCGCCTCCGACGCCGACTCCTCCCCGCAGACCCTGGTAAGAGACTTTTTGGCAGTTTCCACAAAACAGGACGTCAAGCGCTGAAGAGCTGGCTCTGAATGGGCAACTAAAGCGGCATCGTCTGCAAAGAGTAGTTCATGGACAAGTTGCTCTTGTGTCTTGGTGTGAGCTTGCAGGCGCCTCAGATTGAAGAGACTGCCATCCGTGCGGTACCGGATGTAAACAGCGTCTTCATTGTTGAGGTCTTTCATGTCTTTCAGCATCATGCTGAAGAATGTCTAAATGACTTTTAAATGTCATAGTTGCCCCTGCCTCCATCACTTCCTCAGGTTGCATGTTCCATACACTCACCACCTTCCGTGTGTCAAAGGTGTCCTGCAGGACTCATTTAAATCTTTCCCCCTCCCACCATAAATCTACGCCTAAACTCCCCTACTCTTGGAAAAGGCCCTCATGATTTTCTAAATGCCTATAAGGTATCCCCCCTCACCCTTCTACACTCCAGGGAGATAGCCCTAGCCTATCCAGCCTTTCCTTATAATTCAAGCCTAGAGCATTTGTAACTTAATTATATTTTTCAGAAAGCTGGGTAATATAAACTGTGCATAATACTCCAAATGGAGACTCAGCTATGTTTTGTACAGGTGTAACATGATGTTCCTGCTCCTGTATTCAGCACCCTAATAGATGAAGGTAAGCCTCACTCCCATCGTCGCTCTCCTACCATCTGTATCCAATTGGTCAGCTCACCCTCAATCCTATGTTATCAGACCTTCTGGCCCAGTCAACTATGTGGGATCTTGTCAATGACCTTGCTGGGGTCCATGAAGAAGATGGACTGAGGAGGTGGGGGGTGGAGGGGGTGAGCTGATTTCAGCAGAGAGGGCAGGCTGAGGAGAAAATAGAGTTCCTTTCACCTTCACCAAGTGAAGTGTCTCACCATGTGGTCAAGGACAAACTTTGTGACAAGGCTCCAGAGCAATGTTGGGAGAAATGTGGCATGTAAGAGGAGCGAAATAAAGGGACTTTTCCCCTGAAGCTGTTCGTATCTTTATAACCCTCAACTCCCCACATCCTCTCACTAGTTATCAGATAGATCTCCCTCTGCTTTTTCCATCACTCATTCCCATCACTCCACAACTCCTAAGCCACCCCCCCCAAACATCCCATCCCACCCCTACACCACAGTCCCCCGGACCTCACTCTCCGATCCTCCCACCACTCCACTCCCTGACGACTTCACTCCCCAGCCATCTCACTCCCCACCACATCACTCCCCAACCAGCTCATCATCCCACCACCCCAAAACAAATCACAGAAAATAAATAGGTAAAAAAATAAGAAAGTTTAAAATTGGTGCACCTTGCCGTTAGTTCGCCAATCTCAAGCAACTGAAAAATTCACTTATCCGCCCTCTATCAATCCCCATAGGTGCCGGATACTGGGGGTTTTAAAGAATCCCAACAAGGTCCCCACTTATTCTATTTTATATCCGAAGAATACAGGCCCAAGCTGTTTGACATCCCTTTGTAGTTCACTATGGGTGCATCCCAACCTCCCCTCTCTCAGGATCTGTCCGTGCACAGTTGAGCTCAGGTGTCCCTAGATACTTGGACAAATCAACATCACAAATTTCAGCCTTTTCTGTTGCACTTGAGATCTTACTGAGCATGAATTGTTTGCTGTGCTTCCTGCCCTTACATGGTAGACTTCCTCATCACCCTTTGTAATTGTCCCATCATTTGATTTCTCAATGTACAAATGAAATAAATTAGCTTAAACTCACGGTAAGACCTATAAAACCTCAGGTGAATATTTGGCCGGGCAGAAGGTTTGGCCGTGAGGAAGGTTGACCTAATCCAGTACATCCCGAGCGATTTACAATGCACAAGGTTCGATAAAGAAATAACAGTGGACAACAAAGATTTTTCTTCCTGAACACTTCTGGGTGTATTTTATGGATCTTGGGATGCTGACCAGGAAAATCACTGTACAATGTTCTTATCCTGCAATGATTTTCAGTTATAACCATTTTTTCATGATTATCCTGTCATATTTTAAGTCTACTTCTAGCATACAAAACCATGAACTGCAACATGTCATTGAAAATGTACTTTCTACATTCGCACTTGAACTTCTTCCCTGCTGATCTTGGAAATTGCGACCTTGGAAAAGTGGTATCAGGGCAATCCATCAATGCCGGTCGCCTATTGTTGGACACTGACAGAGAGGCATCAGATGCTAAGTTCAAACGAAAATCAGCAGCAAAACATTTTGAACTAACGTATGTTTCATCATCATTATGAGATTAAACATGTTAAATTCAATCAAAGTTAATTTAATGTTTCTTCAACTCCCTACGTGATACAGCAAATCTGAAATTATCTTTGTGTTCAGATTGAAGTTGTCTATCATAATCCTCAATTTATTCAGGAAGCAAAACTTTTGAATTTTTTTTTGTACAGTGTTATCAATGGAATTTAATCCTAACAAATGTGAGGCGTCATTTCTTCTCCCAGAGTTTTGGGCAGGTCTCAGACAGACTGAAAATGTGGGAGCTTGTTGACAAGTAGTGGGCTGTTGTAGTGTGTGGGGGAGAGTTGTTGATCGGAGTTGGGGGTAGGAATGAATAATGCAAAGGTGCTGGTGATAAGAGCATAGGAGGATGTTTATGTGGGCGCTAAATAAAATAAGTTTAAATTTGGAGATACAAATAAGTCCCTTCCCTTCCACGAGCATCATGTGACCAATTAAACTACTCACCTCATACATCTTTGGAATGTGGAAGGAAACCAGTGCACCTGGAGGAAGCCCAAGCAGACATGGGGAGAGTGTGCATACTCCTTACGGACAGCAGCTAACCGTATCTCCCCTGAGGTGGGCAGGAAATGTGTGTGTCTGGCTAGCTGACATGGTTTAGCACTTATGGAACTGAAAACAGAGAAGTGTGAATAAAACATGCAACCGAGGTAGCGTTTGCAAAGATCATGTAAACTTTTAACACCACTCACAGAGTTACAAGTGTTATTTTGATGCTCATTTGGTACAGTCTGAGGGAAGCCACTTTACCCATTGCCAAATACTCACCAAGATCTAAATGCTTAAGCATCTCCATAATTTTGAGTAA